>NC_135573.1:258421305-259021305 GCF_965152235.1 Eretmochelys imbricata
GGTTGGGAAAAGGAAGTATTAGCCTTATTTTACTGAGAACTGGAATCCCACTGCATTCTTAAGATGGGTGAAAGCAGCAAAACACCTTGATAAAATTTCATTTTGGCCAGGGACTATGAAATGACATTACTCCCAAAACGCATAACAAGTGAAATAGTTAGGCGTTAAAGTGTAAGATCTACCCATTCTCACTATACTCAAAAGCGGTATTGAATCCCTTGAGCCATGTCACCACCCCACCATGCCACGCTCTCAACCTTTCCATCGACACACAATGGGTGCATGCCCTGACCCAACCTGGAGCAGCCCACGGGGCTGCCCCAGAGATCTGTGGATTTGCACGATTGAGCCAGATCTGGGAACTGTGCTACACAACGCCTGGTGTGTCGCCATCAACATCAGTCACTCCTGCTGGCACAACGGGCCCTAGTATTAGGCTATGCATGTTTGATTGAAGATTAGGTGCTTGGTGCATGTTGTCACAGATCTATGGGACCCATGCTATGGCCCAGCTTTTAAACAGCCCCTCAGAGGAACCACTTCAGTGTGACAGACCCCTAAGGGGTCCCACTCTTCCTTAAGGGTAGGCCACACAGCCTCAGTGCCTCTGAGACTGAACCTCTGGGCTCCAACCCTAGTTTCATATGATGAGTTCTGCTCAGTGAGTCCAACGGTGGTAGACTCCTGTTCAGAGATGTTTTGGCCTCTTCAGGGATCAATGCACCTCAGCAAGTAAGTCAGTGCCATGCATATTGTTCACAAAAAAAAGTACAGAAAATTCCCACTTTCTCACACATGTAACAGTGCTTTCCCAAGAGGGAGGGAATGTCCAGAGGGCATGTGAATAGGAAATCAGGTTGCCACCTTTAGGAACTATAGAAGATGTAGGCCGAGCTATGGAAGAAGACTAGGGCTGAGGAAAAAAGTATACTCTCTCCCCTCCCAGCTGGCTGAAGCTGAAAAACCCTCTGGCATGTTAGGGGTTGGGTTAAAATTGTGTTGAGACAGATGGGTGTGAATGTGCCCTTCATTTATGAGAGCTGTAAGAGACAGTTAAGAAGCCCCACCTAAAATAAGGCATAACGGAGGCCCACAGAAACTAGCACCATGTTGGCAGGGAGTTCCACTGGTATTTTTGACTGTGTGGGAGTGTGACAAGCTGAAGTGCAGACAGAAACGAAGAGGGCTTAGACACAAAAGCAAGCCCGGGGAGAAGCCTGGAGAGGGTCTGGGTTGGGGGTGCTGGCTCAAGGAAGCTTGGGTCTGTGAGCATGGACACCGGCTCCTGTTATTTTGGTTCCTCCTGTGTTCAGGGAAACAGGACTTGGTACCGTCTCTAAATAAACAAGATTGCGTCAATGGTACCACACTCCATCTTCAATTTTTCCTCATAACTGGAACAACCTACACAACCCCCCATTTTTGGCTAGAGTCTAAATGGGTAACACTGGGGTAAGGTGTGGGATCCAGTTTCCAAGGAGAAACATTATGAGCAGGTATTCCTGTTGAATCAAGAGGGAACAGCTGAAGGCCATGCTCACAGAGATCAACGATGGCCGGAAGGAACTGAAACAAGATCTAAAACAGAAGCTGAAGGTTTCCCTGAAAGGGCTCAGAGATAACTAGATGAAAACTTTGTTGGAACAGCAACTGCTGAGTGCCTAAACAGATTGGGAAACCCAGATACAACTTTGCCAGGCTGGAGTTTCCCAATCTGTCTGAGCACTGTCTGGGCTAGTTTGTCATCAAAACAGGTCAATTTGGAACTTGATAACAAAGATTAGCTGCAGCAGGAATGTAAGGAGCTAAAATATCAGGTCTGGAAATCAAAGGCTCGCAGAACACAGTGGAAGGCAGCCACCTGGATGAGGAATTGAGATAGCCAGAAGACTTGGGTAAGACCAGAGGTTTACAGCTGTTTTCTACTGTGTTTGTAACCCCCAGAGAGGAGAGGTCAGGCTGTCCCAGCTCAAATAATAAAAAAGCTCACTGTCATTGAGGGAAAAACTCCCTGCAAGGCTTATTTGGCTCAGTTCAACATTATAGCCCTACTGAATGGCAGGAAAGGTTGGTTTTAGCAGCCAACGTGAGTGGCCCAGAGATGACAGTGCTGCAGAACTTACCTCCAGAAAAGAGACTGATGATTCAGAACTGGAACAAGCCCTTGACATGAGGTTTGGAGCAGGGGTGCCATTTAGGGGAGGGGCAGGGGAGGGCTCTAGCCCCCACCACACTTGAGTTTCGTAGTGGAGGGCTACTCACCCTAGCCCCAGACGGAGTTCTTAACTACAATAGCTTGAGTGTGATATGTGACATAAGCTGGGAACAGCACAACCTTAAAGGCAGGGAGTTTGTTTATAAACCGAGGCAGTGCGATTAAGATAACAAAAGGCTTGCCATTAAAGTAAATTAAGGATCATTAGTTGATCCTGAAAGCACTGCCAGGAACTTCAGTTAAATGATAGGAAACAAAGGGTAGGAATAAAAGGTGAGAATGGAGAGTGGTAAATAGTGGTGTCCTTCCGGGCTCTGTTCTGGGCCCAGTCCTATTCAACATATTCATAAATGATCTGGAAAACGGGGTAAACAGTGAGGTGGCAAAATTTGCAGATGATACGAAACTACTGAAGATAGTTCAGTCCCAGGCAGACTGCGAAGAGCTACAAAAGGATCTCTCAATACTGGGTGACTGGGCAACAAAATGGCAGATAGAAAAGGAGTACTTGTGACACCTTAGAGACTAACCAATTTATTTGAGCATGAGCTTTCGTGAGCTACAGCTCACTTCATCGGATGCATACCTTGGAAACTGCAGAAGACATTATATACACAGAGACCATGAAACAATACCTCCTCCCACCCCACTCTCCTGCTGGTAATAGCTTATCTAAAGTGATCATCAAGTTGGGCCATTTCCAGCACAAATCCAGGTTCTCTCACCCCCCCCCACCCCCCTCCAAAAACCACACACACAAACTCACTCTCCTGCTGGTAATAGCTTATCCAAAGTGACCACTCTCCTCACAATGTGTATGAAAATCAAGGTGGGCCATTTCCAGCACAAATACAGGTTTTCTCACGCCCCCCCGCCCCTTTTTTTAAAAAAAACCACACACACAAATTTCAGAGTAACAGCCGTGTTAGTCTGTATTCGCAAAAAGAAAAGGAGTCCTTGTGGTACCTTAGAGACTAACCAATTTATTTGAGCATGAGCTTTCGTGAGCTACAGCTCACTTCATCAGATGCATACCGTGGAAACTGCAGCAGGCTTTATATATACACAGAGAATATGAAACAATACCTCCTCCCACCCCACTGTCCTGCTGGTAATAGCTTATCTAAAGTGAGCATCAGGTTAGGCCATTTCCAGCACAAATCCAGGTTTTCTCACCCTCCACCCCCCCACACAAATTCACTCTCCTGCTGGTGATAGCCCATCCAAAGTGACAACTCTTTACACAATGTGCATGATAATGAAGTTAGGCCATTTCCTGCACAAATCCAGGTTAAAGAGTTGTCACTTTGGATGGGCTATCACCAGCAGGAGAGTGAATTTGTGTGGAGGGTGAGAAAACCTGGATTTGTGCTGGAAATGGCCTAACCTGATGCTCACTTTAGATAAGCTATTACCAGCGGGACAGTGGGGTGGGAGGAGGTATTGTTTCATATTCTCTGTGTATATATAAAGTCTGCTGCAGTTTCCACGGTATGCATCTGATGAAGTGAGCTGTAGCTCACGAAAGCTCATGCTCAAATAAATTGGTTAGTCTCTAAGGTGCCACAAGGACTCCTTTTCTTCACACACACAAAAACTCACTCTCCTCCTGGTAATAGCTTATCCAAAGCAACCACTCTCCCTACAATGTGCATGATAATCAAGGTGGGCCATTTCCAGCACAAATACAGGTTTTCTCACCCCCCCCACCCCCATACACACACAAACTCACTCTCCTGCTGGTAATAGCTCATCCAAAGTGACCAGTAGGTCAGTAGGTTTCCGGTATAGGGTGGTGTTTATGTGACCATTGTTTCCTACTGACCGCTATTCCTACCTACATGACTCCAGCTTTCACCCTGACCATACCACACGATCCATCGTCTACAGCCAAGCTCTGCGATACAACCGCATTTGCTCCAACCCCTCAGACAGAGACAAACACCTACAAGATCTCTATCAAGCATTCTTACAACTACAATACCCACCTGCGGAAGTGAAGAAACAGATTGATAGAGCCAGAAGAGTTCCCAGAAGTCACCTACTACAGGACAGGCCTAACAAAGAAAATAACAGAACGCCACTAGCCGTCACCTTCAGCCCCCAACTAAAACCCCTCCAACGCATTATTAAGGATCTACAACCTATCCTGAAGGATGACCCAACACTCTCACAAATCTTGGGAGACAGGCCAGTCCTTGCCTGCAGACAGCCCCCCAACCTGAAGCAAATACTCACCAACAACCACATACCACACAACAGAACCACTAACCCAGGAACCTATCCTCACAACAAAGCCCGTTGCCAACTGTGCCCACATATCTATTCAGGGGACACCATCAAAGGGCCTAATAACATCAGCCACACCATCAGAGGCTCATTCACCTGCACATCCACCAATGTGATATATGCCATCATGTGCCAGCAATGCCCCTCTGCCATGTACATTGGTCAAACTGGACAGTCTCTATGTAAAAGAATAAATGGACACAAATAAGATGTCAAGAATTATAACATTCATAAACCAGTTGGAGAACACTTCAATCTCTCTGGTCACGCAATCACAGACGTGAAGGTCGCTATCTTACAACAAAAAAACTTCAAATCCAGACTCCAGCGAGAAACTGCTGAATTGGAATTCATTTGCAAATTGGATACTATTAATTTAGGCTTAAATAGAGACTGGGAGTGGCTAAGTCATTATGCAAGGTAGCCTATTTCCCCTTGTTTTTCTCTACCCCCCCCCCCGACGTTCTGGTTAAACTTGGATTTATGCTGGAAATGGCCCACCTTGATTATCATGCACATTGTAGGGAGGGTGGTCACTTTGGATGAGCTATTACCAGCAGGAGAGTGAGTTTGTGTGTGTATGGGGGTGGGGGGTGAGAAAACCTGTATTTGTGCTGGAAATGGCCCACCTTGATTATCATGCACATTGTAGGGAGAGTGGTCGCTTTGGATAAGCTATTACCAGGAGGAGAGTGAGTTTGTGTGTGTGGTTTTTGGAGAGGGGTGGGGGGGGGTGAGAAAACCTGGATTTGTGCTGGAAATAGCCCACCTTGATTATCATACACATTGTGAAGAGAGTTGTCACTTTGGATGGGCTATTACCAGCAGGAGAGTGAGTTTGTGTGTGGGGGGGGCGGAGGGTGAGAAAACCTGGATTTGTGCTGGAAATGGCCCAACTTGATGATCACTTTAGATAAGCTATTACCAGCAGGAGAGTGGGGTGGGAGGAGGTATTGTTTCATGGTCTCTGTGTATATAATGTCTTCTGCAGTTTCTACGGTATGCATCTGATGAAGTGAGCTGTAGCTCACGAAAGCTCATGCTCAAATAAATTGGTTAGTCTCTAAGGTGCCACAAGTACTCCTTTTCTTTTTGCGAATACAGACTAACACGGTTGTTACTCTGAAAATGGCAGATGAAATTCAATGTTAAATAAATGCAAAGTAATGCACATTGACAAACATAATCCCAACCATGCATATAAAATGATGGGGGTCTAAATTAATTGTTACCACTCAAGGAAGAGATCTTGGAGTCATTGTGGATGGTTCTCTGAAAACATCCACTCAATGGGCAGCGTCAATCCAAAAAGCAAACAGAATGTTGGGCATCATTATGAACGGGATAGATAAGAAGACAGAAAATATCATATTGCCTCTAGATAAATCCATGGTACGCCCACACCTTGAATACTGCATGCAGATGTGGTCACCCCATCTCAAAAGATATTTTGGAATTGGAAAAGGTTCAGAAAAGGGCAACAAAAATTATTAGTGGTATGGAACAGCTTCCGTAAGAGTAGAGATGAATAAGACTGGGACTTTTCAGCTTGGAAAAGAGACGACTAAGGGGGGATATGATAGAGGTCTACAAAAATCATGACTGGTGTGGAGAAAGTAAATAAGGAAATATTATTTACTCCTTCTCATAACACAAGAACTAGGGGTCACCAAATGAAATTAATAAGCACTAGATTATTTTAAAAAAGTATTTCTTCACAGTCAACATGTGGAAATCTTTGCCAGGGGATGTTGTGAAGGCCAAAACTATAACAGGGTTCCAATAAGAACTAGATAAGTTCATGGAGGATAGGTCCATCAATGGCTATTAGCCTGGGTGGGCAGGACTCCAACACCATGTTCTGCATGTCCCTCGCCTCTGTTTGCCAGAAGCTGGGAGTGGGCAATAGGGCAACTTGATGATTGCCTGTTCTGTTCATTCCCCCTGGGGCAGCTGGCATTGGTGACGGTTGGAAGACAGGATACTGGGCTAGATGGACCATTGGTCTGACCAGTATGGCCATTCTTATGTTCTTATATAGAACCCAGATGTATCTGCTCACCGCTGTAACCCACTAGACCTCGCTCTCCTCCCTGGATAGAACCCAGGAGTCCTGACGGGGTCTCTCTCTCCACAGAGTTAGTAATAAAGTAAGAAAATACATAAAAATTTTAAACCTAACCAGTGTGACTTGCCACAAGATGTCAGAACATGTTGTTATTAGAGGTGAGTGGGTCTAATATTTATTTAATTTTCTTTCTTTTATAAAGGAATTAGATACAGGGCTCCTGTCAGCTAATAGTTAAGTTATCTGCCAAAAAACCCGAGAGTTTTAAAGTGCCTAAGTAGCCCCCGGAATCACAGTTAAAGTTGCCTCCCCACTACCAAAATCTGAAATGGTGCCCCGCGTTTGGAGTCCGTTCTTTGGAGGTAGAGTGGGGTTGGGAGCTGACAGCTCCACCACCTGGCCGGGGTCGGGGCTGACAGCTTGTGGCTGCCACAAAATAGCCCCACAAGACCTACAGTTTGAGAACCCCTGATCTAGAGCAGTGGTTTTCAAACTAGGGCTGCCGCTTCTTCAGGGAAAGCCCCTGGCAGGCTGGGCCGCTTTGTTTACCTGCTGCATCCGCAAGTTTGGCCGATCATGGCTCCCACTGGCCGTGGTTCACCGCTCCAGGCCAGTGTGGACTGCGGGAAGCGGCATGGGCTGAGGGATGTGCTGGCCACCCTTCCTGCAGCCCCATTGGCCTGGAGCGGTGAACCACAGCCAAAGAGCACTGGTGGGGATGGAAGATCACGTAGCAGATCTTTTCCATTTCTAACTTTTGTTATTCATACCCTGCTGTATCCCCTTCCGTATCCCCTTCCAGGGCCAGACCGTTGGACAACGCTCTGATTAGATGACAAACCAGTTCACTAGAACACGGACAAGCTATGGAAAAGTCACAATGTTTGACCCCTCCCCAGAAAAACCCAGAAAAACAAGTTGTGACCGAGTGTCTGCCAGCTGGTGGCTGGAAGAGTGGGCAGAACTAGGCAGGAACAGGAGAGAGAACGTCCACTTACTGCTGGCCAGTGCTTCCTGGAACACTCAGCACTGCATCCATCACGCCCAGGGTATCACTAGAGCTGTAAAAACCACAAGAAAGCATCGCTGTGCTGAGACAATTTCAGCCAGGCTCCAGAAAGTCAAGCTCTGGTGGACAGTTACTTGCTGTATGAACCCAACCAAGTAGGTCACAATGGGGCCAGGTGGTAAGGACTCAGATGACCTCACACTGGTGCTCCCAAAAGGGTAGAGGCACATGGAGGATGTTCAACACCAGCCCTGTCTAAATTTTACTGTATGTAAAGTGAGCTAGGCCTGGCTATCGCCTAGAGACGGGCAGCACACAGGAGAATGAATTAAAGCCCAGGAGGGAATGAAAGGGAATTGGAACCAAACCGGCCATCAGGAAAGCACCCCAGGCCAACGCAGGGCTGTGGAGCTGTTGGGACAAAACAACAAGAGAATCAGTGCCCCGTTCACCAGCTTCTTATTCTCCTTATTAAGGTGCTGGAGGCTTCAGAGGAACCAGTAAAACCCGGTATGGAAACAGCTGATGGCTCCCCTCAATCAAACTGTAGCATACCCGGTTCTCTCATTTTATCTGCCCCACCAGGAATTCTGGTGACCTCACTGACTGAGGAAGAACAGCGTCAGCCACCTCACTGCTATGGCAAGGACGTTCCTGGGACTCTTGGTTTCCTTTGAGAAACTGTTCAGAGCTCCTGAGGAAACTGGGTCTGGATTTGTTCCCGAGAATGCAGGGAAGGTTGGCTGACAATAATTGACAAGTGTTAACATGGGTGTATTTAGTCTATTTGTGCCTGTAACCCTTTTTCTAATTGGAGTCGTCAGTGAGAAGGGCCGAGTTCAATATCTAGGGGTTCCTCTTCAACAAGACAACACAAAACCAGCGGGAGCCCCCACCCGGTAACCTGGGGCAATTACATAACATCCCTGGGGCGCCTCTGAGAGGCAATACTTCCCCTCTCACATGCACAGAGTCTGAGCGTGGAAAGAAACTTATAAAAAAAGGAGGAAAATAACCCGGCATTAACTTGGGAAAATGCCCCAAGCAGGATTCAGAAGCATAAAACCATGAGCACCACCCACACCCCGGAGTACTTTGGGCAGTGTCTTTTTGCCTCAGGTTCTTACGTCCAACAACCAAAAGTTCCTTTAATGTGCCCCTCCCTTCGCTCTCCACCACACCGCACTCACACTTCTTCTCCTTGGGCAGTGACAACCCAGAGTTCAGAGGTGCATCTGCAGGAGTTCACCTCCCACCCTGGGGTGGGGAGAAGGGAGGGAAGGCACTTTGCTCGCTCTGTTGTCATCTGCTCCGCCCTGCCAGCCAACCATTCCACTGGCTGCTCACTGCTCTGCTCTGCACCCTCTGGGATGTCTTGAGGTCCCACCACTTAACACAGCCCTCAGTGATTTCAGCTGTTAGTGGGGGAACCTCACTGCTAGTGCGTCTCTTGCACCAGACACACTGTCCCAAAGCAGGTCTAATGCTTACACATGGTTATCAGTGATCTCAGCTCTATTGTTCAGCAACAAAAGACTCTCAATTGAGTCTTAATCAGCTCTGTTATTACACAGTAGAAACAGAGGAAGGATCAAATGGTGTCAAGGACCCTCAGGCAGTACCTATCTCTCCAGTATGGTACCTCTCCCCACCCTCTTTCATCTCTACTAGGCTTTAGCACTGCTTAGCGGGCACGGTTCAGTTGAGGGGAACCCCTCAATCAGGGCATGCCAAGCACAGTTCTACTACCCTTGACTCTCACAACAAGGAAAACAACCCTCTAGTACCCTGCAGCCAATAACAAAGTGGCTTGCAATCCAATGCCCACCAAAAGTGATCATTTGGGCATAGCAGCTCCATCAGGCTGCTCACCGAGGCAGAATGCGTGCGTCCTTGCAAACAAGGTCAGCTCTTGAAGCCCTCTTCCCCAAGTCATCACTAGATGTCAGGGGAGAGCTCACTCAGACCCTGCTTACATGTATTTAGTGAAGCCTTCTCACCCCCTGCCCCAGGTAGGCACTGGGGTATTACAGGCCTGCGGCTGGGTGCTCTACGCACGGCTGGATAGCACTTCCTCCTGGCAGTTCTGGGGATTAGCTCTGCAAGACCGACGTCCCTTCCTGCGGTTGCACACCATCACTCTGTGTCACTCTCTCAGCCTGCAGCCCCTCTCTCACGCAAGGAGCTACTGCTTACTCTTTGTGACTTGGCCCTCCAGCCAGGTCACTCAGTGGTTTCCCTTTCTGGGGTGGTCTTTCAAGAACTCCACAAGCAGCAGCGGGCAATCTTCATGCCCACCACCCTGAGTATGTCACTCTGGCAGTCTTTGTATCCACTGCCCATAGTAACATCACTCTGCAATGGTTGGCTGGGGAACCCAGGCCCACCCTCTACTCTGGGTTCCAGTCTGGGGCCCTGTAGTGAAGGTTAAGGTCTGTATCTATGCCAACTTTACTGCTCTCACTCCTGGACCTTTCCTACCAGGCTTGCTCTCCCTTACCTCAGGGAAAGGAACTGCCAGCTTCCTTCCTGCTGCTCCTGGCTTTCTAGAAGCCCCGCCTGATGCCTCACAGCTGAGCTTCCTTCTAATTAACTCCCTCCACACAGCCTAAATTTCTGCCTTTTGCAGCTTAACTGGGTCCACTTGGCCTTATTCAGCTCTTACGGGGCTGGTGTGGGGAGTATACCCCATCACAAGGCCCCTGAGAAATGTGGTCCCCTCTGTCACAGTTTGGCCCTCTGCCAATTTCCGTGGCAGCTCTGGGCTAGAAGATGCTCAAACCTTTAGTTTTCATCAAAGAGAAAGAGAAACTTATCTCAGAGCTGAGCTCCAGCAAAGTTTATTTACAAAGGTTGGAGGAGGGGAAGGTTTTCTGGCTGTAGTAAGAGGAGGCCTGAAACATAAGTTCTTGTATCAGAGGCCCAGTCTGAGGCCTGAAGCCTGAACCAAAGTACTTCCAGGCAGTGATAAGCACAGCTGGGCTGGGAGCCAGAGGCAGGTCCCACTCACAGACGTTGGCAAGAAAAGGTTGTTGGAGGCTTGTGCACATACACACATAAGGGCTAATGAGAGGAACTTGTGCCAAGATGGCGGCAAGACACTCCATAGATATAACAAGGAACAGGCAGGTGCATCTTAATGACAGGGTCAAAAGGACAACATGATGGACAGATTCGTTTGACCTATGATGAGTAATCTGTCCTGCAACGGTATAAAAGTAGGTCCTGGAGCACATATCTTTATCCAGCCTAGGGGGCAGTGGAGTGTCCCGCCACTGACTGAGCTGTGTCCGTTGCCAGGGAGCACAAATTTGTAGTATGCCCTGTAGAGTCTGTACGGCACTATTACCGTGCTTCGTCTGACAATAAACCTGGCTTGGGTTCCTCCGTACCTTACTAGAGTCTGTGGTTTTGGGAGGGTTCTCTGGGGGTCTGCTGTGTTAGCTATCTGCGCAGAACTGGGGCAGCACACAGTGGGAACACGCACACAGCCGACTGTTGTTATTGAACAAGAGCGGAGCACCACACCGGTAGCTACCGACAACACTGGCCAACTGCTATCATCTTCTGCCCTTTGGTCTGTGTGTCTCCCCTTCATTCTCTTCTCCCATTCAGATTGTTTCTTACGCTGTGTTTCGATCTCTCACTCTTTGTTTTAGGGAGCTGTGTCCAAGAGTTCATTCGCAGATATTCAGACCACAAGGCATCGTTGGAGATCATTTCGAATGACCTTTTTGTCTAACACAAGCCAGAGAATTTCAGCCAGTGGTCTCAGTAACTTCTGACGGATCCTGCCCCTGGTGGAATGCACGTGCTCGGGAGATGCCATCTGAAAGGGATGCTGCATCAAAAGGTGCAGAGTCTCTCAAGGGAAGCTATTATCATGAGACGATTCTGTGCCCCATGGTGCAAACTCCTCAAAGGCCATTGCAATTTGATCCCATGCCTCATGAGACCCAGTTCTGCACAAAATTATTACAAATGGGTCCTGTGGATTTAGCTCCCTTGAGCCAATTACTTTACTGACAGTGGCCTGGACAGCCAGCTCCTTGTCCAGATGCAATTTTCCCCGAGCTGTTGTGAAAAGAGAAAATGAGTGTTGATCCCACAGCACGAATCACAGAAATCAAATCGAATCACAGAAAACAGACCCCCTCAAGGTGCCTCATCTTCCCTTAAAAGCATGCCTCAGTCTGACAGAGATGCACCGTTCTTGCACATTCCAGTTCAAAGCATCACTTGTGCCCTGTACACAGAGTCAGCCCATTTTCAGCTCAGTTAAGCAGCGATTTAGCAGACAGAACACTGCCCACGTCCAGGTAGCATTCACCGCTGGTCTCATTTGTCTTAAGGGTGGTTCATGTACCAAATACCTCATGATACCGGTGATATTCTCAGCACTTTTCCATTGTCTCTGTATATTATTCATATACGACCCTGCCCTCTTACAGAATCTCCAACACCATCTCAGAGAGATGGGGCGTCATGCTGATATTGAAGGCAGACCAAAAGGAAAGGCTGGTGTTCCTAAAACCCTCCGTTGTGTGATAGAGAAAGGTCAGTGAAATAATCTCATTAAACAACAGCAACAGTGTTGAGCATCTGCAGGAGCAGCTGGAAACAAGGAAGAGAATCAATGCTATGTGGTGACTGACCTCTTCTCAGATCCACAGTGGGTGCCCCAGAGACGGTAGCTGGGAAATATTAGGGTATTTGCAGGAGAGGTAGAAAATGAAACTGACTAGAAATAGACCTTGAAAGAGACAAATTGTATATACCAAGTGAAATGTAATAAATCATAAATAAACAGTGTATATTGTGAACA
This sequence comes from Eretmochelys imbricata, assembly GCF_965152235.1. Classification (NCBI taxonomy): domain Eukaryota; kingdom Metazoa; phylum Chordata; order Testudines; family Cheloniidae; genus Eretmochelys; species Eretmochelys imbricata. The sequence goes on from NC_135573.1 coordinate 258,433,712, forward strand.
AAATTAGACTGAAAAACTTCTGTCAGGTTTAATAATTTAATATAGTGTTGGAAAATCAGCTACTGTAGGGAAAAGATACAAGCAACAGAAGCTTGCTCATTATTTAAAGAGTTTATATTAGAGTACATAACCACAGTGAAGAATGAAAGGGAAAACAGCTGTTATTATAAAGTCTATGGAGGCCACACCCTACTTGCAAATATCAGAATCATTCCATACTTTAATGCAGTCCCCTCAGTGAAACTGGGGGAAATGAGAAGAGAGGAAAGCTGTGATGAAGGCACTAGGCTGGGACTCAAGAGATCTGGGCTCAGTTCTGCACAAACCCCTTGTGTGACCGTGGGAATGTCACTTCGGCCCAGATCCTCAAAGGTATTTAAGCTCCTAATGCCCATTCAAATCAATGGAAGTTAGGCACCTGAATCACTCTGGGGACCTGAGCCTTCATCTCATGTTTCAGTTCCCTAATCTGTAAAATGGAGCTAATCACTCTGTCCTACTGTGATACTGGGTCACGAAGCTACATCCATAAATATCTGGGAGATGCTCAGCTACTGTGGTGATGTGGACCATATAATTATAAAGAGGGGACCTGTAAATGCATGCCTCATTTTCACTGGGAGCCTTGTACTGAACTGAATTAAAGGCAGACTAAAAAGGTTTGGTAAAAATCAGTACCATCTCCTTTGCTCCATTTTAAATTTCACCATTCAGAGTCTGAGTGATGTTAAAAAGAGCTGCTGTTTTCAGTCTAGATTAACCCCTTTTTGCAGGGGATATTTTGTGTAGAGGTGGAAGGATTCTAAAGGAAAATGGTCTTTGGTAGTGTAATAAAGTCTAACAGCATGGCTGCAAGGAAAAAGTCTTTTGGGCTAACGTCCATTGGAGCCAACGTAGGCCCTGATTCTGCAAAGCTCTTAAGTCCACGCTAAGCAGGTGCGTAAGTTGCACTGACTTTAATGCTTATGTGCTTTTCTGAATCAGGGATGGAAAGAAAGACTTTGACTAAAATTAAGTGTGACAAGTTAATTCTGGTGTCTGTGCATTTATACATAATAATAATAACTATACATAGTAACTGTATTCTAGCCGTAGTTAGCAGCGACGCTAAACAACAGGAAATAATTAAAACCTATTTCTGCATATATCTACATCAGTAAATAGTTTTATTTATGTATGCATTTATTTTGCTATTTCAGGAAATAGTTTTCCTTCATGCCAATGAAATCTACTTGGTCTGGAAAGGGCCGGATGACTGTACTCATCTCACGGCAATGTTGGGTCTGACTTTGTAGTACAACAAAAAAGGCTACAGGTGAGCAGCTAAGACTGTAGGACACGTTGTATATGATATTGTATTATTTTCAAATTTGTATAATTAAAGACTGTCTCATAATGCATCCACACAAGGGGGCAAAATTAAGATATCGCATACAACTAACTTTTGTTCCACGGTGCTTAACTTTGCAACTTTAACATATTTGTTTGGCAAGGACCAGGATTATTTTATTACATTTAATTTGCTGCATAAAGGGATCAGTGTTCAGCCCTGAGTAAGTGGGTCGTTGGGCTACCCCAGGCACAGGCCAGAGAGCTAATTTCAACCCTTTTTCAACTTACTCCATTCTGTGCACCTGGCCAGCTACTCGGCGCTGTGTATGAGGACAGGGTAAAATGGATCCAGATCCTGCTCCCTGCCCGCTTGCAGTCTTGGGGTGCTGTTCTCCTTGCTGCAGCCAGAGCATGTGTCCAGCTGGGAAGGTGCTTCCCAGCACAGGCAGACAGACACGGCTAGCTCTGCATGAGCTAGCATGCTAAAAATAGTAGTGTGGCTGCCATGGCACACGGGGCAGCTCAAGTTAGCCACTCTATTACAATCCTGCCCAACGCCCTGGGTACGTACTTGGGTGTCCAGACCGTGCCACTGCGGCTATTCTGCTACTTTTAGGCACTAGCTAGCGTGTATATGTCTACCCAAACTGGGAACGACACCTCCCAGCTGCTGTGTAGAGCACCCATAGAGGGGGAGCTTGGGGTCCTGCTCTCCCCCCTGCATCCTGAGTCACAATCAAAGAAGAGAAGAGCAAGAAAATAAGGCAGGACATTACTCCCCAGGTGTGACTTTGACAGCCTAGTCAAAGGTAAGCAGAGTGGTGGTGGAATACCTGAAGGACAATGGAAACTAGACTACAGCTGGCTCAGTGATAAATTCTCTATGTATCCCTGCGAGAGTTATAATACTCAAGACCCAAAAACATTACAGTGTGAAAGAAAAATTGCATATTTAACATAAGAACATCAGAATGGCCATACTGGGTCAGAACAAAGGTCTATCTAGCCCAGTATCCTGTCTGCCGACAGTGGCCAGTGCCAGGTGCCCCAGAGGGATTGAACCTAACAGGTAATGATTAAGTGATCTCTCTCCTGCCATCCATCTCCACCCTCTGAAAAACAGAGTCTAGGGACGCCATTCCTTATCCATCCTGGCTAATAGCCATTAATGGACTTAACCTCCATGAATTTATCTAGTTCTCTTTTAAACCCTGTTATAGCCCTAGCCTTCACAACCTCCTCAGGCAAGGAATTCCACAGGTTGACTGTATGCCATGTGAAGAAGAACTTCCTTTTATTTGTTTTAAACCTGCTGCCCATTAATTTAATTTGGTGGCCCCTAGTTCTTATATTGTGGGAACAAGTAAATAACTTTTCCTTATTCACTTTCTCCGCACTACTCATGATTTTATATACCTCAATCATATCCCCCTTTAGTCTCCTCTTTTCCAAGCTGAAGAGTCCTAGTCTCTTTAATCTCTCCTCATATGGGACCCGTTCCAAACCCCTAATCATTTTAGTTGTCCTTTTCTGAACCTTTTCTAATGCCAGTATATCTTTTTTGAGATGAGGGGACCACATCTGTACACAGTATTCAGGATGTGGGCGTACCATGGATTTATACAAGGTCAATAAGATATTCTCCATTTTATTCTCTATCCCTTTTTTAATGATTCCTAACATCCTGTTTGCTTTTTTGACTGTCGCTGCACACTGCGTGGACGTCTTCAGAGAACTATCCACGATGACTCCAAGATCTCTTTCCTGATTAGTTGTAGCTAAATTAGCCCCCATCATATTGTATGTATAGTTAGGGTTATTTTTTACAATGTGCATTACTTTACATTTATCCACATTAAATTTCATTTGCCATTTTGTTGCCCAATCACTTAGTTTTGTGAGATCTTTCTGAAGTTCTTCAAAGTCTGCTTTGGTCTTAACTATCTTGAGCCGTTTAGTATCATCTGCAAATTTTGCCACCTCACTGTTTACCCCTTTCTCCAGATCATTTATGAATAAGTTGAATAAGATTGGTCCTAGGACTGACCCTTGGGGAGCACCACTAGTTACCCCTCTCCACCCCTCTCCATTCTGAAAATTTACCATTTATTCCTACCCTTTGTTCCCTGTCTTTTAACCAGTTCTCAATCCATAAAAGGATCTTCCTTCTTATCCCATGACAACTTAATTTACATAAGAGCCTTTGGTGAGGGACCTTGTGAAAGGCTTTCTGGAAATCTCAGTACACTATGTCCACTGGATCCCCCTTGTCCACATGTTTGTTGACCCCCCTCAAAGAACTCTAACAGATTAGTAAGACATGATCTCCCTTTACAGAAACCATGTCGACTTTTGCCCAACAATTTATGTTCTTCTATGTGTCTGACAATTTTATTCTTTACTATTGTTTCAACTAATTTGCCCAGTACTGATGTTAGACTTACCGGTCTGTAATTGCCAGGATCACCTCTAGAGCCTTTCTTAAATATTGGCATTACATTAGCTATCTTCCAGTTACTGGATACAGTAACTGATTTAAAGTACAGGTTACAAACTGTAGTTAATAGTTCCACAATTTCACATTTGAGTTCTTTCAGAACTCTTGGGTGAATGCCATCTGGTCCCGGCATGTCTTTTTAACTCAGCATGTCTTTCTTAGCATAATTTACGAGTGGTAACAATTTTACAGGTGCTTTTAATTTAATCTTAATGGAAAAAGAGTAGGCATAGAAAACAAATAGCTGTAAAAATATCAGTGAGCTCAAAGAGAATAATCTGGTATTAGTTTTCATTGCTGACAATAATTTCTATGAGCATGGGACCTTGACCACGCCATTTTCTGGTGTCATTGCAATCCCTGTCCAGGAATGAGACTGCAGAGTGTGAAGCCCTTCTGTCTTATGTGAATAATATCAGTGAGATTGTCGGTGTTGATTCTTTCATGATTCTGTGTAATTTGTCTACTCATTCATATTCCCAACCTCCCCCTCCCCCCCACTGCAGAATTGTGAAATGGATCACCAATGACCTAGTCTCATTTCTATTTTAAGCCTGTAGTAGTCCAGGTTTTCAAATGCACTTGCTTCTGCTTGCTCCACTGTGTTGACTCTGGCCTGCTCTACACTACTCAGTTAGGTCAATGTAAGGCAGCTTGTGTCAACCTAGTTATGTCAGTGTACACACTACAGCCTTGTCCTGCTGATGTAAGTGCCCTACTACACCGACATAGTATGCCTCCACAAGAGGATAGGGCTTATGTCGGTGAAGTTAGGGTGATGCAGTGTTTGGGTAGACAGGGCTTTCCTTACCTGGGCTGTTAGCTGTCTTGTCAATTTCAAATTGGAATTGACAAGTAATCAAGGTGCCTGGCTCCCAGCTGGGCTTTCTCAAGGCTCCATTCCAAGCTGGGCTGCCACCCAGGCTCCTGGCTTGTGCTGCCACCCAAGCTCCCCACTGGGAGCCAAGCTGCACCAAGGCTTATGGCTGGGAGCCCAGCTGCACTCCTGGCTCTTGGCTCCCTGCTCCCTGTTGGGAGCATGGCAGCCAACCAGACTGTGCGTTGATCTCCCGTTTGGGAGCCTGGCTGCCCGCCCCCAGGGGTTATCGGTTCCCTGCCGGGAGCACGGCAGCTGACTGGACTCTGGGTGTAGATGTCCCTGCCAGGAGTCTGGCTGCCCCCCGCACCCAAGGCTCTCAGCTGGAAGCGGGGAGGTGAGAACTCTGGGAAGCTTCCCTCACTCCCAGCAGGGGGCAAGAAGCCCTGGGCAGCTTCCCCCCTCCCCGGGGAATGACATAAGGTTGTAGTATAGACATGTCCTTAGTCAGCACCAATGTGGAATAAGAAACAACTCCATAGAACATTTCCCGAGCCACAGTCTCTTTCTGGGCTATAGAAATCTTCATTAGGAAATGAAGGGAAGAAAATAAATAGGTCTGGCAGAATTCAATGTTTATATTTTTATAATTTTGACCAATAATATTGATGTTTATTTTAAGCATTTTTTATTTTTACTGATTTTCTCATTTGCACAAAACTATGGATTAAGCATTTTTTCAAATTTTATCAATCAAAATGTTCACAATTGTGGGACATTATGGGGACCAGTCAGACAATGGAGAGGGTCAGATACTTATTTAGTGACAGTAGACATGGAGATTTAAAAAGTTAAAGCTTTTTAAACCTTTAAAACACAAATTGCCATCATGGGATGTCAAAACACAGAAAGCAAACTGCCCTGACCAAGTCCCATATCAGCCATTCCATTATTTTGCCCAGGATTGATGTCAGCCTGACAGGCCTAAAATTACAGATCATGCCATTTCCCCCCTTTTTTTGGTTAATTTTTAATTGATTTTTATTTTAAAAAAAGGTAAAAAGTACTAAAAGGTGAACAACACATAGCTTGTATATGTTTCCAAATACTACATGCTTCAGAACTCACCAGTAGAATTATACAATTGTGCTTTACAGCTCGCCAAAGTGGCGAGAACAGACAATACTGCATAGAAATACCATGATACGATGGGGCGACTGTAATAAAATAGGAAAGAGGTACATGGATAGGGAGAGGAGGGAAGGAGGGGACCCAGGGGGGCTGAGAGGGAAAACAAGGCAGGATTAGGTGGAGTGGAGGTCTGGCATTCTTTGAGCACTCTCAACTTTTTTCTATCCAAATGTATCTAGAAATGGGGTCCAAATTTCCGCAAATTCATGTGATTGATCTCTCTGGCGATAAGCTATTCTCCAGCTGCTAACTCACACGGGCCCAAATACCACTGCTCTAGTTGAAGTGTAAACCCGCTCTTCCAGTCTTTGTAAAATTTTGTGCTTGGTGATCACTGTAGTAGCCCTGGAGATCTAAAGCTTTTGTGGCAGAGCTAAACTCAGCTTAGCAGGTAACATCCTAGCAGGTAACGACCCTTTTTGAGTTATGAAGTTGTCATCAATAATATTTAGGAATTCCGAGGATGTTTTAGAACTGGAAGCACACAACCTCCAGCATATGTTATTCACATTGAAGTCCCCCCATGATCTTTCCCCCCGTAAACGTTATAGATAGGTGCTTAAGGAGCTAGTCATAGAATCATAGAATATCAGGGTTGGAAGGGACCTCAGGAGGTATCTAGTTTAACCCCCTGCTCAAAGCAGGACCAATCCTCAACTAAATCATCCCAGTCAGGGCTTTGTCAAGCCCGACCTTAAAACCTCTAAGGAAGGAGATTCCACCACCTCCCTAGGTAACCCATTCCAGTGCTTCACCTCCGAGTGAAAAAGTTTTTCCTAATATCCAATCATTTTGTTCCCTAGTGTGATTTGGTAGCACTCCATCTTTTACTTTTGCTTTAGGACATTGATCCATAAGCATTCAAGATCATTTTCTTCTGTATTGTCAGTGTCTTAGAAATAGGAAATTTAGTTCCCTGTTTAGGTGAGTAGATTCATAGTTTCATAGAATCCAAGACCAGAAGGGGCCATTGTGATCATCTAGTCTGACCTCCTCTATGACACAGGGCATAGAACTTCCTCAAAATAATTCCTAGCACATATACTTTAGAACATAAAATATAAGAATGGCCATACTGGGTCAGACCAAAGGTCCGTCTTGCCCAGTATCCTGTCTTCCGACAGTGGCCAGGTGCCCCAGAGGGAATGAACAGAACAAGTAATCACCAAGTGATCCATCCCGTTGCCCATTCCCAGCTTCTGGCAAATAGAGAATAGGAACACCAGCCCTGCCCTCCTGTCTAATAGCCATTGATTTCTAAGAGGGCACTCAAAAATCATCCAATCTTGGTTTTAAAATTGTCAGTGATGTGGAATCAACCACGACCCTTGTTAAGTTGTTCCAATGGCTAATTACTCTCACTGTTAAAAATTCATGCCTTATTTCCAGTCTGAATTTGGCTAGCTTCAGCTTCCAGCCATTGGACCATGTTAGACATTTCTTTGCTAGATTGAAGAACTCATTATCAAATATTTGTTCCCCATTTAAGTACACATAGGCTATAATCAAGCCACCCCTTAACATTCTCTTTGTTAAGCTAAATAACTAGAACTCCTTGAGTCTATCACTAAGGGCTAGGGCATGGCTACACTTGCAAATGTAAAGCGCTTTGAGTTAAACCAGCCTTTGTAGAGCGCAGCAGGGAAAGCGCTGCAGTCTGTCCACACTGACAGCTGCAAGCGCACTAGCGTGTCCACATTTGCGGCACTTGCAGCGGCATTGGGAGCAGTGCATTGTGGGCAGCTATCCCAAAGAGCACCTCTTCCCATTCAGGTGCTGTGGCTTGTGGGAAGGGTGCAGGGGTGGTGGTGGTGGTGCGGGGCATTCTGGGTCCTGTCCCAATGCCCCATGATGCATCGGTTCGCATCCCAGCAATCCCCTTGCTTCCATCCACAATTGGTGCCATCTTTCAATGTTTTTTGTACTGCACGCTCTGTCTTCCCTTTCGCTCTGCGGGAATGGATCCCGAACTGCTGAGGAGTATGCTGACGAGTCTCGCCAGCACATCACGTTTGGCAGGCGAGTTATTCCTTAAGATCCAAAGTGACAGTGAGGATTCCGATGATGATATTGACGCGAGTAATGCATACAACACGCAATTGCTTGTGGCATTCACAGACATGCTCACTGCCGTGGAACGGTGCTTTTGGACTCGGGAAACAAGCACTGAGGGGTGGGATCACATCGTCATGCAAGTCTGGGATGACGAGCAGTGGCTGCAGATCTTTCGGATGAGAAAAGCCACTTTCATGGGACTGTGTGAGGAGCTCGCCCCGACCCTGAGGTGTAAGGACATGAGGTTGAGAGCTGCCCTGATGGTGGAGAAGCAGGTGGCTATTGCAGTCTGGAAGCTGACAACTCCAGACAGCTACCGATCGGTCGCTAACCAGTTTGGAGTGGGAAAGTCGACCGTTGGAATCGTGTTGATGCAAGTTTTGCAGGGCTGTTAATCGCATCCTGCTCAGAAGAACCGGGACTCTGGGTAACGGGCATGTCATTGCGGCTGGCTCTGCACAAATGGGTTTCCCTAACTGCGGAGGGGCGATAGATGGCACACACATTCCAATTCTGGCACCAGCCCACCTAGCCTCCGAGTACGTTAATCGGAAGGGCTATTTCTCTATGGTTCTCCAGGTGCTTGTGGATCACCATGGGCATTTCATTGACATTAATGCAGTCTGGCCCAGAAAGGTGCATGACGCACGCATCCTTCGGAACACTGGCCTGTTCAGGAAGCTGCAAGCCGGGACTTTTTTCCCAGACCAGAAGATCACCGTAGGGGAAGTCAAAATGCCCATTGTGATCCTTGCAGACCCCGCTTACCCTTTAATGCCGCGGCTCATGAAACCCTACACTGGGAGCCTTGACAGCAGCAAGGAGCAGTTCAACAACAGGCTGAGCCAGTGCAGAATGACTGTGGAGTGTGCTTTTGGCCATTTAGAGGGCCGCTGGTGTGCTCTGTATGGGAAGCTGGACCTGGCCGATAACAGCATCCCCGCGGTTATATCTGTGTGCTGTACCCTCCCTAACATTTGTGAAGGGAAAGGTGAAAGATTCACTCAGGCATGGAACTCAGAGGTTCAACATCTGGAGGCTGAATTTGAACAGCCAGAGAGCAGGGCTATTAGAGGGTCCCAGCGCGGGGCTGCAAGGATTAGGGATGCCTTGAGGGAGCAATCTGAGGCTGAAAGCCACCAGTAACATCTGGTGTCCTGCACGGGAGTGAAGTGCAGTGGTTCCAATGTTAGTAGGAATCTGTGTTTGCTACGTATGATACACTGACTTGCAGTGCCTGTTGCTTTCCTGGGCTAAGGTATCTTTTACATTATGCAATAATAAAGCATGCTTTCAAAGCAAAAAAAAAAATCTATTTAATGAAAAGAAAATGCGTTTATTGAAAAGAAACACAACTGCTTGGGAAACGCAAAGGGGTGGGGTGGGGAACGGTAGAATCACAGGTTTGCGTACGTCCTGTTATCATACTCAGCCTTCCTGTCTGGAGTGCTGTGCAATGAGTGTTGCACTTCAGGGTGGCTACACTGCATGGTGATGGGGGTTGAGTGCAGCGGGTCGGGGTCGTAGTTTTCAGGGCTGGGTGGTGAAGCTACAGGTGTTGGAGGCAGCTGGTGGCGATAAGAACCCGGATGTTGGGGAAAGGGGGTTGGAGGTGACATGGGGGCACAAGGGAAAGAGTTTTGGGACGAGGGCTGCGGGGCGGGGGGGCGGTAGTGCTCTGCCTGCATGGCTACGAGCGCCTGGATCGAGTCTGCTTGGCGCTCCATGATGCTTGTCAGCCGCTCCGCGCTTTGGTGCCAGCGATCCGCATTCTGCTGGCGGACCCTCCTTTCACTCTCCTGCCACTCCTGCACTTTTTGATTTTCATTAAGGGACCGCTGCATGACTTCATGCAGCATGTCCTCTTTGCTTCTACGTGGCCTCTTCCTGATTCTTTGCAGCCTCTCGGCCGGTGATAACACAGACGGCCGAGATCTCAAGGTTGCATCTGTAAAGGCAAAACGCAACACTTAACAGAGGTAGCATTGTTCACACCAGACAGAGCAATGATTCCTCCGTACTATTAAGAGCAAGCACAGTCTACACAATAGCATAATTTGCCCGTCCCAAAGCAAGCACACATAACCCATGGGAGCCCCAAAATGGTGAGTAAGCACAGGGTCAAAGGGGACTGATTCTTTCATGGCTGTACTGTCCTCTGGGTTTCTGTGCCTTGGGGAGAGCCAACAGCGGCAGGGGGCCCCTATACTGAACACTGTCCCCACATTTTCCACAGGAGTTTGTCCTGGAAGATATCTCGCTGCTGAGGGTGACCTGGGAAGCAAGGGAGGGTCTTTTACTGCAATGCGACTTCCGCCCTGGCCCATATGCAGCTTGCCTGTCTGCAGCAATGGTCCCCCTGCCCCTCATGGCACAGTGGCGTGGACAAGTTAGCCTGACTGGGACAGGGACCACAGTGGCTCTCCCGAGAAACCTGCGCAAGAGCATTGCCCAGGTTCTGGCTAAGACCTTTGAAGAGATCACTGAAGCCGATTACCGTGATGTGAGAGAGCACATTAATGCCCTATTCCGCATCTAGGCATGCATGCAGCCCTAACCCTCCTCGCCCCAAGAGCCCGCACCGAATAACTTCCTTCCCAAAATAAAAGCCGCTTACCGGGAACCTCCTCTGGTATTTGTCCTTCCCCAAGCACCGGCTGCCGTGATTGGCTACCTTCCTCTTGGCTTGAGAACAGCTCCTGGCTGCATGCATCTAGGGATGCTGGGGTGTCTTCCTCTGCCTCAGCACCCTCGCTCCTACATTGCTCCTCCGCCTTCTCCTCTTCCTTCTGCCTTGTTGGACCGTGCTCTGAGGTGTCCATGGTGGTACTCGGAGTGGAGGTGGGGTCACCCCCAAGTATCGTGTCCAGCTCTTTGTAAAAACGGGAGTTCGCGGGGGCAGCACCGGAGTGGCGGTTTGCCTCGCAGGCTTTGCGGTAGGCATTCCACAGCTCCTTCACTTTAACCCTGCACTGCAGTGCATCCTGGTCATGTCCCCTTTCCATCATGTCCCTTGATATCTGCCCGAAGGTATCATAATTCCCACGGCTGGAGCACAGCTGGGATTGGACAGCTTCCTCCTCCCAAACACTGATGAGGTCCAGCACCTTGCCATTGCTCCATACTCGGGATCGCCTGGCGTGTGGAGGCATGGTTGTCACACCCCAATGGCCCCCCCCCCCAGGGAGTCTCCAGGGAAGGCAGATCAGCATTGTATGTGGCTAACACTGTTGCAAGCATCACAAAGCATTTTGGGGAGGGCTAAAAGTGTGTGAGTGGAAGTTTCCTTTATGAGAGCCCGAGAAGGGGGGGAGAGAAAGAAGAGAGCAGAGAATGGGTTAACTCAACACTGCAGCTAACAAGCTCAGTCCAAAGATAAGAAGCTAACTTGAGCCCAAGGCCAGTGGCTACCTGCCAAGACAGAAGGGGGAAAGTCCAACCCCCCCACCAGCCATAAGAAGAGAAAAACTAAGTGGAGCAGAACTGCAAAGATAACAGCAGGAACAGTGAGAGCTGGAGCCATTACAGCAAAGGACAATAGAAGGGAAAACTAAGTCTCCAGAGCCAGGATGTTTTGGGAAACTGAGAAGGCCACAGCAAGCCGGTTTGGACTTACGTTACACCAAGGCCTGGCCAGCCTTGGGTAGCGTACGTGAGTATGAAAGTGGGACAGGGCTTGGGGCATTAACACTTTCTTTCTTCCCCTGAGTGATATGGGAGCGTTCCCAGCACTCTCTGCTGTTATTTTATTATTTTATCGATAAAGCTTTAAAATGTAGACACTTGATGTGCCTCGTCATCTCCTCCCCAAAAAAGATCCTGTGGCCCCAGCCTGATCAACTGTGGCCCAGGCAGATTGGTAACAAAAAATCTGTCACATGGTCACCTGGAAAGAGTCACTGAGAGCACTCCACGCCTGGGGGCGCATCAAATGTTATCCCACTCGCCGAGGCGGAGTGCTGGCAGTGCTCTACGTGCCTTGCCAGTGTGGCTGCATCGTGAGTTAGCGCGCACGGGGCTGCGTTAATGCGTGCTAACCCGCAAGTGTAGCCATGCCCTAAGTCTACACGAGGGGTGTAGCTCCCAGCGCTGGGGCACTGTCTACACTGCCGCTTTACACTGCTGCAACTTGCTGAGCTACGGTATAAGCGAGAAAATTGCAGTGCTGTAAATTTCCAGTGTAGACAAGCCCTAAGACAAGGGCATCCATTCTCCAGCCCTATACTTGCAATTCAGATCTCATCAGGTTAATCCACCTAGAGTTTCAATTAAGGGTTGATGGTAGAAATGAACTTTTTTTTTTTTTTTACCAGTAAAATGTAAAATTAATTATCAGTTAATGGGGAGCATCCATTTTGAAGTCAGTCATTTGAATAACCTCAATATTCCATTGTCTTTCTCAAAGACTTAGTCTTATTCAGAATGTCAAAAGCCGTGTATTGTAACTCTGAGAGGGTACCTGGTTAATGAAGCTTCTTATTATCTGCTCTTGGAGATTGTCATTATTTCTTGAAACCGGCCATTCAGTCTAAAGAAAGGAAAGCGGAAATACTTGATAAAGTGGGTGCTGAATACGTAAAATACATTATTGCAGAGCTCATGCTAGTCATTGGTGAAGTGCTGCTGTTGTGAAGAGAAAAATCAAGCATCACCCGAATGGAGTAAAATGGTTTTCAGGAAGGAAAATGTTGCCATATAACATGGAATGACGTCCTGTTGTCCATTATGTAAAACTGCCACAGGAGTCTGGAGTCACAACAGCTTTAGCCACCGTTGTTCTTATGCGGTCGTGTGGGAGACTTTGTGCAGAGAGATCCTGGCAGAGCAGCAAAATGCGTGGACCACTACCAATAATTGGAATAGCAATTATCATGCTTATTGCCAAAAGCAGCTAAGTCAGGAGGTCTTAGAAGGTTCTGCAAAGGCCTTAGCATAACTAAGTAAGCAGCCGGGGCGGGGGGGGGGGAGCCTGACCCTCTGTCCTTCCTGATAAAACAGGATGCTTACCCGTATTTGCCCTTTGGGATGTGTTTGTCAGGGCCCTCAAAACATGCAAGTTCTGGAAAAACACATAAACAACCAACCAAAAAAACACCCCCACAAAAAACAACCCGCCCCCAAATAAAACCCCCTCATCTATCTAATTCATGGTTTAAGAAAAACTTCTTGCTTAACCTTTGGAACTTGCTTAACTTTGAAATGGCTTGCTTAACAAGTTCTTTTTTTGATTTATACGTTGTTATTATTACACTAACCTGAATCAATTCTTGATTTAGTCCTAAGTGGAGCACAGGATCTGGTCCAAGAGGTGAATATAGCTGGACTGCTTGGTAATAGTGACCATAATATAATTAACTCAAATAATGCTCAAATAAATTGGTGCCACAAGTCCTCCTTTTCTTTTTGCGAATACAGACTAACACGGCTGCTACTCTGAAACTTATAATTAACTTTAACATCCCTGTGATGGGGAAAACACCACAGTGGCCCAACACTGTAGCATTTCATTTCAGAAAGGGGAACTACAGAAAAATTAGGTTAGTTAAACAGAAATGAAAAGCTCCAAAAGTAAAATCCCTGCAAGCTGCAGGGAAACTTTTTAAAGCCACCATAATAGAGGCTCAACTTAAATGTATACCCCAAATTAAAAAACACAGCAAGAGAACCAAAAAAGCGCCACCGTGGCTAAACAACAAAGTAAAAGAAGCAGTGAGATACAAAAAGACCTCCTTTAAAAAGTGGAAGTGAAATCCTAGTGAGGAAAATAGAAAGGAGCATAAACTCTGGCAAATGCAGTGTAAAAATACAATTAGGAAGGGCAAAAAAGAATTTGAAGAACAGCTAGCCAAAGACTCAAAAAGTAATAGCAAATTTTTTTAAAGTACATCAGAAGCTGGAAGCCTGCTAAACAACCAGTGGGGCCACTGGACGATCAAGATGCTACAAGAGCACTCAAGGACAATAAGGCCATTGCTGAGAAACTAAATGAATTCTTTGCATCAGTCTTCATGGCTGAGAAAGTGAGGGAGATTCCCAAACTTGAGCCATTCTTTTCAGGTGACAAATCTGAGGAATTGTCCCAGATTGAGGTGTCATTAGAGGAGTTTTTGGAACAAATTGATAAACTAAACAGTAATAAGTCACCAGGACCAGATGGCATTCACCCCACAGTTCTGAAGGAACTCAGATGTGAAACTGTAGAACTACTAACTGTAGTCTGTAACCCATCATTTAAATCAGCTTCTGTGCCAGATGACTGGAGGATCGCTAATGTCACACCAATTTTTAAACAGGGCTCCAGAGTGATCCTGGCAATTACAGGCTGGTAGGCTGGCCTTCAGTACCAGGCAAACTGGTTGAAACTATAGTAAAAAACAAAATTGTCAGACACATAGATGAGCATGATATGTTGGGGAATGCTCAACATGGTTTTTGTAAAGGGAAGTCATGCGTCACTAATCTACTAGAATTCTTTGAGGGGGTCAACAAGCATGTGGACAAGGGGGGTTAAGTGGATATAGTGTACTTAGATTTTCAGAAAGCCTTTGACAAGGTCCCTTACCAAAGGCTATTAAGCAAAGTAAGGTCCTTTAATAGATCGATAACTGGTTAAAAGATAGGAAACAAAGGGTAGGAATAAATTGTCAGTTTTCAGAATGGAGAGAGGTAAATAGTGGTGTCCCCCCTGGGTCTACACTGGGCCCAGTACTATACAATATATTCATAAATGATCTGGAAAAAGGGGTAAACAGTGAGGTGACAAAATTTGCAAACGATACAAAATTGCTCAAGATAGTTAAGTCCCAGGCAGACAGCGAAGGACTACAAAAGGATCTCTCAAAACGGGGTGACTGAGCAACAAAATGGCAGATGAAATTCAATATTGATAAATGCAGAGTATTGCACATTGGAAAACATAATCCCAACTATACACATAAAATAATCGGGTCTAAATTAGCTGTTACCACTCAAGAAAGAGATCTTGGAGTCATTGTGGATAGTTCTCTGAAAACATCCACTCAATGGGCAGCATCAGTCAAAAAAGCGAACAGAATGTTGGGAATCATTAAGAAAGGGATAGATAAGACAGAAAATATTATATTGCCTCTATATAAATCCATGGTATGCCCACATCTTGAATACTGCACGCAGATGTGGTTGCCCCATCTCAAAAAAGATATATTGGAATTGGAAAAGGTTCAGAAAAGGGCAACAAAAATGATTACGGGTATAGAATGGCTGCCATATGAGGAGAGATTAATAAGACTGGAACTTTTCAGCTTGGAAAAGAGATGACTGGGGGGACATGATAGAGGTCTGTAAAATCATGATGGGTGTGGAGAAAGTAAATAAAGAAGTGTTATTTACTCCTTCTCATAACACAAGATCTAGGGGTCACCAAATGAAATTAATGGGCAGCAGTTTTAAAACAAAAAAAAAGGAAGTATTTTTTCACACAACGCACAGTCAACCTGTGGAACTCCTTGCCAGAGGATGTTGTGAAGGTCAAGACTATAACAGGATTCAAAAAAGAACTAGATAAATTCATGGAGGATAGGCACATCAATGGCTATTAGTCAGGATAGGCAGGGATGGTGCCCCTAGCCTCTGTTTTCCAGAAGCTGAGAATGGGCGACGGGCGATGGATCAATGCTGATCACCTGTTCTGTTCATTCCCTCTGGGGCACCTGGCACTGGCCACTGTCAGAGGACAGGATACTGGGCTAGATGGACCTTTGGTCTGACCCAATATGGATGTTCTTATGTTCTTAAATAAGGGGAGTAGTATGGAGTGTGCTTCAGGAGTACTTCATGGACATATTTTAGGGTCCCCAACAGCAGCTGAAAGACTGGCCAATTGGACGACTGTTGTTGTACCACTTGAAAACCACTCCAGACTTCGATCATTATTGATTTCGGGGGTGTTTTACTAACCAGTTCCAGATGTGTGCAAATGCTTGAGACAAAATAAAGTGCAGCTTTAAGTGAATGTACTCTTGCAGTGTTCTGTTTGTGCCAGCCACCGATTGGTTGGACTGCTGTGTCTCCATTGATTTATTTCCTGCCACCATGTCGCCGAGAGTAATAGCTACCGAGAGCTTTGGCTTTTAAGAACCATTGTAACAACTTGAGGGGCAGCCAAAGTTAAAAGGCAATTACAGTGCTTAGAGAGGGTTCAAATGGGAGTTGGACTGTGTGCTCACACAAAGCAGTAGTCCTCCCGATCCTGGCATCCCTGAGTGGGCTACCTGGTCGCGGCATGCAGGAGTCAGCAAGTGCACTCCCCTGCCATGCAACAGTGACACATTTTCCTATGCTCAACTCTTTTGTAGTAAAATCAAGTCGCACTTTCAGCTCCCTTACTTGTGAAAGCAAAATAATGGCACTTATTATTTTATTATTTAGGAGCCAGGACCCCATTGTGCAAGGTGCTGTACAAACACAGCACAAAAAAGATGGTCCTTGACGCATGGTACTAACAATCTAAATATAAGACAAGAGGCAGATGGATACATACAGATGGGGGATTATTGATTCTTCTGCATAGGTAGCACCACGGTTCCCCAGTCATGGGTCAGAGCCCAGTGTGCTAAATGTGAACAAACTACACTTTAGGTATTGCTGTGCTGACTCATTAGTCTCATCAGGTAAAATTTTCAATGGGATTTAGGCTCCTAAGTCACTTATGAAAATATTATCCATTATGTTGCCTTCTCCATACAAGAGCTCCATATCAGCAAGCAAATCAACTGGAATTGACCTTTTTCCCCCTTCTCTTCCGTGCCAGTCGTTTTAAGGACAGTATTTTCTGTCTGCAGAGCTGTTTTGGATGACAAAAGTAAATGCACCAATCCATTTTACACTGAGAGAAGAGGGAAGTGCTGGAAGCCTCATTGCTTTAGATACTTAAAAGCATGTGGGATAAATCATTAGAAAATGTAGTGTAGGGAACAAACATTCACTGGCAGCTAGATAGACTTAGATGACTTAGTAAGTCGTTTTCAACTCTGATGGCTAAGAAAGAATGGAAGAAATGTACAGAGTACTATGATCCTCATACAGGCCTAGAATTAACCTTTGCAATGGAAGATAGATAAGTGTTTCCCAAGGCTACACACTGCACATCTCCGTTAAGAGACATAGAAATCATAGGTGTTTAAATTAGCAGGACTCTTCTATTATTACCTAAATGCCATCAAACTGTGAAAGATACAAGGAGAAACTATTATATACACAAAAGACGTAGACTTCACACTCTGCGATTAGCATTTAGAACTGATACTGGGTTTGTATGTTCAAGAGAGCTTCAGCACGGATGAATGAATTCTCCCAACACCCCTGCTGAGGCAGAGAAGTATTATCATTCCCATTTGACACAGGGAGAAACTGCAGCTGAGCTATTAAATGACATCTGAGCAGCAGATTCAGGATTAGAACACAGGACCTGCCACTCACCTCCATGGAGCCAGGATTTCACTCCTTCCTGCCCTCCCTTTGGTCATCATTACCAACTTCCCACTCACACCAACAGCAACCACAGGTTAAGATCCAGTGTCAATTCACACATCCATTTCCTGCAGATCCAACTCTGCACCTCTGCAGATGCTGAGACTCTAACAACATGATCTGAGGACACAGTCAGTTGGTTAGGTGTATAAATGGTGCCATTCACAATTAACTGAACGCATAAAATTGCTCCTGCAAAAGGGCAGGCCCCATTAAAAAATCAAGCCTTAAATCTAGTAATCTAAACTGAAAGATAGACAGGAAAGAAGGGGTCTCTCTCTAGACTTGAGCGATACAGGCCTCCATAGATGGGGCTCCCCAGTCAAATGGCTTTGAGGGGAGATGAAACCAGTCCTCCACTCTCTGCACTGGCTTCCCATAGAATGTTGAATCAAGTCCAGTCACTGTTTGGTCAGCCATCAGAATCTGTAAACTGATGATGATTTACACCAGCCGGGAATCAGCCTTTAGAAAGTTTGACTGAGTCTTTCTGCCACGTCGTCTTGTCTGCGGAGAGTCCCTTAATAAAAGATATGGTGACCCTCTCTGCTCTCAGTGTGTGCTTCCCAGCAACACATTTACTGCTGACTGGACAGCTCAGGGGCTGGCAATGGGATAGAGAGCCTTTGTCCTCTTGGTTAATGTAATGGCCTTGGGTCTTGATCCCACAATCTATGTGCTTCAGACCCCCTGTGCCTCCATGCTTTCCCGCTGTCTTCACTGTGGCTTCATGCAGCCATGAGGAGCAAATCAGATCAGATTGCGGGACAGGATCCCATGTTGGTAATGGATTTAAGCCAGCAGCAGCTGGCGGGGCAGCGAGGCGGGGAGGAGCAGCGGCTGGCTGGACGGCCAGGAGGTGAGGAGCAGGGGCTGGCAGGACGGCCAGGATGAGCGGAGCAGCAGTTGGTGGAGCAGCCAGGAAGCGAAGAGCAGAGGCTGGTGGGGCGGCCAGGCCGGGAGGAGCAGCAGTTGGCGGGGCAGCCAGGAGGACAGGAGCAGCAGCTGGCGGGGTGGCCAGGTGGGGAGGAGCGGTGGCTGAGGGGACAGCCAGGTGGGGAGGAGCAGAGGCTGGGGGGGCAGCCAGGAGGAGAGGGGCAGCGGCTGGCAGGGCGGCCAGGCAGGGAGGAACAGCGGCTGGTGGGGCAGCCAGCAGAGAGGAACAGTGACTACCTGGGCAGCCAGCCAGAGCAAGTGCTCAGACGGCGGAGCAAGCCAGGGGCCTTCTTCTCTGGGTGGGAGGTGAACTCACAGATGCACGTCTGAACCCTGGGTCTTCATGGACCAAGGACAACCACTGTAAGTGGGGTATGGTGAAGGAGCAGAGGTGGGCACAGAAAAGGACCTTTTGGTTGTAGAACTCAAGAACATGAGGCAGAAGACTCTGCCCCCTGCACTCTGGGTGGGAGTCCTGCTCACAGTGTTTGGTTTATGAATCCTACCTGTGGCATTTTCCCTAATTAGTCAGGTGATTTCCCTCCTGTCATTAAAAGCTTCTTTTCTACACTCAGACTCTGTGCTTGCGAGAGGGGAAGTATTGCCTCTCAGAGGCGCCCAGGGGTGGTGTGTAATTTTCCCAGGTTACTGGGTGGGGGCTTGAGCTGGTTCTGTGTTGTATTGTTGAAAAGGAACCCCTAGATATTGAACCTGGCCCTGGTTGCTGCTGGCTCCACCTGGCAGAAGGGTTAAACATATATTCACAAAGACTGGGGCCAGCTCCTCAGCGGGTGAAAAGAAACATAGCACCATTGGTGTCAGTAAGTCACTTTCTATCATTTGAAGGTCTGGCTAAAGTCCGGTAACAGGTCTGCAGAAGTCAACTTTTGCACCACTGACTGGGCTCCCATAAGCCCCACTAGGTTTGCATTAAGAGAAAGGATGGTCCAGGGGTTAGGCCATTAGCCTTGGAGTTTGGACTTGCCCACGGTCACATACGACATTTGTGATGAAGCAGGGACTTGACCCAATCGAAATCAATGGAAGTTAGGCACCTAGGTGTTTTTGATAATCCCACTAGCTGCCTGTCTCCAGCCTTGGTACCTAAATGCCTTTGAAAATCTGGCCCTAAGTCATTCTGGGCCTCAGTTGCCCATCCACAAAATGGGGATAATAGTGCTGTCCTTCCTTGGAGCAGCCTGGTGAAGATCAATATGTTAAAAGAGCTCAGATGCTGTGCTATAATAATTTAGATACATAGATAGATAGACAATAGGCAGGCACCCCAGCCTGGCTCAGTCATCCCTATTCTAGTTCTTGTCCATGTTTAACACAGAAAAATCAGAATTTAACAAGCTCCTGAGGGGAAACTGTAGCAAAGAACAAAGGAAAGAAACTAAATGTATCTGCCAACTACGCATTGATTACTAAACACATGTCGTTGAAAAACATACACCAGCTGGTTAATATGGCTGGTGCCTACACTTGCTTCTCCAGTTTCTCCACCTGCTAATTCATGTGGCAGGAAGAAAATGTTTCTGATCAGTATAATTGCCTGGGAGCTGGGCTGTTCTCACATCAAACTGTAAGAGGCAAAAGCGTTTTTTATTTTTAAACGTGCATAAAACTTTAATGAGTTTCCCAGCCACTAATGACCAAGCCAGCCTGCACTCTGCTGACCCCGGGAACCCATTGACCCTATAATCACATGGCTCCTGCGTGGCTACACGCGGCATATGAGTTACATTGAAGGGTGAGCTGATTAATTTTCCTGTGACTCGGGTTGCAGAGTGACAAACTATTTTTTGGATGGAAAATGACAGCCAGTGAAGCTGATGGCAGAGTCGGGTTCTAGGGTTTTCTCCGACTTTTAATGGCATTTTACTGCTCACTTAGGTGGTGGTTAATGGGGTAGCAAATTGCATCTGAAATCTGCAGTAATTGAAGAGGATGTCACTTTTTAATGAGCTAGGTGGTAGGTGGGCACAGGCTAAATAGCATCTTAAGCCGATGAAGTGAAACAGTGAAACCTGTTAATAATGCCTATTGCTGGAACGCCTGTCTGATTGTGTAGCCCACTGTGTATAACACATGGCCACTGTAGGCCTGACCCTCGGCAGACAGGAGTCAGGCCTCTGCCATTTAGGGGTGGTAGTCCTTTAGCTCACTCTGTCGAGGATACAGCAGGTTGGGAATTTGTCAGCGAGTGTCTTTTTTCTTCTGAAAATGCCGATATGTTGAAACTGGTTCTCAGCTCCAGGATGGAATTTCTGGTGATGGTTGGGGGAGTAGAGGATGAGAATGGCCACTAGCCCAGTGGGTAGGACACTCGTGGCAGACCCAAGTTCAAGTCCCTGCTACAAAGCAGGTGCGTGTCCTAACCACTGGGCTATTGGCCATTCTGGGTTGGGTTTCCCTCTCGGATGTTTTTTCACAAATCAGTTCTAAGCATCTTGGTTTCATTCCAAGGCAGAAGTAAAACAGCTCTCACCCACCCTCGACTTGTTCCAGCCAGCCCTGCTAGAGGCTTATGCTTTCAGCGCTTCAGGACAGGCAGCGTGGGAGTCAAACTTTCTAAAGGCTGATTTCCGGCTGGTGTAAATCATCATCAGTTTACAGATTCTGATGGTTGACCAAACAGTGAGCTCAAATGCTGGCAGGTCGCGTGGGAATTCCAGGCCAGATATGTGGTGGAAATCAGCATTTTCCACCAGCAGAGGAGCCGGGTCCGAATTCCCATGCTGTTTGCCAGCATTCGGGCTGGCTGTGCAAACCCATGCTTCCATTGTCCGCACCCGCTGGTTAAATACATCTCCCCAAGTCCTGCTTTACAAAAGTTAAATAAATAAAAACATCCTACACCACAAGGAGCCAGCAGCTTTGCAGGGTAGCTTCTGTTTGACATAAGGTTGTATTATTTATTTAATTGCTAAGGATTTGGCAGGTTTTCGAGATGACAGATATTTTCAAGTGAGAGCACAGCAGATAAACATTTTTACTTAATGTGAATTTTAAAAAGAGCACAAGGGAAGTACCACAGCAAGGATACAGAACACAAAGTGCATCTGTAAGTATTGCATTAAAGAATATCTAGGCGCTTATATATAAATATTATAATATAATAAATTATTCATATAAACAATAATAGCATATTATATATCAAATTATTAGAATATTAATATATATTAATTAGGTCAGTATCATTAGCCCCCATTTTAAAGATTTGATTTTACCAAAAAGAAACATTTTGATCAACCCAACACTAATTTTCCCTTCCAGAATTTCGTTTTGCAGCCAGTTTAGAAGAAAAAAAAATGGTATTCCATTTCAAACCAATTAAAACCAGTTACAGAAGTTCCTGTGAAACAGAACATCAGAATCCCGTCCAGCTCTCATGCTAACCTTCTCGCTTTCAGGCAATGGCAAAGAATGGGGACAGAATGGGGTCCAGAACTTGAAGCTCCATTAAGGACATTTGTGCAGTTCTGCTAAGCATGGAGATGGGACATATATTCCTTCAGCTAGTCTAGAGAAGGGAAACTTTGTTCCTTCATTTCTAGTTCCCAGCATGCAATGCTACACAGCTCCTGCTGCTGTGCTCTGCCTGACAGAACCAGTGACTATTCCCCCGTTTCCAGGTCCCAGTTATAGGGCATGGAAGGAACCAAAATAATAATTATCCTCTTACAAGTCCCACTCAGTACAATCCTCTGCATTCTCCGTTTCTACTCCCAAGCACATTTGTCGCATGTTTCAGTGTGGGTATCAGTGAAATGAACAAAGCTCTCAGCAATCTTCAGCCTGTCTTTTGAAACCTCATCATACCTTAACACCAAGGCATTTGTTCTGCTCAGGAGAGGTCTAGAGTGCAATCAGATGTAAGCAGAATCTGAATGAACTATCTCCTGACAGCTAGTTTGGGAGTGGGAGAGACTTCAGGAGCAAACTGTATTTATAAGAACACACCTACTCTGCGTGGGTACATAGCAGACAGGAGTTGTGTAGCTCCAAGTGATCAGCTTTGGCTGGTGATGGGTTACAAATCACCTTAATATGGAATGCAGGGGTAGTGAAATGTTGTTACCTTCATTGTATGACTAAAGGGGAGCAGACCTGTGCTGAGCTTGTCCCAATTGAGGGGTCACCCTCAGCTAAAAGGAACTCACTAAGCCAGGGGCTCGAATGCCAGACTCCTGTAAAAGTAAGAGGGGTCAGGACAGATGTCCCAGCCAGGAGGTATGGACTTTCCCTAAGGGTTCCTGGTCGGGTTAAACCTGTTTCTCACCACTGTTCAAAGACTGAGCTAAATAGGCTTTGTGAGGAGCCTTTTGTTAAGTTAAAGTGCTCAAATGAGAGCTGAAGCAACTTGTGGTGGGGCAGTGTTTCTGCCCAGTCTGCAAAGAGCTGACAATCACTAAGAGACAGATGTGCGGAGGTGGCAGCAGAAGGTGACTGACAGTTGGCTGGAGAACGAGCGGCTAGCACAGTGGTGAGCAGAATAAGCGGCTGGTGAGACGGCCAGTGGAGAGGAACCGCGGCTGGTGGGGCAGCCAGTGGAGAGGAACAGCGGTTGGTGGGGCGGCTAGCGGAGAGGATCTCCAGCTGGAGAGGCAGTCAGCAGAGAGGAACAGCCACTGGCTGGGTGGCCAGCCAGAGCAAGTGCTCAGATGGCAGAGCAAACCAGGTGCCGTCTTCCCCGGATGGAAGGTGAACTCACACAGATGCACCTCTGAACCCTGGGTCCTTGCGGACCAAGGACAACCACTGTGAGTGGGGTTTGGTGAGGGAGCAGAGAGAGGCACAGAAGAGGAACTGTTGGTTGTAGTACTCAAGAACATGAGGTGGAAGGCACCTCCCCACGCACTCTGGGGTGGGTTTCCTGTTCACTGTTTTAAGATTACGAATCCCGCTTGTAGCATTTTCCCTAATTAGTCGGGTGACTTCCCTCCTGTCATTAAAAGCTTCTTTTCTACACTCAGACTCTGTGCTTGCGAGAGGGGAAGTATTGCCTCTCAGAGGCGTCCAGGGGTGGTGTGTAATTTTCCCAGGTTACTGAGTGCGGGCTTGAGCTGGTTCTGTGTTGTACTGTTGAAAAGAAAGCCCCAGATATTGAACCCAGCCCTGGTTGCTGCTGGCTCCACCTGGCAGAAGGGTTACACAAATATAACAGAAAAGTTATTAGCTTTCTTAACCCTGTCAAAAATAGTCTGCTGTACTTTTCTTGTGATCCTCCCTGTACATTCACTTTGTATTCCACTTGAGAGGTATGTCACGTTTGCAGCACCGGCCTTAATAGCTTGCAGATGATCTCACAACACACTCTCATACCTTGCAAACAATTCAAGGAAACCCCCATAATTACATTCCTAGGACTGTCTAGTTTTACAGTTTGCAAGGGAAGTTGAGGAATTTGGTTGGAAAAGCAAAGAAGTGAAACAGAACAAGAAGGCAAGAGTCGAATTCTACAACCAAGATAGCTGGCGTAACTCTCTATTAGGAGTTTGCCAAAGACCCACAATTTTAATACTTGTCTTCCTTTGAGTTTGCTTGGTGAAAAGTCTTGTTCCAAATTAACAATGGGACTTCCCACCAAAATCAGTGAACAGAATCCATCACTTGTAGCCAAGTAGCTGGATATGCCTTGTCAAAGGCACCGTTCTGCCTCGTGCTTTCAATTGTCAAACCATTTCCAGTGTCCACCTCCGTAACAGTTGCAGTAGTAACCAACAGGCAACTTTCTGTCCCAGAATCAAAGACTTCAGAATCCAACAAGTCAATGCCAAGCTCCGTGCTGGATGCAGAGTCTTCAGCACCCAGCAAGTGTGACAAACCCAAACCAACATCCTCACTAACTAAAGAAGGCTCAGACCTGGGAGTAGCAGAACCATCTGTGGCTTGTTCACCAGGAACATGGTCAAACCTTTGCATGTTTCAAGAACCTTTATAAACCACTGGCACGTTTTTTTAATCTTCTTTTTTATGGGCCTGGTTGAGCTCTGCTCTTGTGCTTGTAGGTATCCATGATGGAAATCATGGCTGACTGGAAGAATTCGCCCACCAAGCTCTTCACAAATTAATTCCCAGGCTTGGAAAGATGCTGTAGCGGGTGAATGATCACACTAATATCTCTGTGAAACTCTGGGGGGAAATCAGGTGAATGGCCAGCCCCAAAATAGCTCTGTGAAACTCAGAGCGCTAGTTCAGGGGAAACTAATGAGCCACCGCTCAGGAATGCAGATGTGGTCAATGAAGGCGAGGTCACACTAAGGCAGTAGTTACAGAGACGGGCCTCAGGATGGAAGAAAAGAGAGAGCAGTAAAGAAATTTTAAAAATAGAAGGCTCTTTCTGGGCCTGACCCCACTGGAACTGTTTGAACTACCCTTTGCACAGCCTTGCCTCTGCACTCCTGCTTGCTAATCCTTCTGTCACTCACTGGAGGTGTTCTAACCCGACCTGCAGCATATCTCAGCTCCAGTTAAAAGCTCCAAGGGTAACTGAAGTCTACGGTCATCTGAGGGCTTCTCTAGCAGCTGCTCCAAGCCTAGAGAAAAGATTTCATACCTTTGAGTACAAACTTCTATATTGTAGTTTGACTTCTATATTGGGTGGGGGGGCAAGGGGTGTAGGGTGATGCTCGGCGTGGAGGCTTCTGAATGCAGGGAGGGAGGCTTGGTGGGATAGGGATTCAAGTGTGGAGGAGGCTTGACAGAGGGGTCCTGGTTGGTGGGGGGTCAGTGGGGAAGGTTTTGGGTTTGTGTGTGTAGGGTCCGAATGCAAGGGGGTTGAGCTGGGGGAAGCTCCCAGTACAGTGACTCCTCCCGGTTGTGGTGGAGGAGAGATGGGAGCAGGAAGCAGGAGAGAGGTGCAGAGCTTCCTGCAACCGGGGAGGTTCCTGGGAGTGGGTCTGACCTGGCCCCAGTCCCGTTCCCCCACCTAGCAGCTGAGCCAGGTGCAGAATTCCAGTTCCCCCAGAAGTAATTCACCCCGTCACTCACCTGGGCTGCACACTGCACAGATGCTTGGGAAACAGCTCAGCCACCTGGCTCTCCTAGGGCGCCGCTTGCCTGTCCTCCTGTTTCGCAGCCCATGAGGGGGAAACTGACCAGCGGGCACAGAGCACCTGGCATCACCGCTGGCCCTGCTCCCCCCACGTTCCTCTGTGGGGAGAAAGCCAGGCTAAGGGAGAAATCTGGGTGCCCCCCCTCTGTGTGTCACCTCTGTGATGTACCCAGTTTGGGGGGGCAATGCTCATGCTCCCTCCTTGATGGGGAAGGAAGCCTGGCCATCCTGCCCTTTCTGCATCTTTCAGTTCGGGGGCCTTCCTCTTGATCCAGAGAGGTTTCTGAGGGTGTGTTACAGTCCCCAGCTGTGCCTGACCCACAAAGGGTAGGAGTTGTGCCAATCCCAGATGGACAGCTTTCGCTCAAGCTTCAGCAGCTCCTGCTTTGAGCTCCAGCGGTCCCCGAGTCAGTAGTCCCCTGAGTGCCAGCCGAGATGGTGGCTGTCATATCCATACAGACTTTGTGGCTTGTGGGCACCTGGTTCTCTTTGCAAGGAATCAGCCTTTCCCTTGCCTGGACAAGTGCAAGGCACGCCCACCCCACCACACAGGCATGTACCCACACTTTCAGCCAGTTCTCAGTAGGGGCACCTCCCGTGGCTTTTTACTAGCCTATGGGTTCCCTGTCAGTGTCTCTGCAGGTCCCATGTATTCTCACCTTGCCCACTCCACTGTCCTACCATTTCCTGTATGGTTTCACCTCTTGCACCTCTGCTCATAACTGCACTGGGGTGCTGAATGCTTCAGGGCAATTTACAGCAGCCTTCAACTACCTGAAGGGGGGTTCCAAAGAGGATGGAGCTCGGCTGTTCTCAGTGGTAGCAGATGACAGAACAAGAAGCAGTGGTCTTAGGTTGCAGTGGGGGATATTTAGGTCTAGGTTGGATATTAGGAAAAATTATTTCATTAGGAGGGTGGTGAAGCACTGGAATGAGTTACCTAGGGAGGTGGTGGAATCTCCTTCCTTAGAGGTTTTTAAGGCCCGGGTTGACAAAGCCCTGGCTGGGATGATTTAGTTGGGGATTGGTCCTGCTTTGAGCAGGGGGTTGGACTAGATGACCTCCTGATCCAACCCTGATATTCTATGATTCTACGATCCCTTTATTTCCTGATTCTGTATCAGTGGGAAAATGCTGCCAACCTCCAGAGCCAGCTACAGTAATCTGTAAGATGCCACACCCTGCCTGGCAAGCTGGAGGGGGTGAGAGAGAGATGAGGAGAGCAAGGAGGAGAAGAGGATAAAGTGTGGGGGGAATAGGAGAAAGAGAAGAGATGAGGCAAGGGAGCGGAAGCACATGGAGGGAGGACAAGATGGGGTAAAGGGTAGGGAAAGCAGTCTCAAGACCATTTATGACAACTGGACAATATGTACTCCAAGAGGCTAACAAATCCATTACCACCAGGAACTTGATAGCAGTAGCGGGGATAGACCTCAGACCCTTCCACTCAAAAGCACAGCCTCTCACCACTTGAACTGAAAAACAACACCCCTCCCTTCTGTGTTAACAGTACAGGGTCTATGACACACAGCAGAGCCGTTCTGATTATATATAGCAAAGGGCAGCTGTTCACATATACACAAACTAATGAATGACCGTGCAGTCTCCCTGCAGACCGCAGCATGAAGGCAAATTGCCATTATAAAGCACACGCTGCAGTTCAGAGCATGGAACATGTCCATGGTATTCACGTGTGGACCTGGAAGGGATTTCTTGGTGCTAAGCCTCAAGGTTGCTAGACAGAACTCAGCTGAAAACAAGCTTAGGAACTGGGATTTGATAGCTATTTTGTATGCTTGGAAGGGAGGACACCACCATGCAGCCCAACGAAGCCCTGCCCTAGGACATGCTTGTACGTCATGGGACAGCATCTCTCTGACCCCTTATGTTCTCTTGCTTTCGTTCAGTCATTCATTGCAGCTGCATTCTAGTCATTACCAGTAACCACCACTAGGGGTCAGATTTTGACCTCTTTTTCTCTTCAAGGGGGCATGCTGCTTATTGTGTCTTATACTGTATTGAAAATGCTCGGGATTTAACCAAAGGGAGCCTCATTATTTCAGGCAGCGTCTTATGAAGCTCTGTGTGGGGGGAAAGGAAACTCTCTCCCTCTTTTGTTCCTATATTGATTTTCTCCTGAAGAGACGCTCTCAGGTGATGTTGAGATTTGAACCTCAGGCCAGTTTAGGGCAAACAAATTCAGGGCTGAGTCTCCAACAATTCCTTGAGATACCCTCCTCCACGAAAGGATTGGTGGATGCCAATCTAATGATAAACCAGGCTTCAGAGGCTGCGTTTGCTGGTTGCCCTGGGAACAGTAAACATCTCTGCATTGATCTCTGAAGCTATCGGAGGCTCCTACATGTGGCATCTCACTGGTCCTTGACACTTGCTTTTCTCCATCAGGTCTGGATGAGAATTACAGACCGATCACTGTTATAAATTAGGGAAGAACCAGGCAGTTATAGTTGTGCCTAGGGGGGACATTCGGTATGAACCCGAATACGGGTTTTTTGTTGTTGCTGTTGTTCGTTAATGTCTGGCAAGACCTACATTTTACTTTGAAAACTGCCTAACAGCTGAGAAAGTGGTAAAAAACACAAATGTCAATTGCCCTTGGAAACATGCCCATGGTAAACTTTGAAAACGTAGAAGTCTTTTTTTTTTTCTTTTTTTTTAAACTAGCTGAACAGCCAGGCAAAGTAAATCCACCAAAGTAAGCTCCCACATAATGCAAAACTCTGGGCCAGACCCTCATCTGATGTCATCTGGTGTAGCTGCACAGATATAACTTTGGGAAGATAAGGCCTGATCCTGCTTAGAGGAAAAGCAATAGCAAAGCACCAGTAGACTTCAGTGGCTGCAGACCCAGGCCCACTGAAACTAACCAATGCAATGTTCAGAGCTATAATTTGACAGGGCGCAGGGAATTTGAGACAACTGAACTTGTATTGTGCTTCCCTTTCCCTGGTTTCTCTGTCTGCCTTCCCCCTCTTTCGGTGGCAACCGCCATTATCTGAGGCCTGTGTAAGATAACAAAGCCCCCATCACCGCCATAATATCTGAGCTTCTCACTGTCTTTAATGAATTTATCCTCACTCTACCTGTGGGAGTAAGGATGGGCTAGTCTCCCCCCAGCCCCCTGTTTTATAGATGGGGAGGTGAGGCACAGAGCAGCTAAGTGACTTACCCACGCTCACACAGGAAGCTTACGGCAAAGCTAGGACTTGTACCCAGGCCTCCACGGTAGCACGGTCTCTACCGGACCATCCGCCTTCACTGATGAAGTGAAAGAACATGTCCCACGTAAAACGACAGCTAGTATTGCTAGACAGTGCAGCTACCCTCCCCGCCCTTGCACTTCAGCACGGCAGGGCATTCCCAACCTCCTCCAACCCGTTCCCGTGCCAGATTAGTGCCATTAATGAGCTGTGTTATGGTAGCACTTACAGACCTCAAGTAAGATGGGGGCTTCATTGTGCTAGACCCATGGTAAGAGCCGATCCCTGCCCAAAGCGTTTGCACTCTCGAGTGGCCAGGCAGACAAAGGGTGGGGGAAAGGCAACCTGCTCTTTTTCTGGGGAATGACAATTACAGAGCTGATTTCTAGGAAGGGGGAAGCAGACTCAATAAAATGCGTTCTAAAGGCAGCGTGGGTCAAACTCCCCCTGTAACACAACCACCTTGCTGCGTCACCCCAGCCCCATCCAAGCCCTTGAGGTCTGACTGCTCCCTGCAATGCACAGCCGGAGCGTGATGCCAGCAGGCACCATGGCTCCACTGGGGTTACTTCCCTACGCACTGCACTGCATCAGCCACAGTTCATTTGGGATTCATCGAGTACGTCCACACGGCAATTAAACAGCCACGACCGGCCTGTACCCGCTGACTCAGACTCCGCCTGCTGGGCTGTTTACCTGCCGTGCAGACGTTCAGGCTTGGGCTGGATCCCAGGCTGCGAGACCCTGCGAGGGCGCAGTGCTCCAGAGCCGTCACAATTAAACAGCTCCATCGCCCCAGCCCTGCGAGTCCTAGTCAGCAGGTGTTTAATTGCAATGTAGACCAACCGTTGCTGCCAGTGGAATCTTCCGTGCTCCAGACCCCACTGACTTTGCATCTGGCTCAATGGGAGCCGTTGGTTAACAATTGCTTTTCCTTTCCGGCTCAGCTGCTGGGATGAACTGGTAGATTAAGAAGGATTTGCTCTGTAATAAAGACAACAGTCAAATGCATGCCTCTTTAGCTTTCTAATCCCTTCATGGTAAAAAGGCAACACTGGGGGAGATCTTAAATCCGCACGTAACATTTAGACCACTTCAAAACAAGGGAGGGCGGGGCAGCACAGAAATGGCCCCATGGTCACTGCTACTAGCTGAACGTTTTGGCTTGCAAAGTATTATTAATTATTATTATTATAGATCAGTGGTTTGTAATAAGGACAGTAAATCAAAGCTACACAGGGCCTCAGGAAGGAAACGCTTCTTGAAGACTTGCATTGTTGATGCCAGAGATTTGAATTCATTCCTAAGGATGGCTGAGACCTAGACTGTCACTTGGAGTAACCACTCCCCTTACACCGCTGCTTGGATTCATTACTTCCTGCCGTGTGTGTGGTGGTGAGGGGGGCGGGGGGAGTGTGGACAGGGCTTTGGCTCGCCCCTCCACTTGCTGTCCAGAGTAGAAGAGCTAACGTTGTGTGGAGCGGCTAATAATGGATCACTGATGCAGGCTGGCAGTGAGTTACTACCTCGCCTGGGACTGAGGGGGAAGCAGGGGAGGACCTGAGGCATGAGACTCCGCAGTGCTACTCCTGGGGAGAGGCAACTTACACACCAGCCTTTGCCTGAAGTCAGCATCTAATCCTAACTGAATAACAGGGCTGTATTTTTCTCCAGTACCTGCCGAAGGGCACCGGCATGCTAAGGTGGGAATGGTTACCTCCCTTTGATGAGTGGGGAAACTGAGGCACAGAGCAGTCAGGTGATTGGCCCATGGTCATATGGCGCACCTGTGCCAGAGCTGGGAATAGAACCCAGCTCTGCTAACTCCTTGTGCTCTGCATTAGCCACTAGACAATGACCCGGGACACATTCCACTGACTTTCGTTGTAGGGCAAATACATTCTTTGTTCCCTCACCTACATATTGTTTTAGGAGAAACCTCAATTCCAGTCAGACGCAGGCAGTGACTGCAACTGCACAGTCTGCAGAAGAAATCCTCCATTTGGCTATATGGCAACCAGCTCATTAAGCTAATTAACCACAGCTTAGATTCCAGGGGTCGATGCAAGTGTCGACTTGCCCGCTCCTGAGCTGCCTCGGTACATTCCTGCTCACTCTCTCGGCATACAGAACACATTCAGTCTGGATCAGTGTTCGTTATCTGTACACAACACCTACCACGCCGCAGAGACACGCTTGCCTAGGGTCACCCAGGAAGCTGGGAACCCAACCTAGATTACCAAGGTCCCAGTCTAGTGCCTTAATCTATAAAACCATCCCATTCTCTCTGACCACACCAACATCCATTTTATCATTATTTGTATTGCCATAGTGCCTAGAGGCCGCAACCATGGACCACGTCCCCTCAGCGCTAGGTGCTGGACAAACAACAAAAGGACGGTCCCTGCCCCAAGGAGCTTACAATCTAAGTGTCAGCCAGACAACAGGTGGATGTAGACAGACCGACGGGGGAGCATGAGGAAACAAGGAGACAATACTGATCAGCGTAACAGCATACCTTTTCTCGAGCAGTGGTCTCCAAACCGGGGTGCGCGAGATGATCCCAGGGGGTGTACAGCAGCAGGAGTGCCACCGGAGGGCACTCCGCCTTTCTTTTCCTTCAGTGGCAGCTCTGCACGTCCATGGCTGGAGTTCCCCTCCGGCGGCCTGCCTGCCTGCGGCGGGTCTTCCGTTCTTCTTCCGTCTGTGGCAGGCCTTCTGGTCTTCACCCTGGGGGTGCGCGAGCCAGGAAGTTTGGAGACCACTGTTCTAGAGCTGCTATATTCCACTCCCTATTTCTACTGCAGCTTTCATCCGGGGATCTCGCTGGCTTGCTACTCAAAATGAGCAGAGCTAACCACACGGTTTAGACACTAATGGTTCTTTGTTTCTGGTGCTGGCAAGGAGTTCAGATGTTTTGGCTTCTGTGATGTCAATAATTACACAACCAATTTGGGGCCTCATCCAGCGCCCACTGAATTTACTGGGAATCTTTCTTTCCATTGACTTTAGAGGGCTTTGCATCAGGCCCTTCATAGCAAATGTCTTTTAGCAGACTGGCCAGGGAAAGACCCTCAG
Organism: Eretmochelys imbricata; assembly: GCF_965152235.1. NCBI lineage: Eukaryota > Metazoa > Chordata > Testudines > Cheloniidae > Eretmochelys > Eretmochelys imbricata. The sequence goes on from NC_135573.1 coordinate 258,465,406, forward strand.
CTGATGTAAATGGGCCTAGTTCCATTGGCTTCAATAGAGCTGGGCTAATTTATATCAGCTGAGGATCTGCCGGAGATGACAGAAATCTTGCCCTTGTCCTCTTTTTGTCAGATTATTGGCATTTACACTCATGAAGACGTTTGCAGAGCTATGGTCCCCTGTGCCGTCACTGTATACGACACCCACTCCACGTACTCTGGTAAAATGCCACCATCAAGACTTCTCTTCCTGCTCTTTGAGGAACTCTCGAAAATCTTGCTCTTAAGAAGGCAGCTGGCAGGGAAGCAAGACCTAGTCAGGTGGCATCGCTTTGGATAAATGTAACTCTGCCTCCAGGGCTCAGCGGGTCGGAATGGCTGACAGGTGCAGAAATCTTTCATGGGAAATCAAACCAAGGAACAGTGCTTTTGTATTTGCATGGTAAACCAAAAATAAATACAAATAAATTCTCCCAGTGTGTATTACCTGCATGTGCTTAGCTTTAACTTGAAACAATTCTATGCTGAAGGTTTGCAAATCCATGCTCTGCACTGGCATTGGATGTTGCAAACATCCTCCTTGCACTTCATCCCAATAAAATCTCTCTGGGTGTAACATTCTCACCCACCGTCAGGCCCCTTGACACTGCCAGTGTGGGCCAAAGGGGTCTAGTGTAACTGAAAATCAAGCCCCCGTTAGTAGTCTGTGGAGATGTATTGAAATCCATGGGACTAGCCTGTGGTGAAGCGCACGCTGCTGTGGCTTTGCCAGTCCAGGACCCCAGCTAGCTAGATTAAAGCAGTCTTGGGTCCATCCACAAGAGCAGCAATTGCACTGCCTGATTGCAGCCCAGGCACATCCAGAAAGCAACCCGAAAACTCATAAATCCTTTCTCAATGGCAAACCCATTGTTTCCTTCCACTGCTGCACCACAGAAACAAAATAGAGTTGATCTTTTCAGTATCTCCCCCTCTGCAGAGAAATGACACAAACTATTTGTCCCCTTGATAGATGATCCTGAAAGGCAACTGCGTGTTGTCATAATCTTGACACAGGAAATCAGATCAACTAGGTAATTCTCAGAATAGAACCGCTACAACACATTGGACCTGATTCGGCAGCCTTAACTCAGGGTTAGTCGCAGTTACTGCTAGTAATTCGACCTGTCCCACTGGACTCAGTGGGATTATTACAAAAGTCTGACTATGCGGGACAAATATTCTGCTGGTGTAAGTGGGCAAAACTCTGTTGAAGTCAATGGGCTTGCATCCCTTTGCTCCTGCAGATACTTTGGCCCAGCGTGAGTAAGGGCTGCAGAAAGGGGCACGTACTGATACATACATTGTACAATAAGGGAGTAGTTCTAGAAGTGTACTGTGACACTGGTAACAATACACTAGGGCTACTAACAGTAAACATTGCATTTACACTCATCTGAGACCATATTTGGCTCCAAATGTTAAACCCTTTTGAAGGCCACATGGATGGTTTTGATGAATACACACTCATAATTGTTGGGCAAACCTCTAACAGTTCAGCTCAAAGAAGCACCCACGAGACTTCCAGCTGGGTTTTACAGACCCTGGAAGTTCCGAAAGTTTGGACAAGCATCTGTACGTTCGGGTGCTTATTTCAGCAGAACTGTTAGGGGTTTGTCTGGTCTCAGTTCTTTGGGAAGCCAGACTACTTGAAATAGCCATTTACCTCATTGAAATGCCCCATGAAAATGGGATCATTTCACAGATTCATAGAATCACAGAATATCAGGGTTGGAAGGGACCTCAGAAGGTCATCTAGTCCAACCCCCTGCTCAAAGCAGGACCAATCCCCAACTTCTGTGTTTGGAAGGAGATGAAAAACCTAATTGACCTTGAATAGCTTTGCTTTTTCTTGCAAATATCTTGCACACCTCTGTGCTTTATAGCCTCAGAGGGACTGTATGGATATGATCTAATTAGCCCCCACCACAAAGTGGGCGAGTACTTTCTTCCATCAGACACTCCCAGGAAGCAATTTCTTCTTGGTGCACACAGCTCATTCCCTGAAATGAATCTAAAAATTCAAGGTGAGGGCAAGTCATACCATTTTAATGGGCTAAAACGGTCCCAGCCTTTATCCACAACATGTTAGAACGTTCAAGGAGTCTGGCTCACTACAGAGAAGATGCCTGTTGGAAGAGAGCAGAGAGGTTTGTGGGCTTAGAGACCGAACTCAGCAGGGAAGTCTTTGGAGCTCCACAAACCCGAGAAGGAAAAATGCAACTTCCCTCCACGAAACCCCTGGCAGCTGTGTTGCTGCTAACCTGAACAGAACAAGTCACCCAGGTGCTGGGGGAGATTCTTTTTTCTAGGGAGAGAGAGGATATTTTATAACCTGCTTTCTTCTTCGCTACTGAAATTGAGTGTGATGAAAGGAACTGTGCCCAGCAATGGGATGTCATCTAGGCTCTGCTCTTCAGGGATCGGATGCAAAGAGAATACCCTGAGAATGGAGGAATTTCTTGTTCCTTTGAAGGGCCCTTTTGCGGTATGTTTTTTTCAAGTGGGTTCTCTTTGTCCAAGATGTTTTGTTGCTTTCCATTTCCCATGCTTAGGTATCAAATGCTCTCACTAACACCCAGACCCCATTTCCTCTTCCTCCCCAACCTAAAAAGCCATCTTGATCAATAGAAACCAACCCAGAATAGTGTTTATTATTGAAAATATACAGTATTTCTGAACATCACATAAAAAGCCTAGTAGATACATTTGCTCTAGTTCAAAACACAAAATAGAAAGTCCTCGTGCAGCACTTTGCACATTCCTCGTAATTCAAATATCCCCGTCACCATCAGCGTTATGAGTTTTTACACAGCTTCCCTTTTATTTTATTATTTTGAAACCCAAGCAATACAGCTGAGCAGATCCTCAGTTGTCCTTTCCATGCCACCAGGTAAAACAAAGAGGTCCGGTGGCTGCTTACACAGTTTCAAACTATTCGGCTAAGCAGAGATGAAACACAGTAATTTATAGAGAGATCCAGAGATACGGCTGAGTTTGTCCGTTTCAAAACCTCATATGTGAACAAGGCTGGGTGCCAGCAGGACAAATAGCTGGCTGTTAAATAGACCAGTGATTCCCTAACCCAGAAGAGGGAGCAGTGGGGAAGATACACACATCCCGATCCCCCCAAACACCTGCCAGATCCCCTTTTGCCTGCTCCCTTGCTCACTAGGCAAGACTTTTACCAAGTTCAAAGAAGGAGACAGACAGACGATCTACAGAACAAACCTGTTGAAATCATTAGGAGCTGAAGTGTGGAATGAGGCGGGCAATTTGTCAAAACAGTCTCTTTAACCACAATCCTTAAAGAAAAATGAAATCGATTGTTCCTTCCACCAGGTTTTTCCCCTTTGTCATTAGATGCTGAAAATCTCCGAATGGGGCTACCAGTTTTAAATCCCATTGTTCCTAAACCTGCTCCCCTCTTCTCCCCCCTGCACTCCTTTCTTTGTTATATTTTTGGCCGGTTGCCTTAAAGCAGCCTCATATATAAATGGACAAATGTCCACCAAGACACAAGGGAGCGTCTCGCTGCAAGAAGAGCACAGTGCTGAGAAAAGGAGGAAAGACAGACAAAAAGGGGAAGAGGGAAAAACTCTGAAGGTGGCTGGACGTCTGTGTGGTCAAACTGCTGCCGTCTGTTTGATGCTGTGGAAGCTGATTCTCGTTGGGGAGGTGGGAATCGACATAGCCCGTGCCACGCGCACCCGCAGGGCGTGGTGGTCCTGCCAGCGATGCCAGCGTTTTCTCGCGGCCGAGCGGACCTGAGGGCAGAGAGGGAAGGGTGTGAGTATTCAGAAGGAACCCGCTTCTCCCGTGAAGAGTATGCTGTCAACTTGAAATCGAGTCAATTTCAGAAAAGGGAGGTCCGAGTTCTGCAATGACCCAGAGTCTCCTTTGCTAATGTTGAGGGCTTTACGGTCTAGCTTATGTGCGTCTACAGCCCCCATTACCACAATACTAGAGCACCTCATAATTAAGGCCCCCATTTTGTCATGGGGATTTTTAGTACAAGTGACAGGCACGTCAGAGGCAATAAAGTAAAAATTCACAGAAGCCCGTGACCTGTTTGTGACCTATACTAAAAATAACCGTGACAAAACTGGGAGGGAAAAGGCTCCAGCACCCATTCTTGCTGCTGGGGCTCTGGGGTCCCCCGCCACCCACGGTGGCTGGGCAGTTGTAGGGACCCTGGCTGGGAGTTCCCAGGGTCCCCCAGCCACCCATGACTTGGAGCTGCGGGGTCCCTCTGCCACCCATGGCTTGGCACTCTGGGAGCCCCTGCTGCCTGCAAGAGCTGGGAGTTGCGGGGCGCAGGGGAGCCCACTGCCCGCGGTGGCTCAGAGCTCCAGGGGTCCCCGCCCACGGGGATACTCTGCAGCTCCCAGCTGCTGCAGTCGGTGGGGGGCTCCGAGCCACCGCGGGCAGCAGGGGACACCACAGCACCGCAGGCTGAAGTCACGGAGGTCTCTGGAAGTCATGGATTCCATGACTTCTGCAACCTGCATGACCAAATCGTAGCCAGAACCGGGGCTATACTGCAATGAAAAACCCGTGGCTGGCTCAGGCTCACGGGGCTGTTTCATTGCAATGTAGGCTTCTGAGCCCAGGGTGGGGCCCGGGCTCTAGGATTCTGTGAGGCGGGAGGGCCCCAGAGCCTGGGCTCCAGCCCGAGCCCGGAAGTCTCCCCAGCAATGAAACAGCCCCGCAGTCCACATCGGCTGTCACAGGCCAGCCGCGTGTGTCTAGCTGCTGTGTAGACGTACCCTTAGAGCCTCTTTATGCCGCTCCAGCCATTTTATTGGGTGTAAAGTGGCAACAAGGGTCTCATCCCTGGGTTTGATTCCTGTCTTCGCCACACAGTTCTTGTGTGACCTTGGGCAATGAGTTAGCGTCTCTGTGCTTCATCTCCCCCTCTGTAAAAGGTCTGATAATGCTTCCTTTTCCCCCACCCTTTGTCTGGTGTATTTTGGGTGCAGGCTCTTCACAACAGAGGCTGTCTCTTACTCTGTGTGTGCACCGGCATGATGGGGCCTCGGTTTCTTTTGAAGACTTCAGGCGCCACGCTAATACAAAATCATAACACACTTGTACCTAACAATCATAGCCAAATGTCTTCAGATCGCAGTGTGATTTTGAAGGTGATGTGTCCCTGTAAGCTGCTGCCCACTCCCAAACTTGCACATACTATAAATTGGGTGCTACCCACATTCCCTGTTTTCCTAGTCCAATTTCCATAACCATCATAAAAAGAGACTTGAATTATGAAATGGTGATTTTTACCCATATAAAATAGACTACTGACCCCTCCCTGGGGATGGAGTAGGTCTCTGCAGTTATGTCAGAAGCAGGCTGATAATGCTCAATTGTTAGTTGATTCATCGGTTCTTTTTATTGACCGTGTCTCGTACAAAAAGAAACCGCTGGCCCATGGGAGCGGCAGAAAGACAGATGCTGATGTGTGCTACAGAGATGCAGAGTGGAGAGAAAGTCAAGTCATAGCCTGGAGGCTTGTTTGCCTCTGATGTTGCCCATAGGCAGCCCAAGGTGGTTCAGTATAGAGCAGAGAAGGGATATTTCCCCCCCTTCTGTTTTTAGGTGAACACACACAATAATGATATGAGCATCACCGTCATGGGAGGTTTTAAGAACAGGTTGGACAAACACCTGTCAGGGATGGTCTAGGTTTCCTTGGTCCTGCCTCAGTGCAGGGAGCTGGACTTGATGACTTCTCAAGGTCCCTTCCATTTCTATGATAACACAAGGATGGCACACAAACATGCTGTGGGTCACACAGAATCTAAGGGGTAATGGGGCGGTTGGAACTATCCTGTACTGAACGTGGGCTTTCCCCTTCCTTCCTTTTGCAGCACATTCGAGATCTCCCTTTGCACATTCCACACTCACACACAGACAAAAAGTCACCAGATGCTGAGATTTCATTAGGGAAGAGTTTCCTCCCAGAGTGAAATCCACCCCTGTGCAGGAGACCAACAAAAGGCCTAGCTCCCACTTAAGCCCACCTAATCAGTGAATTTCACACACACAGCCCACCCCGTGATACAGAAGGACGCTTGTGTGGCTGTACTATGTAGCCTGATAATTATCTCGCAGACAGCTTGACAGTCCTGACATAACTAATGAACCCCAGGTGCTCGCAGAGCAGCACTCTAGTGGGTCATGGAAATGATGAGTTATTTAATGGCCCCTGTATGCTTCTGAGCAATCTGTTTTGACCATCTGGATAATGAAGCCAGATTAGGTTTATCAATTGAGCTTCAAGCCAATCAAGTCAAATAGAGTGACCTGGAGATAAAGACGTGAATCTGAACAAGAAGTGGTCCGCACGCGTTCATGAGACCGCTCTTGGCTTTAGAAGTGTGAGACAGGACAACGGGCAATAACAGCAGTGCTGAGCTGTACAGCCGAAGCTGCCATGATGGGCCATACGTGTGTAAATATGCTGCATGTTTAAGGAGATGAGCCGACACACACCTGGCAGAGCCACTCTGAATCCGACGACGCCCAGTGTGGGTTAGAGTCACAAGGAAAAGTAGACAGGGTGCCGCTGAGCATCACCAGGCCTAACTTTTAGGCACCTGGACAATCACTGGGATTCACAACACCTGAGCTCCCTCTACCACGAATGGGGAGAGACGGGTATCTCAGAATGGGATTCACAAAAGCCAACACACTAGGTGAGGAGCTGCCTCAGCTGGCCAATGGGCGATGCCAAGGGGAGGGATACATGATAAGCCCCATCCCTCCCAGAGAGAGGCACCTAAAGCCTGGGCTGCCAGGAGGCACCTCCCTGAGTTTGGGATTCCCAACTGCAAACTCTCTTGGCATTAGGCACCCATGTCATTGTAGCAGGAGGTGATGGTGCCACTGTCTACCTTCTCACTTTCATGCCAGTGGTTACGGTGGGAGACACCTGGGTCAAGCCCCCCCTCCACCTGAGGGGAAGCACAGATGTGAGTTGGGGTCTGCCACCTCTCAGAGGGGCGCTCTCACCCCTGGGCTACAGGATATCCTGATGTGGGGCTGCCCCAGTCTCTCCTGTTGAAGCGGTTCCACCCTGGATTATTAAAAAGAGGCACTGGAGCAGGAGAACTGGATGCTGGGCCAGCCAGCTCCCAGGGCAGAGCTCTACCCAGGAGCCTATGGAATCGCTCTCTCAAACTCTCCCCGCTTCATCATTTATACAGTGCTGAACATCAGAACACCCCAGGGCCCAGTGGGTAGAGCATATACCAGAGAGGTGACAGATCCCTGTTCAGACCCCTTCTTCTCAGGCAATGGTGGGACTTGAACTGGGGTCTCCCACATGCCAGCTGAGTGCTGTAACCACTGGGCTGAAAGTTTTAAGGTGGATGCCATCATAACCTCTTCCTCTGGCTGTTTTGTGTAAGCTCACCCTCTAGGGCAGGGGTCTCAAACACATGGCCTGGGTTATTTCCTGCAGCCCGCCAAGCTGCCCGGCAAGCTCCCTGAGTCCCCCCAAACCCCACGGAGTTATTTCCTGTGGCCTGCCAGGGTCCCCTCCCCCTACTTCCCCTCCCCCTCCCCCCAGTGCGCCGCGTCCCTACTCCTCTGCCTACCTGCAGGTGCTTCCCGCCACCAAACAGCTGTTTTGTGGCACTTAGTGCTTTCCAGGAGGGAGGGGGAGGAGTGGGGGAGCTGTGTGCTCAGGGGAGGAGGCGGAGAAGAGGTGGGACAAGGGCAGGGATTTGGGGAAGGGGTTGGAATGGGGGCAGGGAAGGGGTGGAAAGAGGCGGGGCAGGGGCGAGGCCTCATGGAAGGGGTGAAGTGGGGGCGGGGCCGGGGGCAACGTGAGGGGGAGGGTCAGTGATGCGGCCCTTGGGCCAATGTACTAGTCCTCATGTGGCCCTCGTGGTGATTCGAGTTTGAGATCCCTGCTCTAGGGGCCTGATCCAGGAGGTGAGGTCTGACCACTTTTATGGGCTCAGGTCCCACAGGAGAGTTAGGTGAGGAACATCTGTCTCCCCTCAGTTTGTGCACGGTACTAGGGCTCAGGCGTCCAGCTGCCTGGCATGAGGTGGCCATGTGCATGCTCGGAGGCGAAACATAGGCACCTAGGGAACTTTTACTGCAAAAGTCTACGCGCCACACGAGTTTATTCACCTACGGCATTTGGGGGCAGCCGAGTGGGGGCTTCGTGCATCCCAGTGGAGCCTGTTTCTGGAATTTAGGTACTTAAAGTGGCAGTTAGGTGCCTCAATCCTACCGTGCCTCTAGCCCGATCTAAAGCCTGTGTCTAAAGCCCAAGCAGAAAAGCGTAATTCTGAATTTACCTCTCCTCACCATGCTCAGCACTGAAACTCCGGCAAGCGCTCAGCTAAAACTGAACTTTTGTATGGAGCATTTCAGGGGAAAAATAGCTGTGGCGGGAACAGCAGCATGTTAAAAAAAGCAACGAATACAGCCTATGGTGAAAGAAAAATACCATCGACCTTTAAAAGTAATCTGCTTGACACCTGAATTGATCTCTTTACGACAGATGCTGTGCCTCTCTATTTAGCATTTTGGGAGTCAATCATCAGCTCCTAGCAACAGCATTAGTATATCAATGACCTGACATTCACAGCACTAGCCTACCACAGCACATGGAGGCATAAAGCCACAGACACCGGCGTCAATGGTCGAAGCGCACACACACAGCTGGAGAAATCAAAATTACCACCTTTGTCCCTATAAGTGTCAATCACTTGAGATAACAGAGGTTGTCTGTGCTATTAGATCACAGAGTCCAGTTCTCCAGGCTGCAACTGTTTGGTCAAACCATTTGTTGCAAACAATTTATCATGTGATTTGACCCTTTCTACCCTTTGCAAATTGTGAACTGATCCTGCCCTTCCTGAATTTGTTCATTCCTTGGAATTGTTTGTCAAATACTATTTATCAACACATTTGGGCCTATGGGTTATCATGGGTTGTTCACTATTCAGTTTGTAGAATCTGGGCTGTGGGATTGGTCACAGAAGTCACCTGGTTATGGTTTTGGATTCCTGATTGAATGACCTACCCCAAGCATTCTCAAACCTTTGCATACTATGGACCACATCTTATTGGAGAGAGTCCTGTGGATACGTCCATTCCCACTACCAGCCATAGGGACCATCATGGAAGGGAAAGAGAGAGGGATAAAACCTGCAATACTCTCCCTTGACCATAGTAGTCGGCTAATTTCTTGCAGCCATCAAGTAGAAGTGTGTGCTAAGAAAAAAGTGGAAGCAGAAGAGCGTAGCTGCCTTCCAGATCTGTTTTGGGAGGATGTTTCATGTGTCACACGCAGAATGAAAGAAAACTAGATATGTTTGTACCATCCTTGACATGGTGGGGACCCAATCACTTGGGGCCTCTAGGTGCGAGGGCAAAACCCATAAATAATAATAAAGTAGGAAAAGGGGTGGGAAGGGCCTTGGGTTGAAGACATGAAGCTTGAACATGATCTGGTGGAAAAGAGAGAGCAAATGGATGCATTCAAAGAAGGGGCAGCTTGGTGAGATCAATGGGAAATGATCTTGGATAGAAGGGAGGTGATATAGGTGTTGGGTAGGTAAGAAAGGAACAGGCTGCAGTAGTTAAGGTGGAATGACAACAGTGATGACCATTGTACCTGATTGTATATGATCCCGGACTGTTCAACGTTGCTTTGCTAGTGGCTAGGTGGATACAGCTTCTAGACTCAGAGTGCCTGGTCTACAGGCCACTGAAGTAAATGGAAAGGCTCACACTGATTTCAATGGGCTTTGGCTCTGGCCAAGAGTTATCACAATGTTTCCATAAAAACAAGTCCAAGTGATGAATTCACTAACAAGTTCCATCTGCCTTCTGCATGGAATGAGCTCATGCTATGTTCCAGTTCCCAGCATTGTGCTATGAACTGAGATAACTGAATTTACAACTTGGATTTTTGGTAACAAATGGATTTGTGGGATGACTCCTGGAGAAGCTGGGTGGAAGTTCCATTAAATTCACCCTGTAATCTAGGGGAGAGGACAAAGTGTGCAGCATCAAGTCTCTGACTTTTTTCGTCGTTCGCTCTGTGCACCAAAGAGGTTCAGAAGAGAATCTGACAGTTATGCAGGAAGATCCTCTAGGTTAGAATCAGAGCTATTAACTTTCAGTTAGTGTCTCTTTCATCTCCCCTGGCATGCAACCAGATTGCCACTCCTTTATTTGCATGGACTGCAGCTGCAGCAGTCTGGGTGTTAGGTGGGCTCTTTTTGCCAGTATACTGTCTGTCTGTCTAAGTCCCTCACCATTGTATCTGAGGACCTACAGGAATTAGAAAAACAAGCAGGTCTTTGATTCTGGATTCTTGGTTTATGCTCAAAATTTAAAGTTTGGATTAAAAAAACCCATTAAAATTATAATTACTTGAAATAGTCCCCTGCAGCATTACAATCTCAAACAAGACACCATCTGCAGTAAATGAGACTCCCTGTCAACTGACCAGTCATGTTCAATTGTTCCAAACCGTGTAAAGGGCAAAAAGTACACTAATTGCGCAAACAAGGAAAAGTGCAATTAGATCTGAAACATTCACTAGCTCTTGTCGATGAACAGACACCTCCATGGCTTCCCCGGAATCAGTTGTCCTGGGGGCTACCCAAGTCTTCTGTTTGGTAGTGCAGATCACTGCTGTTATGATGAAAGACAATCTCACATGTCATCAAAGCCAATGGGTGTGCCAAGCATACTGATTCAGGCTCAACAGCGGGAGCAATTAAGTCTGTTCATGTAGTAAAGATATATTGCTGCAAACAATGGAAGACTACTGCCCAAGGCAATAGGCCACATGACAGGTCAGAGCTAAGAGGACTGTGGGGCTTCCTTGGTTACAAAAGTTTAAACCAAGAACAGACCTGACTCATATTATTGATTTTTCACCTTATGGAAACAACTCTACAGGGTTAACGACTCAAGCCAGTGGGGCAACCTTATCGATAGATAACTGGGGCAGCCAGTTTATTACAAACATCATCTCTATTTAAAGGAGCCCCCAGTTAGATATTGCCATTGGTTAATAGCTCCACATACACAATATATGTTGTAAGAGAAGTAACCAAATTTAATAAAAGTCAAAGCTCCTACATGAATTGATGCAGTTGATTATTTAATCTTATGAAAAGCAGCTCACATGGCCACTTTTTCATATCTGCAGATGGTGTGACCCAATAATTTAATGTCACATAATTCTTTCCTTTTTTTCTAATATTTTTTTCCAGTTCATCATATTACAATTAATCATTTTTCAGGAAAGTAGCCTTTTGGCACCAATTTAGCAAATCCCGGTAATGAATGGATGGGTGTTTGCCGCTAATCAGACTGGACCTCTGGGGTTTATTTTCTAAGACAACCGCAGCAATGTGTCTCTATGCATGAAAATCTTCATGAAGACAGTGTGGGTTTTGCATAGTTTTAAGGACACACAGCACACAGTGCAGACATCAGGACAAACCCAGCGGCCCCCGCAACTGCAGCATGGAATGTCTAGCAGACAGCAGGACCGGCCCACGTCCACAAATGGGGGTCAAAAGCACAGGGAGCCTACTCCTGGCACCGGCACCTCCTTTGGGCCACAAAGCTCCTTCCACCCTAGTACAGTTTGGAGCCACAGGGTCAAGGGTTGGGGCTCCACTAGTCACAACATCCCTGTCTAGGGGAGAGGCAGGATCCAGGGTATGTCTACACAGCAAATGAAGTTGTGATTGCAGCGCAGGTAGCTACACTTGTGTTAGCTTTAATCTAGCCAGCGCGAGTAACAGTAGTAGAGAATAGGTAGTGGCATGGACCCTGAGTATGTATCCAGGGTCCCCAGCGGGCTTGTACTAGGACAGATAAGATGGGGTAGTGTGGGCTCACTACCACTGTTCCCCACACAAGCTGGATTTAAAGTTGGCATGGGTGTTCCTACTCACGCTGCAGTCATGCCTTCATTTGAAGGAGAGGTTACTGCAGCCCTGAGGCTGTGCGGCTACTCTGGGGCCTGAAAGGGAAGATTTTGTCGCTCGCACGACCTTGCACTAAAGGGTAATCTCCAGTAGCAGTTCTTATATTCTCTTTGTAGGCCACCAGCCATCGGGCAGTGAAACCAGTACTGGATACACAATTAAACCTCCACCCACAGAGTCACATTCATTCAGCGGTTCTGAGGCACTCCCAATACATGTCCCTCAGGTTCAGAATGAATATGTTTTGATAGATGGCCAGGTGGATGACTAACTATTTAGATGGTGATTCATAGCTGGCTGCTATAATGAACAGGCTTCCAAGCTGATACATTCACTATAGGCTACTTTTAGCATAATAGAGTGTGTGGAGACAGATAGTGCCTGGGCCAAAAGGGGAAGATACTCTGAATCCAAAAATTGGACAAATTTATCCTTGCATTGTACCTAATTCCAAGGCCAATGAGATTAGCCATTCCAACCCTCCCTGATTACTCTTCTTTGCTAACTCATCTGTTATCTATCTGTCTAATGATGTAATTTCTTAATCTGGTGCTATCAATTTATTAAGCCATCTATTCTATGGCACTCTATTGTACCATCACTACTTTATGAGGATGGAGTTGTTATTCTCCCAGAAAAGCTGGTGACACCCCTCCAAAGGGTTCCAGAATTTGCAGGATTGCGTTTTTCAATCATTCCGACGACTCCTCTGATGGCTTTCTAAGATATTATAAAACCCTTAAACACAAAAGCAAACATGTACTTGCATCTACAAGAGACATTATCCTTCCCCCTCACCATCTTAGCAGGTCCTCTTGTCTCCATCATGCAGCTGATGAGGCAGCCAGGTCAGAGGCCAGTCCCACTGGTGGAAAACTCATTTGGAGTCTGATCAATAGTTGCCCGGAGAGATTTTTCTCTTCCTGTGCTGTGGATGTGGGGGAGTCTAAGATATTATCTTCTCCTCTACCATCATATCCATGAGGTCTAGGTGAGCGGAACGGATAGGAGTAGGGGGCAGGCTGATACATTCAGAATGTGAAACAGGGCAGAGTTTCTCTCTCTTTTCTGATGTTTTCAACTTTCATTTGGGAGGAGACCGACTGTATTCGAGGTGGTCAGGCTGACACCGTGTAGACAATGTTGGAGAAGAAGAGGGCAAAAGCTCAGTCTTCTTTTAGTAGGGTTTTATCTAGCCTCACTTAACGAGGCAGAAAATATTCTGGGAATTCAGTGTCTAATTGCTTGTGAAGGGACACACATATCTCAAGGCTGAAAAAAGAACTCCAGGAAGGCACTGGGGGCAATGTTTTGAAAGTCAACAGAATTTAGGCTTGTAAGTCACTGAAGTGCTTTTGACAGTTTTGTCCTGGGTTCTTTGTGGATTTCCCTTCTTGCTTCCTTTTGAGGAGGCAAGACATCAGCTGCCTTTAACTAGCAGTACTTAGATAACCATACAAGAAAATACATAGACAGCATTGTTTAACTTTGACAGTCTCGCCAAGTATTGTCTGGGTTTCAGAACTCCCTTTTTTAGGGAAGATCATGGAGACAATAGTTATGAGACTGTTCTGGTTGCATCTGGAGTCTATGAAGCTCCTGGATCCTTACTAGCTAGATTTGAGACCAGGCTATGACTTGGAGAGGAGTATGACATTTTTGTCTGATGATCCATTTGTAGAAGATGGATGCCAGAAAAAGCATCCACACTGATATTATCAGATCTATCAGCAGCCCTTGAAACCAGTTACTGGGAGTAGTTTAGCCCACTTGCTTACAGTTCCTCATTGAGGGGGTGGGTGTGGTGTCCCATCTGGCAGAGCCTAGAGGGCGGTATTGGGTATATTATTTTCTTCCCCAAGGACTCTCAAATGTGGGATACAGCAGGATTCAATCTTGTCACCTCTCCCATTCACTGTGTAAGCAAGGCCTCCAGGAGATTACAAACGCCTGTCAGGGATAGTCTAGATAATAGAAAAGGAGGACTTGTGGCACCTTAGAGACTAACACATTTATTTGAGCATAAGCTTTCGTGAAGCTCACGATGTAGCTCACGAAAGCTTATGCTCAAATAAATTGGTTAGTCGCTAAGGTGCCACAAGTCCTCCTTTTCTTTTTGTGAATACAGACTAACACGGCTGCTACTCTGAAACCTGTCTAGATAATAGGTAGTTCTGCCTCAGTGCAGCAGACTGGACTATATGACCTATCAAGGTCCCTTCCAGTCCTACATTTCTGTGCTTCACCTGCCCCAGGTGTAATGCCATCGCTTCCTATCTACCCAGCCAAGTCTTCATACCACTCTTCTCACCATGGTATATGGTATACCTTTTCTAGTGTGGTTTACTGTCTCAAGGCCTAATCGAATCCTTGGATACCTAGGTATGGCATATAGAAAGTAGCGTCCTTTTCCCTTTGCAGGTAGCCAGGGAATCGACTATCCTTTGGACCCCCCCTGTGCATAGGGCCCATTGGTGCAGCATGGCGGTGCCTGTCACTGCACCCCGTCAGTGTGCCTTACAGCCTTCTCTGTCTATGGGGCCCACTGGTACAGCGTGATGGCGGCCTGCATGCAGCGTGGTAGCACTTGCACAACGTGGCCTGTAGGGGTCGGCGGGAAGCCTGGGGTGGATGGAAAAGCTGCTTCTCAGTGCACACTCTTCTGTTCCAGGGCACCAGTGGATCCCAGCTCTTGGACACAGTGTTTACCATCCAAGCCTTCCTGGAGGTAATGTTTCCTGTCATGCCAGCCTGCTGGGCTGCCCCCCAAGGGACGTGGGTCTCAGACAGGCACCATCCTGCACTTTCCTCAGTGCCATGGCTCTTGGGGGCCCAGCTCCTACAGTGTATACTCAACAGCAACACTAGAGACAGGCTTCTTCAGCCTCAGGTGTCAAGACCAGACGGAACTGTGACGATCATCGAGTCTGACCCCCTGCATAGCACAGGCCAGAGAATGTCACCCTGAGCTCCCTGCACTGAGCCGGTAACTGGTGGCGCAGCCTGAGTGCAGCTTTTAGAGAGAGACCTGCAGGCTTGCGATCCCAAAGGGCTCCGAATGCACGCTAAGGACTAGTCCAAAGCCATGATCGGTAACGTCACAGGGGGTCAACAAGCATGTGGACAAGGGGGATCCAGTGGATATAGTCTACTGAGAATTTCAGAAAGCCTTGGACAAGGTCCCTCACCAAAGGCTCTTAAGCAAAGTAAGCAGTCATCAGCTCTCATCTTACGCTGCATCCACCTGAGGATGCTTATTTCAGCAGTGTAATATAGTTGCTCTTCTCTCTCCTTCATTGGCCAGTATTCCAATCCGTACATCATGGCTGGCCTAATTATGATCTTATACACTTTGCTCTTTAGTTTACTTGGCTTATTCTTATCACAGAGAATTCCTATCAACCCATACTATTTATATCAAGAGCTCTCCATGCAGCTCTTAACATCTGCATTTATATTTCCACCGTGACTCAATGCTGAAGCAAGGCACTGAAACTGTTGCAGAGTTCAACGCTCTGTTTCTTGAGGTCTTCCTTTCTGGAAGTTATGTTTTAGTCAAACATCAGTTATTGCGCTCAACACTGGGGTAACTGGGTGAAATTCTATGGTCTGTGTTATACAGGGGGTCAGACTAGATAATCTAATGGTCCTGTCTGATTTTAAAATCTATGCATCTATATATACATACATACACACACTCAATAAGTATAAAATATAGTGGAAGCGTGCACCTGCCAGTATGCAGTTTTGCTATACGTGAACACCAAAATACATAGGTATAGAGAAGTCAAACACATCCCTGGGAAGTATAAGATGACCACAGCTCCATCAATTAAAAAAATCAGAAATAATAAAGCTCTTTTAATTAAAGTACACTCAAATCTACCCTATAGAAGTGTTGCATGGAGAAGCAGTTTTCTCCAGAACAACCTCCTGCCAAACTGCCTACACATGCAGCAGTGACGTTTTAATTAAACAAACACGTTACATAAAATTAAATGTGCTGTTGTGACCTGTCAGTCAATTTCGAAGAGTCTTTCTGGAACATCTTGATCCATATTGTGATTGACAAATATAAAAGTTTGCAATCAAGGTTTATCGTTGCTAAGTGGTTGGTAACACAAGTACAGGCATCTGTGCACGCTGTGTCATTTTTCCTACACTCGCGGCTTCTCAAAGGATGCATCAGACCTGCCTATCAGATTAAAAAACTAATTTAAACACACAGGGCTGAATCCAATTCACAGATATGCAAGTACTGTTTGCATTGAAGTCTGCAGGTAGAATTCAGCTCCATGCACCACTTAACATCCTCCTGAAGTGCTGTTTTCAGGATTTAAGTGGTATTTAGGCCTTGTGCCAGGGGTGAATTTGCACCTACATATTTGAGAGCAGCCTGCTAATTGAGGTTTGAAATAGCAGGCTTGAAATCCCACAAAAATGGGTTGTTTTAGGGGCCCCATCCCTGTGCCACTTGATTTCAGTCAGGTTTGAAATATCACAGGGTCATCTTTTCTCATGCTCTTTCCATCCCAGGGGAGGCCAGGATACGCAGAAAGCAACACAACTATGTGTTAAAAATACATTACCCAAATGCTTATGAACCACAACAGAACTTTGGATTCAGTTGGTCTAGTATTTTGGGTACACGTTTGGGTGAGGGCTTGTTTTGTTTGAACTGCTTTAGCCGTCCCTAGTGCTGATGCATAGACATTTAACAATCCAACTTAGTCGCAGTCTGTGTCAAGGCCATGGCAAAATGAAGTTCTTACAAACTGTAACCAGGGGAGAAAGGAAGAGGAGAGGCCCAGTGGGTGAGGCGTGGCAGGGCATGTGTCTGGGGCTGAAGAGACTAAGGTTCAATTCCCAGTGCTGTCATAGACTCCTTGTGAGATCTTGGGAAAGTCACTTAGATTCTTTGGCCCAGATCTTCCAAGGTACTTAGGTGCCTAAATCCCACTGAAATGCATACGTGTGCCTCTATACCTTGAGGGCAGGAGCTCTTCCCTATCTGCCGGGGCCTTGTGGGGATAAGTACATTAAAGATTGTGAGATGCTTGGGTACTACAGTAAAGGGACCCAGATGAATACATAAGATAATTAGCCATATTTGGCCCATTTCTTACTCTCAGATACATGGGGCCAGATCCCTATTAATGGGGCTATGCTAATTTACACCAGCGGCGGGATGTGACCCATGGACTCAGTTCTCACTGTAGTCAATGAAACTACACCTGCCACAACTGGCCCTACGGTTGTCGGTGCAATGGTTGTTCTGTTCTTGGGGCACTGCCCCACTCGAAAACATGAGGAAATGGAGAAGTAAAAATAGACTGCCTTCATCTCATTCTAGGCCCTATTGACAGATAGTAATTTAATAGCCTAGCTCTTCCATATGAAGGATCTATATACACTACTGCCTACCCTAAGGACTGACAAATCATGAGTCAACCCACCCCCTCCGCAAACCATGAGTTTTTAGAAAAATAATGAAGTTGGGGTTCTTTTTATAGGCCTTCTGCTCTCTGAGCCGTTAGGCTATGCTTTTTCACATTTTCAAGTTTTTCTCCACAACCACAAGGGCTGGAAACTTTTTTTTAAAAGAAAGTTGCGATTCTTATGTATTCCCATGACTCCAGTAGCTGGGGCTTTAAGAAAAGCACCAAATATTGCATGAATTAGCAACACAGCATATGAAGCAGCTGCTGTAGTGCCCTGGCTGGTGTAGTGAACATTCCTCTATGGAGGAATACAGCAGCAGTATGATAGTGGCAGAAGATGACTTGAAAGGGACCAGGGAAAAAGTTATCCTCCTAGTGACATGGGATAGCTGCTGACCCTGCCCCCCCCCACATGAGCAGAGGGGGACAAAAGAGTGTTGCGAACGGGGTGGGGGAGGATGGAAAGGGGAAGCAGTGGCTGTGTGTCAAGCTCCCCCCCTCTTTCACACCTTCTGTGCAAACATCTGGGGGATGCGGCATGTCAGGAAGAAGGCGGAGTTAGGAAGCTTTCTCAAGAAGGAAGTGGTAATAAAGACAGGTCCTATTTGTGATGCTCTAAGTTACTGCCCAGGAGACACTAAACTCTAAGACGTAAGGACGTAGTTGCTTAACCCAACTGTAACTACAAGATTTTAGCCTGCCTGGCGAAGGCTGTTATCCAGGCCTTAGGCTAGAGATGATTTCCTGCCACTTGCCTTTGCTTTTGTAACTTACAACACAACTTGCTTTTCTTAAGAGGCTTTTGGATTCTGGCTGTTATTTGGGCAACCCTGGCGGGCTCTTCTTGGAGGCAAGGGAAATTCATTTCTGGCCTCTACTCAGAGGCAGAAGGGGGGCACAAGGTACTAGATCACTCAGTCCCAGGGAGCTCCTAAAACTAGGGTGACCGCCTAGCCACTGTGAAAAAACAGGACAGGGGGTGGGGAGTAATAGGCACCTACATAAGAAAAAATCCCAAAAAACGGGACTGTCCCTATAAAAACGGGACATCTGGTCACCCTTCCTAAGAAACAACCTGTAATGAGCAAGGTGCACAGGAAAACCTCATTGCCTGAAGAAGTGGCCATATGGATCACCACAAGCTGCACTGTACTGGAGTCCATTTTATTTTCCATAAGGATTTACAGTTGGCCCACTTGTTTTTCTTATAGTTTGTGGTAGAGTAGTGACACAGTGTTAGGTACTGTACAGACACAGAGTAAGAGACAGTCCCTACCCCAAAAGGCTGATGGTTTAAATCGACAAGACAGACAGGGAGAGAGAAAGGAAGTATCCATTATTAGTATCCATAGTTCCCCAACATTATGCTGTTTAAGTTTAACATACATTAATATAGCAAAATGAACAGAAGGCTGAATTGAAACGTCATTTTAACTGGCTTTTTAAAATTAAATTTGAACAAAGAATGAGTCTGGAGAGAAGCGATGAGCAAAAATAAGCATCACTTAAACTTCCTTTTCTAGCAAACTTTTGCTAAACTACCCACAGGATTATCTGGGCAGAAGATTGCCACAAAGCATAGAAAGGCTCAGCTCTGAGAAACAAAGACCCCAATCTACCTTTGATGATGCTAGTGTGAATCTGCAGTAATTTTATTACAGTCAAAGCGTTACTCCAGATTGACTTCAGAGTAACGAAGGCAGAACTTGTCTCCAGATGAATAAGGCACTCGGAGATGCGCCTTTCTTTGAAAGCAGTGAGACCATCCTCCAAACAGGCACAAAAGGATCCTCATCTTAAAGTCTTTCTCAAAAAAAATCCCAACCACTCTCCGAATTTGGAAATGTTGCAGCTGATGTTTGAAAGGAGGGAGTGGAGAGACTGCGTTCTCTGAGCCTTTTCTCTATGATCTTTCCAGGTGTGTGTGTGGAATGAAGAAACAGCTAGAAGAGCTGTGAAAATTATCAGGAAAGCGTGCAGCAGGGAGAGAGATGGATAATACAAGTAATTGCATAAAGTCCTACTGGTGAGGAAGGAACATCTATCTGCAGGCACTCTGGAGAGTACTACAGGAACAAAGCAATATCCAGTACTTGTAAAGCAGACAGGATTTAGGAGTGATTAAACTTGGGATGAAATGTTTTCAGGTGAAGAATCTACGATCCAATGCTCTAGACATGAAAGAGACCAACAGACACCACCATATCCATTTCAGCATCCAGCTTTGTATTCAAACACATAACACATCTAGCCTGATAAATCTCTTTTCTGCTGGCAAGTTTCACAGATGACAGATTGTCAACACATCAGGGACTTCAATCATTTTCATCTCCAGTCCATATTGCTTGATAATTGCTACAGACAGTCAGTAGCTCATCAGCGCTCCGTGGGGACAGAGGAACAGATCAGAACACAGAATCAAAAGAGCTTTAAAGCAATGATTTTTCCATACTCCTGTCCTTGCTAAAAGCGGGCTTGGCCATCTAAGAGATGGATTGTTTGTTGGATACAATAAGGCTCCCAATACCACAGTATCTGGGCAAGAATGGGCACATACAACCTTCTGAGATGTGGTACTGTAAGTCCCATCTGTCACAGAAAGCAAAAACAGACCAGCCAAGTAGCTGGTAATCCAGCAGGGCACAAAGTGACATTTAAAAAGGCTGAGGGCTTGTTTGTATGGGGAAATTGACTGCATTAACTATTCTGGAATAGCTTTCGGCACGGACACGACTCTGGGAAAAAAAGTTGATTTTATTCTAGAATAATTACTCCACTTTGGAAATGCACTAATTATTCTGGAATTAAGTGACTTGTATTCCAGAATAGAATGTCCACACGGGGAGCTATTCCAAAATAGTTATTGCAGAATAGTTGATTCCACAATAGGTTTCCTGGTCAATTCCCCTCTATAAACAAGCTTAGATACAGCAATTGAGAATGAGGTTCTAAAGCAGAGGTCACTGAAAAGAGAGGTGGGTGCAGCAACATCACAAGATTAATGAAGGATGTAATTAATATCAATCAAATGAGCAACCGGTGAGGGGGTGTTTTTGGTCTCAGTAAACTGGTGTAGCTCCACTACTTTGAATGGAGTTCCTTTGAGCTACACTGGGGTAAATATGACACACTAAATATGTGGACGAGGTCAGAAGAATGCAAACACTATTTCTGTATTTCCATTCTTATGTCATTATTTCTGTTCATGTGCACTGAGAAATATGACGTTTCTATAGTAGACACGTGAATAATGTTGAAATCAAGGCGTGGCCAATACAATGAAGCAGTAAGTGATATTATTTTCGGTCACTGTTTAGACATCATAAGCATATGTATATATACACAGCCAAAAAAAAATGCATTACGGAGAGAATAGTCTAACACATGAAAAATTAGCATACTTTTGAATAGCTGACTATCTTTTGGCAATGATTAGGACAACCTGCTGTGGCATTGTGATTCAAACTGTCCCAACTGCGCTGCAGATTTTGAAAGCCTAAACCTATCAAAAAGCCTTACCAATAATGTTTTTCTAGATCTGGATTTAAATAATGGACAATACAAATTCAGAAAGCAGGTGTAATAGCTATCATTTAAAAGAAGCACTCTTAAGGAGATTTCAAAGATCTGAAACATGCATTATGCAGTCAAGGTGGCAAGATGGGACGCATGTTGAATTTCAAACACGACTGGAATGAAATCTATCGGATTGGATCATGGAACAATAGATGACGTGTCTGGTTTTACATTATATATTCTTCCATCCTTTCCCTTCCTTCATCCTCTTATCTATACTTACGATATATAGGGCTAAATTATGCTCTCAGAGGTATACACAAGATTCCCTTTGATCCCAAATCAACAGCAGCCTTACTTATATCCTAGGGCACAATTCTAGTCATAGCAGGAGATGCTGTGGGATGTTATACAATTCTTACTGCTGCTACAGGATGAATGCAGTATCCATAAGTGTCAACAAGCACCGAACATGCTAGTGCTTGAGTATCCTGATAAAGGACCGTGGTTTCCCGAAAGGTGGGAAGATTGCAGGGATGCCTACCACAACAAAGTCTCCTCAGGTTAGGATTTGCCTGCCCTGTATTAAAACAGATACAGTATGAGCTTAACTGGCTCATAGAGGACATCTGCAGATCAATTTCGCCTGCCCAGTTTCAGAGTCACCAAGCGCCACTGAGCTCTACCCTTTCACATATTCCATGAGAAACAAGTTCATCTGTGATTCTTTTTATGAGCGCAAATTATTTCAGGGAGAGGCTGGAATAAACAATGTGCAAAGAGGTGCTTTTGTCTTCCTTGTCAACAGGGGAGTTCTTTGCCTAGCTTGTGATTGTACATATTCCCCAGCTAACTTAGAGACATGAATGTAAAATTGCATTCATTTGCCTTTCTAATACCAATCACCATATCTTTGGGCTCATCTCACCATTAAAAAAACCCCCTAAAATAAAGCTGAACCAATGGCTCAGAGCAGCAGCCACTTGGGTAAGGAAAACTGATTATCTACAAGAGGAGGTAAAAAAGGAAGAAATAGAAGAATCAAGGATGAGCTGACTTGCACAGAATTAAGTAATTTAATAGAATGGAAGAGACTCAGCACTCACAGGTGGATTGAAAGTGCTGGGTATCAAGTGGATTTGTGATCCTACCTGACTCACGGTGGGTCCTTTCAGCAACGAATGGATTACGCTCTGCCCCACATTGAATGGTATTTTTTCCCCATCTGGGACATTCTTTTAATAGATCAAGTGGAATTCACTTCAAGTTTATAGAAGCTTGAACTATTTTTCATTTTATTGGGTAATGCTAAGCACAAATGAATGGAGAATGCTTGCACCAAGAGGAATAAGGGGTGTGAGAAGATCTGTTGTATGGCATGCCTGCCAGTGAAGGGAAAGCATATCACACACTGGCTTGACAACTCAGGCCCTCCCACAGCCTAGGTGGCATGGCACAGCTGACACGCAGGCTTTCTGATAAGCCTTTCTCTTCACAAAGAGGCACTGCTGAACCCCTACTGCGAAATGCTGCAACTGATGTGGCATGCTTTAGTACTTCCACGCAATATAATCACAAAGAGGCTCTTGAGAACTAGTGGCAAATATTAACACTTATCGTCATTCTTGCTCGTATCTAGGCTGCTTGGAACCTTCTGTTTCAAATGAAAAGTTTGCATTTGTCATATAATAATACCTCGCCCTTATGTAGCACATTTCATGTTTCAATCTCAAAGCACTTTACAGGGTGGAAGTCAGTATCATTATATAACCTGGTCTATGCTACATCTCACAAAGAAACAGCTAGGAAGCCCACTGGGGATTAGGCAGTCAAAACCAAGGCACACAGGAGACATAAAAAGACACAGAAACCCAGATAGGGACCCTAGTACTGATGAACCATAGTTGGGACAAACACAGACCTGAAAAGCACACCAGGTCCGGCAATACACAGCTATCAAGACATACAGAGAAGAATATGGCAGCTCTTCTAGGGGCCAGGTCATCTTTGGTGTAAGCCCACTGAAATGAATGGAGTTACAGGAGTAGTGACTTTGGCTCAGGGTCTGGAAAAAGGTCTTGGAACCCCGCCATAGAGAAAATGCATCTTTGTCCATGCGATATTGCTCCCACCCCAAGAAAACTGAAATATCCCCAGAATAATCTGCTAAAACAAACTACAGCAAGGACTGCCTACCTGCTCCTGGTCAAGGCCATAGAATGGAAAGCTATCTGGATACGCAAGGCAATGGTAACATAGTGCACCAATCAATGAGAGTCTGGGGTGTTTAATGAAATCAGTGGGCCAGATACCAGCCCATGTTCATTACTGCGGTGATGAGAACAGGCTACTGTGGCCCCCTGGAGAATCTGCCCTGTGCAGTAGCAGCATAAAATTGTCATATATGGCCACAAAGTGATAGAAGGATATACTTTTATGCACAATGCATAATTAATCTGTGGAACTCATTGCCACAGGATGTCATTGAGGCTAAAAACTTAGCTGGATTCAATAAAGGATTACACATGAATAAGAATAATGAGATCATCCACTGTTAGAATAAGCAGGATAAGAAAAAAATGGAGAAGGGATATAAACCCTCATACTTCAGGAACTAAGTCAGCCACTAACTGATAGGAGTTAGTAAGAAACTTCCGGTATGGGCTGCTTATTCCAGAATTGTTCTTTATGGGTTCTTGTTCCCCATGCTGCTTTCCTCCCTCATCTTTCTCTGAAGCATCTGGTACGGATCACTCAGAGACAGAATACTGGATAAGAAAGACCACTAGACCAGTTCAATAGGGCAATTCCTATGTGAAATGTGTTGTCATGTACTGTGGATTCTTAACCAATGCGTGGCACAAAAGATATTGAATCACAATTGAATAAACAAACAATCATCTTGAACAAGCTCAGAAGTCATACACTGAATTAAATGCAATGAATTATTCAAGTGAAGAACAAAAATCATCATCTATAGGTACATCAGCATTGCATTAACGTGTCAACCCCTGTTTTAAAGGCATTGTAAGCAAAGGGCAAACATGTAGCGAGTTGTAAAGGTCAGAAGCACATCAATGGAGATGTCTTCAAGAGTACCAAAGGTGATGTGAATGCAAGGCAGTGAAAATGCATTTCATTTCCCTAAAGTCAGACACTCAAGCCGCTTACACTTTATGATAATTGCACTACCAGCGTAGGATGCTACTTACCTCGCCATTCAAGAAGCAGTAAAATACTGACACAAAGAAACCCTGGAAAAAAATGAAGGGAATCATTATTAGATCATTATTTGAACAAAGCACGGTGACACATGTAGAAAAGTGGGTTTAGATGTGTCCTAGAGTTATACTGCCACAATGGCTGACAGAAACTTACCACCCATCTCTGTTTTCTGTTACTGCTCTTAGAGGAAGATGGCTGCAGTTCGTTACACTTCCTTGGGGTCTGTTTCTACAGCCACAGTCATGTCGAAGAGCACTTACCAGAGTGGCCCCATTGCTACTCAGTAGAGTATAGGACCCAACGAGGTAAAGACGTAGGGCTGGAGTCTGCCACCCTCAGGGTATGTCTCAACTGCAAATAAAGATGTGATTCTACCAGGGGTGGGCACATCAGTGCAAACTAACAACTCGACATCACACACGGCTGGGCAACAGAATTCGGTTTCCATGCAGCCATGGTAAGGAAAAGGGTACGCCGGGTTGGCTTCTTACGCATAACATGTGGGAATGGTTTCAAACTGCAGTGCCATCCTTTCCCATAGTAAGCAATGGGTTGGGTTTCACATTTAAAAGGAGGGGCTGCGGTTTTCGGATGCAACACAGATCTTTCCCCACCCCACCGTGTGGCTATTCTCCGGGATGATCCCTTTTAGCCAAGCGCAAACAGCCCAGCATGAATGGGGTACAGAGAAGGGCTACTAGGATGATCTGAGGAATGGAAATCCTGTCTTATGAAAGGAGACTCAAGGAGCTTGGCTTGTTTAGCCTAACCAAAAGAAGGCTGAGGGGAGATATGATTGCTCTCTATAAATATATCAGAGGGATAAATACCAGGGAGGGAGAGGAATTATTTAAGCTCAATACCAATGTGGACACAAGAACAAATGGATATAAACTGGCCATCAGGAAGTTTAGACTTGAAATTAGAAGAAGGTTTCTAACCATCAGAGGAGTGAAGTTCTGGAACAGCCTTCCAAGGGAAGCAGTGGGGGCAAAAGCCCTGTCTGGCTTCAAGATTAAACTTGATAAGTTTATGGAGGAGATGGTATGATGGGATAACATGATTTTGGCAATTAATTGATTTTTAACTATTCATGATAAATAGGCCCAATGGCCTGTGATGGGATGTTAGATGGGGTGGGATACGAGTTACTACAGAGAATTCTTTCCAGGGTATCTGGCTGGTGAATCTTGTCCACATGCTCAGGGTTCAGCTGATCACCATATTTGGGGTCGGGAAGGAATTTTCCTCTAGGGCAGATTGGAAGAGGCCCTGGGGGGTTTTCGCCTTCCTCTTAAGCATGGGTCACTTGCTGGAGGATTCTCTGCACCTTGAAGTATTTAAACCATGATTTGAGGACTTCAATAGCTCAGACATAGGTGAGAGGTTTATTGCAGGAGTGGGTGGGTGAGATTCTGTGGCCTGCATTGTGCAGGAGGTCAGACTAGATGATTGTAATGGTCCCTTCTGACCTTAATGTCTATGAGTACATACCCATGCTCACAGGTGGGCTTGTACTGGGGCAGCTAGCCTGTCCTGCAGCCCATGGCACCATGTTTTCACTACTGTTATTGTCTGTGCTCGCTAGGTTAGGGCTATGCCCACCTGTGCTGCAATCACACCTTCATTTGCTATGCAGACATACCCATGTTTGTGTTCAGTGGTGTTTTACTCTGCAAGTAGACCCACTGATTCTGGTGGGATTATGCTGGGAATGATGTACTACTCCATTAAGTCAGGGCGGTAAAATATCACCCTGAATAAATAAGAATGCATTAAAGATAGCTGATCTAGATACACAGGGTGAATTCCTTGCCCAGCTGAAGTCAATGGCAAATCTTCCACTGACTTCAGTGGGCCCAGGATTTCACCCAAAGTTATGTAATCATTGACATTACAAATGGAAAACGCCTATTAGATCACCCGCAATCGCAGCATGAAGTCCACTGATGCAGGACAGAGCAGATAATATACACTTTCTAAAGGAGTATTTGAAATCCCTTTTACTGTCTCAGCTACTATTGTTATTTATTGGTACTGCGGTAGCACCTAGGAGCCTCAGCCATGGACCAAGGTCAGGCTTGACAAAGCCCTGGCTGGGATGATTTAATTGGGGATTGGTCCTGCTTTGAGCAGGGGGTTGGACTAGATGACCTCCTGAGGTCCCTTCCAACCCTGATATTCTATGATTCTATGACCAGGACCCCACCGCATGGGCCCTATACAAACACAGAACAAAGGGGTTGGTTACAGTCCCAACGAGCCTATGACAGTTGCTCTCTTTCCATGAGAGCATCATGTTACTAAGAGTCCCATTCTGACCACAAAGGGAATGCGATGCCCAACTGGAGGGCAACAGCTTACTCCTGTTGAAACCATTGACTTCAGGGTGCGCAGAATCAGATCCTTGCTCTACAAAGTGATAGAGAGAAATATACTATCTATCGCAACAACTGAGTTTTACTTTCAGCAATGGGGTGTACTACCTCATATCATAACACAGATCTACTTCCCAGCTGTTCTCTCTTTCACATACCCCACTGCAGCATTATCATCATAAACCAACCATTTCTTCTGCAGGCAACGAGCATGACCAGGTAAAATACGCAATTTATTTTACACAGTGAAAAATGCAGTAAGTCTTATTGCTTAGGAACAAAATCTCTCCTTCAATAGTTTAAAAGGGCTGTTTTTCTTCTTTGCTTTTGTGCTTCTTTTACTGGAGTGACACTTTGGGCTTCAAATACAAATATGAAATCATTATCCATATCCGAAAGCTTTTAGAACCCACAGTCATAGACCCTGCCTTTCAGCCGTAGTTCCCAATCACTGCTACGCATATCGGCACTGGTGTTCTTGGCTGCATCCCTGCTGTAGGGACTGATCCCATGGAAGTCAGTGGCAATACTGAACTTAGGCCCCTATTCAGGAAGGTGACTAACGACATGTCTAAACTTTAAGCACGTGCACAGCTCCAGTGAAGGGCTTCAAATGAGGCATGCGCTGAAGTGCCTTCCTGAATCGAGGGTTCAATGATGAGTCCGCGTGCTGGACCCGGAGTGCTGTTACTACTTCTGCTCATTGCCCATTCAAACCTGATCCTGTTCCGATCACAGCCCTGGCAAAACTCCCACAGACTTCAGTGACAGGAAAACACAGTCTTCAGGGGTGCATGCTCCAATCAGCAACAAAGTTTGGGACAGACCAAATTCCACTGCAGATAAGAGCATGTGCCATTGCACAAGAGGTGGGACAGGACTCCAGTTGGTACAACCAAGCTCTTGATCAAGTGAACTCATGCTTACTTAACAGGGGGTCTCTGCCACATGCAACATACTATATACAACCATGCATCATTAAAACAAACAAGCATTAAAAGAAAATGACGAATTATATGTATTGCAATGGCACCTAGTAGCCCCAGGCATGGAGCAAGGCCTCATTGCACTAGGCGCTGTATAAACACAAAAGCAAAAGACAGCTCCTGCAGCAATGAATTTACCTTCTAAGCCAACTTGTTTAAAGTGTTACTTGTACTAAGGGGTTCTCATTGCCCCAAGCCTCACAGCCAAGAGCATTGGGGATCCCTTTAGCAGTGCCCAATACTTGCGATTAAGCGTGCTCTCCTACCTGAAAAGACTGCAAGAAGGAATTGAAGTAGATGAAGACTATCTGGGAAATGTCGTCTTCGCCGGGGTTCACAAAGAAAAGCATGTAGGTAATACCCAGAAGAGGCAGAAGGACTAACGTAGCCTTGACTGCCTTCCTGTAGGGTGCAAGCAGAGAGGCAAAGTTATTAGGAGAGGAAAACCAGGCTGAGTTATGTAACCCTCAGAGAACCACTCACCCGCAGGGAATTACAATGAAGAACTGGAGAGAGGAGGCCTGAGACCAGCATAAACCATGCATGACTCCACAGTGCTTACTGGAGTCACATTGGTGCTAAACTGGTGTGAGATCAGTATCATCGTTCTATCTTTTCCCAACAGATACTCCTAGACAACTCCCCCTCCTAGAAGTTATTCCCATCTTCTCCAACCCTCACCATGAAGCCCCTCCCCGAATCATTAGCACTCCCTTAACATCCCAGATTCCCCTCCACAAGCCAGTTCCCCCGCCTCTACTCTGCCACCAGGCCACCTCTGTTTTTTTCCTCCTCACCAGTTCCTGACTTAGACATGCACACTAGGCTGCTCTCCCGTACTGGTTTCCCATCAGGGAGAGCAATGGTGAAGATCGATGAGGCATTTTGGCAGCTGGGAGTGATTTGTATTGGGATTCTCTCCACACCTGCTCTTCCTAGTGGTGGTGGGAAACCTGCATTGATACAGGTGCTTCTATTTACCTTCTCAGCGCTGGAAAATGAATTGAAAGGCCCGACGGACAAGTACATGCTACTCTATGTGTTTCATGTTTACTACTACATTTACTAGGCAGGCGTTGCAAGTTCAATGGGATCCAACATTGCTAGCGATTAAAGATGGGCCTGGATTGACATCTGGATTGAAACTATTTAGAAGTTCAGAGAAATTGCTGGGAGGAGTGGTTTGGATCCAGTCCCATATTTTTAGCGATGTGTATTTTTAGGAGAGATTCCTAAACAGAGTCTAAGAACTGACTGGAATATACCACTGTGATATTTAAGGAAGCTGGCAGTAAACTGTGAAATGATTTGTGGTGGCGAGATTTTGTGATATGATCAAATTACAGTCTATTCCAGCAACTTTGCACTGTGATTAGTGTCATTTCCAGTCTGCTAGTTAATTAAGCAACAAGAAATTACTGATTTATAATTATAACATTAAGGGAGATGAAGAAGCATACATTTAACAGCCAGATTGGATTTGCACTGCTGATATGCGACTGGCATCTCTTCCGGTCAGACTTCAGGAGTAAGATGCTGTATTTAAACAACTGTATTGGTGACTAGTGCTGGCTATGCCTTGAAACAAGCCTTTTGATTCATTCTGGGACCGCTAAACCACGCAAATAAAATGCGAGTTTCATTCAGTTGTTTGAGAGGTGCTGCTGAAAAGATGAAAATAACTGGCAGTCCTCACTTCATGTGATTGGCCGCATGCCCTGGGTTTGGGAAGTGTGCCCCGTAGACCGCTGGACAGGTACAGCTGGATACAGGCAGCACGATGGAACATAAACGGGAGAATGGCACCTGGTATGCCCGGGCACAACTTCAGCGATGTTAACAGAGCTGCCCCTGGCTGCACACTATCTTGCATAGCTCCTGTCAGCCTGTATGCGAGTACCACACAGTCATTAATGTATGTATCCTCACAGCACCCCTATGTGATAGGGAGCTGGTGTTTCCCACCCCTAACAGCAGGGGGGACTGAGGCACGGAGAGATTAGGTGACTTGCCCACTTGCCTGGCACAGCCAGGAAGCCCCAGTCCAGCGCCTTCATCACAAGACCATTTTTCCTCTCACCTCCTCTAAGCCAGGGCAGGATTTGTCCCCCATATCCCTAACATTCGTGAAATAAGGATTAAAATAATCCTTCTACTCTTTGATTTCAGGAACATTTGGGCTAAACTGGGGAAAGCTAGATAACAATGGATTAAAAATATGGGTTAACGTCTAATCTTGCCCTGGGATTCCAATTGATATGAACAGATGATGGATTATTGTCTGCCAGGAGACAGGTAAAATCCTTCTATTTGCTGTTGTGAATTAAACTGGCATTTAACCAGCATGGGATTCCTATGTGTCTTTCAGGTCCTCATAAATTAACTAAAGATAAACAGAAGGCAAAAGGATAATAATGTAAGAGGAGGACAGGCAGATGGCACGCTCCTTCACCGCAAGGAAATGCTTGTCATTATGTACAAGAAAAAAGAATGAGAAGAAAATAAAGAATAACCCACGGCCATTTCTCAGTGAAAAGGAAGGGAAATAATAGAAATCCCTGCATGTAACAGGGTGCTGAGCCCCTACTCTGATCTGGCACGCAAGGAGTTAACTGTCTATTCCAATTACTGGCAGTGTGGTGTGAGCAGAGGTCAGCAGGGGGCAAGGGGAATGGGAAAGAACAACTGCCACCGCACCAGGTTATGAAATATCATGTGGCTTTTCTGTCTGCTGTTGCTGCTGCTAACCGATGTGACTCAAACTCCTGGCCACAAACACTTGGGAGAGGCGCTCTGTGAAAGGCTTTTGATCATGCTGGCCATCCCTGCCAGCTAACACTGCATTCTGAACCCAGCACCGCTCTGCAGTGACACACTGGTCAGCTGGAAACATTCATTACCTCCATCGCTTTCTCTCTCTAGACACTCTCTGACCCACTTTCTCAGTCGCACTAGCAAGAAGCCTGAGCTCAGCTAACACCCCTTCTGGTTTAGCGAGTGATTTCCTTCCAGTACAGGCAGCTCACGTGCCCATCCAGTATCCTCCCACTTGTGCTCCTGCCTGTTTGTTGTATTCACCAGTTGCTTATCATCTTATACTTTGATTGTAAGTACTTCAGGACAGGGGCTGTCTCTTTGGAGTATGTTTGTACAGCATCTAGCACAATACAGCTACCACCCATACCAATAAACAATACGAATATGGTGTATTCTCAAGTTTAAGCGACTATTGGGGCAATACTATTAGATATTACTTGTACTGCAGTAGCATGTAGGAGCTCCAGTCATGGAGCAGGACCCCCCTGGGTGCTGTACAAACACAGAAGAAACGGCCCCTGAAGTTCCAAGTGTAAGAAAAGAGACAACAGGCGTATAATAATAATAATAGTGCCTATCTCTTACACGGTGCTTGTCACCAGGAAATCTCAACCTGCTTTACAAGGCAGTATCATTCTCTCTATTTTACAGATGGGGAAACTGAGGCACAAAACGGCAAGGTGACTTGTCCAAGGTCACCCAGCAGGCCAGGCATAGCACCCAGGTCTCTTGAATCTCAGTCCAGTTCTTTCTCTACATACAGACAGGGAGCACAAGGAAACAATGCTGGTCAGCATGCTAGGCAGTGGTCTCAACTCGCAGCTGCCTAACCATTTAAAAAGGGCAGTTTCTTTTATGACGTTACTACTGTTAAGTTTAAAAGATTAGCTGAAACATGAGGGACCCCCAATGCACTGCATGAGGCTTGCATGAAATTTTTATTCAGCGTGTGCAGAAGCAGCTTTGCCGCTTCATGAAAACAGTTTGTGACAAAAATCTGATCATCACTACCTGTGCAGGGAAAAAGCCAGCTCCTCTTATTCAAGCTGTCTGGGAATGTTTTCACATGCCCCACCATTCACCCCAGGGAGAGCAAGGAACTGAGATCTCAGTCTTTTCCCCCTGTTGGTTTTGGAACCATCGCATGAGGCTTGAGCAGGGAGAACGGAATTTTTTTCTACCATGGGCTTCATTTCTCAGTGACTGTGCAGAGGGGAATCGAAGCAAGAGCATCAGGCCAGTGCATTAACCTCACAGCTTACCCTGAAACCATGTTTCAAGGACCAAAGCAAAAGGCAAGCAGTGGGCCAGACAACAAAGCCACGTTGCTCAGGCAAAACTTCCTTTCAAAACACAAGCAGGCCAGTTTACAGACTTCAGGGTTCAGCGCTCAGCTTGGGAGCCTGAGATTTCACACAGTAGTGACAGATGATTTGGGGAGTCCCAGTTGTGCCTGCCATAAAACCCCTGCAGAGCTTGAGGGACCTGCATAACCATACAAGATCTCACTCTGCACTCTAAAGGCCCAGTCTTGCAAGGTGTTCAAGTCAGCATTCCCTGCAAGGTGCTTACGGCCTCTGCATTGCTCCTTGTATTTGGATGTACAGTAATCTGTGGGCATGAACAGAAACATTTCTGTGTCGACCAGCGTGATCCGTGGGCTCAAGAATATGACCCAATCCTGTACTCAAATGCCTACTGCCTTCGCTGGGAATTTACGAACGCAGAAAAGGGATCCGAATTTGTGCCTCCACGTCAGCTATTTATTTGGCAGTCGAAGTATTATTACATGCACCCACAAAATTGCATGCATGAGCGGGGAGGCAATTTGTTACAGGTTGTGCATTTCTACACTCATCAGTCAACTAAGATCCATCAATATTCTAGCCATCAGTGCAGTGGATTACAGAAACACGTCACTTGTACAGCTATTGTAATATATTTTGAAACAGGGAGTTAAATGCTCTCCTCTCACGAACCAATCATATTTTACTGGAGAGGAAAAAGTGGCTTTCTTGATGGATCACATTTTACACCAGACTGACCTCGCTAGTGACATTGGGCCAAATTCTGAAACAGGTACTTTTGCATATGTACAGTAGAGGCACATGAGCATCCTGAAGCATGTAGACAGGTTAGGAGATTCAACAGTGCATATCAATCTGCACATAAATCCCAACTGTGTGTGTCTGCTTTCATCCATGTACATAAATGGAATGGGTGCAAGAATGTATGCAAATTTCTGTAGATGCATTTTGAAAAAAAAAACCCTGAAAATAACTTGCCCCATGAACAATGATATTGTGCCCTAGCAGGGCATGCCTAAAGTATAAGGAGATACAGTTACCAAGCCTAGGTGTACAATCCTAAAATACAAAGGCAGAACGTCAGGGCAAGCGGTGGAGTATGCAGTGTTTTAGGTGTCTAATTAATAAAACCCCGCAGTGTACATACTGCACAGAGGAGGTCAGAACATTTCTTGTAACAACTGTGAAAAGCCCTGGCCAACTTACCTGTATTGTATTGTTTCTGAAGTGGTTGAAGCTCTCAGTTTTGTCATTAAAATCCTAACAATGTTAAATAGAAATACAAAATTTATCTGGAAAAGGGAAAGAAAAGATCAATGAGCTAAAACAGGAGTTAAAAAATGAGATATACAGAGAAGAAACATCAATAGTCATATACAGTGAGCCTGATCCCACTGACTTCAATTGGGCCAGGATTTCCCCCATAATATCAGTGCGCATGGAGTCTAGTCACTTTTGAACAGCAGAAGCAGGTGCCATCTGAAAAGAAGTTTGTGAAACAGACTGTGAGGCCATGAGTTCTTCCTGAGGCCGTGCTGGTCCAACTCTCCCACCCCACCCCCAACAAATAGAACCATTCCAGCCAGATGGGATGCCAGAAACTAGTCAGAAATCTGGATGGAGGCTACAGAGCTATTTTCTAAGCCTGTAAACTCCTCCTTCCCTTCACAAACCTGCTTCCTGCTGGAGTATCATGTCTGAGCTTGATGCGGATTTGGAAACACCGAGAAATCAGGCCTGATATACATTTTTATGCATGTTAAGGAACTGGAAGCACTGCAGTATTTGGACTCAGAGTAAGAGACCAAGGACAATGCTGCAGTGACCTCATACAGGAAGTACCTGAAAAGTAAAATATTAAACAACAAATCTTCCCAAAATATCAGCGTAAAGTGTTTATAGTGCTCCACTTTAGAAAGTTTTCAGCCAGCCACAAAATACAGTTTTCCTGATTTCGATCTCACTTATACAAGCTTGACACTGGTTCAACTCCAGTGGATTCACTCCTCATTGACAATGGTTATTACTGGGGTAGCTAGAAACCCCAGTGATGGAGCAGGACCGTGGTGTGCTAGGTGCTATACATGCATGGAACAAAAAGGCACCCTCTGAAGCATCAGAGATAGTCACAGCTGGAGATGGGGCACTGGGTGGGGTGGTCTGGTGATCTGAGATGGTACCAAAAATTCTCCCTCTCTCTCGCAGGTATTTGGCTGGTTTTTTTCTTGCTCACATGCTTAGGGTCAAACTGATCGCCATGTGTGGGGTCAGGAAGGAATTTTCCTCCAGCTCAAATTGGTGGTGACCATGGTGGTGGTGATGGTGA
Source organism: Eretmochelys imbricata (assembly GCF_965152235.1). Lineage (NCBI taxonomy): Eukaryota > Metazoa > Chordata > Testudines > Cheloniidae > Eretmochelys > Eretmochelys imbricata. Next base: position 258,499,403 of record NC_135573.1, read on the forward strand.
TTCACCTTCCTCTACGGCATGGGGCACAGGCTGCTTGCCAGGATCATCTGGGTCTACTTTACTTAATCAATTCCATTACCATTGCAGGGGCCTCAGGAATTGGCACACCTGAGCCCCTCCTGTTCCCTGTATGTGGCACACACTAGTTTAGTCTCCTGCAGGGTGTATTACTTTGGTCTAATTTTGGTTGTTGGGTTTAGTGGGCGGGTGGTGTTGGTGGCCTGTGAAATACAGGAGGTCAGACTGCATGATCTGGTGGTCTCTTCTGGCCGTAAACTCTATGACTATGACAGTCCCTGCCCCAGACAGCCTGTGACCCAAATATTCGTCAAGAGACAACAGATGGATACAGACAGACAGACGAGGGAGCACAAGGAAACAATGAGACAGTCCTGGTCAGCATCATGGGCAGTAATCTCAGCACACCAGCTACCTAATCATTGCCAAGTGTTTTGAAGGCGTCGCAGCAAAGGAGAGGTTTATGAAGGGATGTGAAGGACGACAAAGTAGTTTTGTGGATGTTTATGAGTCCAGTAACATCAATAGGAGCTACAGGTGTTCGACCCCTCTGAAAAATCTGGCCACTTCCTTACTGGGCATTTACTTAGGTGCCTAAATATGGATTTGGGTGTCTAACCTCAGGCACCTACATTTGTACTTTTGGGCCTGTGACTAGCCTAAAGTCAGACAGCCAGTCAGCGGCAGAGTTGGGAACAGAACACAGGATTAGCGGCTCCCAACCCTTGCTCTAGCCACTAGAAATTCCTGTCTTCCTAAACCATGTGTGGGGTGGCAGAGTGTGGTGAGAACAGAATTCTTACGCGTCTTTCTGCTGGCAGCAATGTTCAGTTTGTAGTGGCTGGGGGAAGCAATGATCAAATGACAGCTCAGCAAGGCCACACAGGCCTTATAAGACTTTTCTTAGATAGTGACCATAATGAGATCGTGGGTAGGACAATAATCAGATTAGGTGTGTCCTCAGGAGCATATCACATGGATTTATGTTTTCCAATTGGACACTAAAGCCTTTACCTTTTAGGCATTGGCATGCAATGGGGGTGGCTAAGAGACACCCCCTCTCCCTGCCCCCGCCAACTCCAGTGGGAGCTCAGGAAGGTGCTGTCTTAGAAGCACAACGTTTCTCAGGTATGGAAGGGAAGTGCAACCCACGGTTATCCCCCCCTGCTCAGTCAGTTGTCCAGCATGTGTGTAAAGGGAGAGAGATAAGGCTTTGGCCCTGCCTCCTCCAGGCTCTTTTTGGGGTGGCTAGTTCTGCCAGTTTTGGTAGCAATGAGTGATGTAGCTAGTGGCTGAGAATCTCATGTTTGTTTGCTAGTAGCTTGGTCCCAGTTTGCCTTCTTGAGGCTTGAGACTGGGTGTCACACCTAAAGAGGTCTCTCTGGAAACCTGACTCTTGTTCTCTTGTTCCACGCATCACACTACATCACGGAGATGGGTTCTGCACATTTTTTGCCCTGGCACAAGAGTAAGGACTAGGATTTCACTCGGCCCCTGAATATGGTTGTGGAAGTGGTGAGGTTTTCTGTGCCCACACACAAGAGGCAGCACAAATCTGCCCACACACAAGAGCATCTTGGTGATGTGAATTTATGAGCATTTTTATCCCAAAGGAATTATGTGGTCATGAATGTCAAGAATTTAGGATTCAAGTCAAATTAGAGAGTTGATCTTTACAACCAGTTTGAAGCCAGTTTTACCCTCCAAAAATTAAAGCTCTAGTTAAAGTTCACTTTAGGTGTTCACATAATAGCTAGATAAGCCCTAGCATGATCAATGAGGTCACTCGTGTCACCTGTTCATCTTAACCTTCCCAAAGGTCTAACTCTGCTAACATTATCCCATGGAAAATTCACGTCTGAATTCCCAAGAGTACCATTTTGCTATCTCCCATAATGCTCACTTAACGTGCATCATTCATGAGGCTACCACCTTTTCAATGTCAGTTACCTCCTGCACAATTTGTTATGAATAGCGTCACATTTGCTCCATATACACTTGTCACACTATATTCCTTGAAATGTGCTACCCAGCATGGGAAAAAGGGATGTGTTTCAAGAACGTCTTTTAACCAGCAACTCAGCTGTCATGCTCATTAATAGCTAGAAGTGAATCACAGACATACTTCATTCATGGATTGCAAAATGCCAAAAGCCTTAAAACTCTACACACGGGAATGCGGAGGTAGGTAACAAAGGGATAAGTTCCTTATAAGATCCACAGATAGATCTCAGACGTCTTGAGTCTACTGCACAGTAGCATTATTAAAGTGCTGGTGTTACAGAGAACCCTGAAAGAGACTGATAGATTGCAAGCAACTATGCTAGCGTGTGAACTCAATCCCTATCTGTCTTCTCTGAAAAGCAGCCCACACCTCGTGCCCTGATGCCGAAACCTGCTAACTTCCATCTAGTGATCCCACCTTCCCCCTCAGATGTCTGACTCTCCCCTAAGTGTTGAGACAAAGCTCCAATAAAAATTAATTAGTCTATGATGCCTGTATTGAAGTAATTAGAGCAGACGTTAATCTTCAGAAGTGAGTTTTTAACAGTGATGGTAATTAACTTTGGAGCAGGGATGTGGTGGAGTCTCCATTGCTTGGAGTCTTTACAGCAAGACTGGCCGTCTTGCTAAGAGGTATGCTCTGCTTCAGCTACAAGTAATTTGGCTGGATGCAGGAATTACTGCCAGAAGCTGGGGACGGATCACTCGATAATTGATAATTGCCGTGCTCTGTTCACTCCCTCTGCAGCAAGTAGGAGTGGTCACTGTCAGAAGACAGGATACTGGGTTGGACAGACCATTGGTCTGATCCAGTATGGCTGCTCTTATGTTCTAAATTCTATGGTCAGTGACAGGCAGGACGTCAGACTAGATAATAGTGCTATGCTTTTCATTCAGAGCTCTCAGTGCGCTTTACAAAGGAGGTCTGTATCATTATCTCCATTTAACAGAGGATACTGAGGCACGGAGTAATGACATGACTTGCCCAAGCTCTTTGCCCAGCAGCAGAGCCACAAATAGAACCCAGATCTCATGAGTCTCTGGCCAGCATGCTAGCCCCTCGGCCAAACAATATATTTACATTGAAATATATTCACATTCACTGACGCTTAGGCTCTGAAGTACCTAAGTCACTTTTTAAAATGGGACTTAGGCTCCTAAGTCACACAGGGTATGTCTACACTGCATTGCAAACCCAGATTTGTGGGATCCAGGCTTCTGGACTCAGAGTTTTCAAGCCTGGGTTTAAGCGTTCACACTCCATTGAAAACCTGGTTTTACAACTGCTGGACCTAGGGGTCTCTACTGTGCTACCATACAATCTCAGCAGGACTTGGGCTCTGACCCACCCCCTAGCAAGGCCCTAGGACCCGGGTCCTGAGTGCTTGCTGAACCGAGTCAGACTGATTTGTATGTTGATGGAAGCAGGCTCAAACCTGAGTCAGAGCCCAGGCTTAGTGTGCAGTGCAGACATACCCTAAGGTTTTTTTGAAAATATTACCATTAGTGCACAGATACCACACTGATAGGACATACATAAAAACCTGTGATAGACAGACAGATTCTTCCAGTCCCACTGTTTGCATAAGCATTATTCTCTAGTGGTCTAAGATACTTACTCAGTCCCTGATCAGGCAAACTCCACTTGACATCAAAGGAAGTTTGCCGGAGCAAAAACTGCAACAGTTGAAGGATTTGACCCTTGTTTTTAGTCAGTGAAGCAGAACAATATCAGAGGAAAAGGAAAAGGTGCGGTACTGGTAGGAGGCAGCGCCATACCAGTCGATGCTTTTAAGTCTACACCAAAGCTCCCTGAGAAACAGAATTTCTGAGAAATTCTGATATTGGGATGAAAAGTTGAAATATCGAAACTTTCTGAGGAATGAAAAAGTTCCAATGAATTTCAATCAGCCAACATCAAAATGTTTAATTTAGACCTTTGTTTTTAACTGACTCAAAATGTTTCATTTTAATTTGTCTACTCAGAACAAAGTGCTTTGTTTCATTTCAAGTTGACATTAATTGCTGCATTCACCTGAACTGCCCTGGTCCCTCATAGGAGTTATAATTTCGGGCCCCTTGTGCTTTCATTCTTTCCAATGGATCCATTTCCTTGAATGGACTATATCTCCTTTGATGCATGGTGGAATCTCATCAAGAGGAAGAGATTGTGGGAATTTTTACAGGAATTTGTCTATACCGTTTTATTTGATGTGCAAAGCTGTCCCCCTTTGCTCTGATTAAATGTGTGTATTTCTGTCTGGTCATGCCATGTGCCAAATAGAGGCAACTGGTTTTTTGTGTAGAAAATGTAGGAGAAAAATTGTTTTCTGGGAATGTCCTACAAAAGATTTTGGGGTTTTTTTTAACGAAAAAGCAAAACTGAAAACCCTCAGATTTTTTTATTTTGTTGTTTTTACCTTTCTTTCTTCCCCTTTCCTCCTCCTTTTTCATTGGCAAAATGGTAACAAGGAGATAGGAAGGGAAGGAAAAAGGGAAAGAAGGATTTACAGACACCTACATGGCAACTTAACAGTTGTATTATACATGGGCAAAACATTTCCATCAAAAACATTCTGTCAATTAAAAATACATAAAAATAACCTTTAGCCAAAACCAAAAATATTTTGTGCTCCATTTTGCTTGGTCTGGTCTAGTTTTCAGTGTTCCAAGCAAATCCCACCTCTCTCATATTACCTCTTCCCCCAACCACTTATGCATCAAAGACATCAGACTTGATGCCCCACTTGTCTTGTCCAAGGCCTTTGTCCTGTGACATTAACCCCAATACTCATTTGTCTGAGCTGGCCAGGATCTGTTCCACCCCACTCCTTCTGTGACTAGGAGGAGCCAGGTTAGCATAAGGAGGATGATTTTCTGGCTAGGGAAGCAGGCTGTTACTCAGGAGCTCAAGGTCCAGTTCCCAGATCTGCCACAAACATTCTGTGTGTCCTTGAGCAACTCACTTCAACTCTCAGTGCCTAATTTCCCCATTTGTATACTGGAGCTATTTCTTTTCTCCTACCATTTGTCTGTCTTGTCTTTTTAGATTGTAGGCTCTTTGAAGCAGGGGACTGTCTTTCCTACACATCTATATAGTGCCTAGCACAATGAGGCTCTGACCTCAGCACTACTATGCTGAAAATAAATAATTATTAGTATTCAACAATTGTCTTAGCAAACTGGCAAGTTCATCAAGGGCTGCCCATGCTCCAACTTTGCGGACGTCAGCTCTTGCCACCTTGTATTCAGTGGCGGAGTCCTGAGCACCAGTTTGGAGTTGGTTTAGGTTGGACATTAGGAAAAACTTCCTAACTGTCAGGGTGGTTAAGCACTGGAATAAATTGCCCAGGGGGGCCGTGGAATCTCTGTCACTGGAGATTTTTAAGAGCAGGTTAGACAAACACCTGTCAGGGATGGTCTAGATAATACTTAGTCCTGCCATGTGTGCAGGGGATTGAACTAACTGACTTCTGGAGGTCCCTTCCAGTCCTATGATTCTATGAAATGCAATACCAAATTACGAATCCTGCATCACTACCCAAGCACAGTTAGTAGCTTGAGATCTCATAACTCATTCATGCTCCTTCTTCTAACCATCCTATTTGGAAGTTGTGAAATGAATTGTGAGGAATTCTACTGTGTAACCAACTTAGAGTTGGCACAGAATACAAATCAGCCCCAATATTAACTTTCACAAATGAAAGAAAACAAACTGCCACAGAGGATATAATCTCTAGTGGGTGTTGACTGGTGTGGGCATGTTTCTTTCCCTATTGGTAAAAGATCAACAATGTATGCCTGCATCTCTAATCCTGATCTGCTATAGCCACAAATCAAAATGTCTCACACAAGTGGGGCAAGGTGGGTGAGGAAATACCTTTGATTGGATCAACTTCTGTTGATGAGAGAGACAAGCTTTCGAGCCACACAGAGCTCTTCTTTGGCTATATGGCTTGTCTCTCTCACCAACAGAAGCTGATCCAATAAAATATATTACCTCACCCACCTTGTCTCTCTAATATCCTGGGATCAACATGGCTACAACCAATTGAACCACACAATGTGGTGGCGGAATGATACTGCCTCTTATGTAGGCCATTTTACACATAAGTATTTTAAAGTTTAGTACTGTCAATATAAGGCTTTGTGATAAGCTGGAACAACAAGGAATGAGCATGGTGGGAATTCTTTTCAGAAATGCCCCACAACAGTGATACAGTGGCTGTCTGATACTGTACGTCCCTCACATAGAAGGCCATATGTGCCTGGGTGACGCTTGAAACCTCCCCAAAAACAACGGCTTCCAAACACAAAGTCACTCTGCCCCGAAAAGAGGCAAGGAGAGAGAAAACACCTTTTCGGCAGGACCTCACAAGTGCCTTCATTTCATTCAGCACGTCAGAGTCTCATAAAAACAACACAATAAGGGAATCGCAGAATCATAGAATCATAGAATATCAGGGTTGGAAGGGACCTCAGGAGGTCATCTAGTCCAACCCTGTCATAAATATAAAGGGAAGGGTAAACCCCTTTGAAATCCCTCCTGGCCAGGGGAAAGCTCCTCTCACCTGTAAAGGATTAAGAAGCTAAAGGTAACCTCGCTGGCACCTGACCAAAATGACCAATGAGGAGACAAGATACTTTCAAAAGCTGGGAGGAGGGAGAGAAACAAAGGGTCTGTGTGTCTGTCTATATTCTGTCTTGGCCGGGGATAGACCAGGAATGGAGTCTTAGAACTTTTAGTAAGTAATCTAGCTAGGTACGTGTTAGATTATGATTTCTTTAAATGGCTGAGAAAAGAACTGTGCTGAATAGAGTAACTATTTCTGTCTGTGTATCTTTTTTGTAACTTAAGGTTTTGCCTAGAGGGGTTCTCTATGTTTTGAATCTAATTACCCTGTAAGGTATCTACCATCCTGATTTTACAGGGAGGATTTCTTTATTTCTATTTACTTCTATTTTTATTAAAAGAAAGTCTTTTTGTAAGAAAACTGCATGCTTTTTCATTGTTCTCAGATCCAAGGGTTTGGGTCTGTGGTCACCTATGCAAATTGGTGAGGCTTTTTATCCAACATTTCCCAGGAAAGAGGGGGTGCAAGTGTTCGGAGGATTGTTCATTGTTCTTAAGATCCAAGGGTCTGGGTCTGTAGTCACCTAGGCAAATTGGTGAGGCTTTTTACCAAACCTTGTCCAGGAAGTGGGGTGCAAGGTTTTGGGAAGTATTTTGGGGGGAAAGACGTGTCCAAACAGCTCTTCCCCAGTAACCAGTATTAGTTTGGTGGTGGTAGCGGCCAATCCAAGGACAAAGGGTGGAATATTTTGTACCTTGGGGAAGTTTTGACCTAAGCTGGTAAAGATAAGCTTAGGAGATTTTTCATGCAGGTCCCCACATCTGTACCCTAGAGTTCAGAGTGGGGGAGGAACCTTGACAAACCCCCTGCTCAAAGCAGGACCAATCCCCAACTAAACCATCCCAGCCAGGGCTTTGTCAAGCCTGACCTTAAAAACTTCTAAGGAAGGAGATTCTACCACCTCCATAGGTAGCGCATTCCAGTGTTTCACCACCCTCCTAGTGAAAAAGTTTTTCCTAATATCCAACCTAAACCTCCCCCACTGCAACTTGAGACCATTACTCCTTGTCCTGTCCTCTTCTACCACTGAGAATAGTCTAGAACCATCCTCTCTGGAACCACCTCTCAGGTAGTTGAAAGCAGCTATCAAATCCCCCCTCATTCTTCTCTTCTGCAGACTAAACAATCCCAGTTCCTTCAGCCTCTCCTCATAAGTCATGTGTTCCAGACCCCTAATCATTTTTGTTGCCCTTCGCTGGACTCTTTCCAATTTATCCACATCCTTCTTGTAGTGTGGGGCCCAAAACTGGACACAGTACTCCAGATGAGGCCTCACCAATGTCGAATAGGGGGGACGATCACATCCCTCGATCTGCTCGCTATGCCCCTACTTATACATCCCAAAATGCCATTGGCCTTCTTGGCAACAAGGGCACACTGCTGACTCACATCCAGCTTCTCATCCACTGTCACCCCTAGGTCCTTTTCCGCAGAACTGCTGCCTAGCCATTCGGTCCCTAGTCTGTAGCTATGTATTGGGTTCTTCTGTCCTAAGTGCAGGACCCTGCACTTATCCTTATTGAACCTCATCAGATCTCTTTTGGCCCAATCCTCCAATTTGTCTAGGTCCCTCTGTATCCTATCCCTGCCCTCCAGCGTATCTACCACTCCTCCCAGTTTAGTATCATCCGCAAATTTGCTGAGAGTGCAATCCACACCATCCTCCAGATCATTTATGAAGATATTGAGCAAAACCGGCCCCAGGACCGACCCCTGGGGCACTCCACTTGATACCGGCTGCCAACTAGACATGGAGCCATTGATCACTACCCGTTGAGCCCGACAATCTAGCCAACTTTCTACCCACCTTATAGTGCATTCATCCAGCCCATACTTCTTTAACTTGCTGACAAGAATACTGTGGGAGACCGTGTCAAAAGCTTTGCTAAAGTCAAGAAACAATACATCCACTGCTTTCCCTTCATCCACAGAACCAGTAATCTCATCATAGAAGGCGATTAGATTAATCAGGCATGACCTTCCCGTGGTGAATCCATGCTGGCTGTTCCTGATCACTTTCCTCTCATGTAAGTGCTTCAGGATTGATTCTTTGAGGACCTGCTCCATGATTTTTCCGGGGACTGAGGTGAGGCTGACTGGCCTGTAGTTCCCAGGATCCTCCTTCTTCCCTTTTTTAAAGATTGGCACTACATTAGCCTTTTTCCAGTCATCTGGGACTTCCCCTGTTCGCCACGAGTTTTCAAAGATAATGGCCAATGGCTCTGCAATCACAGCCGCCAATTCCTTTAGCACTCTCGGATGCAACTCATCCGGCCCCATGGACTTGTGCACGTCCAGCTTTTCTAAATAGTCCCTAACCACCTCTTTCTCCACAGAGGGCTGGCCATCTATTCCCCATGTTGTGATGCCCAGCGCAGCAGTCTGGGAGCTGACCTTGTTCGTGAAGACAGAGGCAAAAAAAGCATTGAGTACATTAGCTTTTTCCACATCCTCTGTCACTAGGTTGCCTCCCTCATTCATTAAGGGGCCCACACTTTCCTTGGCTTTCTTCTTGTTGCCAACATACCTGAAGAAACCCTTCTTGTTACTCTTGACATCTCTCGCTAGCTGCAGCTCTAGGTGTGATTTGGCCCTCCTGATTTCATTCCTACATGCCCGAGCAATATTTTTATACTCTTCCCTGGTCATATGTCCAACCTTCCACTTCTTGTAAGCTTCTTTTTTATGTTTAAGATCCGCTAGGATTTCACCGTTAAGCCAAGCTGGTCGCCTGCCATATTTACTGTTCTTTTGACACATCGGGATGGTTTGTCCCTGTAACCTCAACGGAAGTGTCACAGCACACTATTACTGAAAAATTGCTTATGTTCTCATTTTTGCCATATAATTATAAATCAATTTGAATATAAATATTGTACTTACATTTCAGTGTATAGTATATAGAGCAGTATAAACAAGTCATTGTCTGTATGCAATTTTAGTTTGTACTGACTTCACTAGTGCTTTTTATGTAGCCTGTTGTAAAACTAAGCAAATATCTAGATGAGTTGATGTACCCCCTGAAAGACCTCTGCATACCCCTTGGGGTATGCGTACCCCTGGCTGAGAACCGCCGGTCTATAGTAGGGTTTGGCTTCCTTTTGATTCCCTTCACCTCTTTATACAGTTCAGCTACTTAGATCTCATCTTTTTATCTTACCTGCTGGAGAAATTAGGAATTTAAACTCCCTATGAGAACATCTTGCCTGCCCCCTGCCAATCCAGTCCTGGCAGTCAAATTGACTAGATGGTCTCAAACACATCTTTTCCCATCTATAATTTGTATAATGTGTCTCTAATAAAAAAATCCTTATACTCGCTATCTCTTCGTTTGCATAAAATGTAAATATTAATCCATTTGTCGCTCTTTGCCATTTTATAAAACACAGTAAAATCCACCCGATGATTTAGTAACCCAAGCTGAATGTAAAACAGTCATCTCATTGAAGCATTATATACTGTCATCTTGACCTCACTGAACTAATATTCTGCCAGCTTCTTAATTCCCGTTTTAATTGCCCTGCCACATTGCTTTGACATTCTTATTAGATGGAGCTCTTTCATTACGAGAGTGCCCCTTTCAAAGCTTACATGCATCACAGTGACTCCTTTTGGCCTCTAGCAGGATGTGGAATCATCTTCCAAGGGAAACAAGTCCCCAGGCTTAAATTATTTCAAATGGGATTAGATCAATTTCTGGAGAAGACAGTGGAAAAATTCACTGGTACTGGCTAGGGGATAAAATAAAAGGAACTAATAGTCATTTACCCTCCCTAACTTTTATTATATGCTTCAGAACATCCACACTTGTCTCTGACCACGAGAAACACTGGACTGGAATGGCAGGGATGCTTCAGATTGGGACTGAGGTGCATCTGTCAAGCTGTGTGCGGGACAGCGTGCACAGCACCTGCCTGGGTCACGCTATTGCTTAAATTAAAAGGACTTATCAGACCCCTGTGGTCAGCTTTGTAGGGCAAAAAACCCCCTCAGATCAGACTTTTTCATGATGTAACAGACACCATCACTTCCAGCTATTCAACCTCAATTTTCATCCTCTTCATTTCATCTTATTACTCACAGTTATCCAGTATTTCCTACTTCGTCCCTCCAGTGCTTCCTAGTCTCAAGCAGTGAAAAAACATCCCAAAAGAACCATGTGTAACCCTTCTGCCCGTCAGAGTTGGCAGCAACAAGGGCCGGGTTCAATATCTAGGGGATCCATTCCAATAACACAATGCAAACCGGCTCGAGCCCCCACCCAGTGACCTGGGACAAATATATACCACCCCCGCTGGGCGCCTCCAAGAGGCAATACTTCCCCTCTCGCAAGCACATAGTCTGAGTGTAGCAAAAGCCTTTTAATAACAGAGAGAAACAATGTGGCATTATGTTGGGGAAACACCACCAACAGGATTCATAACACAATCCATGAGCAAAAAAACCCCACCCCAAGCAAATTGGGGCATGCCCTTTTCCCTTTGGTTCTTGAGTCCAGCAACCCCAAATCACCCAAAGTCCCAAAAGTCCAATGCCCCAAAAGTCTCTGTCCCTGGTCAGGGCAGCCCCAGAGTTCGAAAGTTTATCTGCGGAGCTTTACCTCCCAACCTGGGTGGAAATGGGACGGGGGTAAGAGGCACCTTACATGATCTGAAGCTGACCACCCCATAACTCCATAGCGGTGCTCCGCTCTGCTCCACTCCGCCAGCCGCCCCACGAACTCCTTCGCTCAGCTCCACGGCCCACAAGCAGCTCCTGCCATCCACAAACTGCTCCACGTCGAACTGCTTCACCAGCCGTCCCGCGAACTGCTCCACAATATATCTTCAGGCTCCCCCACTACTTAACACAACACTCAGTGATTTCAGCTCGTAGTAGGGGAGCCCCAGTGCTGGTGCACTGTCAGCCCAAAGTGAGCTCAGCAGCCTATAACTAGACTTCTAATGAAATCAAAATTAGCTCTGAATTTCCACAGTGAAGAGAGGAGGAAGTGCAATTAGCATGTAAGGCCCTCACCAAGAGGCCCATGCTACCAAGTATTAATACTTGTCCCCAACCTCTCTCCATTCACACAGTTTTGGAACCCATGACCCTTGCCTAGCGAGTGCTACTTAGTTGATGGTGAATCCCTCCATCATAACAAAAGGCCACGTACAGTTCCAAGCACAGTTCCCATAATCAGGGTAATAACAATTTATTCTTCCTGCCCCAATAACAGAGACACTGGGGATCCCACAGCAGCCAAAGTGACCATTTGGGCAGCTATGGTCTCATTCTAGGCATGGTGGGTGTGCCTATGCAAATGAGATTGGCCCCTGAAGTTCTTTTCCACAACTTGCCACACCTCACCACCAGATGTCAGGGTGGAGCTCATCCTGACACTGCTTACACATGTATTTGCAGTATTTCAGCAGTCCCAGTCCTGGGCTTAACCACAAGCCCAGAGACATGAGAGGAAAGTGTAGGGAAAGCTAACCAAACCTGTTTGGACTCTGAGTCTTTGGGGTTCAGTTTGAGATTTGTGACAGCCTGGGTCAGTTCAACTGTCCCTCACTTTAGACCTAAATTTACCTCCACCTCACACATATCTGCTGTTATCTCAGGGTATATTCCGGTGCATTATTTACAGATGAACTGCTGAATCCCCAAAAACATTACTGATATTACATTAGTAGTGCAACACCCATCAGTAGCTTCCCGAATCAATATTTTTCTTTAGTTTTTCATTTGCTTGTCTGCCTCATATTCTAGCCTCAACAAAGAGGTAGGCTGCTAACTGAGCTGAGCCCTAACTGGTGGTGGCAGAAATGCCGTAGATTACACATTCCTTTTTGATAGTGTCCTGCCTATAAAATATATAAACAGGAGACTTCAGAGGCACTGTACAGTCCATACGTAGCAGTGACACTCCTGTATGAAAGTTAATAAAAAAATTATCATTAGTTAATATACTGCATTATGTTCTTATGTACATTGTAGCTCACTAATTCTTTTTGGTCAAGAATTGCAAAGCCTTAAAATACATAATACAACTGACTTCTATGCAGACTGTGGGCTGGGATGAAGACCAATATTTTTGTGGGGAAGAATTTGCCATTAAGCATGTACTGGCCGCTCTGCTGTTATCAACTCTTAATGTACATCCACATTCCCTGCCCCCCCACCCATGCATTAATAGTGATGGCCTAGGCAGGTAACAGATTTTGCACGTTGGTTCTATCAGGAAATGAGACTGTATAAAAAGGGCACCTTCCGCTTCAATAGACTTGTGCTCAGAATCATATTTGCTTACCATAGTGACTAAAGGAAGGATGCACAACTTTTTACTGCTATTGGTTCTGCAGGGAATGCGGTATCCACCTAGACGTGACCAAAAGCACCCCTGTATTCACACCCCACACTCTATTGTAATAATCTTTGTACAAAATACGCCTTGTGAGGTATCACTGTAAAATGTATTACTCACTGATTGGTAATATCATGGTGAAATGTGTTTAGCAACATAGGTAAAGTTATGAACATAAGCTGAAAAGATGACTGAAATGTGGTTACCAGATAAGACTGGGGAGTGGGTAAACCTGTTTCTCAAAGACAAAGGACAAGCTGACGCCTCTAGCCAGGTGTGATCAAAGTTGATGGGAAATCACCTGTCAAGTGGCCATGCTTTGGCAAAGAAGGGGGGTAGGAACTGATTGATCTACATTTTAGGAAGCAGTAGGGAACCTCTTTCACCAGGAGACTCTATGACTCCAACCTTGCAGTGGGAATTAACCTTATCTAGGCGTAAACCTCAGAAAAATGAAAAGGAGTACTTGTGGCACCTTAGACGCTAACAAATTTATTTGCGGATAAGCTTTCGTGAGCTACACCTCGATGAAGTGAGCTGTAGCTCACGAAAGCTTATGCTCAAATAAATTTGTTAGTCTCTAAGATGCCACAAGTACTCCTTTTCTTTTTGCGGATACAGACTGACACAACTTCTACTCTCAAACCTCAGAAAAATGCATTTCAAACCGTGACCGGATTATAAAAGTGAGGGGCAAATACCCTCCCTCCCTCTCTCTCTCTCTTTTTCACTTTCACCCAAGACATAAAAGAAGCAGCCATTTGACTTTGGGAGGGATTCTGACCTGAACTTTGGTCAGCCCTGTTGCTGGGAGCATGCAGTAAGGATTTTACCTTGAACCAAGTCTAGTTTGTTAAGTTTTAGCACTAGCAAGCGTTTTATCTTTATTTCTCTTGTAATCATTTCTGACTTCAACAGCTTGTACTTTTACTCACTTAAAACCTCTCTCTGTGAGGTAAAACAAACTTGTTTTGTTCTTTAACTCATCCCATTCTGAGTTTGAACTGAATTGTTGGGTAGCAAGCTGCTATATATTTACCCCTTCCCGGGGCAACAGACTTATGATATCTGAACTGACCAGGAGAAGACTGCACTGTGCAGAACACATTTTGGGGGGATATTTGGGACTGGGAATGTGTTGGGGTCACCCTGCAGGCAGTAACCAAGGCTGCTGGGGTGAGTGTTGCTGGCAAGCTGTAGCTATACACAGGGACTCATGCTGTTTGGCTGCTTGTGAGGAGCCAAGGTTGCAGGGCAGATGGTGACACAGCCTCTCACTGGTCCGGGCTGCACTCCACAGTGTGACACTAGGTCAACAGTGTCCAACCTGTGCCCGCAATGCACTAAAACTGTGACCCCTAAAAACGGTGGCCCTCAAGGGTTATTGTGTTACTATCTCGCTCTCATATAGCCCTTTCCATCCACAGATCTCAAACACACTTTAACTTGTATTTGATTATGCAGTGGAACTGTGCTTTCTAACCAGGCCCTACCATTTCTAAACTGGGCTGTCTGAATCAGCCCCATTGCTACAGGAAGGGTGTAGGGGGCACTGTTTCCCCAACTGCCTCTCACCACCTCCCTGACAGCCCCAGGAGCACCACCGGTGCTGATCTGGAGTGTGCCGGGCTGCAGCTGCATACTTTTCTGCAGCAGTAGCTTCGCAGCGCCCCATCAGGCAGCTCAGTGAAATGCAGAGGTGGGAGAACAGAGTAATTCTGCTTGCTTCACCATCAGGCTGTGGGATCCCCAGAGAACAGAATGTGAGCTCAACCGGTTTCCTCTAAGCTTGGGAAATAACTGAAGTAGTGAGTACGGGCCCTGGGACTTTTCTGGAAGAGTATGTTTGGCCCTCAGGGTGGCTGGGAATTTTCAGATTAACGTTTTTCCATTAGAAAATGACAATTTACTGAAACTGAACCTTTTCCCCGGAAAGAGTCAAATTTGATGAATCTCTCGCTTTGAAAAATGTTTTGGCAGGGGAGTTAAAATTGTCAAAATGTCCCATTTAGACATTTTCTAAACAAAAAGTTTCAGCTTTTGGCTGTTTTTCATTTTTTCAGTACAAATTAATGTTAAAAAGGCCAAAGGAAAGGAAATGTTTCAATTGAATTTTTGATTTGAATTTTTTTTTTGGATTATTGGTTCATGAAATTATTCAAGATTTCGACTCTTCACACTGATTTTGAAATATCAAAAATTCTCACAGGATTTGGAAACCACTTCCCAGCAAGCTCTCCCTACATGGTAGTCTTTACTGAAGTCTCTGAATGGTTAAAGGAGAGAGCTGGATTCTAGTCTAGCTCATACACCATCAACGGAATTAAGTTCCAATGACAGAGCCAGTCAGCTATCCCTGTGCAACCACAATGAAGTCAAGGGGGCTACTCAGGTGTCACTGAAGCCAGAAAACAATGTGGTTGTACAGATCTATAGACACTGAGGCCTAACTCTGGCCAGCAGAACTTTTGTTGCTGCTGGGTGAGGTACACAAAGGAAATCTAACCAAACATTTTCAGTCTTCGAAGTGGTTTGCTATGAGGTTTGGTTGAAAGTGGGAGTTGGTTATTTTATCCAACCCCATTTGACCAGAGAGCTGTACCACCTTGTGTGGTGACCCACTGCTTTAACAAGCAAAGCAGCTCTAAGCCAGGTCAGTGTTAGACTAAGGGCATGTCTATACTGCAATTAGACACCCCATATAGCTTGGGTTATAGGGTTGTTTAATTGTGGTGTAGACAGTTAGGCTCAGGCTGAAGCTCGAGTTCTGGGACCCTCCCACCTCGCAGCCCAAGCCTGAACAGCTACACTGCAATTAAACAAACCCCTTTACCCAAACCCTGCAAGCCGGAGTCAGCTGGCACGGACCAGCCGCGAGTATCCAACTGGAAGGGAGACATACCCTATGAGACATCCATGGAACACCTACTGCAGAGCAGATGCTTAAGGAAGTGTTACTTATGGTCCAGTAGGTGGCACTCTTCCCTTTGAGTTAGAATCAAAACCCTGCTTGAGAGCCTTAGGAACAATCCTTGGTGGGAAATTCACATTTAAGGTATGTCTTCACTGCACAGTTAACCTGAGTGATCGGCGCCTCGGTCTGAGCACTCTGGTTAGCCTTGCCCAGGTGTGAGCATCGCCCCAGCAGGGCCCCACTGCATTCACCATTTCTGAACTTACCTACGGTCGTCTGGGGCACATCCCAGGGTTCTTTGTGCTAAGACACTCTAGGATTCTTTATCAGTCAATTGTCTCAGTTGCATTTGAACTTGCCTGTCCTTTGGGAGGAATTGTGGGAAGGGATTAGATGACTATCAGCACTTGAGGAATTTTTGCCTGTGTCCTCACTGCAAGTGGTGACACAGGGTGGGTTCCAGCCTGAGTTAAACTGGAGGCCAGGTTCTAACCTATACTCCCTGCCAGATCAGCTAGCTTGACTTAAAGCACCTCCAAACACGTCTCAGAGGTTTTTCTGTGTGGGTGCTACAGGGGTTTGGGGTAAGAACCTGGGTTAGGTGTGC
Source organism: Eretmochelys imbricata (assembly GCF_965152235.1). Taxonomy (NCBI): domain Eukaryota; kingdom Metazoa; phylum Chordata; order Testudines; family Cheloniidae; genus Eretmochelys; species Eretmochelys imbricata. Next base: position 258,515,926 of record NC_135573.1, read on the forward strand.
AGTGAAGACATTCTCTTAGACCTGGCTAACTCTGCCCCTTGTTCTGCCAATGGAGCAGCTGCCGTCTTTAAAGTACAAAACTTGTCAGCTCTGACTCACTATTCTACCTGACTTAATGATTCGATTTGTACTTGGCATAGATGCTACATATAAAACAGAGGGGGGCCTATAAAATGCAGGCTCTAGAACAGCAAGATCTCTGGAATATGAAGAGGATGGCTCTGATTAGAATGGCAAAAGTGAGGTGTTGTATTGTTCAAAACCATCTACAGGAGAAGTGAACAAGGTTCCTACCAAGAACTAATTTAGAAAACTCTAGTTGAAGGTTGATGTGATGCAGATTCTTGTCTACATCGGAGGATCCCTTTCTGGAAGTCAGTTGGTGACTCCTTCTTCAGTATCTCTGGCAACAGGGAATGGGAGAACCAGGTTATTTCAGACAATTCCCCCACTCCCTACTAGAACCTTTGTCCAGTTTTAGAATCATCATTTAACTAAAACTTTTGGAGGTTCTGAAATTTTTTTTTAATTCCCTTCTTGATTACATCCAGGATCAGACAGAAAGTACTTAAATAGCATGAGGATTCTTGGTGAGATTTATTGGTGGGGGCAGAAGCACCAGAAATTTTGCAAGAAAGTTTGTTTGCATGAGAATTTGAGCTCATTGGAGCGGTCTCAAATAAATAAATAAATAAAATCAAACAAGTTTAGGTAAGTCTCTGACCTTCTGGATGATTGTCTGAACATATATTCCAAAATTTTAAAACATGCTTTTCCCTCTTCTTTTAATTTTAATATTATGGTTTTAAAAAATTCAATCAAACCTGCCACTGCAGCTTTACCCAGAAGCACATACAGCATCTACTTCCAGGCACCAAGATCAAGCAAAACATCCAACCTATCTTACACCTGTCTCTGGTACTTCTATGTCCCATATTGCCACAGTATCTGAGTGCCTCACAGTCTTTAATGTACTTAACCTCACAAAATCACTGTGAGGCAGATAAGTGCCATTACCTCCATTTTACAGATGGGAACTGAGGCAGAGGGAAGCTAAGTGATGGATGAAAGATCACACAGCAAGTCTGTGGAGGTACTGGGTTCTGCTGGTCACACAATGGTAACTGGTATGTGAATTCAAAACTACTCCAAATCTTTTGAAGGTTCATAATTTCTTAGTGTGTAGCATGTCTGTCAATGCCATGCGGCTTTGTAATTTAACCCCATTAGACAAGCCGCAGAATATTCCTTGGTATTACAACCATCAGCTGTTTTGCTTACCTGACTTTAGCTCTATCTTCAGTCAGGGTTTATCTGGCCTGATTAATCTAAGAGATTTCATTGTATTTTGTGCTCTCTCCTACAAACACTGACCTATTTGGGATCACAGTTAAACAGTGCTGTGCTAACCCCAAAAACTAGTAAAGAAATAAGCTCACTGGATCACTATTTTTCACAGTGCTGAAATGCTATAGAGTGTGGCCAGAAAGGACCACTGTGATCTCGTCTGACCTGCATAACAAGCCACAGAATTTCACTCAGTGATTCCTGAACAAACACAGTAACTTGGGGTTGAGCTACAGTTGTCTCTTTTAGAAAGACATCTGGGCTGCTCAGTTTAAAGATGCCAAATGATGGAGGATTTGCTACACTGCTCTGTACATCGATTAAACAGTCTATTTAATGTTGCTCTTGTCTTCTTATGTTATGACAAAGTGAGATTACACACAGTAATTGATAGCAGATCCGTAAGTCATTAAGATCACTTGAAAATGGATTTAAATTATCTCAAGCAAACCATGGAGAACAAGGATCAAATTCCATATTGCTGTACGGAAGCCTCCCTCCATAAACGTAATAACACTTAGCTCATCTCTAGTGCTTGGCATCCAGAGATCTCAGAGCACTTTACGAAGGAAAGTCTGTAGCATTAACCCCATTTTACAAATGGGGAAACTGAGGCACAGAACAGTGACATAACTTGCCCAAAGCCAAACAGATGATCAGTGGCATAGCTGGGACTAGAACCCAGATCTCCCTATATACTTACACCAGTGGTGAATTTATCCCTGTGAATTATTTTCAATTAGGTCCAAAATGCACAGGCCAGGAAACTGCTAAATTCTCAATCATAAAGAAATCTGTTAAAGCTAAAGCACGTTTTGAACAGTCTAAATGTTATAAACCAAGCAGCAGGGGAGCTCTGAGGTCTAGTGGTTTAAAATACCGAAACTTAACAAACGCTTAGCTCCCAGAAATATTGCAGAGTGATTCAAATCTGGGTCCAGGGGTTAGTTTACACCATCAGATGCTGAATCAACTGAATCCACTGCTCATTTACTGACTGTTAGCCACGTGTTTATTACAATATTCTTGTAACCTTTTGATGGTTCGCCTCTGAGATGGACTGCGTGGAAGGCACTATATCAAATAAAGTCTTATTACTTCTCAGGTAATTCATGTTGAAATTTGATGCGTTGGCATGGACTCTCAACCCTTCGCCTCCTGTGCCATCCCCCCAGACAGAGACATTAGATTAAAACCAGACTAGGCTAGTCTGAGCCCCAATAATGGGATTAGTATACACATTCCAACTGAAAACATTTACAGCACCACAAGAAATTGCATTTCAGAGTATCAAACACTTTTTGCAGGGCTGCGTCTCTTTTGATATTTTGCCAGGACTGGGATGCATCAAGGGACAAAGAAGAAATATAAAATATGATGAACAACAATTTCTCTCTCATAATTTACTAGATGAAGAGATAGGCTATGGGGCACAGGATACAGGATGTGCATTTTATATTCACGGGTTCCTTTGGCTTTGAGATCCAAACAAAAAGCAGCTAACAAAGAGTAATCTGGACCCCATCTTTCAAATTTTAATTTATGAGAACATTTCTATTGCTTCCAAAACTACAAAAAAAGCATTTAAACAAGCATGATTCGTGCACCATTCAGAACCATAAAAAGGAAAGGAGTACTTGTGGCACCTTAGAGACTAACAAATTTATTTGAGCATAAGCTTTCGTGAGCTACAGCTCACTTCATCGGATGCATTCAGTGGAAAATACAGTGGGGAGATTTATATACATAGAGAACACGAAACAATGGGTGTTACCATACACACTGTAACGAGAGTGATCACTTAAGATGAGCTATGACCAGCAGGAGAGTGGGGGGGTGGGGGGGGGAAAGGCAGAACCTTTTGTAGTGATAATCAAGGTGGGCCATTTCCAGCAGTTGACAAGAACGTCTGAGGAACAGTGGCGGGGGGGTGGGGGGGAGGAATAAACAAGGGGAAATAGTTTAACTTTGTGTAATGACCCATCCACTCCCAGTCTCTATTCAAGCCGAAGTTAATTGTATCCAGTTTGCAAATTAATTCCAATTCAGCAGTCTCTCCTTGGAGTCTGTTTTTGAAGGTTTTTTGTTGAAGAATTGCAACTTTTAGGTCTGTAATCGAGTGACCAAAGAGATTGAAGTGTTCTCCAACTGGTTTTTGAATGTTATAATTCTTGACGTCTGATTTGTGTCCATTTATTCTTTTATGTAGAGACTGTCCAGTTTGACCAATGTACATGGCAGAGGGGCATTGCTGGCACATGATGGCATATATCACATTGATAGATGTGCAGGTGAACGAGCCTCTGATAGTGTGGCTGATGTGATTAGGCCCTATGATGGTGTCCCCTGAATAGATATGTGGACACAGTTGGCAACGGGCTTTGTTGCAAGGATAGGTTCCTGGGTTAGTGGTTCTGTTGTGTGGTGTGTGGGTGCTGGTGAGTATTTGCTTCAGGTTGGGGGGCTGTCTGTAAGCAAGTATTGGCCTGTCTCTCAAGATCTGTGAGAGTGATGGGTTGTCCTTCAGGATAGGTTGTAGATCCTTGATGATGCGTTGGAGAGGTTTTAGTTGATCAAGGATCTACAACCTAGTACTCCTTTTCTTTTTGCGAATACAGACTAACATGGCTGCTACTCTGAAACCATTCAGAACCATAGTGCCTTGAGACTCAAGGATCAAATATCATTGTCTCGGGATAGGTCTGGGGACTAGGAACAAGACTCAGATGGCTTTATTCTCTATTGCCCTGCAGACATTTACACCAGTAAAGGTAAATCCAAAATCAGAATGGTAGCAATTTGCATACCCCCTTTGCACTCATTTTGTACAGGTGTGATTGATTGCATATGGTACAGGACAATGGTGAATCAGGTCCAAAGGGTACAAAAATTTCAGAATGCCTAAGGTTATGTCTGTACTGCAGTAAAAAAAAACCGCCGGCACAAAGTCTCAAAATCCAGGTCAATGGACTTGGGCTCACAGGGTTTGAGCTGCAGGACTAAAACTTGCAGTGTAGACGTTCAGGCTCAGGTTGGAGCCTGGTCTCTGAGATCCTCCCACCTCACAGGGTCCTAGAGGCCAGGCTGCAACCCAAGCCTGAATGTCTACACTGCAAATTTTAGCCCCACAGCCCATGAGCCTGCGTCAGCTGACCATGCTGCAGGTCTTTTATTGCAGTGTAGATGTACCCAAAATGAGTTAGGAGCCTAAATCCCATTGACTTTCAACATGACCTTGGCTTAGTCTACACTTAAAAATTAGACAGATCTCGCTACATCACATGGGGCCATGAAAAATTTTGCACCAAATGCTATAATTAGGTTGACCTTAGCCCCAACGTAGATGCGGCCTGCATTCTTCGGTAGACCTAGCTACTGCCTCTCAGAGATGGATTAGCTACAACGACAGTGTTAGGATAGGTTTCAGAGTAACAGCCGTGTTAGTCTGTATTCGCAAAAAGAAAAGGAGTCCTTGTGGCACCTTAGAGACTAACCAATTTATTTGAGCATGAGCTTTCGTGAGCTACAGCTCACTTCATCAGATGCATACCGTGGAAACTGCAGCAGACTTTATATATACACAGAGAATATGAAACAATATCTCCTCCCACCCCACTGTCCTGCTGGTAATAGCTTATCTAAAGTGAGCATCAGGTTAGGCCATTTCCAGCACAAATCCAGGTTTTCTCACCCTCCACCCCCCCACACAAATTCACTCTCCTGCTGGTGATAGCCCATCCAAAGTGACAACTCTTTACACAATGTGCATGATAATGAAGTTAGGCCATTTCCTGCACAAATCCAGGTTCTCTCACTCCCTCACCCCCCTCCAAAAACCCACCCCCATACACACACAGACTCACTCTCCTGCTGGTAATAGCTCATCCAAACTGACCACTCTCCAAGTTTAAAACCAAGTTAAACCAGAACATCTGGGGGGGGGGGTAGGAAAAAACAAGAGGAAATAGGCTACCTTGCATAATGACTTAGCCACTCCCAGTCTCTATTTAAGCCTAAATTAATAGTATCCAATTTGCAAATGAATTCCAATTCAGCAGTTTCTCGCTGGAGTCTGGATTTGAAGTTTCTTTGTTTTAAGATAGCGACCTTCATGTCTGTGATTGCGTGACCAGAGAGATTGAAGTGTTCTCCGACTGGTTTATGAATGTTATAATTCTTGACATCTGATTTGTGTCCATTTATTCTTTTACGTAGAGACTGTCCAGTTTGACCAATGTACATGGCAGAGGGGCATTGCTGGCACATGATGGCATATATCACATTGGTGGATGTGCAGGTGAACGAGCCTCTGATAGTGTGGCTGATGTTATTAGGCCCTTTGATGGTGTCCCCTGAATAGATATGTGGGCACAAGTGTTAGGATATAGATATTCAGGTCTGTCTATAAAGGCCTATACTCTAAGAATTTAGGTGTATTCTTATCACTTGTCTAGTTATAGAGGTATAAAAGAAAGAATCAAAATCACTGTCTGCCAGTGTAACGTCCTTCTCTTACTGTGACAGTCTGAGGCCCAGTTCTTAGGCTAAGGCCTTTGGCTAAGCAACAGAGGCAGCCATAAGCTGGGAAGCGAACGGTCACATCCTCACATTCCAAACTAGTCATATTGAAAGAAGGTGCTATTGGGCTCTTAGGAATACAATCCTGTCCTGATAGTGCCTATCACCTCCAGAGAAAGGGAAGTGCCTAGAAAATGTAAAAGGAAACTTAGTTTGATAGCATCCTGTCTGGCAAGAACTCACTTATCAATAGCTGGGATGTGAAATCCTCACTTCTGTATTGTTTTGTCATTATAGTTCCCACTTTGCTATTGTTTGTCTGTATAATCTCTGTCTGGTTCTGTGATTGTTTCTGTCTGCTGTATAATTAATTTTGGTGGGTGTAAACTAATTAAGGTGGTGGGATATAATTGGTTACATAATCATGTTACAATATGTTAGGATTGGTTAGTTAAATTTCAGGAACGTGATTGGTTAAGGTATAGCAAAGCAGAACTCAAGTTTTACTATATAGCCTGCAGTCAATCAGGAAGTAGGGGGGTGGAGGTGCGCATGCGGGTGGGGGAAATGGGAACAGGGCATGGGGGTAAGGAAATTGGAATCATGTTTGGCTAAGGGCAGGAATGGGAACAGGGCCACAGGTGTAAGGCTCTGTGGTGTCAGAGCTGGGAAGGAGGGTACTAAGGAAGGAAACTGGAATCATGCTTGCTGGAAGTTCACCCCAATAAATATTGAATTGTTTGCACCTTTGGACTTCAGGAATTGTTGCTCTCTGTTCATGCGAGAAGGACCAGAGAAGTGAGTGGGTGAAGGAATAAGCCCCCTAACAGACAGAAAAGCCCCTTCCATTGATGTCAGAAGCGTCTACACTATGGCATTACAGCAGCATCACTGCAGTGCCATAGCGGGGCTGGTGTACCAGCTGTAGTGTAGACATGTCTTAGGAGCCGAAGTGCCTACATCTCTTTTGAAAATGGGTTTTAGGGCTTATCTGTGGACATGTCTTTGTGTGTGATGTGAATGTTTGGCCCCCTAAAAATGGAAGAGAGACCACAGTAAAGTTGTGCACAGACCACCATTAACCTGTGTTTCCAATCCACCGCTCATCAGTAATGACTGAAAGCTGTCACACAGGTTAATGGTGGTCTGTGCACAACTTTACTGTGGTCTCTCTTACATTTTTAGAGGGCCAGGCATCCACATCACACACAAAGACAAGACTGAATAGGCATGGAGACTGAGCCATGCTTTCATCCCTATCTATATCAGGGCAAAGGCACTCCAGCACATTGCTAAGGAAGCTTCTCCTACCATTACTTGTACAGCACCCACTTAGATGAAGGACTTCAATCTTCAGTGCTGTCAATCCAGCACTTCTCACAATGGCCCTTTAAAAGGTGCAGTGATAAATTATGTTTGAGCTGTGATTTGCTTGAATTGACTTCAATATACATCATATAATGACAGTATATTTAGTTGCTCTAGCACAATTTATGGCTACATGTTTTATGAGAAAGACTCATATGATATGGGGAAAGTAGCGGACGTGATATATCTTGACTTTAAGCAAAGCTTTTGATATGGTCTCCCACAGTATTCTTGCCAGCAAGTTAAAGAAGTATGGATTGGATGAATGGACTATAAGGTAGATAGATAGAAAGCTGGCTTGATTGTCGGGCTCAACGGGTAGTGATCAACAGCTCGATGTCTAGTTGGCAGCCAGTATCAAGTGGAATGCCCCAGGGGTTGGTCCTGGGGCCGATTTTGTTCAACATCTTTATTAATTATTTGGATGATGGGATGGATTGCATCCTCAGCAAGTTCACAGATGACACTAAGCTGGGGGGAGAGGTAGATACACTGGAGGGTAGGGATAGGGTCCAGAGTGACCTAGATAAATTGGACGATTGGGCCAAAAGAAATCTGATGAGGTTCAACTAGGACAAGTGCAGAGGCCTGCACTTAGGCAGGAAGAATCCCATGCATCCCTATAGGCTGGGGACTGAGTAGCTAAGCAGCAGTTCTGCAGAAAAGGACCTGGGGATTACAGTGGATGAGAAGTTGGATATGAGTCAGCAGTGTGCCCTTGTTGCCAAGAAGGCCAATGGCATATTGGGCTGCATTAGTAGGAGCATTGCCAGCAGATCGAGGGAAGTGATTATTCCCCTCTATTCAGCACTGGTGAGGACACACCTGGAGTACTGTGTCCAGTTTTGGTTCCCCTACTACAGAAGGGATGTGGAAAAATTGGAGAGAGTCCAGCACAGGGCAATGAAAATTATTAGGGTTTGGGGCACATGGCTTACGAGGAGAGGCTGAAGGAACTGGGCTTATTTAGTCTGCAGAAGAGAAGAGTGAAGGGGGATTTGATAGCATCAACTACCTAAAGGGGAGTTCCAAAGAGGATGGAGCTCAGCTGTTCTCAGTGGTGGCAGATGACAGAACAAGAAGCAATGCTCTCAGGTTGCAGTTGGGGAGGTCTAGGTTGGATATTAGGAAAAACTATTTCACTAGGAGGGTGGTGAAGCACTGGAATGGGTTACTTATGGAGGTGGTGGAATCTCCTTCCTTAGAGGTTTTTAAGGTCAGACTTGACAGAGCCTTGGCTGGGATGATTTAGTTGGTGTTGGTCCTGCTTTGAGCAGGGGATTGGACTAGATGACCTCCTGAGGTCTCTTCCAACCCTAATATTCTATGATTCTGTGACTCAACTGGGAATAGAAACAAAAATCACAACTTTGCAATCAGAGGAATATTTTAGCAAGCATGTTAAGAAATATATTTTAAGTTCCAAGACAACGCACCCTCATATCTTGAGCAAACGAAGGTGCAGCTGTGGCCTTTTATGTAATTAACAAAGATGGCGAGTTTTTCTCACCTAATTTCCTAAAATGTATCAAACTTTCTCAGCTATACAATGAAATTAGTCTTGTATTCACCTGGGCCTTAATTAGAGCTCTAATACAGGCCAATGAGAAGAGTCCAATTTGCAGGAATTCCCAAGCGCTATCTAGCGTGGCGCTAGATATTCCCAGATTCATGGTCTGGATGGTGGCAAGGCTGGCCTCTGGCTCAGTTTAGAGCAGTCTCAGGGCTGTTCTAAATTTCAGCCAGCTGCAATGGACACCAAGGGACTATTATGGCAACAAGAGTAGGCAGTCTAGCTGCATCCCCACTTCCCTGGCTATGCCCCAATATGCTGATAGATGCGAGGGGCTATTCCACTCACTCTCTGCTGCATAGGGCATTCCACAGGCAATTTACAGCCCTTTTACACTGGGGGTGACCACCTTTGTTGGATGGAGTTCAGGGAAAACCACATGAAAAACAAGAGACAATGCTTTATTTTAAGCGACGTGTCTGTGGGCTGGCTTGTGTTGTAGTGATTAGGTTGACAAGAGTGGTGAATCTGTGCTGGGGCAGAGAGGCTGTAGCTTCCAAAGCGTTCAGGTAGTTCTGATGAACTCTAGTCTCTGCACAGGGGATTTTTGTGTAGCTTCGAATGCCTCTTCTCTAGTTGAGGCTTTGAGTAAGCAATCATCCCGATAGGGGACTATTATAACTGCTTATTTGTGGAGGTGAGCTGCCACAACCGCAAGGACTTTTGAGAATACCCGTGGAGCCGTATATAAGCCGAAAGTGAGTACTTTGTACTGGAGATGATCTGTTCCCAGAACAAATCTGAGAAACCTCCTGAGTGAGGGATGTATCATTATGTGGAAATATGTATCCTGGAGGTTGAGGGCTGAGAACCAGCCCCCTTGTTCTAGGGCTGGAATTATCATTGTTAGACTGACCATCCTGAATTGCTGGGTCTTCACAAATTTGTTGAGTCTTCTTAAGTCAAGAATGGTCCTCCATCTCCCATTTTTTTCTGGGTTAGAATATAATGGGAGTATAAATGCTTCCCTTTGTGTTGTGCTGGTTCTGCACTTAGGTGTTTGGGATGGTTTACCTCCTGTCGCAGTAGGTGTTCATGAGAAAGGTCCCTGAAGAGGGACAGAGATAAATTGGACGGAATAGTCAATCTCGATGATTTCTAATACCCATTTGTGTGATGTGATATTTCACCACACTGGGTGGAATGGAGTCAGATGGTCTCCAAATGGACGGATGGTGTCGGATGGGTCCAGCAGTAGAAAAAGTAGGAAATGTGTCATGTCTCGACCCTGTTGTTTAGATGGAGGTTGTTGAGATGTCGAGGGCGGAGAAAGGAGTGTTCTCCGTCTTGCAGGTCTTTGCCTCTGCAGGTCATATTGCCTATGAGGTTGGGTGTAAGGCACAGATCTAGATCCTTCCATCAAGTAATCCTTCCCCTGTTTGTTGTTTTGTGTAGGCATGTATATGCCCAAGGATCTCAGAGTCACCCTGGAGTCCATCAATGTGTGAAGGGATTCATACGTTTTGGCTGCAAACAGCTGGAGGCCTTCGAACAGGAGGTTCTCGACAGTTGATTGTACATCTTTGGGGAAACCCAAGAGGTGGAGCCAGGAAGCTTCTCACATTACTATGGCTGTGGCAACGGAGCGTGCTGCCATGACTGTGAAGTTCAATGAAGCTTGTAAAGCTATGCGAGCTAGGAGTTGACCCTTGGATATGAAAGCTTTAAATTGTTCCTTTTTGTCCTCAGGTATGTGTTCAGTAAAGTCAGAGTTTTCTGAGTAATTGGACTGATTGTATTTGGCCATAAATTCTCCATAGTGTGCAATCCTGAACTGTAGGTTTCTGAAGAAAAAGCTTTATGACCAAAAAGGTCTAATCTCTTCCAGCGCTTGTCATATGGGGTGGATCTGGAATGGTGTGGTCTGCCCTGCTCATTCACAGCCTCTACCACCAGAAAGTTTGGCATAGGGTGTGAAAATAGAAATTTCATCCCCTTGGAAGGGACATAGTATTTTTTATCCACTCTTTTGCAGGTGGGCGGAATTGTTGCTGGGGTCTGCCAGATGGTCTTGACTCGGTCCATAAGGGCCTCGTTTATTGGGAGGGCAATGGAAGAGATTGAAGTCTGGAAGATGTCCAACAACTTATGCTAGGACTCAGCAACCTCTTCCAGCAGAATCTCCAATGATGGTGAGGATGTGATAGCTTCTTCTGGAGAGGAGGATGGAAAATTGGCAGCTGGCATGACTTCCTGATCCAAAGTCTCCTCCAGTTCCTCGACTGCCTCTTCTGGAGGTTCAGAGGGTCCAGGTACAGAGGGGGATGGAGAATGTCTCAACCTCTCCCTGTGTGGATTGGGAAATTTAGGATAGTGTTGGCAATATGCTGCCCATCGGTCCCAATAAGGTCACTGGGGGAAAGCATCCATGGGTGTCAGTACCATTCTTGAGTTTCAGGTCTGGGATGGCATTCATGTTGCTTTAGTGGACCTGGTCTGGTAGTTGTGTGGATAGGCGAGAAGTGATGGGAGAAGTATATTTCCCCTTCATCCTCCTCCTCCTTGTCGTTGGATAAAGGATGAGCTGATCTGGGTGGTGTGGTAAGTTGGCACGGTACCGAGCATGCTGGAGTGAGGTCAGTACTGGGGAGTGGAGATTCCAGTGCCAAGGAGACTAAAAAGTCTTTATGTTGGAGAAATTGCTGTGGTACCGAGAGCACTGATACAGAGGAGGGTGTTATTGGCAGTACCAGTGCCTTTACCGTGGTTGCTGGTGCCAAGGGCCATACGCTATGCGCTATAGAGGCAGAAGGTGGCGCCGTAGATTGTAGTGCTGACAAGCTGATCGGTGCTGCATGTTTGAGCGGCTCAGGCAATACCGAAGCAGGGATGCTAGGTTTCCATTTTGTGCCTTTTTCCGAGCCAACCTGCTTATGGTCTTTGGCTCGCACGGTACCCGTGATGCAGGATGGTCTTGCTACCTCAATGGTGGACAGTCTCAGTACGGTCGGTTCTGATGGGGTCTGACAGGTCGGGGAACATCTCTTTTTGACAGGTTCCAAGAAGAGGAGGTCGGAGCCTGTTTTTTTGTCACCGTTTTGGAGGAGTGCTTCTTCCTCAGAGAGTGATGGGGAACCTCTGTCAGATGCCGCCATTGGAGACCGTTATCCAGGAGCGGTTCGTGATCCCAAATTGGACACCGGGCACAGAGACTTCTCCACCCTGAGGAGTTTTAGCTGTAGGCCCCTTGCTTTCCTGGCACGGGTCTTCAGATTGTGGCAGTGGGAGTACTTTTTGGTGTGTGTGTCTCACCAAGGTAGTGAACACACTGTGAATACCTGTCAGAAACGGGAAGTGATGACCGGCAAGTGAGGCAACGGTTAAAATCCAGGGAGCCAGGCATGCCTCAGAATAGGGTTTCTTCCATGAGGGAGGGTAACTATACTGCACTAAGGAGTATCCTAATAACTGAAACTTAAATTCATAAGAATTTTTTTTAAAGAAATAGATAAATGGGGAAGAGATAGGGTAGTTAACTATTAATTAACTAACAAGTTCTCTAACGTTAAAGCTAGACTAAAGATAAAGAGGTGCTGCCAATTGCTCCATTCAAGCTGAGGGTGGTAGAGAAGGACCTGAGGGAGGACTGGTCTCACAGCACTATGTAACTCCCTGAGGTAGCACGGGACGGGGACAGCGCATGGGCAAACCAATGAGGCACTGCTACTAAAAATGTCCGATTACAAGAGCAGGGGCGCAGATTCACCTAAAGTGGAGCACCCACAGGGAGCCTCCTCGTAGAAGAACCTGCTATTTTGAGCTCTACTTGACCATCCCAGGTTTCGTGTTTGCAGCAGGGTGCAGCGTATGTGGGAGAGCAACTTGCTAACAGTCAATCAAATGAGCATGGAAAAGTCAGAAACGTAACGTTAAATCGTAATAATATCTTTAGTTCTTTTATGGCACTTTTCCTCTGTCGACCACAGAGCAATTTATGAAGGAGGACAAGCTTCATCACAGAAGAAGAAACTGGGTCACAAAGAGATGAAGTGACTTGCCCTAAAGTCAGCAAAAGAAGTAGGAACTTAGGTCTCCAGACTCCCAGAGCAGTGTGCTATTCACACAACCACCCTGCCTACCAAACACTTATGATTTGTTTTTACATCAAGCATATAATTGTGCCAAAAAGCCCCAGGGAGATGGTATAAAAATCCATGGTGTTGGAGAGGTTTATACTCAGTTAAGATTGAGCCAGAGTGTAACACCAGAAGGAACCACCAGATAGTTTAGTCTGACCTCCTGTATGTCACAGGCCACCACCACCACACAGTACCTGCACACTAAACCCGACAACCTAAATTAGACCAAAGTATCACAGTCCACAGGAGACTAGACTATTACGTACCACAGGCAGGGAATAGGAGGGTCCGAGGTGCACCAGTGCCCAAGGCCACTGCAATAGCAGGGAAATAATTAAGTGAGCTATACCCAGTTAATCCTGGCAAGTGACCCACACCCACATGCTGCAGAGGAAGGCACAAAAACAAATCAACTAACCAACCAACCAACCCCAGGGTCACTGCCAATCTGACCTGGGAGAAAATTCCTTCCTGACCTCACATATGGTGATCAGTTAGACCCCGAACATGTGAGCAAGAACCAGCGAGCCAAACACCTGAGAGTGAGAATGTTCAGTACCATCTCAGAGCTCCAGCCTACCTCACCCAGTGTCTCAACTCCAGCTGTGGCCATCTCCCATGCTTCAGAGGAAAGAGATTAAAAAGAAAATAAGAAAAAGAATACATGTGGGGGGAGGGGGAAATCCCCTGATCCCTGCAGGCGGCCAACTGAAATCCTGAAGCATGAGCTTTTAGGAACATAAGACAAACCTTATAAGAATCCCAGGCTTGTTGTGCCCTCCCCCTACCACCACAAGCAATCCCATCATACAGTCGCACCCATGAATTTGTCCAGCTCTCTCAAAATTAATTAAGTTGTTTGCCCCCCAGAGCTCCTATTGGGAGGCTGTTCCAGAACCTCACTCCTCTGCTGGTTAGAAACCTTCCAATTTCCAGCCTGAATTTGTTCATTGCCAGTTTGGCGCACTTGGTTTTGTGCCAATATTGTCTTTTAGCTTAACTAGCTCTTCACCCCCGCTAAACAAGCCAAGCTTTTCCAGTCTCCGTTCATAAAATAGGCCCACCATTCCTCTGCTCATCCTAGTAGTTCTTCTCTGAACCTTTTCCAGTGTGAATTCATCTTTCTTGAACATGGGTGACCAGAATGCCACACAACAATCCAAATGAGGTCTTACCAGTGCCGTGCACAATGGCATTAATACTTCCCCCTCTCTCTTCTTGCCTGATACATTCTAGGATTGCATTTGCCTTTTTCACAGCCACACTACATTAGTGGCTCATAGTCATCTTGTGATCAGTCCACACACCCTCTGTGTCTCCTCCTCTGTGACTTTCAACAGATAAACCCCCACCTTGTAGCAGAAATTTTTATTATTAGACCCTAAGTGCATGACTTTGGGCTACTGAATTTCATTCAGTTTCTGTCACTTCAACCTTCAAGGCCATCCAGATCTTCCTGTAGAACATTCCTATCTTCCTCTGTATTGATGACACTTTCCACCATGGTATCATCAGCAATACTCCTACTTTTTGTGCCAAGGTCGTTAATAAAAATATTGAACAACACTGGTCTCAAGAATGATCCTTCAACTTCACTAATAACCTCCCTGGAGCCCTACAATTCACCTTTCACCACAACCCATTGCCATCTTCCCTTTAGCCAGCTCCTTCTCCACCTTACAGTTCTTGTACTGACCCCCATCTTCTCTAATTTAGCTAATAATTTCCCATGTGCTACTGTGTCAGATGCTTAACTGAAGTCCAAATATATGAGATCTACTACACTCCCTTATCTAAAAACAAACAAACAAAAACCGCAACACTTGTGAGCTTTAGTTATCACTTGATTAGACATCTGTAAATGCAGTGGAATAACTAATGACTTAATTGCTTAATTACCAGCTGAAAACTCAATTTTAAACTTCCTATTACATCTGCCATTTTATAATTATCCACTTTGTACTTGCCAAAGGCTACTAAACAAACCATACGCAATAGCAACAAAATAGACTGCACTTATGTAGTTGCTTTCATCAGAGGATCTCAGAGTGCTTTACAAATGGCAAGTAAGTATATTTTATATAGGGGATGGAGACAAGAGGTGTCAATCTTCTAATTGTCACAAGCCCAAGGCATTGATCCTACAATTGACTACATGTGGACAAACTTCAGAGGGGCTCTGCACAGGCCAAGATGTGCATCTGCACATAGTCAGCTGCAAGATCATGACCCCTCTGAGCATTTACAAATGCTGTCAAAGTAAAGATAATAAAATGTCACAGTCTCAGTTTAAAACACTTTGTCCAGTGCCATGCTTCAGCAACAAAGACACATTAGCTTATT
The DNA here is from genome assembly GCF_965152235.1 of Eretmochelys imbricata. Lineage (NCBI taxonomy): Eukaryota > Metazoa > Chordata > Testudines > Cheloniidae > Eretmochelys > Eretmochelys imbricata. Next base: position 258,531,154 of record NC_135573.1, read on the forward strand.
CTGCATTGCCTGAGAGATGCTAATTAGAGAAGGTTGACATTTATCTAATAAAACTTTTTGTTGTTGTTGAAAAATGGACTTCTCTAAATGGAAATAATTTGCAAAAAAAAAGAAAAGTGATATTACTGGACAGGAGAAGTGCGATGTTACGAACATCAGTCTGATGAATGAAAAAACCGTAAAAATAAAAACCACATAGCGAAAGTGATGTCAGTGAACAACAAATTGACATCCCTTCATATTCCGATGCCCTCCATGCATTGGAAATTGCTTTGCACTGGTCTGAAGGACAAGGAGAAAGTGATGCAGTGCACCATACAGCAACTTAAGCACCGCATCTACTATAATTTTGAGATGTTCGTAACACTGAGAAATTAATAAAACTGAACTCCTCGATCAGTTCATAAAACGGGGGCTCTACTGTATGGAAGTCTGTCAAGTTTTTGTGATTTTGGGTGTTATTTCTCCTATAGAAATTTTTAATCAAAATTGTTCATTAATCAGAAAGCTGGTTTTCAGTAAAGGAAAAATGTGAACATTTGGAAAAAGTTCTCAAAACTGCTAGTCGGCTAGCAACTCCCATTGTGACTTCTACGGCCAGATTTTCAAAAGAGCTTGGTATGCTGGATGGAAAAATATGGCCACAAATGTTGCAGTGAGAGCTTTGAGGCACTGAACATTTGCAGCAACTTCTGCTAAGTTTTGACATTTTCCATTTAACAAAAAACAGAGTTTTGGTAAGTAAAAATGTTGATAAACATTTCTATTAAAACACTCAAAAAAGTCATGAGAAATCAAAAATTTATAATGCCAACAACAAATGGAGGGGGAGGGAGAACTTTGTTTTTTAAAAAAGGCATTTTCCAAAAGAACTTAGCTACTTTGTTTCAGTGTCTCAATGGGAGCTGAGAGACCTTGGCAGGAACTGGATTTTCACAGGAAATGCTGCAATTTTGACTATTTTTCCCATCCTGGAATGGAACAAAACCAAAAGTTTCATTATTTTCCACATGATCAAATTCTGAAAACATTTAGTTCTTTATTTTGACTTTTTAGCAAAACTTGACTTTTTATATAAAAACAACGAATTTTGTTTCAAAACAATAAGTCAAAAAGGTCCATTTTGAAAACACTGAAATTGGATGCTTTTCACATTAATGGAGTGTTTCATTTCAGTTTTTTAAAACAAAATGTTGTCTAAATGGACACAGTTTTGAAAGTTTCGATTTCCCCCAAACCAGCATTTTTTGTTAAAAACCGTTTAAACTAAAAATTTCAGAGCAGCTCTAAAGGTGCGCTCCTTAGAAACTCTGGCCCAATGTGTCTACAGTTGTTGATACCCCAGTTACAACTAAGTGGGAAATATAATGTGTACACTGTTTGCATAAATAACATGAGGAAACCTGAACAGGACATGGACAGCCACCTGAGTTAGAGGAAGTCATTTCAGGGAGATTAATTGATACTTTATTGAGTATAAAAACATAGTAATGGGTGTCCAGAGACGACTGGAGAGAATTTCTGATATTCTTTGCCTCTCAGGGAATGGCCACACTGCAATCAAGGAAGTAAGGGGGGTGACTGACGGTCAAGTGAGCTTAAAACTAGCTAGTTCAGGTACAGGTAGCAGTGAAGCCATGGCAGCATGAAGTTTAGCATAGGTTGTACAAGCCTGCTTGGAACCCTGGGTAGTTACTCTGGCAGCTAACCCATGCTGAAACAGCCTGCTGCAACTTCACTGCTGTTGGTACCCGAACTAGCTAGATCAAACCTAGCTCAGGTATGTCTACCCGAGCTGCGATCACACCCTATGACTGGAATGTAGACATACCCTCCAATCTTAACAGCAATATACTGACCTTCATCACCTACACTGTGGTGTGGCTTAAACAGCACACGGCGCCCACACGTGACCAGTCACATAGTTCTAAGTGCTTATTCCAGCTCCCGGGGGATAGGTTCATTACAGACACAACTGCCACCAGCGTGAAGATGCAAGAACTTAGCATTTAACTGATGGACACAAACGAGGGGCTAGATTCATCATGGCTGGCACAGGCAGGTGCCAGCTGCATGTCTTGGAACCATCCAGGCAACCTGTGCATAAAGCGGAATTTTCTCCCCGCACAGGCCAGGTGGAATTTCCATGGAGGGCCGCCACGGAAGCCCCACCCCAGGAGGTGTAGCCGAGATGTGATGAAACTGCACATCACTGTTACCCTGGCTATGCCCCCTTCCCGTCCAGTGCCACCTAGACCCATGCGTATGTGGAGGAGGGGAGGAGAGATTGTTCTATTTTTGTCAGGCAGGACTCAACCCTGTTTGCACCAGCTGCTGCATAAACCAAGGCTAACAGCAGCTAAAGGTCTGCAGGTAGGAAGCACTGTAAGGAAGCAACAAACTAGCCTGTTAACACTACATTGGGCTCTTCATTAACCAATCAGGTGCCAGCTGACAGCACGTTACCTAATGCAACTGCCTTCAGAGCTCTTTTCTGAAACCCTCAGATCTTTTCCCCAGGTTTTGCTCACGTGTTGTTTTGTTTTAGTTAATTACACATGGAAGACAGCAGGTGCCTATAAGATCATTTCACTATTGCCAATAGCCATCCTCTTAGTCCCACGCACAGTCTTACCAGAAGGACGAGGATCACTGGGCCTTGATATATGTAATCTATGTACTTCCCGGGTTCCTTTCCAAACCAGCATCTGTAAGAGAAAAACTACGGTTTACAAATCTTAATGCATATCTCATATTCAGATTATGTACACCTTAGGGAGTTATTCACTTATACCCCTGAAATGCTTTTGTGTTTAATTACATAGCCAACATGCAATTGAGCCACTTTTCTCCTTTCAAAGCTTTCATTGGACACAGATCCAAGCCCCAGTTTTTGCTGAGTGTAGCCAAGTCATGTTCCCACTCAGTTTCTAGCTGCCAACCCTATAAACATTTGCCTGGAAACATGAGAATGTTTCGGGATCAGCTATACAGGAGGATGAGCATGCTTAATGCAGATGCAGAACTTATGCTGCAAATTGTAACCCACTATGTCAGAAAGAGGGCTCTTCCTTTGAATGAAACCTCCTGCCCCCTGAACTTTCTAATGCAGTGCTCACAAATGATTCAAGGAAAGTCTGTTTATACAAAGGCCTCTAAATCCACAGGGAGACTTTTCCAAGCCCTGTTTGTGTGTGTCAACAGGGAATCCATCCCATGGGCCTTGAACAGGCAAAGTTTCCAACTACAGAGCGCAACAAAAAGAGATACTCATTTAAAGCTAGCTGGTCTGACAAGCATTCTCATCCAATATAATCCCAGGGAAATTCACTGAACTTCAGTTAAAAGGCAAAGGGAGTTAACAGAATTTCAGTAAACCAGAGTCACGTACTGCAGAGTTGTTGCAGAGGTTTTATTTTGTCATCATTTCTGTTATATGATTATGTGACAGGATTGCCTTAGATAGCAAGGGACTGGTCTCAATGACCCAGGAGCTCACTTCCAATCCGATGTTAACGACGAACAACTCATTTCTTTCTCTGATACATGGCAAACTAAACCTGTGCTTTCATACTGCCATGTTCTGGCTTTTGTGTATACCTTTTAGTGGATGGAATCCAAGTAGCCCAGTTCCTGTTTCCAGTGACTAACGTACAAGAGGATATGACATCTTGAACCCTGACCTCAACATGGTACAAGCCCTTTAAGGTCTCCTACATGGATAACAGGAGTTTGTAAGCCAGGTCAAGTGATGTATTCTTTTTGGAGTTCAGAGTTATGACTTCTATTCCCTTTTGCTATAGTGATTTCATAGATGGCCACATTGTCAATTGGTGTATGGCCATGGTGCATTGCAACATCTGATTATATGTAAAGCACAGACAATGTGCTTGGTGCTACCCAAGACATGAAAATAAAGACATTCCCAGCCCTCAAGGAGTTTCCAATCTAGATGACAGAGACAGATCCAGGTTGGGGCCCCAATCATATAGTACAACAGTCATATAGTAAATAACAATCTCTACAATGCTTCTTGGCAGGGAGTTAGACTAGATGGCCCTTGTGGTCCCTTCTAACCCTGTGGTTCTATGATTCTACCCTGAGGAGCTCATAGTCTAGGAGACAAGAAAGAAATAACAGGTAAATGAGACAAATGACTGGGTTTGAAGGAAAGCATGGTTCAAGCAGAATTACTTTAAGAACTGCAGTGGCAAAAAAAATCTTCTCTAATATGGGGGAGGCCTGCTAATGACTCCTAGGCTAAGAGAATATATTTGTCGATGGCACAGCATTCGTGGCACCCATCGAGAAGAACATTTTCTTATTAGAGAAACATTACAAAATGTAACAGGTGAGATAGTTCTCAAACGCCAGAATTCATGCTGTCCTACAATTACTTGCCTTTTCTCAGCTTGATATCCATAATAAAATCAGATTGAATGAGATCATTTTGAATCATTTGCACTAAGTTGTCTGATAAGTTATTAAAATGTTATTCCTGGTTGCACACAATATAGCTTTGTGCAACTTGGTAACTACTTGCAAAAACATTTCCAAAATTTGACACTGAGAGAAGCAATTGGAAAGAGCTGTTTCTTGCTGCCCAAATTATTATCCAACTGGAAGTGAAACCTTCCACTCTCCTCAAAAATGATATGGAAGAGAAAAAGAATGACTTGCTGGAGCAGTGTGGGGACAGAGAAGGGTATTGTGGGATATATCAAGGAAAGGAAACATAAGAGTGAAGCTGCCAGGACCTGGAGGAGTTTGGGGAACCTACCAAGGAAAAAGAACTGAACTGTCTGAGACCTTCCGGAAAGGACCTTTTGGAAAGCAGGCTGTGCTAATTAAGGAATCCCAGTGGGATTAATAATGAGTTTGACTGAGGCATATGAAGGAACTCAAAGACCAAGGAGCAGCCTGTGGAGAGCCAGCAGCTAATGCCCTGAGATTTTGGGGGAAGAAGTTACTGTCGATGCAACTCGTCCAGTTCTTTGGAACCAATACATCTATTCTAGTGTAGAATTCATATTTCATAGAATAAAAGCATTATCTACACCAAGGTAGTATCTAGGAGCCCCAGTCACGGACCAGGACCCCTCTGTGATAGGTGCTGTGAAAATACAGAACAAAAAGACAATCCCTGCCCTAAAGAATTTATAATTAAGTAGATATCAGGTCGCATGTAGCAATGCAACTGATATAATTCAGTGACCTAGACTTTCTTCCTTTATCTACATTAATTTTCACCTTTAAATCCAAACTAAGGCCCCAATCCTGAAATGAAAGCCACGTAGCTTTTTTTTTTACAACAAACAAACAACCCACCCTGGAACCTTCACCTCCTAATCCCAGGAAAGTTATTATTTTGTTGATTTGGGTTTTTCGATAGGGTGTGTATGGCAATTATATCTGTAGTGGAGAGCCATGAAAAAACTGCTAAAACAACATATGCATTCCCCGCCTCCTTCCAGCCTCCTCCAAGAACAAACAAAAGCTTTTTCAATGTCGGGGAGGACAAGCCATTGAAGTAGATCTCGTTAGGATGAAAGAAATTGGAACACCTGCACACTGAATAATACTAATCAATATTCCCCCATGCTTCCCTGATAGGACTTTACATAACTCAAATATCACTGTCCTTTCATCATTGTTAATGAGACTTTTATTACTGCTTTTATCCTTCCAGATTGTCCATCTCTGAAATTGCTACAGAAGTAGCTCTTCATCACTTGTTGATTGTTTTTACATGATGCATAAAGTACTTCTCTTCTCGAGGGTAGCCAGATTCTACCACAGAGCTAACCACTGGACAAGATGTTCTCAATAATCCTAAATTAGATTTTTCCCTATATTGATCAAAGGCGCTAATGCAGGTGAAATCAGGCGCTTTTCATTTGGTTTTATGGAATCATTCATTATTTAAGCATATTCATTCTTCCTTGTGGCTGCAATCTTCTTGATTTTATCATCTTTAGAGCTATACAGCTTGAACTACAAAAGTACTTCCAGTCTGCCTTGGTTGTATGTCAAATTGCTTACCCAAACTAACAGCAATATGGTCACATTTTGTCCTTGACTTTGAACAGTCCATAGGCACTTTTGGAGATTCCCCTCCCCCCCCCCTGCATCTGAATATTTTTGGAGGCTGCTGTTTGTTCTGTAGTTCACATCTGAATTTGGTTTGCTAGGTTAGATCACATGGGAGAAGTCACATGTTATTTCTCCATGTCTGAATAGGCTGAGCACATCCCATGTGATCATAAGAGTCAGCTTGGTTTGGCAGAGCTGATTCCACTTAGTTTCTCAGAAACAAGAATCAAGTTTTACTCTTAGCCTTACATTGGCACAGATTTATGTAGTTCACATTTCAGCCATTATTTCTGTATCTTTTCGGCACATGGAAAGACTTCTCGAGCCGTCACGAACAGAATTTAGTCCGGACATTTGGGCTGACTCATCCAGAAGAAGTTAGAGTTAAGTAGATTTTTGATTAAAAAATGTTTTGATCTGTGCTTTAATTTTTCTGTTTAGTAGGCGTTATTAGATATACCACCTGATTAAACAAATGTAATGTCCTAGAAAATGCATGCATATTTATAGCAATCAGCAAAGCACTGGCAAACAATTCATCTCTTGCTTTTGTTTTAGTTCATTAAGGTATGCTAAGTCTTATCCTGTGTATAACATTAATATAAATGTGAAGAATAGAACAGCTATATTCCCTTATCAGCTATTCATTTCTATGATCTTTATTGTATCGGTATGATTGTATGGGTAAGATCTTCTGGAGAACAGCACCTGTGGTGCACCTGATATCTCAGTCTCTGATAGAGTGCAGAAGTTCACATATCCTCGGCCTCTCTGATGAGTGCCTGACATTACAAAATATTTCACGCTCCAGCTCATAAGTATTTCTGGATACTAGTAGGGTGGGCAGATGACTGGATGCTTTGCGGTCTTGCCCAAAATGAAATCATTTGGCACTGATCTCAAAAGTCTGTTCATGGGGCATAGCAGGTTGTGCAAGGTTATTGTACGCCAGTGCAAATGTGAATGGAAGCTAGCTGTATCGGGGTGCAAGAAAGGCTAAGCACTACGTATCATCCTCCATGCCTAGTGATACTAATGAAACCCCCTTGTGTGGCCACTGCCTTATTTGCTAGCATACGGGGCAAAAAGGAATGGAGCATGGGCAGGGAATGGGTGTGTCTGTGAGGACAAGGAGCTTAAGCATGATCCCTATTTGTTAATGCAGCCGAATTATTCCTGCTACTTGGCGGCTCTGTACAATTGCTCTCAATGTAAAATCAGATTCCCTTGTGTTTCATGCTCTGCCCGTCACATTTTACCTTGTCCTTATATGTAGAACACCTGCCCTGCGCGGGGTCAAAGCCAGTATGTGGGCCGCTTGCAATACTACGAAGACTGTTCTTGGAAGCTTTACAACCCAGTTCTGTGATCTCAAGAGGCCAAATCCTTCACTCAGTAATTTTTAACCCAGTCCCATTGAAGGAGTTTTGCCTGAATAAAAGCCGTTCAGGAAGGATTTGGGGATTTGGTCCAGGAGTTTTAGATAAGCCTTTGAACTTTGGGGTGTTCACTCAAGCTGAGCTTGGAACTTTTTGAAGTTGTCAGTTCTGAAGATCAATGGGAATGAGACAGCCATATCTGTTAGTTTTCATCTCCATAGTCTATGTAACTTTTAGCACAATTTCTTCCGGCATTGGATATGTCTATGCTGTCTGGTATCTTGTTTATGTAGACCCACATAAATAAAATCGTTAACATTACTTACTGTTCATTTTCATAATAGAGCTTGCCAATGGCCCAGGCAACAATGATTGGACAAGGAATACCTAAAAAAAAAAAAAAAAGATCAAAAGTCACAATCCACACACACAGAACACTGTCAGTCAATGTGTGTGTGTTGGGGGCGGGGAGTATAAGAAATGACGTTGACACTTGCCTTTGGCCATGGGCTATAGACCTCATACATCTGCTAACTAGTTTTACGTAAAAGAAATAGAAGTCCTAACAAGACGAGATCTTTTCACAGCTTTAGTGCCATTGTTCTATAAGAGGCAGATTATTAAAACAATTACAGAAAAATTAAAAAGCTACTTAAGAAATAGCAGGAGATTCTGGATGAATCACAAACCATTTTCTTCATTCCGCGCAATACCTTAAAGGCAGGTTGAGCTTTCTGGGGGGTTTATTATCTGAGTTGTATTACCAGGCTGCAGTCTCCTTATGGTTCTGCTGCACCATATGGATTGGGTGGGAAGTTCTGAAATTAACCATCCCAAGGTAAAGGGCAATGTGGAGGAATTCTCTCGAGGTTTAACTCTTGACCAGTTCAGATGTTATTCTGGCAGTCTCTGAAGAATGCAATTTCTCCCAGCTCCACTGGTGTGTTCCATGACCTCCAACACACCATGTGTCCTGTTGGTGTTTTTTTTAAAATAAATGATTCTGAAATCCCATTAAGCCCACGTGTTTGATTTGCATATCTTTCTCCCACTAACCTGGAATGCATTAAGGCAGATGCACCATTGCTCACTGGGAATTGAATCTCCTTGCATGTGGCTGGTACATCTGTAAGCTTCCTGTCCCTGCCGTGCTGTTGCCTCTGCTTTCACTCCTACTCAGTGGGCCACATCCTCATCCTCACAATGTTTATTTTGTGCCAGTCCCTTGGCATAAGCTGCTGAGTAGCTGGCTGGTGGAGAATTCCCATCACATAGAGGGAATTCCAAGGAGGTGTAGAGTCAGTGTAGTCAGCTCTGTGCCACTCCCCTCCCAAAGCAGGTTCCCAGGGAAAAGGGAATGTAGCTGAAGCATCCTGTGCTCCAGTGACCCCTTGGTTCAAGGAAAGATTCTTGGAGGAGCTGGCACAGTTTACAGCAGCTCTGCGGCTCCTCTGACTTATGCGGGACAGGGAGGGGACCAAAAGAGCTGCAATATCAGAGGAGCAAGCAGCTGATTTGTGACCCTTCTTATCCTCAGCTGAACCCAGCACTTAGTGGGAGCAACTCAGAACCCAGCCCAGTAACATGGCTGGACCACAGTAATGTCATGCTGGGACTAGCTCTCCTCTCACTCCCACTCACCTCATGTGTCCATGCTCCCTGAGATTCCGGAGAGTGAACTCTGGAGTCACACCCGTGTAAGAGAGAGTAGAATCAGGAGCATTTTCCAACCCGATTTGTACATTGCTTTCAAATGGGCCTCTCTCAGTGTTGTCAAACATCTCTGGTAAATCAGGCAAAAAGGCATCTCCAGGGCCACCCAGTGTGCTCGCTACCAGGTCAGCTTTGCACTGCACTCCAGGTCAGCCTTTCCAAGGCAAAGCATGTTCTTAATTCCCATTGAAGTGAATGGGATTCAGGTACATGCTTATGTGCTTTGCTGAATTGAGGTCTATAGCTCCACATTGACCTTCAAAATCCTGAGATTTCAGTAGACTGGGGCCAATGTAGAGAGACATCGTAGCGTAGACTCTGCAGTGGAGGCCAGCAGGGATGGGATTAAAGTACACACGTAAAGATCAAACTATGCTTTGGGCTGTGATTCTGGGGATCTGCCCTGCCCTCCTGCGAAGACAGATTCTCCTTGTTCAATGACTCAGGAAGACATCGTGCTTTCCGTTGTCATGGGGATGGGATGGGATGGGATGGAAGCGTACATGCCCTTGTTGCTGGATAAGGACCTTTCTCTATTCCTGGCCAAAGATCAGAGAACTGTGGAGATCAGAGAACTGGACGTGAGATTTGCCAGAGGCGAAGCAGAAAGTAGGGCAGAGTGACTGGCACAGGAAAGGATCTAAAAGGGTGAGAGGAAGGGTGTGCTCAATATGTGGCACTTGTGCAGTTACAGTCAGAGACCAAGATGTCTCAGGACTACAGTCATGGACCAGGCAAGCTACTTGGACCTGTGATCTGGTCACAAAGCGGTCAGGGTACTGCTTGATCAGCGGTATGGGTGGGTAGGAGAACTGGCAGTGGCCAGGCCACCTCATGCGCTGGCCAGCACAGCTGAGCTGCGGGTAGTAATTTAATTAGGACACCCGTAGATTACTAATTCCTGGGAACAAGCCAGGAGCCACATTTCCTTCCCCGTGCATCTCCTGGGGTCGCACAGGCACATGCCTCCCTTTATTAAAGGCTGTGTTTTAGAAAGACAGTCTAGCCCCTAAGTGACCTCAAATGCAGCTGCAACATTGTTCCTGCATGGAAAGAGGCCCAATTAACTCCATGCTGAAATGTTTTTCCTTGTGTCTGATTTGTTGTGTCTGTCTTAAGGCTGTAAGGGCCTGTGTTGTAAATATAAAGGGAAGGGTAACTACCTTTCTGTATACAATGCTATAAAATCCCTCCTGGCCCGAGGCAAAATCCTTTCACCTGTAAAGGGTTAAGAAGCTAAGGTAACCTCGCTGGCACCTGACCAAAATGGCCAATGAGGGGACAAGATTCTTTTAAACCTGGAGGCGGGGAGAAAAGGCTTTTGTCTGTCTGTCTGTGTAATACCTTTGCCGGGAACAGATCAAGGATACAAGCCTCCCAACTCCTGTAAAGTTAGTAAGTAATCTAGCTAGAAAATACGTTAAATTTTCTTTTGTTTTTTTCGCTTGTAAAATTCGCTCTGCTGAAGGAAATGTGTATTCCTGTTTTTGTGTCTTTTTGTAACTTAAGGTTTTGCCTAAAGGGATTCTCTATGTTTTAAATCTAATTACCCTGTAAAGTATTTACCATCCTGATTTTACAGAGGTGATTCTTTTACCTTTTTCTTTAAATAAAATTCTTTTAAGAATTGATTAATTTTTCATTGTTCTTAAGATCTTAGGGTTTGGGTCTGTGTTCACCTATACCAATTGGTGAGGATATTATTATCAAGCCTTCCCCAGGAAAAGGGGTGTAGGGCTTGGGGGAATATTTGGGGGAAGACGTCTCCAAGTGGGCTCTTTCCCTGTTCTTTGTTTAAATCACTTGGTGGTGGCAGCGTATCAGGGTTTTAACTAAGCTGGTTCCCAAGGCAAGAAAGAAATCTGTGCCTTGGGGAAGTTTTAACCTAAGCTGATAAGAATAAGCTTAGGGGGGTTTTCATGCAGGTCCCCACATCTGTACCCTAAAGTTCAGAGTGGGGAAGAAACCTTAACAGCCCGTAAGGTCAGGGACAATGTCTCCTGTTTCCTCCAATGCTGAGCCCACTGTGATGTTAAACAAATACACACTGAAGAGACAATTTAGGGACGGTTGATCAACCTGAAGCAACACCTCTGTGAACTGCTGAAACCTGAAACTGCTGAGTCATGCACATAGCACCTGATGCTCCTGCCTTAACCTTAGCCACGGTTGGGAATAAAATCACAATGATCCAAGTGAAAGACGCGGACCTCAGCCATAACCTTTCACTCATTGGCCCGTGTTGAGCTGTGTCATTAAAGTATATTTAAATATAAACATTTAACTCAACCTGCTCTGATATTTGCATTTGTTAAATGGGGTGAGATCTGAATGACAAAAATATCACTCCTCCTGGATTTTTGTGTGTGTCAATCTTGGTTATATCACTTCTTTAACACTGACAGTCATATAGTACAGTAGTTTTAAAGCACACGGCACTTACACCATCCTATGAAGAGGAAGACCCATTTCCTCAGCTTATCTGTGGAGTAAGTCATCACTATCGCAGTGTGTAAATAGCAGCCTTCCACAAACATCCAGAAAAAATTGGTCACCACAAAATAATTGTAGATCGTTGTAATACACCGACACCAGGGCTGGAACAAAAATATACGAGTGCATTTTAAACCCTGAGTGATTTGTTGTTTTTAAATCACTCAGCATTGGACGAACTCTACTCCCATGAAGTCAAAATTCAAATTCCAAAAATAGAAGGGACCACTGTGATCACTGAGTCTGACCTCCTGTCTAACACAGCGCAGAGAACGGCCCCAAAATAATTCCTAGAGCAAATCTTTTAGAAAAACATCCAATCTTGATTTAAAAATTGTCTAAAAAAAGAATCCATCACAACTGTTCGTAAGTTGTTCCAATGGTTAATTACTCTCACCATTAAAAATGTACATCTTAGTTCCAACCTGAATTTGTCTCACTTTAACTTCCAGCCATTGGATTGTATGATACCTTTCTCTGCTAGATTGAAGAGATTATTAAACATTTGTTCCCCATGTTGGAGTTATAGACGGTAATCAACTCACCCTTTAACCCTCTTCGTTAAGTTAAATAGATTGAGTTGTTTGAGTTTACTATTATAAAAGTATGGTTTCTAATCTTTTAATCATTTGTGTGTCTCTTCTTTGAACCATCTCCAATATATCAACATCCTTCTTGATTTGTGGGCCCCAAAACTGCACACAGGATTCCAGCAGTGGTCCCACCAGTGCCAAATACAGAGGTAAAATAACCTCTCTACTCCCACTTGATACTCCCCTCTTTATGAATCCAAGAATTGCATTTTCTCTTTTGGCCACAGCATCACCCTGGGAGCTCATGTTCAGCTGATTATCCTCTATGACCCCCAGAACTTTTTCATTGTCACTGCTTCCCAGGATAGAGTCCCTCATCCTGTAAGTATGGCCTACATTCTTTCTTCTGAGATGTGTATATTCACCCACATCAAACACATTGTTTGCATGAGCCCAGCTTATCAAGTGATCCAGATCACTCTCTATCAGTGACCAGTCCTCTTTGTTTTTACCATGTCCCCCAATTTTTATGTCATCTGCAAACTTTATTTTATGTTTTCTTCCAGATCATTCATAAAAATTTTAAATGGCATAGAGCCAAGAACTGACCCCTGCGGGACCCCACTAGAAATACACCTGTTTGATGATGATTCCCCATTTATAATTATGTTTTGAGGCCTATCATTTAGCTAGTTTTTAATCCATTTAATGTGTGCCATGTTAATTTTATCTTTCTAGTTTTTTTAATCAAAATGTCAGAAGTATCTAGTGAAGTGCTTTCCAGCAGTCTAAGTATATTACACCGACACTGTTACCTTTATCAACCAAACTTGTAGTCTCATCAAAGAGATGTTGACTGGCATCAGTAATATTGCCCTCCTTTCATTCTATATTAATCAGGTCCCACATCAGCTGCTCCATGATCTTGCCTGGGATCCCCATCAGACTGACAAGCCTATAATTCCCTGGGTCATCCTGTTTACTCTTTTTAAATATTGGCACATTATTTTTCTTCCAGGATTCCAGAACTTTTCCAGTATTCCAAGCCTTACTCTAACATGGGGAGAATGATACCAACCTCCTTTATAAAGCACTTTGATGAAAATCCCCATAAAAGAGCTACACATTATTATCATTCAAGGGCTCAATACTCCTACTCTTGTTCACGTTGAATGACTCCTAACTCTGCAATCATCCCATTGATTCCAATGGTTAAAGTCTTTCTCAAAGTCAGTCACGAGAGGAGAATCAGGCCCCGAATGACCAAGCTGATAAATGTCACATCACTTACGGTCATGACAATGTCTGAATTTAATGCAGATTTTTGCATGAGCCAGGGTATGAGATAATTTGCTAAAGACACAGGAGTAAATACAAAACCAGTTTACTCATTAGAGGCATCAATGCTTCGATATAATGGGATATACAGATGGACAGGGTATACTGGTCTCCATAATCTGTTTTCAATGCACTAGATTGTATTACATTCCCTTAGACCATAATGCACTATATGAAGTTACTGAACATGCAAGGTAACCAACAGTGGAAAGACATGAATATTTATCTAATCAACACATATTTTTTATGCACTCAATCTTTTTAAAGTTATTTTAAGGGTGCAGAGAGCATATGGATACTACCCTCTGTAGTATTTTTATACATGTAAATAAATAATTCAGATTTTTACCTATACCCATGACAAGTGGATACCACAGCCACATCACATACCTCATTGCTTTCATGTATGTTATGATCAATCATCTGAAGCAGGAACCACATCACATTCCTCAGTATGAACGTGGTGATCAGGTTCCAGTGGATAATATTTCGAAGGCATCTGATGCTCCTAACGGGGGAAAGGGGCAAAAGATGTGAGTTATTATACAATGCCCACCACAGATCTTCATTGTTTGTCTTTGGTAAGTTATGGCATGTGTCAGTAGCACATTTGCATTAATCCTGCTTCAGCTAGGGGGTGGACTTCTTGAGATCCCTTCCAGTGAAACGTGTCTATGATTCTATATGAAAACTACCAAGGGAAGTACAAAATGCAAAGCCATTTGAATTGCTGGCCAATGGAAATAATTCAAACAAATTAAAGAATCAGTTGAACAAACACAAGCTACTTGCCTTTATTTTTGAGGCCCTCCACAGCCTATCCCAAGATACCTATCACTTCTCACATGCTACTGAAACATTGATTCCTGCCTCTGATCAGCAATAATGCCAGCCTTCAATGCTCACTTGTTAAACCTTCAAACAAACATCTTTGTGCTTTCTCCCATGCTGTGTCTCAGGCTTGGGAGGAGCTCCCCAGAATCATCCACAAAGCCACCTCATTTCCGCCTTAAAATCCTCCTTAAAACTCCTTTCCCAAGATGCCTACAACAAAAAACCCGACAATGGTTAGTTAGACAGCTGGGGTGCTAAGACCACTCCCTATGATGCCCACCAGTGTCATCTCATTTTCCTTGTGCTCTTCTGTCTGCCAGCCTGTATCCACCTGTTGATTGTCTCTGGGCTGGTCTAAACTGGAACTTACATGGGCATAGCTATGTGTCTCTGGGATTTGAAAAAATCTGCACCCCTGAGAGACGCAGCTATTCTGACCTAACCCCCCCGGTGTAGACAATACTAGGTCAATGGAAGAATTCTTCCATTGACCTAGCTACCACCTCTCAGTCTGGTAGATTACCTACACTGATGGGAGAACCCCTCCCAGCGGCATACATAGTGTCTACACTAAAGTGCTACAGTTGCACAGCTGTGCCAGTGTAGCAATTTAAATGTAGACGTACTCTTATACTTAGATTGCAAGCTCTTCTGGTCAGGGAATGTCTTTGTTCTGTTTGTACAGCGCCTAGCACAGAGGGGTCCTACTCCACGACTGGGGCTGTCCGACGCACCGACAAAAACATAAAATAGTGAGACTTCTCCCCTCTCTATTTTCAAAACACATCCTGTTAAGAAAGGATGCGTACCGAATGACAGGTTGATGCAAGGATCTGTAGAGAGAGAAAGCATGAGTGGGTATGCCTGGAATTGTAGTGCGGTGGGGAAGACGGAGAAAGCAAGCACCCACATTAACACAAGAAACAAACAATGTGCGGAGACTTCCATTTTTTTCTGGTAAACTCTTCGCTCTTACCTCATCCTCCCCACCTGCCTGTCCACTTTGTCCACCTGCTGCCTCTCAGACCATAAAGTAGAGTCAGTGTAGTCAGCTCTGTGGCCCAGACCATAAAGTTCTGGGGCAAAGACTATCCTTGTGAGTAGCACACTGAATCCCTGATCCTTTCTCTTCCTGGGTGCTAGCCCAGTACAAATCATAACGAACTAACTAAACAATATCATCAAGAGTGCATGAGCGTGATTAAGGCCCTAATCATGCCTAACTTTAACCACGCTGAGTCGCTCCAATGACATCAAAAGGGCCACTCACATGCTTTAAGTTGAGCATGTGAACAAGAATTTAGCAACAGCTGGGCCTTAACAAGACTGAGAATGCATTTCGGGGGATGGGGTTTCGGTAGCATGTGTTGCACACTCACTTTCTGCTGGAGTATGTCGCAGTTAGGATCTTTACAGAACCTGCTGTGTATTTAGAGAGACAAACGTTTTTAAAAGCAGCACAGTCTTTTAAAATATATTTATGCAAGACACAAGCTGGGGCGCTGAATATTTTTAGTCCTTTATTGGCGGCATGACGTTTAAGTTCCCAGAGGTTCAGAAGCACTGGCGTTTTTAAAAATCCAAACACTGCTCCATGGAAAGTCACAGGAGCGGAAAGACAATGCAACATGCATAGCCAGGGGCAGAAAAAGATGAGAAATAACAGTGACCAATCAGCACAAGGTAGCAAGCATCAGGGGAATAAATAGATTGTATAGAGATGGCAGGGCAGAACGACAGAAAGTAAATGAAGTAAAGTCAACCACAATAATACAGAGGGAGTTCTGTTCCCAGATACATGCAACAGGTGCTCTCATTTACTGCAATTGCATCTGAATGTGGTTGTTATTTATAGTACAAAGAAAAGGAGGACTTGTGGCACCTTAGAGACTAACAAATTTATTTGAGCATAAGCTTTTGTGAGCTACAGCTCACTTCATCGGATGCATCATGAAAGCTTATGCTCAAATACATTGGTTAGTCTCTAAGGTACCACAAGTACTCCTTTTCTTTTTGCGAATGCAGACTAACACGGCTGCTACTCTGAAACGTGTCCTTTATAGTACAGGTTTCAGAGTAGCAGCCGTGTTAGTCTGTATTCGCAAAAAGAAAAGGAGTACTTGTGGCACCTTAGAGACTAACCAATTTATTTGAGCATAAGCTTTCGTGAGCTATAGCTCACTTCATCGGATGCATACTGTGGAAAGTTTAGAAGATCTTATTATATACACACAAAGCATGAAAAAATACCTCCTCCCACCCCACTCTCCTGCTGGTAATAGCTTATCTAAAGTGATCACTCTCCTTACAATGTGTATGATAATCAAGTTGGGCCATTTCCAACACAAATCCAGGTTTTCTCACCCCCCCCCCCCCACAAACTCACTCTCCTGCTGGTAATGGGGGGGGGGGGGTGAGAAAACCTGGATTTGTGTTGGAAATGGCCCACCTTGATTATCATACACATTGTAAGGAGAGTGGTCACTTTAGATAAGCTATTACCAGCAGGAGAGTGAGTTTGTGTGTGTGTGTGTGGGGAGGGGGGGGTGTGTGTGTTAGAAAACCTGGATTTGTGTTGGAAATGGCCCAACTTGATTATCATACAAATTGTAAGGAGAGTGATCACTTTAGATAAGCTATTACTAGCAGGAGAGTGGGGTGGGAGGAGGTATTTTTTCATGCTTTGTGTGTATATAATAAGAGCTGCTAAACTTTCCACAGTATGCATCCGATGAAGTGAGCTGTAGCTCACGAAAGCTCATGCTCAAATAAATTGGTTAGTCTCTAAGGTGCCACAAGTCCTCCTTTTCTTGATAGTACAGTAGCACTTAGAGGGCCCAACTGAGAGAAGGGCCCCAGTATGCTAGGTGCCATATAGAGACAAGACGAGAGAAAACCCCTGCCCCGCTGCCAAAGGGAGTGTTATCATCACCATTTTATAGATGGGGAACTAAAGCTCAGAGATTAATTGACCTGCCCCCAAAAGTCTGTGGCACAGCCATGAATTGAACCCAGATCTCCTGAGGCCTTGCCTCATCACCCAGGGTGCTCCTGCACAGACCTGTACATGGAGGACAGCATCTGCTGCCTGGCGCAAGGGGCTAAAGATAATTAAATTAATTTTTAAAAAAGAAACAAGGAGATCCAAGGGGACAAATTGGGTTAAGCCAGCAACAGAGGGTAGATCACAAAACCCTGTGTGTGAATGACATGAAAAAAAAAATCAAAGCGCCATGGCAAGCTACGTCCGTTTCTGTGTCAATAGGAAGCACAGCAATTTGGGTAGACAATTGGCCGTTGTGCAGGATTTAGGTCAGCTTGCAGATACGTAGGAAATTAGGATAGCGGCACAGAGGAAATACCTTCTCAGGATGAGAGTGGACGTGTCAGAGGGAGGACTAGGAAGAAACAGGAGATCAGGGGCTTGTAGCTGAAATGCCATCTCAGCCACAGCTGCAGAATTGTTAGCACGCTGCTATGATTTGCTGATGCATAATTAACCCCCTGGGTCTAACATAAGGATTAAGAGGAAAGCTGCCACCATTATGTCAGAGTGGAATCTCTTGTTCTAATTGCTAATGCAGCTGCTGTGCTCTCCACTCCGTTTACCACCCTTGATACGTATCCACAGGCCAGTGGCTGGAACAAGAACTGTACGACCCTGTCAATAGGGAAACTAGATACCATTAACTTGGGTTTGAACAGAGACTGGGAGTGGCTGGGTCATTACACATATTGAATCTATCTCCCTATGTTAGTTATCCTCACACCTTCTTGTCAACTCTCTAAATGGGCCATCTTGATTATCACTACACAAGTTTTTTTCTCCTGCTGATAATAGCTCATCTTAATTAATTAGCCTCTTACAGTTTGTATGGCAACTTCCACTTTCTCTGTATGTGTATATATATATATCTTCTTATTATATATTCCATTCTATGCATCCGATGAAGTGGGCTGTAGCTCACGAAAGCTTATGCTCTAATAAATTTGCTAGTCTCTAAGGTGCCACAAGTACGCCTGTTCTTTTGGCGGATACAGACTAACACGGCTGCTACTCTGAAACCTTTAAAATTACAGAAGACTGGTGTGCGACTATGTCTCTCCTTTCCCTGCACCAGGAACAATCCAGTGATCTAGGTTACTCATTTCTTCTGCCTAATTCCACCCTTATATCCATGTCCTTTACTGCTCCTTCTCAGTCAAGGATAATTAAGTCAAGGTTTAGATGCACTCTCCTCCCTTCACACTTCCCCGCTGCACAGTCCTAAGAACAGTAGGAATCAGAAAGGAGGCGATCCACAGACTTCAGGAATTTAGGTAGCATCACAGCAGAGACTATTTGAGGAGGACTACTGAGGAGCTGGGGGAAAAGTCTATCGTAATAATAGACCATGTGCAGGGATCAGACCAGATGATCTGAGGCCAGGTCCTTCTCACCTCAGAAATCGATGAATTCAAGCTCTCCGATACAAGTGACATTGCAGAACCACTTCATACCAGTCCACCAGGCTCAGCGGAAAGGTGGGGTGGGCAGGGGCACCCTAAGAAGCTGTTTCCATGGTACGCACCCTCTGTCCTGTGGAGACACTCCCACTGCAGCTGGTGGCCCCAGCACATTGCCTGCTGAGTCTGTATCACCCTCAGCCCCCGCTTTCCCTCCCAGCCTGCCCAGGTGCAGCATCACTCCCCATCCCTGAGAGGGGACCCGGGCTGCAGGAAGTGGTGCGAGGCTGCACAGGCCCCAGGGGGAGAGCCCTGACGCAGGAGCCAGTCCCACAGCAGCGGCAAGGAGCAACAGCGCTGGCTGCCCCACTGCCCAGTGCGCCCATTCTGGTTTGGCCCCACGGCCCCTTTGTTGTGATGGAGAGGGGGAGGGAGGCATATACGGTCAGTGAGTGGCATTGTGACCTGGTGCACAGAAGCCACGGGGCCAATCCTGAGCAACGCAGCTCTGAGACCTCCTTTAACCAGATCGCACCACTCACCCAACTTTGGCCCTGCTATTCCCCCTGGTCATGACAGAAGGCTGGCCTGGCCAACCTGAGCAGGAGCAGGATGGCCAGCGTGGCTGCTCCTCACAGCTGCCAACGGTACGCACGGCACGCCAGGAGCGTAGAGCGGCACACACCAGTAGGGCTGGGAACAAAACCCAGGACCAGAACCCTGTGTTAAAGGAGGAACTCTGCTAGCTGGTGGCAGTAGTTGTCTCATTCCGTATGAGCAAGAGCCACCTGAGGGACAAAGTTACATGCACTCAGACTGAGTTCCTCGTGCCTCAAAGTGGTTCCCCAACCTTGCAGCATAGTCTAGCCATCATTTTCTGCTCACAATCTGTGCTCACGGCGGGGTAGAGAGTGACTTGGACTGCATGCCCATGCAGGGGAATAAGAACCCCTCTTACAATGATACACAAGCCACCCAGACCGTAGCTCTCCCTGGCATGACTTGTCTGCTTACTCCCCCTGCTTCCAGGAGAAGTTTGGTGGGGAGGAACACAGCCTTGGCTCCCTTTTCCCCACCCAACTCCGAGTTGAAGAGTTCAGCAGTAAGTCACTAACGGGGACGCAGGGGAGGAATTGCAACTCAGAGATGCAGCTCTAGTTACTCTGCCTGCTGGGGCTACTTCTGGCGTTGTGTAGTTTATGCATCCACCATTGCTCGCGTATGTGCCTGAAGAGACAATCCAACCCTGGGCTACCCCAATGAAACACACATATTTGGCAGGGCACTCAGCAATCTCAGCTGAGCAGGATAAAGTAGCACATAAATGGACAATGCAGGGCCCTCAATCTGTGACTGCAAACAAGTCGGAGAGATGGCAGTTCCAGGCAATGTTATGCTGAGAAGAAATCTGAAGGCAATGGAGGAAAAAGTTCCCTAACACTAGTCACCACTTGTGCCTGGCTAGCAGGAAGCAACACTTCCCTCACAGCCCTGGAAAAGGAGGTTTAACACAGGGTATGTTTAACACAGGTTGCTGTGCACCAGCTAACCTGCCCAAGCTAACTTGTACCCAGTTAGAGGAGGTAACAAGAGCAGCGATGATAGAGCAGAGTGGGTAACACAAGCCCAGCATGGAGCCTGGCTCACTAGCCTGTGCCAAAGCCCAGCCCTGCATTGAAGCAATGAGAGGCAAAAAGGCATCTTTTAAAAAATGGAAGTTAAATCCTAGTGAGGAAAATAGAAAGGAGCATAAACTCTGGCAAATGCAGTGTAAAGATACAATTAGGAAGGCCAAAAAAGAATCTGAAGAACAGCTAGCCAAAGACTCAAAAAGAAAGTACACCAGACGCAGGAAGCCTGCTAAACAACCAGTGGGGCCACTGGATGATTGAGATGCTAAAGGAGCACTCAAGGACAATAAGGCCATTGTGGAGAAACTAAATGAATTCTTTGCATCGGTCTTCACGGCTGAGGACGTGAGGGAGATTTCCAAACCTGAGACATTCTTTTTAGGTGACAAATCTGAGGAATTGTCCCAGATTGAGGTGTCGTTAGAGGAGGTTTTGGAACAAATTGATAAACTAAACAGTAATAAATTACCAGGACCAGATGGTATGCACCCAATAGTTCTGAAGGAATTCAAATGTGAAACTGCAGGATTACTAACTGTCATCTGTAACCTATCATTTAAATCAGCTTCTGTACCAAATGACTGGAGGATCGCTAATGTGACGCCAATTTTTAAAAAGGGCTCCAGAGGTGACCCCGGCTATTACAGGCTGTAGCCTGACTTCAGTACTGGGCAAACTGGTTGAAACTATAGTAAAGAAGAAAATTGTCAGACACAAAGATGAACATAATTTGTTGGGGAATAGTCAACATGGTTTTTGTAAAGGGAAATCATGCCTCACCAATCTACTAGAATTCTTTGAGGGGGTCAACAAGCATGTGGACAAGGAGGATCCTGTGGATATAGTGTATTTAGATTTTCAGAAAGCCTTTGACAAGGTCCCTCACCAAAGGCTATTAAGCAAAGTAAGCAGTCATGGGATAAGGAGGAAGGTCCACTCATGGATTGGTAACTGGTTAAAAGATAGGAAACAAAGGGTAGGAATAAATGGTCAGTTTTCAGAATGGAGAGAGGTAAATAGTGGTGTCCCCCAGGGGTCTGAACTGGGACCAGTACTATTCAATATATTCATAAATGATCAGGAAAAATGCGTAAACAGTAAGGTGGCAAAGTTTGCAGATGATACAAAACTAATGAAGATAGTTAAGTCCCAGACAGACTGTGTAGAACTACAAAAGGATCTCTCAATACTGGGTGACTGGGCAACAAAATGGCAGATGAAATTCAATGCTGATAAATGCAAAGTAACGCACATTGAAAAGTATAATCCCAACTATACATATAAAATGATGGGGTCTAAATTAGCTGTTACCACTCAAGAAAGAGATCTTGGAGTCATTGTGGATAGTTCCTGAAAACATCCATTCAATGTGCAGCATCACTCAAAAAAGCAAACAGAATGTTGGGAATCATTAAGAAAAGAAAAGGAGGACTTGTGGCACCTTAGAAACTAACAAATTTATTTGAGCATAAGCTTTCATGAGCTACAGCTCACTTCATCGGATGCATTCAGTGGAAAATACAGTGGGGAGATTTATATACACAGAGAACATGAAACAATGGGTGTTACCATACACACTGTAACCAGAGTGATCACTTAAGGTGAGCTATTACCAGCAGGAGAACGGGGGGGGGGGGAACCTTTTGTTGCTCTCCTGCTGGTAATAGCTCACCTTAAGTGATCACTCTGGTTACAGTGTGTATGGTAACACCCATTGTTTCATGTTCTCTGTGTATATAAATCTCCCCACTGTATTTTCCACTGAATGCATCCGATGAAGTGAGCTGTAGCTCACGAAAACTTATGCTCAAATAAATTTGTTAGTCTCTAAGGTGCCACAAGTCCTCCTTTTCTTTTTGCGAATACAGACTAACACAGCTGCTACTCTGAAACCAGTCATTAAGAAAAGGATAGATAATAAGACAGAAAATATCATATTGCCTCTAGATAAATCCATGGTACACTCATATCTTGAATACTGCACGCAGATGTGGTCACCCCATCTCAAAAAACATATATTGACATTGAAAAGGTTCAGAAAAGGGCAACAAAAATTATTAGGAGTATGGAGCATCTGCCATATGAGGAGAGATTAATAAGACTGGGACTTTTCAGCTTGGAAAAAAGACGACTAAGGGGGGATATGATAGAGGTCTATAAAATCATGACTGGTCTGGAGAAAGTAAGTAAGGAAGTGTTATTTACTCCTTCTCATAACAGAAGAACCAGGGGTCACCAAATGAAATTAATAGGCAGCAGGTTTAAAACAGAATTCACAGTCAGAATTTTTTCACAGAACACACAGTCAGAACTCTTTGCCAGAGGATGTTGTGAAGGCCAAGACTATAACAGGGTTCAAAAAAGAACTAGATAAGTTCTTGGAGGATAGGCCCATCAATGGCTATTAGCCAGGATGGGCAGGGATGGTGTCCCAAGCCTCTGTTTGTCAGAAGCTGGGAATGGGCAACAGGGGATGGATCACTTGATGATGACCTGTTCTGTTCATTCCCTCTGGGGCATCTGGCACTGGCCACTGTCGGAAGACAGGATACTGGGCTAGATGGACCTTTGGTCTGACCCAGTATGGCCGTTGTTATGTTCTTATGCTATTGTTACCCACACTAGCTGGACTCAAGGTTGCCTGGGTAAGCCAGCCCATGCTCAATTTTGGCTGCATACCCACATCCATAAAGGCAAAGCGATTGAGGTAAAGGCAGGCATGTGTTTCATGTTAGCCGCAGTAATATGTTATTTCCCTCTTTGCTGAAATACTAATTACTTTTTTTATTTCACTAAAAAGAATCCTGTCCATTTTTTATGCTCCCACCTGGATTCCTTCTTTTCCACCTATGTTATATTTACAATGTCCTGCACTGCGCTGAGTGCCTTAACAAGGATTTTCGGTGCCCACAAAACTGCTAATAAATGCAAGCATAACGCACTCAAAATTCTTCCAGTCCATCTTCAAGATGGGTAGATGGCAGAGTATCAGGCTGGCTGATGCAAAAGTCACAATCAGGCATTTAAGACATCTAACTGACCTAAATTTTATGAGGAAAAGTGAAGCCAGGGTTGGCAAACCCACTATTACTTGGCATACCCTCTGGGTTGGGAACAAAATGACTATACTATTTCTGTACAGGCCTTTCCTGCAGCTGTTGAAATCAATGGGAAAGCTCCCATTAAGTTCAATGGCTCAGAATCAGACCCCTAAAAAGGATTTACATAATAATGTTTGTATCACACACATATTATTTTAATTCATTCCCGGTTCCCCCCATCATTGTATCCATACATTTGTGGTTTTAATACGGAGCCTGTGAAGCCCTTGTTTTCAAATGAGCCTGATTCAGTGAGGACACACATAATTAAAATTAGCAATCATACTAATGTGCTGGTGATGTAGAAAGCTAGTTGAATTAATAGAATCATCTGCATGGAATTAATTGAAAACAATGACTTTACTGAAGGCGCCTGGTGGCCTCCTATTAATTCATGTACTGTTCCATTAATAATGATGACCAATTAAAGCATCTGTTGAAAAGTCTGCCATGAAAAATTTGGCAGGAGAAACCAAACAGAGCTCTGCTGGACTTTCGCGTTTGCTGAATGTTACAAGCTGCTAGTGGAAGTCTTCAGCAATATTTAATAAGCCACTTCACAGATGGAACTCTGGCCTCTTTAGCTTTTTCTAAGCTAATGGGCAAACCATAAATGGCTCAGATTGAGAAGGCTGCCTTCAAATCCATCCCTTTCCCAGGCTCAACACCTGTTTTGGTCCACTACTTTCTTTAGCCTGTGTGCACATCCTCGAGCACACTGGGGTTTCCCCAGGGTATATATGTTCTGATCTGTCTGTGTATTCTGGTACCCCTAACAGCTTGAAGATGGGGAAAGCATCTGGGTGGTTTGAAAGGAAAATGGCCATGTTGGTGACAGTTGCCTAGAAGAACAGAAATATTCCCAAATGTAAGGCTGGGGAGCCATGTGGGAAGCACTGCAGATGCTCACTCTGGATACTTTATTACAGGAGAATAATGGGCCAATTACTGAGGTTAGAGCTTAATGTGCAGGAGGAAGGGAGAGGGAGACAGTCAAGTCAAGGGTTAATATGTAAATAGACTAATACTAAACAAGGCTTGGGTTCAGTTGCAACACGCACACAGGCCAGGGCTCAACATACTTCATATTTACAGTATTTTAAACCACTCCCAGCGAACAGGACCTGAGCTCTGCTGCCTTTTCTGAAGCTCATTTCTTCTGCATTCTAGCTGATTCTTAATCGCTACATGCAGAGTTTGTGCACTGTTTTGGACTTCACATGTTAAGACTCGGACACTATTACTCCGAGTTTTGAAATGTCCGTGTAAACAATGCAAGACGAAGAACAACTGTAGCACTAGATGACTGTAAATGTTTATTATTAGCAATAGTGCAGAGCACTGGAGGGCTGGGTAGCACTGTACATAGGAGCACTGTCCTGAGCAAGTGGTGACATGTGAAACTGGCCTGCCCCAGGGGGCAGCTTTCTTCCTTGCCTTCTCCTTGCCCTGGAGGGTAAGGGGGGGCAGTGTGTGTCTACAGGGGGAGGGGCTGAGATGTTTGGTTTTGTGCTATTAGAAAGCTGGCAACCCTACCACCAGGACCAGCCACACTAGCCACTGCTCAGATGGTCCCTGGGGGCAGCTGTTGGGGGCCACCGAGCAGTGGCTGCCATGGCTGCCCCCGGGACTGCTGCTCTTGAGGTCCCTGGACCAGCTGCCTGTGGCCACCCCAGCAGCTGCCGGTGCGGCTGGCTGGGGGCCGCGCAAGTGGTTGGCTGCGGGGCCGCTCCAGCAGCACTCCGTGTGCCTGTCCTCAGGACCGCCTGAGTAGCTAGCCCTGGGGCCAGCTACTTGGGTGGCCCTGGGGTCAGCCACACTGGCCACTGCAGAAGTCCCGGAGGCCATGGAAGGTCACGGAAATTGTGACCTCCGTGACAGACACACAGCCTTAATTATGTGATTAAGTACTTTAATTCTATTTTCGTTTTGTTTGGTTATTTAATCATGAGTTTAAGTCTTTCAAGGTTGTTATCTTTATTGAAGATTTTTCTCCCCTGGATATTTGTGAAAAAAAAGAATTAGAGTTTTGGATTTTGGCAAATGCGGGAAACAAAACAAGAAAATTAACTTACAAAATAGTGGGTATGTTCAATAAACCTACAGTATAAAATGCAGACAAAGAAAGGAAGGGAAGAAAAATGGAATTTTAAAAAGGGAAGAATCCAGGGATTTGATAAAAATACTGGCTCCAGTCCTCTATGCATGACAGGAAATGCCTTCACGTGCACTTGTTCCATGGTATAGAGTTCTCACATAAAGTTGGCTTAGTTCATGGTCTGATCCACTGATCACTTTCTGGTTTTTCTGATTCCCAATGTCTCAAATTGTGGCTGTGTAACTATCATGCTTATGCTTATCCAGATTCAGCCCCTCGCTCTTGATTTTAATTTTCTGGGCCTGAAGGTTGGGAGGCAATCTCGGGCAGGAGGAGGAGTGGAGGAAAGAAAGGAACAGGAGCAGCTGGCTGGAGGAAAGAAGGCACAGAACTGGAACCCTGAAGCATGTGCAGAGGAATGGGTCGGGAGCTAAGAAGCCAGGCAAGGAAACCCAGAAGAGCGGAGGGCTCTCCGTGACAGCCAATAGGAGAGCACAGGGCCATGTATGCAATAGGAAGAAGCTATGTGCCAAGAGCCAGGAGGACAGTGAAGGATGGTGAATAATGAGGAATGCAGCAGTACAGACCTTTGAGGATGGCTATACATAGAGGGTTTCTGCTCTCTGGAAATGAAAGGGTTAAATTGCCTTTCAATCTTCCCCATAGTTCAGGCATATCTTACACAGTCCAACAGAGGAGTACGGCTCCAGTAGCAATTCCCAAACAGATGGATTTTTACAATGGGAAATGCTAAGAAAACATGTTCACAGTCGCCGCACAAGTGATCAGCCTGGGAACACAGTCCCCAACTCAGCACAGCACTTCAGAGTGCGTGTAAGTGGTTTGCTGAATAGAGAAGGACTCAAGCAGCTGCTTATGTTCAGTGCTGAACCAGGGTCATGATCTATTCAAAGCAAACCAACACTACTGAAATGGCCTAAGTAACTCTACTGAGCAGAAACTATGGCACTACAAAATCCTGACACTTCCTCCAAACTCAATTTTTGTAATCACAAAGTGTGTAAGGAGTTTTAACGTATCAGGGTCATATAGGCAGCATTAATGGGTGTACTCCAAAAGACTTATCTAATACCTTACACTGTTGCCGTACACTGTAGTCACCAGTCCAGGTAGAAGCCATTACCATGTATTTTTAGAAAGCATGATTTATAAAGCTGGACTAGACAAGCTGTAAAGCTGGAAATTCAGTATGCTAACACTGAGGCTGATTTTGTCCCATAGCTGACTTAATGTGCTGCATCTGAGTGCATGGCATGGCACTGCTTCATTATCCTTTCCTCGTTCTGTGCAGAAATGGATCAGAGAAAGTTAATTTAATACTGAAGCAGTGATTGCACAGATGATGTTTTTTTGCTCCCAGTAAGTACATCACTAATTATATGATAACATCTCATGTTTTTATATAGACACACACACGTCCCAGAAAATTCTTGCATGTGTCATCATCTGTCTTATGATTTCTACTAAAAATATGGCACAATTTTAAAGGGCTACAGAAGAAATTTGTTCAAGGTAATTCTTCACACTGATACCCCAGTGACTCAAACACACCCTGCAAAATAAAATTGAAACACTAACACAAATAAATCAGGCAAATAAAACAAGCAACAAATACCGTAAGTAGATTTTTTTTTTTTACCCCATAAAGGGAGAAGTGCCAGAGTGCTGTAGAGTCCAACAGGGACTTTGCAATTGCTCTTAATTTTACTTGGAAGGCATCCAGATACTATGATGATGGGTGGCAGGACAAAACCCTAAAATTAGATTAGATAAAATAGAAAACTGTGTGCACACATACACTGAACATCTACATTACATTTACACTGACGTCAATGAGAGTTGCAAGTGCTCAACATTTCTGGGGAAAAAATCAGGACTTTTCTACTTAAGTGTCTAATTTTAGGGACCCAGGTTTGAAAATATTCATTCTGGTTACTCTTTTCATAAATACCTTATGTCATTGGCTCGCAACCTTCCCAGACTACTGCACCCCTTTCAGGAGTCTGATTTGTCTCAAATACCCAAGTTTCACCTCACTTAAAAACTACTTGCTTAGACAAAAATACAAAAGTATCACAGCACACGACTACTGAAAAATGGCTGACTTTCTCATTTTTACCATGTAATTCTAAAATCAATCTATTGGAATATAAATATTGTATTTACATTTCAGTATATAGAGCGGCATAAAGAAGTCATTGTCTGTATGAAATTTTAGTTTGTACTGACTTCACGAGTGCTTTTTATGTAGCCTGTTGTAAAACGAGGCAAACGTCTAGATGAGTTGATGTACCCTCTGGAAGACCTCTGTGTACCCCCAGGGGTACGCGTACCCCAGTAGAGAACCACTGCCTGATGTTACTGTCTTTTGTAAAGTAAATGATGCTCACAGGTGCTGATTTACCCTTCCCACTATCCTGGTAAAAACTGAAATTTCAACTTTGTCGACAATAGGGAAATATTTCAGAAACTTTCCCAGCATTTCCAAGACTAGTTTACCTCCATGGTTATTAGCAACAGAGGGAGGACTGGTGTAGATGGGCTGCTGGCATTTTAGGAAATGAGTAATCTAATCTTGCACAAAGCAGACCTATTCAATATGGTGCTTAAAAGGCTGGCACCCCTGGCTATGCTGGGGCTCCCAGTGTTGCTAATACCCGTAGAGCTGAACCAGCGTTAGCAATAGCAGGGAAGTTTTAAAAAAAAGCGGCTTGTTTTAGATTTGGCTTATAAGAGCTTGTAGTCCGTTCTCACAGCCCTGCATATTTACACTATTCATGATTTGTATTACTGTAGGACCTAGATACCCCAAGTCTCATTGGAACCCCACTGTGCTAAGTGCTGTACATAATAAGAGGCAATTCCTGCCCTGAGAAACGTATAGTCTAGACAGACAAAGGATGGGAGAGGAAAGAGAAAGACAGTGAGTTGCCCAAGGTCGCAGAGTAGGTATGTGGCAGAGCAAGTACTAGCAATCAGGTTTCCCAGGTCAGTGCCCTGGCCACTAGACCACTCCGCAGCTTATGTACTATAGGAACTTCAGCTCTTTCGTTCCCTACCGAAAAAGGCTGTAACAACGCCTCTCTAGTATCTACTTAGGTAGCGTTTCTTTGCAGAGATCTTTCCTTCAGTCTTGCAGCAGGAGGGGAACCTTTAACATAAATGCATAATGGACAGTGCAGAATTCTGCATTCTCAAACCTACACTCTGAGTGCTCAGCTTCAGCCTGTCCCCAAGCATCTTTTTAACACTTCTTGGCACTGCCAGCTTTTGCAATACAGTCTCAAATATGCCACTTGTTTAAGTTACCATTTAAGAGTATTTTTCATTTTTCATGCCCTGCTGTGATAACTGGCAGGCAGAAGTGGATTAAATGAGGTTAGCGAGAGAATGGAATAACGCACACACCTGCTACATTGCATTCATCACAGGGAATTGCTCTTTTCCCTTGCAAGCATGAGTACAGAAAGGTATATTCAGATGCATAAATGTCTGAGCCTATACTGCTATGATCACATCAAATGTGGTGAACTTTTAAGTCTCAGTCGGTATTAATTGTGCAAGGTCTCTGTGCAATCTGGTAAATTCCCCGGTGTTCAGCATTTGCTACTGCAATGTCCTCGTACTCCATGTTATTAAGCCATCTCTGCAGGGACGCACTACCTCTCCCTTGCCTGGTTTCTGTATGCCACTTAATCATCCTCTTTCATCCTTACCAGTGATACTTCATCAGCTTCACAGTTTTCTCAGCAGCCTACGGGATCAAGAGACAGTCAAAGGTACTCATGTGACTTGGGGGAATGGAGATTTGGACGCTTCTTCTTCCAAAAACACAGGCTCCTACCACAGGAGCTAAAGGAATCTTGGTTAGTCCCCTCATGGGGTTTCAGAGCCCAGACTGCTGAGCGCATGTCTACCCGAGCCCGAATGTCTACATTGCAATTTTTATTTCTGCAGCCCGAGCCCACTGACCAGGCCAGCCGCAGAAACGCCGCGGGTCTTTTATTTTAGTGCAGACATACCCACAGACACTTAGAGCTGGCTGAAAACCAGTAAACATTTTCATGAAAAACATTTGAAAAATATTTTGAAAAGAAAAAAAGGGAAAAATTTGAAAGTTAGAAAAAATGAGACCAGCTCTACAAATACTTAAAGCATCTTATTTCAACCACTGGACAGCCTGGCTACACTTACACCAACCTTGTAAACTTCTGTTTGCCCCAGGTCAGTAACTTTGTCAGGCAAGCAAAACCTCCTCTCTCCCCCCCAGTCACCACCACAGCATGAAGGGTGGTCTCAAGAAGATTTTTGTGCCTGGGCTGATAAATCCTCATTATAATATTGCAAGGCTGCACTTATATAATGAGCGCATTAAGATTTTCCTCATTTTCATGTAAAACCTGTAGCTTGACTCATTCAAACACAAGCTCATGTTTTCCCTTTTCCACCTAGAGTTCTTAAAATTCACAGATTTTTACCATCCACACTTGGCACAGCAAAGATGCAGGCTTTCCCCAGAGCAAAAGTTATAACAACATTGGTTCCTGGCCATCGGGTCTCAGTGATCATGGCGATGGGGTTGGCGAGTGCTAATAATGGTCACTGACAGCTGTCTAGCTGCAAGCTTTCACAGCATCCTGGTATTACAGGAAGGAAAGCATATTACAAGGGAGTTAAATGATTGCCAAACCCCTTAGGGGGCCCGTCACATGTCAGGTGTACTACCACTTGAAGGCAAGCATCGTAGGTGCTAGCCCTGCTGGGTCCCCAAAACCACTCAGACACATTGTGAAGGGAAAGGGTCATTTACCAGGGCTGGTAGGAAAGGGAAAGGTGCAAATACCCTGGCACAGAGGCATAAACAGTTACAGCTCCAGGTGAGCAATAGCGGCTCTGGTTTGGGCCCCTATGGCAGTCCCGTGGAGATGGGACTCTTCAGGCCGAGTGCCTGGGTGCCCGCAACAGTCCAGTCTCCAGTCAAACAAAGAGGAGCTTGCGGGTTTCTAAGCCAGGCCCAGTTAGTCTCTCTCATTGGGGCCCCTCCCCACTGGCTCCTTGCGCAGCCGCTGCTGCTCCCCCGCAAGTCCCACGCAGACCTGCACCCAGTCACCGCCTGGTCCACACGCAGCTCTGCATATGGTTCCTGAGGATTCTGCTTCGAATTCAGCTTCTCTCCAGCTCCTGGCTACCCGGGAAGCTGCTGCTCTCATAGGGTTGCCAACTTTCTAATCGCACAAAACTGAACACCCCTGCCCCGCCCTTCCCCGAGGCCCCACCATTTTTCCGAGGTCCCGCCCCGCGCTCGCTCCATCCCCCCTCCCTCCATCACTCACTCTCCCCCACCCTCACTCACTCACTTTCACCGGGCTGGGGCAGTGAGTTGGAGAGTGGGGGGGGGGGTATGGGCTCTGGGCTGGGGGTGCA
This sequence comes from Eretmochelys imbricata, assembly GCF_965152235.1. Lineage (NCBI taxonomy): Eukaryota > Metazoa > Chordata > Testudines > Cheloniidae > Eretmochelys > Eretmochelys imbricata. The sequence continues at coordinate 258,562,258 of NC_135573.1, forward strand.
GGCTCTGGGTGGGGCCAGAAATGAGGGGTTCAGGGTGCAGGAGAGGGCTCCAGCCTGGGGCTTGGAGTACGGGAGGTGAGGGCTCTGGCTGGGGATGTGGGTTCTGGGGTGGGGCTGGGGATGAGAGGTTTGGGGTGCAGGAGGGGACACAAGGCAGGGGCAGTGAGTTGAGGTATGAGGGAGGATGTTTGGGTGCAGGAGGGGACTCCAGGCTGGGGCAGGGGGTTGGGGTGTGGGAGGGGGTGTTGGGTCCCAGCAGCGCTTACCGTGGCTCCCAGGAAGCAGACACCAGGTTCCTGTGGTCCCTAGGCACATGGGCGGCCAGGGAGGCGCCGCATGCTGCCCTTGCACCCGCAGGTGCTGCCCCCACAGCTCCCATTGGTCGTGGTTCCCTAGGGATGGCATGCACCTAGGAACTGCAGGAACCTGACGGCCACTTTCGGGAGCCACACGGAGCCAGGTCAGGCAGTTTAGCCCCGGGCCCACACTGCGCTGCTAACCAGACTTTTAACGGTTCCAGTCAAAAAACAGATGCTTGGCAACCCTATGGTCTCAGAGCCTGGCCACTTCCCAGTTCAGGATCTTTCCCCTCACCTCGCCAGGAGGAAGGGGATGTGCAGCGGGGAAAGGGGCTGACGGCAACTGTCGTCACCTGCTTAGCAGAACCATCACACCACGGTTCAGGGTACTATTAACCACATTTTAATGAGTGGAAATTAGGAGATTTTCCCTTCTGATCAACAGCAAAGGGATACATACCAACTCATTATATTTCTTTTTGCATGAATGCTGTCTTCTAAAAGGATTCCTCTAGTGGAAAAACCCAGCTTTAATGGCTTCTGCACTTAGTTATGTGTGGGTAGGATCTGTGTCTGCAGAGGGATGACTTAGGCCTTTAATATCCGTGCCTAGAATATGCAGCCTTTGCGTTAACGTGGTAGCAAGGCACCATGCAATCGGCAATGAGTCATACTCCAAAGCACACTGCAGAAGACGAGCAGCATGGAACAAATGCACCTGGCCCCTGCGGAGAGAGCCTGCTGCTTCTTTTAAATGGCTATTATTCCTCGTGAACAGATGTCAGACTGGCAGCACCAGGGAAGGAGGTCCGCTGCTCTGCCCATAAAACAGCACAGGTTTACCCGGCGCTGCCTCAGCCGGGACCTTGAGGGACCACCTTAAGGAATGAGACGGTAGTTTAACCTCTTTGCCAGTTAGAGCACTGGCATCTCGGATAGGGACATCTGGTTCACTGGGTACTCACTTGGCAGTCCCCAGCCCTATTTCACACAGGCCATTAAAGAGTCATCAGGTAGTAATGACTTGTGAGTCCACTACTAGCTTTGGGACTGATGCTCCCTTCTACCTGCCCTGCCAGAGCAAAGGAAGAGCTGACAGACTTGGGGTGAGAAGATGGAGCAGCAGCTCCACAGCGTACTCCCCATCCATGGGAGCCTTCCTTCCATGGCAACTATGGCTTGGGAGCAGGCATGCCAGAGTAAGGAGGGTCACAGAGCTAAGGACATGGCTTGGGAGGGGGAAGGGGAGAAGAGAAAGACAGCTAGAAATGATTAGGTCTGGTTCTGGCTGATGGTTCTACTGCTGTTTGTAGCATGTAGTCCTGCTTATTTTATGAAAGAATATTCTGAGTTCCCTTATTTTTCCTATCTAATCAGTGCCCTCATACACCCAGAATAAATAAATAAATAAATAGATAAAACCCCCCAGAAAAAAGCCATTGCTGTTTTGCTTGTAGAATAAATTTTTAGGGAAAATGTGTGAGATAATTTGGGGGTAAAAAAAAAAAAAGAACTGCTGCACAACAGGAACCTGGATCATGGACAATGGACCAAATCCTCAGTGGCTCTGAGGGCAGCACCACTGAGATCAATGGAGCTTAATGTTGATTTACACCAGCCAAGAATCATAGAATATCAGGGTTGGAAGGGACCTCAGGAGGTCATCTAGTCCAATTGCCTGCTCAAAGCAGGACCAATCCCCAATTTTTGCCCCGATCCCTAAATGGCCCCCTTAAGGATTGAACTCGCAACCCTGAGTTTAGCAGGCCAATGCTCAAACCACTGAGTTATCCCTCCCCTCCAAGGATCTGGCGCAATGTTCGTAGGGACTTTTGATACTAAAATAACCCAGATATGTGCTGTATGGTACACTGGATGATCATTTTAAGACACTTTAGTATTAGGTAATATATTAATTCATGGCATCTATAAAGGAAGCAGATACTACAGTGATGAACATGGTATAAGAGACTATCGAGAACAGAACCCACTAAAATACTGCCATCATTTTTAATTCAAAACCCTGAAGTTGATTGCTGGGCTTAAGGGTTGCACTCAAGGTTTACAAGGCAAAAAACTAATTTAGAAGAGAGCAACTAGGTTACTTCTATATTAGAAGCTAGGCAAATTATACATTTATAAATAATTATCTAACTGAGCCTTCCTTATTTACTTAGGCATTTATAAAAGATTTAGATTCAGAAAGGGAATGCAGTTAAAATGAATTATTTGCATCTTTTATTAGCTATAAATTAAGCAAGGTGCCCAGACATTATGGTGATCAGTGATATCGAAACAATAAAGAAAGAGTCTGGAAGGTTGAAATGTCAGATTCCCTTCTTGGAGAGCTCTCAGATATATTGGACGTTAATGTTTTTTCTTCCACTACTCAAGTATGGATGTTCCATGAAAGAATTTTGGGGGTGGGAGGGAAGGGCAGGGGAAGATGATGGGTCAGATGTTGATACATTTGTCGCTCTCTGTAGGGTGGCCCAAAAGCAGGGCCTTGAGTAGGCTCTGCAATATGATAGGCCAAATTCTGCAGCAATGTTAACTCACGCCATCTGCATCCCTTCATGTCCATCACATAATCCCTACAAAAACCACATACAACTATGGCTCCCAGTTGAAAACAGTCAATGACGTAAAATTAACCAGTGGTAATTTTCAACTATTTCTCCCCCAGCACATGTGTCCCCCAGAAGTCCCATATCCTCTCCCCGGGCCTTGCTCTCATGGTAGTAACTTCTCCTGCTCCCAGCTCCCAGAGCAGAGCTCGTATCTGGTTTCAGTGACTCACCTCCCCTTAGTCTGGGGCCCTGGCTGCCCAGTGATGATGGTGGTATAAGAACCTACACAGAAGAGAAATCCAAAGGTCCTTATTCAGTTTATGCACAGTCCCCATTTAGGTGAACTCCTAAGGATTTCAATGGGAGAAGGATAATTTCTGAGCACTGTAAAAGGTGAAGGAAGTTGATAGTTGTCCTGGTGGGCTTGATCCACTGAAGTCAATGGAAAGACTCCACTGAGTTAATTGGCTCACGCCCAGTTCGCACATGCAGCTCCTGACCGCATGCAGATGATTATGCGCACATCCATTCAGAAAGCTGGCTAGGCTGGTGGAGGGACTTAGCAGAAATGAACACGGATGGTGCTAGCAAGGGTTTTCGTCAAAGGACAACACATGTGACCAAAACAGAGATTTAGTCCAGTCCCAGGATCCTGAGTGGGAGGCTCCCTTCCTTTTCACGGGCAGGCTCCTGCATCTCTCTCTCAAGTGTCAATGTATAGTGCTTCCTCTGAGAGCCAGTACAAGAGCCAGGGGAGCTGCAATTAGGATCAAGGTTTATTCTTTGCAGGCTGGTCACTGGGGGTGACAATCCCAAACACTTAGCAAGTTTTCATCCCATCTAACGGGGGTGATGGAACAAGTAAAACCTGATCCAAAACCCACTGGAGTCAAAGGAAAGACTCCCACTAACCCCAGAGGACTTTGGATCAGGCCCTTACTCATCGGCTAGCATGTAACACGCCTCATTTCCATGCATTTGCATAGCAATTTGCAAGCTGACCCACTCAAATACCAGCTCACGTATCCTTCCCTTATCAAGTGTTCTTTGCATTCACAGGTTCTCTGCTGTAGCATTAAATCATTCAGTTTTACTTCTGAATATAAATAGGGGTCTTAGCCCTCAGAGCAGTAGCACATCACTGATGTATTATATGTTCACTAATCAGTGGAAACTGCATACACAGTGAGAAGAATTAGATCTATAGAGTTTTTCAACACCATACACAATCCGGGGGAGGTTATCAGAGAGACTGAGTAACATGAGATCGTCACACACCCAAGAAAATTAACCAAATATGAATAGATTACTCACCTCAAGCACAAGAAAAGCATAAAGGCAACAATAAGCGCTCCTATAGATATACAGTGCCCCAGGTAGTTTATGATGAGAGCAATCTTGTAATGGAGTGCATACTTCCTCTGGAGGTAAAGAGATAACAGGATTAAATCAGCATGAGTCTCTGAGCACTGACATTAAGGAACAGTTAATCAGTTTAGGAAACTATAATTACTTTTCTTGATTTTAAGATGATGTTATTATAATAACCCAAGGGCTACAGTTTATGGATTAGCCAAGCATATTGTCCAGACATAAAATGCAGTTCTTCTAACCACAACATATGTTTCAGTTTGGAATTTTTTCCATATAGATCTGGCCAAACAGAACTTTTCTGTGGAATTTCAATAGGATTCAGTGTTACCTGGCTTATACTGCTTAAATCTTCACATCTTAAAGCCAGCCAGGGTGTCAAAGGCATGGGAAACTCTGGAAAGACAAACTTCTCATGATTCCGACAGGAAACGAGACAGCAAAATTAATTTTCTTTGTTAGATGTCCAGATATTATTTGTTCAGTAGCCAGTGTTAAGGTCAGGCTGGTTTCCCTAATATTAATTCTAATGGTTAAAGTTGTCTCATAAAAATAAATAATAATAAATAATATTCTGTGTCACTGAAGCACTTTGCAAACTAAGTGCCTGATCCTTCAAGCTTGTATTTTAATTCATAAAGATTTGAAAGAGCTGGAATCTGGTGATCTGAGCACAGGACTGGGAGCCCCCAAATTCTACACCCAGTTTTGAAAGAGACTTGCTCTGAGGAAAACTTTAATGTACATTTCTCTCTGTCACAGGTATTGTAAGAATAAATCAGCTAGGCCCTGATCCTGCAGACATGGGTCTAGTTTTAAGCACATTAATACGCCCATTGAAATCAAGGGGATTAGTTTTGTGTTTAACTAATTAATTCTGACAATAAATACATAAAAGATTGACAGTCTGTGAGCTGCAGTCAGAAAAAAGCAGCCCATACCCCATGCTAGCAGGTATTAGGAATGCAGTATTAAAATGAACAGTAGCACTGGTAGAAAACCAGCAAGGATTTTCCACTGAAAAAATTTTAAAATAAAGAGAAACATTTTCCTTTTGTTCCAATTTTTCATTGAGTTTGTAAGTTTTTTGCTTAAATGCCATTTGAGTGCTAAGCACTTTCTGGAAATAATATAATATTTCCTCCTGCCCAGAAGAGCTTACATTGTAAATTAGATATTACTCATCTCATTTGCGTCATGCCTATTATTTTAACTTTGCACATATTACAGTTACAGTTACAGGTTTGAAGACAAACTTTATGAATACGCAAAAAGAAAAGGAGTACCTGTGGCACCTTAGAGACTAACCAATTTATTTGAGCATAAGCTTTCGTGAGCTACAGCTCGCTTCATCGGATATAGGAACTCCCTTTTCAAACACTGGCACTGGAGAGGAAAAAGGACCACCTTTGCTGTCGGTGATTTTTTCCCCCAAGGCAAACTCAGAACCCGTAGAGAGACGCATGATATTAGTGCCTGTACAACACTGGGCTGCTGTGATGGGAAAGCCACCCACTGTCCGCCTATGCTAGAGTTCACATCATGTTAGGGTGACCAGATGTCCCGATTTTATCGGGCCAGTCTTGATATTTGGGGCTTTTTCTGACATAGGCTCCTATTACCCCCCACCCCGTCCCGATTTTTCACATTTGCTGTCTGGTCACCCTACATCATGTGTAGAAACGGGAGCAACAGAACCAGTGCTGCAGAAAGGCTGACAATTTTTTTCCTACAGACAACATAACCCACCCAGCAGCCAATGAAAGCTCTGCTAATGTACCACATTTGTAAACCCTATGTTGCAGCCCCAACCCGCCCTTCCCAATGTCTTGCTCACATAGAGGATAACAATCTACTGCTGCTGCCAGACAGATTATGTCTTCAGTTCAAGTAGCTGATGTCAGTTTTGCACTTCTGAAGTTACCAGGATAAAATCCTGCTGCTAGCTCATGAGGCAGCTCCTAACACTAACAAGTGGATAAAGAGTCACGTGATACACAGAGCAACATGGCCATGACCTATCAGCCATGTCGACCAGATAGGAACAGCTCATGCTACACACACTAGAATGGGACCGATTGGCTGATATGACATAGTGACAATCATTACCGATAACGTGGTCATGCTGCACATATAGCAACATTGTTTCAAGTCAGCCTCTATCAGTTAAACTGGGACCAGGTGCAGGACAACCAGTTCAGAGTCTTGGATTCACAGGGCTGGTCCAAATGGTCTCTTTACAGTCAGAGTTCAAATAAAAGCAAGACTCCTTTCTTCCTTCAAGAGACTCTCCCTGTCCCAGCTGGAGTCTGATTCCCTAATCTCTCCAAACCATCATGGCCAATGACTCAACATCTGCCTGTAACCGAGCTCCTCTTAACTGAGCACATCTCCCCACCCTGATCTCATTTTCTGCTGGTTGAGCCCCAGATAGTTCCTGCAGAAAGGGCAGGTATCTCTAGCAGATTCCCTACTGAACCCCTTTGCAGGCTTTGCAGAGTGTCTGGTCAGTCTAGATTTCATCCTGTACCTGCACTGAACTATCATGTCTAGGAGCCCTGACTGTTAGTGCTGACGCTGTCTGCTGCCTTGGTCTTACTGCACACAACACACAAATTTTCTAGAGTCCCTTGAAGGGCTGGTTTGAATTGACCTGTGAGACAAAGGAAACTAGGAGCCCAGTTGTCTATGCTAACTCAAGGCTTCTGTATTTTCTCCCAAAATATTCCTTTAAGCTCCTGGGGGCTTTGACATCCCATTTTGATACACAGCCACATTTGTTGGCTCCTGCTCTGTCTCCTAAAGCAGCTACTTCTCATCCCTTCTCTCTCAGCAATGTCAGAACATGGTCGCCCGCCAAGGGTATGCAGATCAAAACCAGACATGCCCTGTGCACGTGCAGCCACAGAAAGTCCCCCTTTTACAGCGCCTTGTGCACTCTCGCACGGCCTGCGAATGAGAGTGTTACTTTGGGCCAGGTATGGGGAAGGTTTCCATGAGGTGCAAACCTGCTGAGCTAAAACCATATATCAACTTCCCGGGATGCTACCGAACAGTCATCAGTTGATAAGGACTCCTGGTCACCCAAAAGTGCAGGGAGAGGGGCACTGCCCATCACCCAGGGGGAATTTGGAAGTTGAGTGGCCAGAGTATGATGCGCTAGCCATCCCTATATACATAAGGGGCCCCACTTCAATGGGACTATTCCTGAGAGAAAAGTTAAGCATGTGTGTTTGTGGAACGCCCTCGTGAGTGTGTGCTAAAGGCCACCCCTCTCCCCGCTGCTCCCTGTGTCTGTTACTGCCCCAGCTAGGAGCTAGCTTTAGCAAAAGCTGTAGCAGCTTCTGCTTTTGGCTCTGAGGGTTTCCAGTTCTGCTCCTGGTGCACCAGTCACATTTGAAGAATCAGGGCCCAGCCTGCTTTGACGATAAGGATTTAGCCTAAGCATCCAGGTCTGAAAATGGCACCTTTTTATATTAAAAACAGATTAATGGATGCGGTCACTTGGCACCAACTCGCCAATCTGTGGCATCTGTTATGATTATTCAGTAACAATAGGGAATGCATGTGGGTGCACCTCACTTTTAATCAAAAAGAGGATTACAAGGAATCTGTGGGGAACACATTTTTTCACAAATCAACCCAAGTTTTATTCTGACATCTGAGCGCCGGTTAGGTATTTCAGGAATATTCATAAACTTTAATACTTGTAAAGTTTGTCATAACCCTTTAAGGATCTACTAAATGAGTTTTTAAGCTTCTGCAAACACAGAAAGTTCTGGGGAGTGGGAGCGGGGCGGGGAAATCACAGCTTTCATATACTTAAGGAATAGGTTTAAAAAGTTTTACCGTATTATCATAGCTGTAGGATTTTAAAGCAAACAGCAAAGGAGAAAATCCCCTACTGCAGTGGCAACACCTATCCAACCCCTGCAAACAAAGCTCATCTGCATTTGCCTTTACGAGGATGTTAATTGTTCAAAGTCATGCAAGAAAAAGGAGAAGTGGGTTCAGAATGTGTTTCCCTGGACAGGAACAGCAAACATTAGTATTTGGGCTTGAGTGCACCACACCTGCCTGACCTAAGTTAAAGGAAACATATTTCTTGCACTAAAATCACCTTCAAGGCTTTGTTCCCGCCTCCATCTGAACATCTGTTCCCACCTACCCTCTCTCCCGGTGCACTAGGCTCTACCCACTCCTTTAAACCTTAATGAGTCCCTTGTCTCCTTTCACTGGTGACTGATTTTTCCTTATGCCACCCTCGATGCCTTGAACTGTCCCCCCCGTCCAGTGCGCCAGTCAGTCTCAGGACAGGTCTACAAAAGTCATGGGTCGTGACTGCACTATTAGTGCAAATCGCCCCCTGTGATGGCACGACAGACATACTCTCCCATGCCAGCTCCAATTTCTGCCTTAAAGCTCACCTCCTTTCCCGAGCTTACCACCACTAACACCTCTCCTGCTGCGTTAGCAGGTCTCACAACATGCAATGCTTTTCTTCAGGCCCCCGTTCCTGGAGTCATGGGATGTGAGAGACGCTCAGGGTTCATTTTTAAAATAAATGTAAGTGTCTAGCCCACAGGGTTGCAGGGAAGAGCTTGAAAAACGTGACCTGAGGGTACTCTAAAGGCTCGGAAACCAACCAACAGGGAAATGAAAAGCAGCCCATTATTTATGTTTTTAAACAAATCATGGTTTCTAAGGCACTCTCAGGATTTTGGGAGCTCTGTCTGACTCATGAATGTTGAATACTTAGGGTTGGCAATACGGCGAGTCCTGTGCAGTCTATTCTTGCTTTCACACCTGCTCTTAATCCACCTTAACACACAAGTCACATTAAACGAAAGCAAAAAGTTGGAATGAACAACTGAATTCTGAACATGAGCCAGATATTTTTGGTGCTTCCCTCCCTGCCCCCTCTCCTTTGCTAGAATGAGGGCTAATTTAGATTATAAACTCTTCAGGTGGGTGGGACTTCATCTTGGCATATGTTTGTAAAGGGCCTCGCACCTCTCCAGGAAAGGAGAGAAAAAACAAAGTAGTATCCGTAAATCCCTGTGCTTCTGAAGTGAAATTCACCCCTGGGCAGAGAGCTAGCACAAAGCCTAGGTACCACTTACAAACTACAAGTTGGAGAAACAAAAAGGATTAAATTAGCACATGGGCGCTGAACCTGTGCTCTGTGCAAAGGTGAACTTCCCTTTCATCTACGAGGCGAGGCTGCCAATCTGAGAACACAGGATTTCCCACAAAGCTTCCAGCCTTCTTGAAAGAGTCCGTAAAATTCAACAAAGAGGCATAACCTTTCCGTAAGCTCTCGTGTATTACAGGGTGTGCTGGCTCTGCTAAAGGCAGGTGCAGTCCAACCCTTCCGTTACAGGACTCCATTACTGTGGGCTCTCCCTGTGTCTGCTGATGATAAAATGAGCTTGAGGATTGGGAATGAAAGAGGCCATGTACCTTGCGGGACCAGGCGGTAAAAACCCATCAGGCAGCAGTGAATAGATTAGTTCAGCAGTCATAGTAACAACAGTATTACAGTGGCAGTATTGGCCCCGAACGACATTCAGGCCCCATTGTGCTAAGGACTGCACAAGCGCGCAGTCAGAGGCAGTCCCTGCCCCAAAGAGCTTCCAGTCTAAGCAGACCAGACAGACTGAGGGTACGTCTAGGCTGCACGTGTTCACACTCCTGAACTAGCTTGAGCAACAATGGCAGGGAAGCCGTGGCAGCATCGGCTGCACAAACCCACCCAGGGGGTGTGCAGAGAGGGGGGCAAGCAAGGGCATGGTCTCCCCTGCCCCTGAAAAAAAATCTCCATGTGTCCCTGCAGCCTGGGGAGGGAGAAAGCTGAGCTCCTCACCCCCTGCTGGAGTTCCTCGTTGCCTCTGCCTTCACACACCCACCCCTCCCGCCCCACTCACCTCAGCAGGGCTCTGCAAAGCAGCCAGCAGCACTGGGACTGCAGCAGCAGGGTAGGAAAAGCAGCAGGCTGTAGATGTAGGGGCATAGGGAGGAGGAGCTCAGCCGACAGCCAGTTGCTCTGCTGTTTCCTTCTTCCCAGGACAGCAGAGACAGGGAGAGTGCTGCTGCCCGGGGGAGCTGCTCCTGGGTGTCCCTGTTAGAGACGTCCTGAGAAATCTGGGGGTGGTGGTGTCACGTGAACCTTTCTTTAGTGTGTGTTTAATGTGCCCCTCCAAAAACGTTCACATTTAAATTCCCATGCACGCCCCTGAACCCACCCAGGACTCAGGATATGGGCTCGAGCGGCTATTCGGTGCTGCTGTGGCTTCAGTGCTGTTATTTGAGCAAGCTGGCTTGAGGACGTCTACATGTGCTGACGTCACATCACTGGTTGCAGTGCAGACATAACCAAAGAATGGGAGTGGTACTATACCCTCCCCGTTTTTAATTGACACATACAGTAAATGACTTGCCCAAGGTCCCACTGGGACATAGAATCCTCATCACCCGAGTCCCAGACTAGCACCTTAACCACAAGACCCTCCTTCTTTTCCAGTATGCTGATAAAAATGACAACACCTAGAAAAATGGAGAGAAAGAGAGATACAGACCTTGTCGTCCAGAATAGGTTCGCACTGAGAGTAGTTGATCTTGGAAGCCCATGTCCCATTTCCCATGCATTCTCTGTAGGCGTTTCCTAATAGGGACCGAAATAAATAAATAAATGCACACGTTAACCAAAAAAACCCAACAACAACAAAAAAAAACCACCCACGGTGGTAGCTTTCTAGGTATAGATGTTAAATGAGAGCGTTTTCTCTGGATAAATAATGAATTCTGTCTCTGTGGGCTTTGCAGAATAGATAACTTGCCACACTCAGTAAGACAGGAAAGGACTGTGAAGAACACAGAAAAAAGAAGCTTAAAAATAAGGTACATTTTTGCCTGTGCCTGTGTCTCCCCTCTGCAGTCCCTCGAGGGCACGCCATCCAGGCTCCTGGTTCCGTAGCTGTCACCTCTTTTGAGCAGAGACCTTTGTCTCTCTCCTTCCTGACTGGGACTTTTCCAGTCTGCACAGTTCGCTGCCTTCACGGCGATATTCCCAGTAAATCAGACAGCGTAAACAGGCCAGCGTCTGTGCTTTGCTCTCTCTCCAAAGGCTATGAACAGCTGCAATTGCCAGCAGTTACAAGTTACCACACAGCTCTTCCTAAGCAAGCACATTTATACTAAAGGTGAAAGCATTACAGAGAAAACATTAAAAACAATAAAACTTCCATGCATGCTAACTAGCTTACCAGAGATCACCCACCAACTCCAACATGGGCTCTGATAGGAGTCATTCCTTCAAACCCCACCACAGAGTTTATCTGTGGTTACAAGTTCTTAACAGCCTGAGCTCCGAACTATCACCCCCATGAATAGGTTAGTTTTTCTTTTATGCAGTTGGACCTTTGATATTGAGACTCTGGGAACAGATGATCAGCAGACAGCGGTCCCATCCTCAGATCATAGCTTCAAAAGGTTGGTTTTTGCATAGCCAGGAGGTAAGGGGTTTGCATTCACCTCTCCCTAGAGACTCCAGAAGCAAACAGCTTGATACTGTTTCTCCCAAGAGTCCAGTCACATCTGGTACATTGTTCTCAGTACAGTCCTTTGAAGTTCAGAACACTTCCCAGGGTTCACAACACATCTCCCCCCACAGAATTTACATACAATCCCACCCATTAGAATACACAGACCGTTCATTAAATACAACGGACCCAGAACATACTTAAACTCAATTCAGTAAGGTTTCCCACGGATACTGCAGGAAATTGCCATATCTCTCACAGCCTTATGAAAAGGAGGTTAAATAAATTGTGCAAAAATGTTAGTGAAAGTTTGGGTGCCTAATACCACAACTTGGAGTGTGTCATGTAGTTTACAAAGTTGTTACTATACATACTAGGGCCTTGTTCCCCTCTCCCTTACACTGGTGTAAACTGGGAGTAAGGTCAGGTCTACACTGCGAAGTTTTGATGGCATAGCTGTCAGTCAGGAGTGTGAAAAAACCACACCTTCTAGCTCACATAGTTATGATGACAAAACTCCCAGCATAGACACAACTACTCCGACAGAAGAGTGCTTCCATCAGCATAACTAACGTCATTCAGGGAGGCAGTGGTCCTACACTGGCAGGAAAGCCTCCTTGCGTTGGCATATGCCCTGTCTACACTATGGAGCTCTGCTGACATAGCTACACCAGCAAAACATATGTAGTGTAGACAAGGCCTAACTCCTTTGGAGCCACTGACTCTTCCTACGTGCTGCCTTCCTATACAGTAGCATAAAAAGCAAACGACTCAACGAGTCAGGATTTGGATCAAGCTTTGTGGCCTTCCTAACAAATCAGTCACGCAGGCTGAATTCAGGCCAGCTGGCTTTCCCATTGGTTGTTAAAATTCTCGCAGTCAGCTGCATGAGATGCCACAAGTGGGGACAAAACAACATTTCAGTGAGGCTGGGAAAACAACACATGAACTTTGTCTGAATTGATTTCAGCTTTAATTGAGCGTTGTTCGGGCCCAGCCAGCCGTCCTTTAGAAAACAAACCGCCCACAGCAAGAGTCTGAATCTCCACTTGGGAACATGGGTGCAAAGGAGGAGTAACTGCATGGCAGTCCGTGGAGTTACGCTGGCACAAAACTGGCCTGAGCGGGCTCAGAATGAAGCCGAAGCTGCTTCTGCTTTTTTGCCCAAACATTCTGGATGTCTCAAAGGCCGCCATTTGGTTAATGAGAGTTAACACAATACAGATTCCAGTCACTCTGTTTTTTTTGTTCCCCCCTCTGATATAATTGCTTTCTCCTCACTGACTTCTCTGAAAGCAGATAATAATATCATCTAGTCCCTGTCAGACCTCCACTGAATGACTTGCCAGTTCGTCCGGTCTCCTTATTTTAAAAGCATTGTGTCACCTACCAGAACTACAGAGCTCCTGCTCAGCACATCACTGGACCGGACACCATTCTGTGCTGTGAAAGTAACTCTCTCTCACACACACCTCCTCCCCACTCCCGAAGGGGTACCAATACATTAAATGTTTGAAGTCCTTGCCGAGAAATGAGTTCCTAAATTCAATTTCACGTTCATTTGAAATATAGCCTTAAGGGCTGTGCAAAACAGCACATGTCTATTCTAGCTTTGGGGAATACGCCAGATAATCCTGTGGCACCTTGAGAGGAAACTACATGGCTTTGAAGTACAAACCGTTTTATTGTATATAAATTCATCCACCTCCCCACCCCACACAAAAGCGTTGTGTAACGACAACATTTCCCCCCTTTGTCTGTTGCAGGCTATAGCCTATGAGAGAGACACTGACAATTAGATAAGCATAAAATAAAGAATAGACAATTCATTAAAATGCACACAGGACAAAGCTAAGCAACTGCATCATCTTCTCCTCATCTCACCTTTCTCCTCTTTACCCCCATCCTTCCTTTTGTCCTTTTGTCTTCATCATATGGCACCAGGTCAGCCCAGCTGTTACACAGCTGTGCAGCATGGATGGTGGGAATAAGGAGCAAACCAAGAGCCCAAATGCTTACATGCTGCTGAAAATGCCTTTAAAAAAATCACTGAAGCAGTTGCTAGGACAGAATAGGTTGGGTCTTTTTTAGTATTTTTAAATAATGGAAGTTTATGCCAAGAGTTTCTTTAAACCTACCAGTACCTAAGTTAACAATAGGATAGTTCACAAAGGGCTTAGAATCCACATGTATTTGTTACAACACATTTATGATCATTTGAGAGGTGATGCAGGGGTGGGGGGAATCTCCCGGATGGCTACTGAAATCTTGTGTTGATGCTGATGGCTAGTTTGCATTACTGACAACTTTCATGGGGTTCAACAGAGCTGGAATAAATGACACCTAGACACAAACTTGCCACAAATCTGGGCGTGAAGTGACAAACAATGGATCACCTCCTTGCTTATGGCATGTGCTACATCTGTAGAAGACCATTCAATTTCACACAGTGTTGTATGCAGCTGAAACTTGGCTACCTACTTGTGCTGATTCACTGCTTCCTCCCATAGCAACAGGGTTGGATACAATGGGTATGAAACACTGCCAGCGCATTAAGCCAATGAGGCAGGATGATTTTATAGCTCTGAACTCAGCTCTCAACCTAAGCATTCACGTTATTCTCCATTCCAGCACGCATATATTGTATGAAGTGGCCTTACTATACAAGTCAATGGAAGTTAATTTTATCCTTCTGTATCTGCACCTGACACCAGCTGGGAACACCTGAGGGAATGAGCCATCACTATAGCAGGCACTGGTTGAGAAGATACATAACAGTATTCCATTACCTTCTGTTTTCACACACAGGTACTGAAAACAATCACTTTTGGGGATGAAATTTTCCATGCTTATTTTTGGACCAAAGGAATTTGGGGTGTATTGAAAATTGTGTTAAAAATTACAAGCTATCACTTTAAGTGAAGGGGTTTCCAGGTCCTGCTTGCATGCTAGGGGGTGTTGTAGGGAACCATGTGATCTGGGGCTCCAGTCAGTCAGTCTTCAAAGAGCCAGCCTACGGCAAGGTAGGTCCCTTTGCCTTAGGGAGCAGTCTGTTTTGTTTGTTTTTGGTTTCTTGTGGGTTATTTCTAAGAAATAAAGTAGTGTTACATTCCAATGTCCAGAAAGAGTATTTTATGTTTTTTATTTACATTTGTGTGTATGCTGTACTCATAAGGTGATTACAGTACATTTGTTTTATTTTCTGAAAGTTTGAACAAAAACTTTGGCAATTTTTGAGTTATAGGACAGTAAAAACATGTACATTTTCCTTTGTAAATAATTGTAAACCACACCTCTTGAGTAGTGCTACAATAAAAGACTATTGAGCTTGGAATCTGAAACCTGACATGACCATATCCTCACAGAGAACTTCTATTTTGTGCAGTGTGAAAAAAAAAACTGGCTTTGGATTTAATAATTATGCGATGCTTGGACAACTGTGTCCTGAATCTTTAGGGAAGCACTTAAATGGTTTGAATTTCCACTTCCGGGCTCTGTGTGTAAATACACAACATTGCACACGCACTTTGTAGGTGCAAGCACTGAATGGTTCTCATACCTGTTCATATACGACTGAGATTTTTCAGCTGCAAAACCCACTTCTCCCAATGCACTGGCTGAGTGAAAATTCTTACACTTGCTCGTGTTCAGATGCTGGAATATTTAAAATGCAGATGGCAGGCACCCACATCTGCAGAGATCAGGTGCATACACATTCTGGGTATGAACAGTAAGTCCAGGCAGAAGCTCAGTTGAAAGTCTGGCCTCAAGTGCCATGTCCCTCCTGCACTGCTAGGGGGAGACAGTCAGAGAGGAGCATTTGTCCCCAGGGACGGTGAACTCCCAGGCAAGGCAGCTTTAAGTTTTCCCTGGGGTCTGTAAGAATTCTGCCAGCAGAGGCTGCACCAGGGATATGGTGAGTAATAGCATCTCCCAGCTGCCATAGTCCTGCCACGCTCGCAGCCAGCCCCACTCACTTTTTGGTTGCCTATGTTAAAACTGACTCCAGGAGCAATGTTAACTCAGCCGCAGGACACAGATGTACCATTAAACATACAGCTGAAGAGGTTCGTTTGTATCTTATAGGATGGACAGTGCATCAGAGTTTGCTTTCCTTATGGAAGCTGAACTTCCCACCCATCAGCTCATGTAGACGAAGCCTGAAGTCTCCAGCAGGGCTCGCTGCCGCAGCTGCAGTGACCCTATAAAACCACCTGCTGTACTGTGCTGCTGGGAGCCCCTTCAGTATTGCACATGCCTGCCACTGGCTTCAAGGGTTGCCAGGCATGTGCACCCAGGGGGCAAAATGTTAAAGTTATAGCAGATTATCTCTGCGTTCCCTTAAGAAGAGAGAGGCAAAGAGAAAGTCACGCCTGAGACCTCACCCCTCCATCCTTCTATTTATGGCCCCATTACCACAGTATCTCCACAGTAGCCAATATAGCTATTGAGGGAAAAGCAATAAATTGTAGAAACACAGAGACACCGGGGGTGAAATCCCAGCCCCACTGACATCACTGGGAGTTTTTCCAGTGGTTTCAATGGAACTAGGATTTTATCCTAGAACTTTATTAATGGTTGGAAACTAATATCATCGCATAGGATCAACTTTAACCCTTAAGAGGATGGATGGCCCGGTAGTTAGGGTGCTAGCCTGGGGTGTGATGAGACCCCAGTTCAATTCCCTCATCTACCAGAATGACCTTGGGCAAGTGACTTAACCTTTTCCATGCCTCGGTTCCCCACTTGTAAATATGGGGATAATAGCATTGCCCTGCCTCACAGGGGTGTGTGAGGATGAACGCATTAAAAAGAGCTGGGGGGCCATATAAGTACCCAAAAGAGAAGAGCACATGATGGATGTAGGAGTTACATACTCATTCAAAGGCCTGATTGAAGTATCCCTAAGCATAAATCCTCCTCAATCACATACAAACTTCCAGCTAATGAGCACAAAAATACTTCAGATATTTGACCCTCAGCTTAAATGCACTTGTCTTGATCAGTCACAAAACCATTTCACAGGGTTTCTTGCCTGCTGGAGGATGGCTCAAGAGGACACTGGCATGGAGATAAAGTATTTTTCAAAGATTCAAACCTATTCCTAGGAGATGTTATTTCATTTGTCACATGCGGCTCTCAGAGAGAAATTTATTTTATTAATGTCAATGGGTTAAAGTTCAGCTAACAAAGCTGAAAATCAACCTTGGCCTAGCAAGTAACGACCTTCTTAAATAAGGCCCTTAATGAGGGAAATGATCGTTGAAGAAATGTGATTTTTTTTCAATTTTCTTCCCCGAGCGGTTCCTGTGACAAGTATAAAGAAAACTCTTCTAGGAAACAGAAGTGATCCCATTTGAAAGCAGGGTATGAAGTAGTAAGGGAAGGTACTCTAACAGCAATGAAACAGAGGCTTAGCTGTACAGCACCTTCCATTTTGAAGGACCTCAAAACTACAGCTGGTCAGAACATTGTTACCGAACTGTTTCAGGGAGACATATTTGTTTCCAGATCGGGGGTGACAGTTTGTGGCAGGCTAAGGCACCGAGAGGGTCCCCTGTAAGCCAGATCCAGTCCACGAAGACCTTCCGTTTTGCCTGCCAGGCATTAGCTGCTCCATCCAGGTCCCCACTGAGGGCTCTGCAGTAGGGATGGGCCCTGGTACCTGGCTCCAGCAACTGTGTTTCCCTGCCCAGCCGGCAGCATTTCCATGCTGACCTGCCTGAGTGCCCCCCAGTCCCACCAGTTCCAATGACGCTCTGCAGCCAGGAGGGAAATGGCCAGAACTACCAGGAGCTCAGGGCCAACCAGAGCCAGATACGGGGTCTGCCTTTACAGCAGAGCCCCTAGTTGGGACCAGGAAGGAACAGCGGACACCCATCAGGCCAAATGGAAGGCCCTCGCCTGTGGCTCCAGCTCCTGTGTTCCCATGCCAGGTGCCCCCTTTCACTCCTCTGCGGATATTGGGCCAGGAGTGGTGGTGCTCAGATGCTGGTCAGGACAGGGACACTGCAAGCCAGGAGAAGGCTGGAGAGTGGAAGGACAGAGCAGCTGAAAGCCCAGGGTGGATCCAGAGCTGAGTAGTGGGGCCACCCACCCATCAGAGCCCCAGCTGGGAGCAGGAGCCAGGCAGTGGACAACAACAGTTTGGGCTCCACAACTGAGCTCTTCAGGGGGCAACACTGCCACTAGTGACAGCGATTCTATAAGCTAGTGATTAGGGCACTGGGCTGGAATATGGGTGTTTCAGGTTCAACTCTCTTGATTTAGAGCAGAGAATTTTATCCCAGATCACTCCAAATCAGGCAGACCAGGGACCTGAACCTGCGGCTCCCACAGCCCAGGCCAGTGCTCAAGCCACTAGGCTACAGGGTGTGTAGGTGTGCACACATACACACACACACACACACACACACACACACACACACACACTCTCTCTCTCTCTCTCTTAATCTGCCTTAGGGAATAAAACACCCTAAACCAGGCATTCAGTAACAAGAATACAAAGTTTAAACTAACTGCCATATGCCTCTATTCCATGTGGAACATAAGGCCTTCACCACGACACTCCATCTTTGATGGTTTCTTGCTGCAGTCTTCACTTCTTCCCAGGTAATGCTGATAGCTGTCAATTCTCCTTCTTGTTTGCGTGTAAAAAAACAGCCACTGGGGGGAGTGGGCAGATAGTTAAATCAGGAGATGTGTGGCTATCTAGTTTTAGGTGTATTTGTTGTTGGCAACGGCAGGAAGTGGGGTGCCTGCAGAGCTACTGCAGACATATGTGTATGTCTGGCCTGAACGAAGACTCTTAATACCTAACAAGGCTGACGTATGTATGGTTTTACACTACAACACATGGCGATGAGACAGAGCTGAACTTACAAAAATGAAAAAAAAAAGAGAAAGATTTGTGAAGTCATCTGTAAGTCAGGCCTACAAACCCTTACAAACATATGGTAAATGACTACAACCCTTGGGACTATTTCACCATGATTTAATCCACCACACCAAACTTGGGAAGAGTACCGTGAAAGAGCTTATTTTTTCCACTGCTAATGGTATTTCAGATGATTCTAAAAAGAAAGCTATCACAGTCAACAGCGTAGGGACCAAGACTTACAGTTTAACGAGAAACCTGTTAATCCCTGAAGAGCCTGTAGACAAAAGCTTGATGAGCTAGGAAATCTGTTAAAAAATGTTTCAACCCAACACCTAGTGAAACAGTAGAACGACTGAAGTTTAACTCTCGGTCAAGGGCAGCAGGAAGACAGTAACAGAATTTGTGGCAGAACCGAGGAAGCTCTCTCAAGACTGTAGTTACGGTGTGTCCCTGACACACGTGCTAAGAGACAGATTAGTTTGTGGCATTAATGATGACAAAAAGGCAAAGGAGATTACTGTCTGGATGACAGTTAACATTTGAAACAGCTCTGAAATTGGCGCAGGCTATGGAATCAGCAAATAACATTTTACAGGATTTACAAACACAAACCACAGGGCAGATGGAAATAGCACACAAGAAATAGAAGGTAGGTGGAAAAAAATATGCAAGGCGACCTGGGAAACAGATCCAGTCAGCTAGCAGAGAGTGTTATAGTCATGGAGGCAAACGCAACCCAATGGATTGCGGACTGAAATAACGAGAAACGTCACATCTACAGGTGGACAGGACACATCTGAAGTATGTCAAAACAATACCAGGAAAGCAGAGACACAAAACCATGATAAAAAGCAGCCTCATAGCCTTGGTACTTTTCATGTACTTTAGGTGAAAAGCAGTGAAAAAGAAGATGAAGTAGCAGCTTATACTATCTATAGTATAACAAACAAATATTCCTGAAATAGGTCCCATTCATATTGGGCTGTCTGTAAAGGGAAACAAAACATATGATTTGCGCTGTACATGGGAGATAATGTAACTATTATAAGCCAAGAACCATATGGGCCCTTGTGGAAAGATAGTGAGCCACCTTCGCTGCAGAAAGGCATCTACCATTTCTAGGAGTCTCGGGCACTGGCCCTGACTGGCTCAGAAGAGGGTGACTGGCTGACCTTTCACTGGATTCACTGATTTCACTTGAAATCAGAACACGATCTAGTTCTGGAAACTTTTAAATACACATACAGAAGTATTTAAAGATGAACTGGATACTTTAAAAGGCACTGCTGCTAAAGTCTACGTAAACCCAAATGTCATGCCTTGTTATTTCAAACCCAGATCTGTACCCCGTGTCATGAAACAAAATGTTGAAATGGAGTTAAAAAGACTACAGGCAACTGGCATTATTGAACATGTAAAGTTTTCTAGATAGGCTGCCCCAAAAGTCCCAGTGAAGAAGCCAGTTGGCTCCATATGACTACGTGGTGACTATAAGTTGACTGTAAATAGGATCTCAATTAAAACAGCGCCCAATTCCAAAAACTGAACTGCTCTTTGCAGTTTTAGCAGGAGGGCAATTGTTCACAAAGTTACATCTGAGCCAGGCCTGCCAACAGATCATCCTGGAAGAAGACTGCAAGCAGTATGTCATTGTAAATTCTCCAAGACTGTTCAAATATAATCAGTTACTTTTTGGTAGGTCCTCAGCCCCTGCTATTTTCCAAAGAACCATGGGGGGATTGATTCAGGGAATTCCACGTGTGGCAGTATATCTGGATGATATATTAATCACAGGTCCCACAGAATCTGAACATTTACAAAATTTAGCAGAAGAGCAAAACAGGCTAAAGGAAACAGGTCTGCACCGAAAACGGAGTAAGTGTTCCTTCCTGGCATACAAAGTGATATCCTTGGGCTGTAAAGTGGATGCCCAGGGACACCACCAAGTGAGAGATAAAGTCAAAGCAATTAAGGATGCTCTGGCACCTAGGAATAGTTCAGAGCTGAAGGCTTACTGAGGCTTGCTGAATTTCCCGAGTAAGTTTTTGCCAAACTTAACACTTCTAATGCCTCTGTATATGTTACTTAAAAAGGGGGTTAAACGGTATTGGAAATCAGCTCACGAACAAGTGTTTCAGGATTCTAAATTATTGCTGCAGACCTCATAAGTCCTGGACCATTATGAGGCTGACAAACAACTGATGTTGATTTGCGATGCATCTTTGGAATTGGAGCTGTTTTAGCTCACCGGATGGAGGATGGATAAGAAAAGCTAACTGAATTTGCATCCCAGACTGTCTTCTGCTAGTCATAATTATTAATAGCTAGATTGAGAGGGATTAGCTGTTCTTTGGGGTGCAGAAGATATTTCTATTATATATAGGCACTGATTTATAATTTGCACCGATGAAACCCCTACTCACATTGTTTAATGAGATGAAAATTATGCCACAGATGGCATCACTCAGGATCCAGAGATGTCCAGTGACACTAAGGGTCTATGAATATAGCATTGTATACAAAACTGGCCAGAAGTTGGGAAATACAGATGCTTTAAGCCAGTTGCTTTTACTAAAGACACATGAACAAGATAAAAAAAAGTGAAGAGAGTGTTACTAATGGACTGTCTTCATACACCTCCAATGACACCATTACAGGTAAAAGTACTGGATCTATACCAGTCCATGATTCACAAAAGTTTGAGAATTTGTGTTAAAGTGATGGCCACAGACCAAAGCTGATCAGAAGCTCACACCTTATTATAAGTGACACAGTGAACTCAGTGTGCAAGATGGGTATGTATTATGGCATGGTCCTCATTCCAAAGCAAGGATGTGAAGTATGGATGAACTCCATCAACACACCCCATACGTGCCCCCATGACCCCGAGAGCTATGCTGGCAGAAGCATAATTCCTGGTTGGTCACCCATGACAGACAGACCAAATGCAAGTCCGTTAGCCCTCCTAGTAAGGGGTTGGGATTGAGCTAACAACCTGTTCCTGTTAAAAAAAGTAATTACAGAAACCTACACTTCTGTTCAGCTCACCAAACCAAGTCATTGTTAGACATATAATAGAAATACAAGTAGATCTCATTTAGATGAAAACTTTGGGAAGTACCTGAAAAAAAATCTCTCTCATTATGGTGTGAAGAAGAAAGCCTCGAAAAAAAACACATTTTTTGGACATTACATAGAACTCAAAAATTATTAAAACGAAACCCCGAAAAACAGAAGCCCCATCTCCAGTTCCTCAATCCTGGTGCAACATACAACAGCCTCACGGGTGCCCTAAGTTTCACCCAGCCGCCTATGGCCAAAATGCCCTGCTTTAGTATCTGGACATTGCTGCTCAAGAAGTGAGAGTAGTTAGTGATAACAGGCAAGGGATGTGAGAAAAAGCAAGGGAGAGCAGGAGGTGGGAAGAGAGGCAGAGGGATTCAGGAAGAAGGAATTTAAGCAGGACTGAGAGTCAGGGAAGGCCAAAAGTAGGGAGAAGAAGGAGAGAAAAGTAATTGGTCACCAAAGCTCCCTTAAAAAATATTTGATTTGAACTAGAATGTATGGATTGTCAGAGGTCAACCCAGCTAACTGGCTAATCCATGTGCAATGTCATCTCTTCCTTCACTGCTTTCACACTCAACATCCCTTTGGGGCTGCTTCTTTTTATAGCAGCAAATGCTCTTTCCTTTCAAAATACTACAGCACCGTAAGTGTGGCTTGAAAATCCCACTAGCCTTCAAATGGACTCAGCTTGCACAAGAGCGGCCTACTTTTAATTAGTATCAAAATTAGCAAAACACTGTGTATGTACAGAATTTGCAGTAAGTCATTAGGTTTCTAAAAGCTTCCCTTCCAACGAGAGGTCCACAGTTATCTCACTGTCCTCTGTTATCTCTTGTCTTACACTTACATTGAAAGTTCTTTTGGGCATTTGTTATGTTTTTACAGTGCCCACCCAGCACAACAGAACCTTGGCCACTAGGTACTACAAACAAATTGTATAAACAACAAAGTCCCATTAAAGGTCATGTAATTTTACACCCATCTTACTGTCATGATTATTTGCCAACTTGTAGGGCCAATTTGTGATCTCTTGATGAGTAATTCCAGGGAAAATGGAGGAACTGCTCACCAATGGGAGTCAGGGATTCACAGTCTGTACCACTGAGCACTTTGATTCTCATGTACTTTATCATGCTGTCTCAACAGGCAGAATAAGAGAAAAAGATAAAGATCAATATAAAAGAGCAAAGGCAATTAAACCTAACATTCAAATACATGAATCTTCCACTTAAGGTTAGAAACAATAAAACAGGCCTTTTGCTATATATTCAGAGAAAGAAAATGCATGAGCTGGAGCACCTAAATCTGTGCAGTTCTTCTTTGGGTACTGAGGGCTGCCTGTGAGATGCCCAGTGCTCGTGATCTCTTCAATGACGAATAAACAAAAGAATTAGAACATTTGCTTTGCCAGACTAGATCAGACCTGTGGTCCATTGGGTTCAATATCCAGTGTCTGACAGTGCAAGAAAACATGCAACAGGCAGATGTGGGATAATCTGCCCTCCCTGACGGTCTCATTCCAACCCCTAATAGGTAGAGGTTAGTTCACATCCATTTTACACCATCCGCAATGCCTTTTGTTACCAACTTCATCACCGTCTATTGCTAATGCAAAGAGTGTTGGTGACACCACGCATCCCTATCCTACTCCAGTCACAATATCAAACCCCTCACCCAGGCTTGTTTCCAATCTTACTATGCATCTAACTTCCATCATATAAACTCTGTATTATATTGATCAGTTTGTCTTGCATCTCTTAGCTGCTAGCAATATCCACAGGGTGTCTCTGGGGACACCATTGAATACCTTCTTTAAGTCAATAAAGTTGATTAAGATGGATTTTTTCAGACAGTGGCTTTTTTGAGGATCTACCTGGACAGAACCCAGTCTGTTCTTCTAGTAATTTTTCATCCACCATCTTGTCCATTCTGTTCAGCATAACAGTAGCCAATATTTTACCTGGGATTGATAACAGTACAATACCTTTTCCGGCAATTCCACAACACCACCATCTTTCCAGTCTTGGGGCACTTGTTCTTCCTCCCATATTTCATTAGAGTTTTGTTAGCTGCTCCATCAGAATTTCACCTCCTGCCCTTGGTACCTTTATTTGAATTCTGGTAGTTCACTGGGTCCCAGCTCTCCCCTGTCTCCAGCATCCCTCACCAGCTATCACTTCAATGTGGTGGCAGTCCACCTTTCGGTAGATAGTGATAGGGTCGCCAATTACGTTTGCCCCCTTCCAGGGTAACAGAGTCCAACAAAATACACAGTCCACCCCCAACAAAGGGGTTACAGCCCATCTCCAGATCCCTATGGATGGCACGCCTTTCAATTCAGACTTACAATGTCTTTATCCTCTCCTCCTGTCCAATGGGAAATGGGAAGGGGTTTACTTCCCTTCCACAAAAAGGGCGATTGGTAGGGGAGCTCAGGGCCTCCCCATCTACCAGGCTCAGACCCAGGGCCCTATGAGAGGCAGTGATATCCAACACCCTGGAGTGCTTTGAGACTGCTTTCCTTGGCCACTTCCTACTACTTGCTTCTTCACAAGGCTCAAAGTTCTTCACTTAAAGTCCAACAGAAAAATAGCAAAAAAACAAATGAATCTTCAGGCCAGATGGTAGTCCTCTTTCCAGGCTATTCCTAGCTTCCAACTGGCCCAAGTTCCTGGGTTTCATTCCCAACACCAAGGTGGTCACACTCCTCTCTACCCAGAGTTTAAGGCAGGCTGTGGTCCCTGTTTGGGTCCTGTCTCCAATCAGGATTCCAGCTCAGTCTCCCAGGCATCTCTCAGCCCTCAGCCTAAGGGAGAAAGCTCCCTTTACCTCTCACTTGGTTCTCTTCCCTTGACCCTCCCTTTAGGGTCTGGGGTAGCTGCCACTTGCAGGCCCTTCCTTGCAGTAAGAACTCCTGCTGTCCCCTTATTCAGGATCTCCCAAGATGGGCCTCTCCTCCAGACAGTTTAATACGGAATGAAAGTGTTCTGTCCATTGTCTGGCTTGTTTCTCATTAGTGTTCAACATCTGTTCCTGAAACCCCCTGACAGGCATCACCTGTGATAGTCTGGTTCTTCCCGAGATGTCTTCCACTATTCTACAGAGCTGCTTAAAAAGTTTCCCCTCTGTGCTGCTGCTTCTGCCTCTGCAGCTTTCATGTGGCCCCAGGTGTTTCTATTTTGCTTGCATCTCTCCTTTATTTCTGTGTCCCTCTGCAGCTTCCTTTCAGAGCTCTACTTGTGTCTTGCACGGTTCTTTTTTTCCCCTTCAGAACTTTCCACTCAATCACTGCCTGGATTCCAGCTGTATTTTATGTCTCTTTCTTCCACCCTGTTCGATGGCCCATTACTTCCTCTGCTGTCTCAACTGCTGTCTTCTTCCACTTTGACCATTTGTCTTCCAGACTATCATCAGCCTGGTTCGGAAAAACACTGGAACAATTGCTAAGTGCAATCTTGAATCTGATCTCCGTTTCTTGGCCCTTGAGCTTCTCTACTGCTGCAACAGACTTTTTGTCAGTCTTTGTGATCTTTCTGAGTTTAAGCAGTAATGTGGCCACTAAAAGATAATGATCTGAGACAACACCTGCTCCTCTGCTGACTGACATCCCATGATCTCCATGTCAGCTTGTGAATCCTGAAGACACTGTCTCCTTTGAACTGGACTAGGAACGCACAGACTTTCTGTGAGGAACTGCAAAGAAATCATAGAATATCAGGGTTGGAAGGGACCTCAGGAAGTCACCTAGTCCAACCCCCTGCTCAAAGCAGCACCAATCCCCAACTAAATCATCCCAGTCAGGGCTTTGTCAAGCCTGACCTTAAAAATATCTAAGGAAGGAGATTCCACCACCTCCCTAGCTAATGCATTCCAGTGTTTTACCACCCTCCTGGTGAAAAAGTTTTTCCTAATATCCAACCTAAACCTCCCCCACTGCAACTTGAGACCATTACTCCTTGTTCTGTCATCAGCTACCACTGAGAACAGTCTAGATCCATCCTCTTTGGAACCCCCTTTCAGGTAGTTGAAAGCAGCTACCAAATCCCCCCTCATTCTTCTCTTCCGCAGACTAAACAATCCCAGTTCCCTCAGCCTCTCCTCATAAGTCATGTGTTCCAGTCCCCTAATCATTTTTGTTGCCCTCCGCTGGATGCTTTCCAATTTTTCTACATCCTTCTTGTAGCATGGGGCCCAAAACTGGACACAGTATTCCAGATGAGGTCTCACCAAGGTTGAATAGAGGGGAACGATCACGTCCCTCCATCTGCTGGCAATGCCCCTACATATACATCCCAAAATGCCATTGGCCTTCCTGGCAACAAGGGCATACTGTTGACTCATATCCAGCTTCTCGTCCACTGTAACCCCTAGGTCCTTTTCTGCAGAACTGCTGCCGAGCCATTCGATCTCTAGTCTGTAGCGGAGCATGGGATTCTTCCGTCCTAAATGCAGGACTCTGCACTTGTCCTTGTTGAACCTCATCAGATTTCTTTTCGCCCAATCCTCTAATTTGTCTAGGGCCCTCTGTATCCTATCCCTACCCTCCAGCGTATCTACCTCTCCTCCCAGTTTAGTGTCATCTGCAAACTTGCTGAGGGTGCAATCCACACCATCCTCCAGATCATTTATGAAGATATTGAACAAAACCAGCCCGAGGACCGACCCTTGGGGCACTCCACTTGATACTGGCTGCCAACTAGACATGGAGCCATTGATCACTACCCGTTGAGCCCGACAATCTAGCTAGCTTTCTATCCATCTTATAGTCCATTCATCCAGCCCATACTTCTTTAACTTGCTGGCAAGACTACTGTGGGAGACAGTGTCAAAAGCTTTGCTAAAGTCAAGGAACAACACGTCCACTGCTTTCCCTTCATCCACTGAGCCAGTTATCTCGTCATAGAAGGCAATTAGATTAGTCAGGCATGACTTGCCCTTGGTGAATCCATGCTGACTGTTCCTGATCACTTTCCTCTCCTTTAAGTACTTCAGAATTGATTCCTTGAGGACCTGCTCCATGATTTTTCCAGGGACTGAGGTGAAGCTGACTGGCCTGTAGTTCCCAGGATCCTCCTTCTTCCCTTTTTTAAAGATGAGCATGCCCATATGGAAATTACCCCAGCAGTTGGGTGGGAAGTTATGAAAAGGAAATTATCTCAGAAGGGCTGGAATGTTAAGACAGTGGAACTGAGCACCCTTAATGAGCCAAAGGAGAGTGGTCTAGCACAGGGCAGGAGTCAGGATATCTGAGTTCTATTCCCAGCTCTGCAATCATGGGCAAGTCACACTCCCTTGAATGTTGAGTTGGAATCTTCCTCAGATAGTCTAGGTGGTGGAAAAGACTTCCTAAATTCACATCCCGCTTCAGAGTAACTTTGCAGCAGAGGGAAGGCAGAATCTGATGCTTGGATCTGAAGCATCAGGTGCCAGAAGAGACTGAATTAAATTTGCATATTCCTGAAGGATACTCATAAAAATAGTCAGGAAAAAAAGAGGTGCAAGGGAGAACTCCAGTATGAAAAAGACAGTGTTTGGAAAGTTCAGAGTAGGTGAACCTGTTCTCTAGGGTGATGATAGTTACAAGTAGCTATTAATGTGGTTTCATTCCAGTAAAACAGACTATTAGTCATTTTCATGTACTTACAGTGCTGAACTACAAGACATGTTCAAGCTGGGAGGGTTACAAGTGCTTTGGAGGAAAGGATTATAATTCAAAATGATCTGGACAAACTGGAGAAATGGTCCGAAGTAAATAGGATGATTTTCAAAAAGGACAAATGCAAAGTACTCCACTTAGGAAGGAACAATCCATTGCACACGTTCAAAATGGGAAATGACTGCCTAAGAAGGAGTACTGTGGAAAGGGATCTGGGGGTCATAGTGGACAAGAAGCTAAATATGAATCATAGATTCATAGATTCATAGATATTTAGGTCAGAAGGGACCATTATGATCATCTAGTCTGACCTCCTGCACAACGCAGGCCACAGAATTTCACCCACCACTCCTACAAAAAAAACCTCACACCTATATCTGTGCTATTGAAGTCCTCAAATTGTAGTTTAAAGACCTCAAGGAGCAGAGAATCCTCCAGCAAGTGACCCGTGCCCCATGCTACAGAGGAAGGCGAAAAACCTCCAGGGCCTCTTCCAATCTGCCCTGGAGGAAAATTCCTTCCCGACCCCAAATATGGCGATCAGCTAAACCCTGAGCATATGGGCAAGATTCATCAGCCAGATACTACAGAAAATTCTTTCCCAGTGTATCAGTGTAACAATGTTGAAAAAAAAAAAAAGCAAACATCAGTCCGGGATGTATTAGCAGGAGTGTTGTAAGCAAGACACGAGAGGTAATTCTTCCTCTCTAGTCCATGCTGATTAGGCCCCAACTGGAGTATTGTGTCCAGTTCTGGGTGCCACATTTCAGGAGAGATGTGGACAAATTGGAGAAAGTCCAGAGGAAAAACAACAAAAATGATTAAAGGTCTAGAAAACATGACCTATGAGGAAAGATTGAAAAAATTGGGTTTGTTTAGTCTGGAAAAGAGACGACTGAGAGGGGACATGATAACAGTTTTCAAGTACATAAAAGGTTGTTACAAGGAGGAGGGAGAAAAATTGTTCTTCTTAACTGCTGAGGATAGGACAAGAAGCAATGGGCTTAGCACTACCTTATTTCATTAGTAGTCTCACTATATAGAGTTAGCAGGAAGTGTTGAGCATTTCAAGCCCCCACTGACCACAATGGGATCTGTGGGTATTCAGCAGTTTTGAACAAAAAGATTAGACCACCTATACTTAGGTACCCAGACTTGAACATGTTCGTGATGAATCTTTATCAGGGACAGAACCCACAACCTCATGCTCCTTATCCCAGGCCACCTATACGTGAACTAAAGGAGAATCTCCATTCTGTACAGCAGTATTAGGAGCGATCCTTGCTGGACCAGCCTTTAGAGGGTGATATGTACATACCAGATCTGTTCATTATCCTGTCACTCTTAGGCAGGCATCTCAAGTAGCTCCTACCTTAAGGGCCAAAAGATGTATTTTCCTTAAGTTTCCTATCATGTGAAGTGTGGGTCCATTCAGCGGATGAGGAGGAGCTAACCTGAGTCTGATCAAACACGTCAGGAGTGTCATGTGAAGCTTGCTATCATTAAGTTTCCAGAGATGAATAATGACACAAGTATAATGCAGGAAATAAAGCTCCAGCCCATTTACAGTTTTAGTACTTTAGGATGCTGTGGCCAACACAGGACAGTGTTTTATGGCTCTTTGGTGAATTAAGTTAGAGAAATAATCAGGTAATAACAGAAATCGCCTCATAAAAATTATACAACTATATAAAACCTTCAAGTTGGTTTGATGGAGCATAATCATTTAAGGGCCAGCGAGATATTTCAAAACATAAATTAAAGGCATCTTAAATGGCAAACATCTTTTTCTTTAATTATGCTTGTTATACACAGTGTGGTCATATTATCCTCAATCACATTTAGGGCAACGGAAAACTAAAGAATTTTCAACTGAGTTTAAAAAAAAAATAGATCAAGGCTATTATTTCTTGAAATACAGAAAAGTTGGTTAACCCAGAAATAAGAAAGCTACCCAAATAGCATCCCATTATCCAATGTAGACAGCTTGCCATGCAATTCTGATCTCATTTAGAAGGATATCTGAAAAGTGTGCAGGCTTGAAGCCCTCTTTTTCCAGCCGCTCTGCACAGCCTCAATTCAATTCTGCCACAGACTCACTGAATGACCTTAGTGTAAAGTTCCTACCATGATGGGGGCCATATAAGTACTGGAACAAGTAGTGGAGATTCTATCTATGAGGTCTCTCACAGAAGCTACCAATTTCCATGCAAGAACTGGATGAAAAATGATTCACTTCCTGACAACACAGCTCCTAAACTGACCAAGGATCCCTGTGCCTTTTCCAATGGGCAAATGGAAAAAACAACAACTGTATTTGTAACTCTTCTAGCCTCTCCTGGTCTAGGGTGCTATAGGCTAAGTCTTATTGTAACACTGGCAGACCCCAGTTGTTGGTGGGTGGGATCAAACCTGGGAACCTCTTGAGCTAAATGCCATATAGCGCTTAGCTAAGGCTGTAGAGCAAACTTATTAATCAAGCTCTCCCTCTCCCACTCCCCCCTGAATGGGACAGAACACCACATTCAGAAGATGTGGGGGTTACATTATGGTCAGTCCTAATCTGAAAGTGGATTCTCGTTATGGCTGATGATTCATGTAAAGACTGTGCACTGTATGTAATAGTGGGTTGAGAAGATGAATCATTACAATTCCATTGTGTTTTTGAAGCAATTGCTAGGTGGAAAACATTTGTATCCACCCAACACTAGCTCAGCAGCCATGGGAAATGATTTTTAGGTCTGGCAAAATGTACATCAACTTTATAGTCAGAGACTTTAATCTTAATTTTATTGGTTACAGTTGGAAAATACAAGGAATAATATTTGAGGAGAATCTTGACATTTGGCTGTACCTTAAAAGAGCAATAAGCCTTTTAGCTAGGAATAATCCAAAATGTATTCACTGAGGTTTTTTTGCTTATATTTATTCAGTGAAGCCCCATCAAAGACATAAAACAAACACAAAGCTGGCTCGAGGCTGTTATTTGTATGTATGTAATTCTTGGCGTTCAGTTAAGCACATCCTTCCAATCATTAGCAGGAGATAGACAAGTCCAGACAATGTGCACTAGTATTACCGCCATGGATCTTGCATTGTTGACAACAGGGACTAAGTTAATTTTGAATTGAGTTTAGTCATCTTGTTGTGTTTTACACAGATGATTTTCTGACGGGGTTTCTATTTCAGGTCATCACAATTAAAATGAAAAGCATCTTTCCCCAGTCATTCTCCTCCTTTACTGTGGATTCCATAAGTATGGAGAGCAATGCCCTGCAAATACTGGGGCAGATTCATCCCCAGCATAATCAGCAGAGTTACTCCAGGGATCAAATGCAGCCCATTATGTAAGAGCTTTGTACATATTAAAAGACAACCATATGGTTTGACAGCTGGCTGACAATGTCCTCAGGAAAGCTGAAAATAAAGACTTGTGGAGAAAATCCAGCTATTGAAAATGGAAAGTTTTGGAAAGCGGAGTTAACTGTGGCTAAGGCGATGTCAGAGAGTCAGACGTTACAGATGGAAGAGCCCGCAATGAGTTATTTAACCCACTCTCCCTGCCAACCTGAATTATTCAGCCCAGATGTCCATGGCTTCCACAGTTGTACTTTCCAACTGTACCTTTGTGAGACCATTTCACAGTCTTAATAGCACGCATGGTCAGGAAGATTTCCTGATAGCCCAAATGAGTTCTTCCTTTTAAAAACAAATGTCAACCCATTTCTCCTACGTATTCCCCCTCAAACCAAGCTAATAATTCCTCTTCCTTCTTGGCGGTTACACCCTGTTTGTAGACAGTCATCAAGTCCCACTTCACCAAGTTAAACTCTCCTCACAAGTCAACCACTGATATGGCAATGGGAGTCTGGATCCCATGCGCAACTCAGTGGAAGTGAGTGCAAGGATCTAAGGGGAGAATTTTGCCCTCACAAGAAGTAGCCCTAAGACACTCCAGAGCTAAAACTAAAAAAGGGACCAAACTATATTGAAGCATCAAGTGTCCACACTACACATGAATCACCAGCCCAGGGAAACTAGACTGAAAACAGCTTACTTGTAAACCCATCATAAGGAAAATAAAAGCAGAACAGTAAAGACTGCTTGGTTAATTCTCTTTCTTTTGGCGTATTCAGTGTTGTGCGAGAATCTTTTCTCTCGAGCTGGGTCTGCATTTGCAGAGTAAGGGCACCAGTCCATCTCTGGCAGCATGAATGCTATGAAGCAGTAAAGCAAAAGATCAGAACACAGCTGGGATGAGTTTTTGATTTGGAAAACTGACAGATTAGCTCCCTTCCTTTGGCTTTAATGTTTCCGACTGAAGATAAAGGAATCATTTTGGGTTGAAATTTCTATCACATGAACCACCACAGGTTCCATTTACACTAAGACTCCTTTAAGCTTCTCAGGTAGCATTATGGGGCCTTAAAAATAAGGCATAAATTCATTTTACTGCCAAAGTGGTGTAACGGGACCTTCGCATAAACGAGAATCAAGCCTCATATGCCTAGAATAGCCGCACTCTGCATTTACACAGCACCTTTCACCCAAGCTGCACAAAATACTTTACAACAATTAATCCATTCTTTTAAATACCATCATCCAGGATTGTTAATGTTATTTTACAGATGGGGAAGCTGAGACAAAGAGGTTAAAGTTCTTCTAGTCCTGGTTTTTGAAAGCACTGGACAGGCTGGGATCAAGCTACTTCAAAGACCACCTGTCCCATCACAGTCCTCCAGGACAGCTGTTATCCACAGGCACACTTTCCTTGCATTGGCAAAGATAAGACCCTGAAGGTATGTCTACACTGTATCGTAAACCTGATTCTATGAGATCCAGGCTTGTGGACTTGGTGCTTCCAAACCCACATTTGAGCACCCACGCTGCACTGTAAGTCCAGGTTTACAATTCCTGGACCCAGGTCTCACAGCTGTGCTAACATAGCCACACTGCACTACTCAGACCTTCTGACTTGGGTCTGTGGCTTGAGCTGCGTCCACACTGCAAAGTGACAGGGCTTGGACCTGACTCTCAGTGGGACCTGGGTCCTGACCCCACTCCCAGGAGGGTCTGAGGACCTGGGTCCTGGGCACTTGCTGACACAAATCAGACTGATTTGTGTGGATGGAAGAGGGCTTGGGCTCAAACTGGAGTCAGACCCTGGGCTTAGTGGGCAGTGTAGACATATCCTCAGAGGCAAAGGGTATCTTCAATGGCAGGATCCCAGCTGACCCCTTTCCAGACTCTCAGGAAGCCAGGCTGAGTTTGAACCCGACCAGAGGAACATAGGATGGGCAGGGACCTCCTGGGTCACGAGTACAAAGCACTACTATTGCAGACCACCCTGTCATATAATCCCATTCATAAAACTTATCAAGTTCATCAAGATACATCTGTGTCTTATCACCATGGTCATGTCTAAATGCAAAACCTCTCCCCACCTTCGATAAGGTCTTCAAACAGTAATGGCATCTTTCCAAGACCAACACGCAGTTGGTTGCTGGAGTTCTCAGCTCCAGCCGCATGAGGATGTCAGCCCTTTAACTTGCTACCACCTTTATTCAGCACACACTCCTCTGTTGCCAGAGCGTGACAACTTCAGCTCAGCACGTGCTGCAGCAATTTTCCAACCTATGACCCCGGCTTCACCCCTGTATTCAGTGCTGAGCTGGAGCCGGTTCACACCAGTTCACTGGAACCGGTTGTTAAATTTAGAAGCCCTTCTAAATTTAACAACCGGCCAAAAGTGGCGCCTTAGGGGCTGGAGCACGCACGGGGAAAATTTGGTGGGTGCAGAGCACCCACCGGCAGCTCCCCACCTGGCCCCAGCTCACCTCACCTCTGCCTCCTCCCCTGAGCACACCGCCCTGCTCTGCTTCTCCGCCCTGCCCCCAGATTTCCCGCAAATCAGCTGTTTGCGCAGGAAGCTGGGGGGAGGGGGGGGGGGGCTGAGAAGCAAGCGGCGACTTCGCGCTCGACCCAAGGAGGCAGAGCGGAGGTGAGCTGGGGCGGGCGCAAGGAGGGCCACCTGTGTCACAGCAGGTAACCTGGGGGACGCGCAGGGGAACCGCTCCCCGCCCCAGCTCACCTCCGTCTCCCACGACCCCCTCGTGGGATGAGGAGGGAACCGGTTGTTAAGATTTTGGCAGCTCATCACTGCCTATATTACGGAAATCAATTGAGTTGCTGCACCACTGTCAAGCAGTTGTAACTGAGTGGAAATCCAGTCCTATGACAGGTAACACTAACCACTGCTCCTCAGCCTAGCAAGGGGCAATGAGACAAGCTGAGGATAGCAGAGAAGATTCGGGTGGCTAGTCTCATGTGAATGCATGTCATAGCTCCCATTTGTCACAACAGGCCCAATCTTGCAAGATGCTCAGCAAATACTAACTCCAAATGAAATTAGTGGGGCTTGAGAGTTATGTGCACCTCGCGAGGGAGGCTCATATTTTAGCAGGATCAGACCCAAAGGGAGATTGAAATAGGAAATTGTATCACATAAAAGGATCTTGCACTCCCCACTGTATACTATTCTTGGCAGGTTTTTCGAAGCCTTGGAAAAAACTGCAACATCTGTAGGCTAAAAATAGGAACCAAATCATGTTCTTTCAGTTGTTTACACAGGTGCCCTCCTCTCCACATGATATATTTAGTTGGGTTCTTTTTATTTTTGGAACAATTGTGCATATAGGATCTATGGCTCCAGTCTGTTACTGGCAATTCCAGGAGACAGAAGGTGAGGGCAGCAGCATCCTACCATAATTGCAACAGCTGGAAGAATTGTCTTGATTTGATTATTTCTTACAAAAGGTGAGGAGTTTGGACTTAAAGGGCTTTTTTTTTTTTTTTTAAGTTTTGGATGGGGGAAAGTTCCAGCGGCTATGAAAGTAGTCATATCAATAATGCACACTCCCTGCATTTAAGACGCTGCTACCCAGAACCCATGCTCTGCACAAAGGAAGGGTTGTTATAAATATATTCTAATTTTGTTTTACAGTGAAGTTAAGAAGAAATCATCAGCTGGAAGAAACGAAGAACTGTGTAGAAGGCAATTAAGTAATGTAAGCAACACATGATCCCCTGCAGTATTTCCAACCACAACATAGCTTTACACTTGCACACATCTGCAGATTTTCTAAAAATCTCAGAAAACAATAAAATAAAGACTTAATCCTTCTAGAGTGCTTTTCCTCCACGGAGTCTAAATTCTTTACCCAAAGTAGATCAGCATCATTATCCCCATTTTAGAGATTAGGAAGAATTGAAAGGACTCACCCTAGGTGGTATAGCACATCAATAGTAGAGTTAAGACTAGAACCCAAGTCTTGCAGTTCCTAGCCTTAAGCTTATTCCGTGAGGCAAATTACTCAGAGTCCTGATCTTGCCAACACTTATGCGCAAACCTCCTTTTACTCACTTGAGCAGTCCTATTGAACTCAATGGGACGACACTCACTAGTAAAGTTTAGCAGGCGCATAAGTGTTTTCAGGATCAGTGTCTAAAAGCATGGAAGCCAAATTTCCAAAGACCTATAAAAATGGACCCACAGTATTCACAGTCATACTAGGTTATGGACAGAAAAAGACACCCGCCCCACAAACAAGTGCTCAAATGCAAGAATGCTCATAGTTATGCCCATAAAAATTGTGAGTGAATTTTAAGGGTCCTTCAAAAACATGGCCTTTAAATAAAGTGTCACAGAAATCAGAAAAGCTGGTCAAAATGTTTTAAAATTAATTGAAAATAATCTAAATTCATCAAAACTCTAGTTTCAACTACCCTGTCTCCAAACAAAAAACCCTAGAACATTTTTAACAAAAGTGATCCAAATAGTTCTGGTTTTTGATCAACTCTCAAAACCTGTTGGTTCACCTGGTATTAATGCAAGTTTGTGCCATAAAGTACACTTTGCAGTTCTTTGCAGTTAATTTTAAATGCTTCCAGATTTGGGGCTCCTACAGTCATGTGGCAAAGGTAAAGAATCACAGAAAGAGTTGCTTTCTCCTAGCACTCACCCAGTGGTGGCTGGTGAACTTTGGGGCAAGTGGGGCACTGCAGAAACCCTTGGGGCTCCCCCACACCAGAACTCCCCTCTTAGCCCCAGATCTCCGGGACCTCTTCCCCCCAATTCCCAAGCTGCTTAGCTCTGGCAGTCTCTCTCCTCCCTTCACCCTAACTCCTCCCTTCTCCCAGACCCTGGCGCTTACTCCCTGACCCTTCCCCGCACAGGCTTCACACTTCCCAAACCTCCTAAGCCTCCCCCTGCCCTCCTCTGGGTCAGGAGTGACAGATTTACCAGCTCAGCAGAGTGGCTTTTTGCTTGTCCATCTGGCCTTTCTTCCTGCTTCCCCAGGGCAACCCCCAGCTCCTTGTCAATTTGTCCTCCAGCTTCTCTTCCCCCACAGGCTGTGAAGGCAAGGACTGATCGGAGGCAAACCGCAGGGATGTGGAGTGGAGTCTGGGGCACTGGATTCACCACCCAAGCCACAGGCTGCAGAGACCGTACAACGCATTGAAGTGTTACACTCCAACTGCCATGGGTAGACAGAGTATCTATTCTGTGTTCACAGTTCACAGCCCCCCGCCCACACACACACCCCGATACCCATGTGTGCTTTTGCGTATTTTGGTGGGGGATGGAGCCCCAACACCCTCTGTACAAGAGCTGCCACTGCATGGAACAAGGGACATTTGAAAAAGGAAAACAAATTTATCACTAAAGTGATTCTGTCTCTCTCCTCACTCTACAGCTCCTGCCTAGAACCTTCTCCAGCCCAGTTCTGGCTCACTTCCTGTTACAGATTTAAAGAAACCATATTCCTATCCTTACACACTACCAGGTGCCTTGAGAAACTATTCCAGAGCCTAATAGAAGAAGGCTCTAATGATAAAGTTTTAAAGCCACCAATTCAATGGACAAAGGCCCTTTGGGAGACACCCAGATAGGCACAATTACAGTAATTCCACCAAAAGAATCAGGGAAATGCACTCAGCAGTAGTTAGGTGCGCTGTTAAAACCCGTGTGTGTAAGTACTTGATCACAGCAGCCATGCAAATACACCCAGTTGTGGTGTGCGTTGACATCCATAAATAGTGTGAGCAAAGATGTCTGAAGCATTAAGGAGATTTTTACAACAGCATTTAAAATAAAGGGCACCTTCTTGAGTCTGGCAGAAAACTGCCATCTCTTAAGATGCTGGAGGGCTCTCCTGACAAACAGAGTCAACAATGCCTTGCAAGACTCATCTTCCGGTAATGAATGAAAGCAATCTGTCTTGCTATTGTGCTAAAGATACAGATATACACAGTAACCATGCCACTTTAGCTATTATCACACCTCACCGTAATTCACAATTCCCCACTGCATTAGCGCGTCTCCAGTACACACAAGGGCATCCTATTATTAAACTAAAACCCGGGAAAAGAAGTCAGCCACTTATTGTAGCTGGTGTATTCCTCATGCCATTACCTCTTCCCATTGCCTCACTGTAAACAGTTGAAAGCCAAAGAACCATTCTCTGCACTCTCAGCTTTAACCTACGATCTTTCAGAATCTATTTAACCCCCCAACAGAGCTCTAGCCTGAGAGTAGTTTTGATAGTCCAGACTCCCACACACGCCTGCTCAAATCAAGTCCACTTTCTTGGTCAATACTTGCCAGACACAAAGAGTCAACTAACTAACCACCACCACAAGGAATCGGTAATATTTCCCTAATTCCTTTGGTTTTATTTTATTCCATGATTATTAGGCTAGGCGTCAACTTCAAAAGTAGAAAGGTCTGGTGTGGGAATGTGCTGAATTAGCCCACTCCCTAGTCACTACTCTCCCTGTCAGCGCTGGCCCCTTTTGGCCTGTGCCAGTTCCTCACACAGGAGGGAAAAGTGGCTTTCTGCTGCCGACATCTCCATCCCTCCCTCCCCCTACTGGACTTTTGCCACTAGGGATCCTCCACTAAGATCGGTTCCTTTGCTCCCCCTACATTGCTACCCCATCATGACCGCATCTATGTAGGTCCACGTGGCTGTTCCCAAGATTCATTCCGGATAAAGTCCATGTTACTTATTTCTATTTGAACAACAACAAAAACTTTATTGGCCCTAATGTAAATGTAAGCGGGGGAATAGTCCCACTATTGTGGGGAACTTCCTTGGCTTCTGCACTACCCCGTTGAAGTGGGCTAGCGAAAGGATCTGAGTGCTCGCTCCCACTTCCTTTACCCAGTGGCCTCCCTGCCCTTGAGGACCAGGTAGAATTAGTGGGGGAAGCAAAAGTGGATGGGAATCTGGGAGGCAGTGACCATGAGTTGGTTGAGTTCAGGATCCTGACGCAGGGAAGAAAGGTAAGCAGCAGGATACGGACCCTGGACTTCAGGAAAGCAGACTTCGACTCCCTCAGGGAACGGATGGCCAGGATCCCCTGGGGGACTAACTTGAAGGGGAAAGGAGTCCAGGAGAGCTGGCTGTATTTCAAGGAATCCCTGTTGAGGTTACAGGGACAAACCATCCCAATGAGTCGAAAGAATAGTAAATATGGCAGGCGACCGGCTTGGCTTAACGGTGAAATCCTAGCGGATCTTAAACATAAAAAAGAAGCTTACAAGAAGTGGAAGGTTGGACATATGACCAGGGAAGAGTATAAAAATATTGCTCGGGCATGTAGGAATGAAATCAGGAGGGCCAAATCGCACCTGGAGCTGCAGCTAGCGAGAGATGTCAAGAGTAACAAGAAGGGTTTCTTCAGGTATGTTGGCAACAAGAAGAAAGCCAAGGAAAGTGTGGGCCCCTTACTGAATGAGGGAGGCAACCTAGTGACAGAGGATGTGGAAAAAGCTAATGTACTCAATGCTTTTTTTGCCTCTGTTTTCACTAACAAGGTCAGCTCCCAGACTGCTACGCTGGGCATCACAAAATGGGGAAGAGATGGCCAGCCCTCTGTGGAGATAGAGGTGGTTAGGGACTATTTAGAAAAGCTGGACGTGCACAAGTCCATGGGGCCGGACGAGTTGCATCCGAGAGTGCTGAAGGAATTGGCAGCTGTGATTGCAGAGCCATTGGCCATTATCTTTGAAAACTCGTGGCGAACCGGGGAAGTCCCGGATGACTGGAAAAAGGCTAATGTAGTGCCAATCTTTAAAAAAGGGAAGAAGGAGGATCCTGGGAACTACAGGCCAGTCAGCCTCACCTCAGTCCCTGGAAAAATCATGGAGCAGGTCCTCAAAGAATCAATCTTGAAGTACTTGCATGAGAGGAAAGTGATCAGGAACAGCCAGCATGGATTCACCAAGGGAAGGTCATGCCTGACTAATCTAATCGCCTTTTATCATGAGATTACTGGTTCTGTGGATGAAGGGAAAGCAGTGGATGTATTGTTTCTTGACTTTAGCAAAGCTTTTGACACGGTCTCCCACAGTATTCTTGTCAGCAAGTTAAGGAAGTATGGGCTGGATGAATGCACTATAGGGTGGGTAGAAAGCTGGCTAGATTGTCGGGCTCAACGGGTAGTGATCAATGGCTCCATGTCTAGTTGGCAGCCGGTGTCAAGTGGAGTGCCCCAGGGGTCGGTCCTGGGGCCGGTTTTGTTCAATATCTTCATAAATGATCTGGAGGATGGTGTGGATTGCACTCTCAGCAAATTTGCGGACGATACTAAACTGGGAGGAGTGGTAGATACGCTGGAGGGGAGGGATAGGATACAGAAGGACCTAGACAAATTGGAGGATTGGGCCAAAAGAAATCTGATGAGGTTCAATAAGGATAAGTGCAGGGTCCTGCACTTAGGACGGAAGAATCCAATGCACCGCTACAGACTAGGGACCGAATGGCTAGGCAGCAGTTCTGCGGAAAAGGACCTAGGGGTGACAGTGGACGAGAAGCTGGATATGAGTCAGCAGTGTGCCCTTGTTGCCAAGAAGGCCAATGGCATTTTGGGATGTATACGTAGGGGCATAGCGAGCAGATCGAGGGACGTGATCGTCCCCCTCTATTCGACATTGGTGAGGCCTCATCTGGAGTACTGTGTCCAGTTTTGGGCCCCACACTACAAGAAGGATGTGGATAAATTGGAGAGAGTCCAGCGAAGGGCAACAAAAATGATTAGGGGTCTAGAACACATGACTTATGAGGAGAGGCTGAGGGAGCTGGGATTGTTTAGCCTGCAGAAGAGAAGAATGAGGGGGGATTTGATAGCTGCTTTCAACTACCTGAAAGGGGGTTCCAAAGAGGATGGCTCTAGACTGTTCTCAATGGTAGCAGATGACAGAACGAGGAGTAATGGCCTCAAGTTGCAGTGGGGGAGGTTTAGATTGGATATTAGGAAAAACTTTTTCACTAAGAGGGTGGTGAAACACTGGAATGCGTTGCCTAGGGAGGTGGTGGAATCTCCTTCCTTGGAAGTTTTTAAGGTCAGGCTTGACAAAGCCCTGGCTGGGATGATTTAACTGGGAATTGGTCCTGCTTCGAGCAGGGGGTTGGACTAGATGACCTTCAGGGGTCCCTTCCAACCCTGATATTCTATGATTCTATGACCCCCCTTCTACTCTCCTGCCTGGCAGAGTCCTCGTAACCCCAACAAGGCTGGGCCCAGGATTCCTGGGGGGTTGACCCCCAACCCTGCTGTGGTCACCTAGGACAGGGGCTAGGGTGTCCCCACTCCACGGTACTCTCTCTGCACTGGGCACTTCTCTGACCCACTGACCATTACATACAAGTTAAAGCAAATGCAAGTTATTTAATCAACAATTAATTTTAAAAAGAATAAGGAAAAATGGGAAAGGTTAAAGGAAACACATCAACCTGCTCGGTGGCAGGGAACATCACAAACAGTGCCTCTGGAATGTCAGGGCAGTTCACAGTCTATTCCTTGTAAGTCCCAGGCCTCCTGCTCAGGCCCTGGCTGTGCTGCAGGGATGCTGTGGGTTGGACACTTGCTCTGGTGGTGGCCACACGCTCTCAGGCTCTAGGTGGCAGGGCCCTTCTTCCCAGCGTTGCCCCCGTCCTGTCGGGGTTACCAATCCCCCTCCGAGTCTGGCCTGCAGAGCTTCCTGGCTGAGGCGACTCCCTGTGCTGGGCCCAATGCCCAGGGTCCCCCGCTCACTCTCACCAGCTGCTCACGACACCCGGCCCCAGACTGCTCCAGCCCCAGCTCCAGCTCCACTCTGCTTCAGCATGGCTGCTGCTCAGCCTCCAGCTCCCTGGGCTGCTTCTCTGGCCCCTCTGCCTCTAGTTGCTGCAGCCCTGCTCCTAGGACAGGTCTGCTCTGCAGGCTGCTTCTGTGACTCTGCTCTCAGCACTGACTTGCTTCGTGGGCTGATTTTCTGGCCCCTCTGGTTCTGGTTGCTGCAGCTCTGCTCCCAGGGCAAGTCTGCTCTCTCTGGGCTGTGCCTCTGGCTTTGGGGCTGCAGCTCTGCTCCCAGGACAGGGTCTGCTCTCTCTGGGCTGCTTTTCTGGTCCCTCTGGATCTGGCCCAGCTCTGCTCCCCAGCTTAGCTTGGGCCCCTGCTTTCTCCTTAGCTCGGCCCCACTCTATCTGACCCAGGCAAATCCAGCACACACGGAGGACGGGACCTCCCTGGCCTCCTGACTCCTTGATTAGCCTGCCCACCCTGTCATTCAGGCTGACCTGGAGCATTGGCCTCTCCCCATTGTTCCTGGGAACTATCAGTCTCAGGGTCCTGGTTTCCAATAGACCCTTCCCCTTTTAGTACTGGGAGCTAGCAACTAAAACACCCCCACTGAATGTTAGTAAGGGGGCAACAGTCCCCTTATATAAAGAACAGTTACTCCCACAGAAACAGTAACCCTCCACAACAGTCAAATTCCTGGATCCCTAAGGAAGATTCAGAAAGACAGATTTTTAGAACAATATTGAGCCTTGATTTAACCATTCCATCACTTGAAGATGGGATCTCTTTCTAAAAAGATATGCCTTAGCTCAAACAGATGTTACGGGTTTGATGCAGAAATTACTAGTCGGGGAAGCTCTTTCACGGGAGGTTTTCAAAAGGAGGCTGGATAGCCATCTGTCTTGGATGGCTTAGACCACAACAAATGCTGCATCTTGGCAGGGGGTTAGACTAGATGGTCCCTTCTAACCCTATGGTTCTATGATTCCATGACCTGTGTTGTGCGGTCAGACTATATTAGCGGTTCTCAACCTATTTACCATTGTGGGCTGCATATGTGGCCCTGAATATGTTATATGGGCTTCATCCAATACTATCTCTATGGCCCTGAGGATACACATGGGCCGCATCTCTGTGTTGATTGGGATGGAGGTTGAGAACTACTGGATTAGATAATCACAATGACCCCTTCTGGCCTCAACTATCTGCAAGTCTCTGCCTCACAACTTTTCAAATCATAACACTGGGAAGACTGTGGAACACTTGCTGGCCCCACAAAGGTCCCCCTTCTTCAATTGTACAGATCAATTAAGCACCCGGGGTGTTTCTTTCAGGTTAATGCGTTGGATTTGCCCCTGTCATAGCAATATGGTTATAGGCTAGCGGTTGAGGTCCTGATGTTCACCATGAGGGGGACCATGAAAATAGCCAGAGCTTCGCGAACCAGCTGAGCGGCGGCGAACCAGCTGAGCAGCTCACAGCAGGAGTTTGCCTGGGACTGGTAAGTATCCGAGTGTGTGTTTGTTTGCTTGCTGAGGAAGTATCCGAGCGTGTGTTTGCTGGGAGGGCAGTGTGAGAGCCTGAGTGAGTGTCTGATTGGCTGCTAGCCTGCAGGGGGCGGGCATTAGGGTGTCTGTTTGTTTGCGTCAGGGAAGCCTGGCTGTTTAAAAATAGCCAGAGCTTCGCGAACCAGCTGAGCGGCGGGGGACAGCAGAGCAGCTCACAGCAGGAGTTTGCCTGGGAGTTCGCCTGGAGTGAGCCCGGTGAGGCTTACGTCTTGCAAACTGCTCTGAGGAAGCTCATAGTAGGAAGGTGATATGGAAGGGGGGGGGTTCAGCTGTTGTGACCTGCACTGGATGTGCCATGTTTGTCTTTTTTCCACAGGACAGAAGCGACTTTGTCTGTACAAAGTGCAAGCTGGTCTCCATATTGGAAGAGAAGATTGAAGGTCTGGAGCAACAGATAACGACCCTGCGTTGCATACGAGAAACTGAGGATTTTCTGGACAAAACTCAGGATAGGCTTCTAGGGGCACAAAGCTCTAAAGATATAGAGCAGGTTGCACAGAGGAGCCAAGAGGCCAGTGAAGAAGCTTGGCAACATTTGACCTCCAGAAGAGGTAAGCGGAATGTCCGGGTTCCAGTAACACAGACACAGGTAACTAACCGCTTTCATGTTCTCTCCACAGGTACCGTTGCGGAGAGTGGACCAGATGATATGTCTGGGGCGAGAAAGCAGAAGGAGACTCCGCTGGTTGGAAGGCATGAGATGCGATGTCCTGAGGTTGTGGGTTCCACGACCACCACTCCCAAGAGGAGAAGGCGGGTGGTGGTGGTCGGGGACTCTCTCCTCCGGGGGACTGAGTCATCTATCTGCCGCCCTGACCGGGAAAACCGAGAAGTCTGCTGCTTGCCGGGGGCTAAGATTCGCGATGTGACGGAGAGACTGCCGAGACTCATCAAGCCCTCGGATCGCTACCCCTTCCTGCTTCTCCACGTGGGCACCAATGATACTGCCAAGAATGACCTTGAGCGGATCACTGTGGACTACGTGGCTCTGGGAAGAAGGATAAAGGAGTTTGAGGCGCAAGTGGTGTTCTCGTCCATCCTCCCCGTGGAAGGAAAAGGCCTGGGTAGGGACCGTCGAATCGTGGAAGTCAACGAATGGCTACGCAGGTGGTGTCGGAGAGAAGGCTTTGGATTCTTTGACCATGGGATGGTGTTCCATGAAGGAGGAGTGCTGGGCAGAGACGGGCTCCATCTTACGAAGAGAGGGAAGAGCATCTTTGCCAGCAGGCTGGCTAACCTAGTGAGGAGGGCTTTAAACTAGGTTCACCGGGGGAAGGAGACCAAAGCCCTGAGGTAAGTGGGAAAGCGGGATACCGGGAGGAAGCACAGGCAGAAATGTCTGTGAGGGGAGGGCTCCTGCCTCATACTGGGAATGAGGGGCGATCAACAGGTTATCTCAAGTGCTTATATACGAATGCACAAAGCCTTGGAAACAAGCAGGGAAAACTGGAGGTCCTGGTGATGTCAAGGAACTATGATGTGATTGGAATCACAGAGACTTGGTGGGATAACTCACATGACTGGAGTACTGTCATGGATGGTTATAAACTGTTCAGGAAGGACAGGCAGGGCAGAAAAGGTGGGGGAGTAGCACTGTATGTAAGGGAGCAGTATGACTGCTCAGAGCTCCGGTACGAAACTGTAGAAAAACCTGAGTGTCTCTGGATTAAGTTTAGAAGTGTGTGCAACAAGAGTGATGTAGTGGTGGGAGTCTGCTATAGACCACCGGACCAGGGGGATGAGGTAGATGAGGCTTTCTTCCGGCAGCTCACGGAAGCTACTAGATCGCATGCCCTGATTCTCATGGGTGACTTTAATTTTCCTGATATCTGCTGGGAGAGCAATACTGCGGTGCATAGACAATCCGGGAAGTTTTTGGAAAGCGTAGGGGACAATTTCCTGGCGCAAGTGCTAGAGGAGCCAACTAGGGGGGGCGCTTTTCTTGACCTGCTGCTCACAAACCGGGTAGAATTAGTGGGGGAAGCAAAAGTGGATGGGAATCTGGGAGGCAGTGACCATGAGTTGGTTGAGTTCAGGATTCTGACGCAGGGAAGAAAGGTAAGCAGCAGGATACGGACCCTGGACTTCAGGAAAGCAGACTTCGACTCCCTCAGGGAATGGATGGCCAGGATCCCCTGGGGGACTAACTTGAAGGGGAAAGGAGTCCAGGAGAGCTGGCTGTATTTCAAGGAATCCCTGTTGAGGTTACAGGGACAAACCATCCCAATGAGTCGAAAGAATAGTAAATATGGCAGGCGACCAGCTTGGCTTAACGGTGAAATCCTAGCGGATCTTAAACATAAAAAAGAAGCTTACAAGAAGTGGAAGGTTGGACATATGACCAGGGAAGAGTATAAAAATATTGCTCGGGCATGTAGGAATGAAATCAGGAGGGCCAAATCGCACCTGGAGCTGCAGCTAGCGAGAGATGTCAAGAGTAACAAGAAGGGTTTCTTCAGGTATGTTGGCAACAAGAAGAAAGCCAAGGAAAGTGTGGGCCCCTTACTGAATGAGGGAGGCAACCTAGTGACAGAGGATGTGGAAAAAGCTAATGTACTCAATGCTTTTTTTGCCTCTGTTTTCACTAACAAGGTCAGCTCCCAGACTGCTGCGCTGGGCATC
This sequence comes from Eretmochelys imbricata, assembly GCF_965152235.1. NCBI lineage: Eukaryota > Metazoa > Chordata > Testudines > Cheloniidae > Eretmochelys > Eretmochelys imbricata. Next base: position 258,606,959 of record NC_135573.1, read on the forward strand.
ACAAAATGGGGAAGAGATGGCCAGCCCTCTGTGGAGATAGAGGTGGTTAGGGACTATTTAGAAAAGCTGGACGTGCACAAGTCCATGGGGCCGGACGAGTTGCATCCGAGAGTGCTGAAGGAATTGGCGGCTGTGATTGCAGAGCCATTGGCCATTATCTTTGAAAACTCGTGGTGAACCGGGGAAGTCCCGGATAACTGGAAAAAGGCTAATGTAGTGCCAATCTTTAAAAAAGGGAAGAAGGAGGATCCTGGGAACTACAGGCCAGTCAGCCTCACCTCAGTCCCTGGAAAAATCACGGAGCAGGTCCTCAAAGAATCAATCTTGAAGTACTTGCATGAGAGGAAAGTGATCAGGAACAGCCAGCATGGATTCACCAAGGGAAGGTCATGCCTGACTAATCTAATCGCCTTTTATCATGAGATTACTGGTTCTGTGGATGAAGGGAAAGCAGTGGATGTATTGTTTCTTGACTTTAGCAAAGCTTTTGACACGGTCTCCCACAGTATTCTTGTCAGCAAGTTAAGGAAGTATGGGCTGGATGAATGCACTATAAGGTGGGTAGAAAGCTGGCTAGATTGTCGGGCTCAACGGGTAGTGATCAATGGCTCCATGTCTAGTTGGCAGCCGGTGTCAAGTGGAGTGCCCCAGGGGTCGGTCCTGGGGCCGGTTTTGTTCAATATCTTCATAAATGATCTGGAGGATGGTGTGGATTGCACTCTCAGCAAATTTGCGGACGATACTAAACTGGGAGGAGTGGTAGATACGCTGGAGGGGAGGGATAGGATACAGAAGGACCTAGACAAATTGGAGGATTGGGCCAAAAGAAATCTGATGAGGTTCAATAAGGATAAGTGCAGGGTCCTGCACTTAGGACGGAAGAATCCAATGCACCGCTACAGACTAGGGACCGAATGGCTAGGCAGCAGTTCTGCGGAAAAGGACCTAGGGGTGACAGTGGACGAGAAGCTGGATATGAGTCAGCAGTGTGCCCTTGTTGCCAAGAAGGCCAATGGCATTTTGGGATGTATAAGTAGGGGCATAGCGAGCAGATCGAGGGACGTGATCGTCCCCCTCTATTCGACATTGGTGAGGCTTCATCTGGAGTACTGTGTCCAGTTTTGGGCCCCACACTACAAGAAGGATGTGGATAAATTGGAGAGAGTCCAGCGAAGGGCAACAAAAATGATTAGGGGTCTAGAACACATGACTTATGAGGAGAGGCTGAGGGAGCTGGGATTGTTTAGTCTGCGGAAGAGAAGAATGAGGGGGGATTTGATAGCTGCTTTCAACTACCTGAAAGGGGGTTCCAAAGAGGATGGCTCTAGACTGTTCTCAATGGTAGCAGATGACAGAACGAGGAGTAATGGCCTCAAGTTGCAGTGGGGGAGGTTTAGATTGGATATTAGGAAAAACTTTTTCACTAAGAGGGTGGTGAAACACTGGAATGCGTTGCCTAGGGAGGTGGTGGAATCTCCTTCCTTGGAAGTTTTTAAGGACAGGCTTGACAAAGCCCTGGCTGGGATGATTTAACTGCGAATTGGTCCTGCTTCGAGCAGGGGGTTGGACTAGATGACCTTCAGGGGTCCCTTCCAACCCTGATATTCTATGATTCTATGATTCTATGACTGTAAGTTGCAGGTAGGTCTCCTTTCATTTTCATGAGCAAGATAAATATAAAATTGAAAATTGACGAGATTAAAATCAAAGTAAACAGTTTTCCCACTGGCCCAGTATCTCATTAACCTTCAAAATTTTCAATTAATGGTTTCAGGCAATTACACGGCATTAAAGCTGGGAGAGAAAAATTCATTATCCAGGTTTCGAGTGCAATTCAGACTATTTTTTTTTTTAATCTCACTCCAGTCCCACCTTGTCAACACAACAGTCCCTTCTCCCAGACCCTGGGGCTTACTCCCTGACCCTTCCCCGCACAGGCTTCACCACTTCCCAAACCCCCTAGGCCTCCCACTGCCCTCCTCTGGGCCAGAAGATGTCTAATTTACTGACTAACCCCATCCCTAATGTCTTCAAGCCCCTGCCTGATAATGATGTTGGATCTTTATAGTAATTGCCTCTGTACTGAAATTCAGAATTCAATTAGTCATTTCCGGCAATTGCTGAACACAGAGAGATGAGTGGCAACAATGGCAGGCGTAGCTGTTCTTTATTACCTGCCGATAAAGCAGAATAGAACGTAGGCAATAGACGCTGATTCACACAGCAGCAGGGAGAGAGGCGTGTGTGCTGGAATTCTATTAGGGGAGCCTGACCTAGAAAAACATTCATACTATCAAGCCTGAAGCGAAAGGGTCAGAGGCTGACGTCGCTACTCAGAAAAAAGTCTACTGAGGTCAATGAGAATGGACCATGTCAGGACTTGAGCAAAGCACTGGTGCTCAGTGGAAAGAAACCCTCTGGTCTCATGCTAAAGCTCCGCAAAAGTCATCTGTATTGCAAGGAATGACAGAGGCAAGAGAGGAGAGAATAACTTAGGCCGGTGTCTGGGCTGACTTTTCCCTTTGGTGTCGCTTAGTAGGTAGCATATGTAAGGAGTGAGCCGTGGATGGGGATTAGACAATGAAGAGAAAGAAATGAGCGAAGGACCCACCTGAAGCCAAGATCCTCAAAGCTATTTAGGCACCTATCTCTGGGAGTTAAACACTCACTACCTATAAGGAGCTGGGCCTCAGTGATTTAGGAGCACAAGGTCACATTTACCAAGTCAGATAGCAGCCAGGGGGCTAAATCCAGGGAAAGCCAAGAGAAGACAGGTGTTGCTGGTGCAGCACTTGAGCCTTTGAACATCTCCCACCCAAGTCCCATTGACTTTCATTGGTTTGTGTGTTCCTAACTCACTTAGCCGTGGTTTGAAATTCCCATTCCAAAAGCAGGAGAGAGGGAAGGGCTGAAAGCAGAGAGTGGGGGTGCAAACCCATTGTCTGAAATGAAATGGAGTTAGTCCCTATTTATACCAATGCAAGATCAGAATTGGGCTCCAGGCACTGACAGTAGGAAGAAAAAAAAAAAGGAAAAAAAAGAATAAAGTCAGATTCTGATCTCAGCTACCAGCTACACCGGTGTGATTCCAGAGCAACTTGACAGCAAAACCTTGCCTGTGACACTAAATCTAGCAGCCCCTGGAAGCTGCTCCCTTTTAGAAATTGAAACCCTTCCTGGATGTCACTCATTTGGCAGACATTTCAGTCAGGTTGCTCCTGAATTTGGTAGGCACATGTAATCGCGGGTATAGTTTTGCCATCCATATGTCCAACTGCCCAAATTGTGAATGTAGCCAGGTAGCTTGCTGTCGAAGCGGCAGGCACAAAACATGAAGTTGCTTGTCAAAATCATGCCTCCAGAGTGAAGAGTTAAATATTCAGGACTCTTCTTAGTCTACGCCTGCTTTAAAGCAGTCGGATATCCTGATCCACAGTTTCTGATTTCAAAATGTAATCTTTAAGAAGGTTTTAGGTAAGGAAGGGGTTATTTTTCCTTTTAACACTCAATTTCTGTAAAGTCAAGTCTGTTTTCCTGTTATAAAATCCCCCATGTTATTATACCACAGGATGAACAAATTATTCAATAACCCCAAGAACACGGGGTATTATATGTCTGCTGATTCAAAGATGGATGGAAGAATCTTGGATATAAGTGAGTACTTTATATGGTCACAGAGGATACTCATGGTCTGTAGAGAAAAAGAAAAGAAAAAACCCTACAGATGCAGGGAAATGCAGTAATGTAATTCTGAACATTAAATTCTATTAAGCATAATACAATACAAAACTCTCTGTTGATATTCTCTCTCTTTAAATACTGTAATTCCATCGTGTGCTTTCAAGAATGACAGATCATAAGAAAATAAGAACGGCCATATTGGGTCAGACCAAAGGTCCATCTAGCCCAGTATCCTGTCTTCCGACCGTGGTCAATGCCACATGCCCCAGAGGGAATGAACACGTAATCATCAAGTGATCCATCCCCTGCCACCCATTCCCAGCTTCTAGCAATATGGAGGCTAGGGACACCATCCCTGCCCATCCTGACTAAGAGCCATTGATGGACCTATCCTCCATGAATTTATCCAGTTCTTTTTTGAATGCTGTTACAGTCTTGGCCTTCACAAGGAGTTCCACAGGTTGACTGTGCATTGTGTGAAAAAATACTTCCCTTTGTTTGTTTTACACCTGCTGCCTATTAATTTCATTTCATGGCCCCTAGTTCTTGTGTTATGAGAAGGAGTAAATAACACTTCCTTATTTACTTTCTCCATTCCAGTCATGATTTTATAGACCTCTAGCATATCCCCCCTTAGTCATCTCTTTTCCAAGCTGAAAAGTCCCAGTCTTATTAATCTTTCTTCATACGGCAGCCATTCCATACCCCTAATAATTTTTGTTGCCCTTTTCTGAACCTTTTCAAAGTCCAATATACCTTTTTTGAGATGGGGTGACCACATCTGCATGCAGTATTCATGATGTGGGCATACCATGGATCTATATAGAGGCAATATGATATTTTCTGTCTTATTATCTATCCCTTTCTTAATGATTCCCAACATTCTGTTTGCTTTTTTGACTGCTGCTGTACACTGAGTGGATGTTTTCAGAGAATTATCCACAATGATTCCAAGATCTCTTTCCTGAGTGGTAACAGCTAATTTAGACCGCATCATTTTATATGTATAGTTGGGATTATGTTTTCCAATGTGCAATACTTTTCATTTATCAACATTGAATTTCATTTGCCATTTTGTTGCCCAGTTTTGAGAGATCCTTTTGTAGCTCTTCGCAGTCTGCCTGGAACTTAACTATCTTGGGTAGTTTTGTATCATCTGCAAATCATCTTGAGTAGTTTTCTATCATCTGCAAATTTTGCCACCTCACCCCTTTTTCCAGATCATTTATGAATATGTTGAATAGAATTGGGCACAGTATAGACCCCTGGGGGACACCACTATTTACCTCTCTCCAGTCTGAAAACTGACAATTTATTCCTACCCTTTGTTTCCTATCTTTTAACTAGTTACCAATCCATGAGAGAATCTTTCTTCTTTCCCATGACAGCTTACTTTGCTTAAGAGCCTTTGGTGAAGGACCTTGTCAAAGGCTTTTCTGAAAATCTAAATACACTCTATCCACTGGATCCCCCTGGTCCACATGCTTGTTGACACCTCCCCCTCCCCAAAGAATTCTAGTAGATTGGTGAGGCATGATTTCCCTTTACAAAAACCATGTTGACTATTCCCCAACAAATTATGTTCACCTATGGTGTCTGACAATTTTGTTCAGAAATTGATCAGAAAGCCAGATATTATTTACAGGGACAACATATCAGCACAGACTGGCTGCTTGAATGACTTTCTATAAAAGCCACGTAGGTGGATGGTGAACAAGGCCTCAATTGTGCCTTTTAGGAAACGCTCGGCATTTCCTCCAGGCAGCAGGTTCCTACCTCTTGTGGGGGGTCCTGGGACACTGTACTTCACTATCAGTCTGGAATGGTGCTAAACCCCCACCACTTCCACATCCCCTTTAGACTACTCCTCACACCAGATCCAAGAAAAGGGGCAGAGAATCCTAGAGACAATTGCACAAAGCATGCAAGTTGGGAGAAAAGGTGTGTGCCAGGGGCCACTGAGGGAGTCTCCCTGAGCCTCTCATCGTTCCTACACATCCATGAAGAGGAACAGGAAAGAAAACATCTACAATTACAGACAGACAAACAGACAGGTCTCCACATGGTACAGAGCTTGAATTCCAGCGTTGTTTCCCTCCTTTACCAAGGATCACACCCTGTCTGTTCAACACATAACGACACCTAGTGACTACATAGTCTACTGCAGGTAAACAAAGCATTATAACAAAGGACGATCTCCCCCTAATTGTTCTAGAACAGTGATTCTCAAACTTTTGTACTGGTGACCCCTTTCACACAGCAAGTCTCTGAATGCCACCCACCTTATAAATTAAAAATACGTTTTAATATATTTAATATATTTAACACCATTATAAATGCTGAGGCAAAGCAGGGCTTGTGATGGAGTCTGACAGCTCGCGACCCCCCACATAATAACCTCACGACCCCATGAGGGGTCCCGACTCCCAGTTTGAGAACCCCTGTTCTAGAACATAAATAGCTGGCTGTATTTCAAGGAATCCCTGTTGAGGTTACAGGGACAAACCATCCCAATGAGTCGAAAGAATAGTAAATATGGCAGGCGACCGGCTTGGCTTAACGGTGAAATCCTAGCGGATCTTAAACATAAAAAAGAAGCTTACAAGAAGTGGAAGGTTGGACATATGACCAGGGAAGAGTATAAAAATATTGCTCGGGCATGTAGGAATGAAATCAGGAGGGCCAAATCGCACCTGGAGCTGCAGCTAGCGAGAGATGTCAAGAGTAACAAGAAGGGTTTCTTCAGGTATGTTGGCAACAAGAAGAAAGCCAAGGAAAGTGTGGGCCCCTTACTGAATGAGGGAGGCAACCTAGTGACAGAGGATGTGGAAAAAGCTAATGTACTCAATGCTTTTTTTGCCTCTGTTTTCACTAACAAGGTCAGCTCCCAGACTGCTACGCTGGGCATCACAAAATGGGGAAGAGATGGCCAGCCCTCTGTGGAGATAGAGGTGGTTAGGGACTATTTAGAAAAGCTGGACGTGCACAAGTCCATGGGGCCGGACGAGTTGCATCCGAGAGTGCTGAAGGAATTGGCGGCTGTGATTGCAGAGCCATTGGCCATTATCTTTGAAAACTCGTGGCGAACCGGGGAAGTCCCGGATGACTGGAAAAAGGCTAATGTAGTGCCAATCTTTAAAAAAGGGAAGAAGGAGGATCCTGGGAACTACAGGCCAGTCAGCCTCACCTCAGTCCCTGGAAAAATCATGGAGCAGGTCCTCAAAGAATCAATCTTGAAGTACTTGCATGAGAGGAAAGTGATCAGGAACAGCCAGCATGGATTCACCAAGGGAAGGTCATGCCTGACTAATCTAATCGCCTTTTATCATGAGATTACTGGTTCTGTGGATGAAGGGAAAGCAGTGGATGTATTGTTTCTTGACTTTAGCAAAGCTTTTGACACGGTCTCCCACAGTATTCTTGTCAGCAAGTTAAGGAAGTATGGGCTGGATGAATGCACTATAGGGTGGGTAGAAAGCTGGCTAGATTGTCGGGCTCAACGGGTAGTGATCAATGGCTCCATGTCTAGTTGGCAGCCGGTGTCAAGTGGAGTGCCCCACGGGTCGGTCCTGGGGCCGGTTTTGTTCAATATCTTCATAAATGATCTGGAGGATGGTGTGGATTGCACTCTCAGCAAATTTGCGGACGATACTAAACTGGGAGGAGTGGTAGATACGCTGGAGGGGAGGGATAGGATACAGAAGGACCTAGACAAATTGGAGGATTGGGCCAAAAGAAATCTGATGAGGTTCAATAAGGATAAGTGCAGGGTCCTGCACTTAGGACGGAAGAATCCAATGCACCGCTACAGACTAGGGACCGAATGGCTAGGCAGCAGTTCTGCGGAAAAGGACCTAGGGGTGACAGTGGACAAGAAGCTGGATATGAGTCAGCAGTGTGCCCTTGTTACCAAGAAGGCCAATGGCATTTTGGGATGTATAAGTAGGGGCATAGCGAGCAGATCGAGGGACGTGATCGTCCCCCTCTATTCGACATTGGTGAGGCCTCATCTGGAGTACTGTGTCCAGTTTTGGGCCCCACACTACAAGAAGGATGTGGATAAATTGGAGAGAGTCCAGCGAAGGGCAACAAAAATGATTAGGGGTCTAGAACACATGACTTATGAGGAGAGGCTGAGGGAGCTGGGATTGTTTAGCCTGCAGAAGAGAAGAATGAGGGGGGATTTGATAGCTGCTTTCAACTACCTGAAAGGGGGTTCCAAAGAGGATGGCTCTAGACTGTTCTCAATGGTAGCAGATGACAGAACGAGGAGTAATGGCCTCAAGTTGCAGTGGGGGAGGTTTAGATTGGATATTAGGAAAAACTTTTTCACTAAGAGGGTGGTGAAACACTGGAATGCGTTGCCTAGGGAGGTGGTGGAATCTCCTTCCTTGGAAGTTTTTAAGGTCAGGCTTGACAAAGCCCTGGCTGGGATGATTTAACTGGGAATTGGTCCTGCTTCGAGCAGGGGGTTGGACTAGATGACCTTCAGGGGTCCCTTCCAACCCTGATATTCTATGATTCTATGATTCTAGGGTGTTTATTATAGCCAGGGCCAGCCCACAACATTCTGGCACCTGAGGCAGGGAGCTCAAACGATGCCCTCATCCTCCCTCGCTTGGGCTTGAAAGGTCTCAATTCTGCCTTCTTCCTGTTCTACTCCTCTCATGGTACTGCTCTGCTACCTACCCCAATAAAGGAGAACTAACAACTTAAAATGCCTTCTTCAAAAATTTTAAGTAACATTTAACTTTCAAACGCCTGAACAGCAAATGTAACTTTTCTTGTCTGCACAGTAAACACTGGCATTTTTATCTGTTTGAATGATCAAAGTGGTGCTTTCCATGCCTTTTTGCTTGCAAAGATCTGAACTGCTTCGTGAAGGTCCACAGTCTGGGCCAGCTCATGCTCTGTTGAGATGGTTGCAAGGTCAACCATCCTCTCCTGTGTCATTGTGGAGCATAGATGTGTTTTTATTAACTTCAGCTTGAAGAAGCTGCATTCTCCACTGGCAACTGTTACAGGAAGTGTTAGAAGTATGCACAGAGCAACAAAAGCATTTGGTCATCTTATCTCTGTGCACATATATTCCAGAACAGCCTTTGGAGTTGATCCTGCTGAAATGTATCTTGAAAGGGCTTTCAGTTCATCACCTAAATCACTCGCTGCCTCACATCAATATTGCGCATGTCATCATGTGTCAACACTGTCTCTAGTGCCCTGCATTGCTGATGTAGATCTTCTTCAGGTATAGTGAGGAGTTTTGGAATGTCAGACAACATCCCAAATATACTGCTGTATTTCTTGATCTGCATGAAACATTCTTCAGCTGACTGTATTCCACAATCTAGCACCTGGTTAAAGAATTCAACTTTGAATTGTTGTTTGGGGTCTCTTATGGGATTATCCCATGCCTCATAATCAAAATGTCTTCTTCTTGTATTCTTGAATGGGTGGGAATAGCTTCAGTGTGAAGTTCCTCTGCCAACTTCTGTGCACTCTTCAGAATGTTTTGAAATCCCTCATCGGACCGGTAAGACTGTAGGTATGACTTTGCTTTATCCAGTTGTTCCATTGCTCCAGATATATCAAGGTCAACACCTTGGAGTCTCTTGCTGACAACATTTATTTCAAACAGTGTGTCATGCCACAACACTACGCCACACAGAAATTTGAAGTTATGTATGTTTCTGGTGATTCCATTTCCCTCTGCCACTGTTCTCCCATGAACAGTTCCTGTCATAGCATTATCCTCCATAATGGCAACTATGGCATCATCTATCTTCCCAATTTGGTGTTTGATAGGCTTTATCGCCGCCACTCGACTTTCCCATCATGTGGCACTCAGTGGTTTCAGTGTCGGAGAGGATGTTCCCAGATGTTGCTTCAAAATTTGCCATCGATGAGTTGATGCAGAGAAAAATACATAGATGGTTTGAATTACATTAAAAAATTCAGCAGCCTCACTAGAAGCTGCATCACTGACCACGCAGTTCAATGAATGAGAACTGCATGGGACATAAAAAGCTCGAGGGTTTAACTCTCGGATCCGTGTCTGCACTCCTCTGTTCTTTCCTCTCATGTTGGCAATATTTTCATAGCCCTGACCTCTCATGTCAGCTATCACAATTCCCATATCTTCCAGCTTTTCAAGAAGCACATTTGTCATACCAGCTCCTGTAGTATCATCAATGTCAATAAATTCTAGAAAACGCTCTCTGACAGTCACCATTGCAGGGACATTTTCACTAGGTTCTGTTGTTGTTACAAAACGCACCATTAAAGTCATTTGTTCCATATGGCTGATGGCAGGTGTGCAGTCTAGAATAACAGAGTAATATCTTGCTGACTTCAGATCTGCCACAATCTTCTGTTTGACTTTTGTTGCCAGTAACTCATCTCATTTTGAATTGTTTTTCCAAGGTAGTGGTGTGTGTACATTTCTTGGGTGGTGACTTTTCTTAGATGCTCCTGGAGCACAGCATCAAACTCAGCCATCAGCTCCACAATTTTAAGGAAGTTTCCATTGTTTGGCACATACAGCTGATCTGAAGTGCCACGTAGTGCTAGGTTTTGGGTAGCAAACATTCTCACAACAGCAATGAGCCTTTTCAGAACATTTGGCCAGTAAAGAGACTCTGATGCAATCTTCTCTTGATGCTGATCATCTATGGTGGCCTTTAACCTTAGTCTCATCTCAAGCTCTTTCCACCTATGGAATGCTCTCTGGTGATTTGCTGCCTTCTCATGGCATGCCAGATTTCTAGCCAGATTCTTCCAGTCCTTTGTTCCTGTAGAACCCAATGTAGCTGGAATATGAGACTGTAAGAGTTTGCAACAAAAACAGTATGCAGCATTCTGGGTTTTTGAGTACATAAGCCATGGCCTCTCCACTTTGTCACCATTGGGGATTTCACACCAGTAATGGGTTGGATGGAAACTTCTATTTTCATTGTCTTTGGGGAACATGAAGTTTTTCACTTGCTGTGGCCCATGCAGTACAAGGAAGTCCCTCAGGCTACTGCTCAAGTGGGTCCACAATCCTGGATCATCTAGACTTAAGGAACTAAACTCAGCAGCAGCTGTTTCTTGCGCCTCCTCCACACTCTTCTCTGATCTACACTTTTCTACAGGAATGTGCACAGTTACATCCATTTGAGATGGAGATATGGATGCTGCAGTAGCTGCCAGGTCACCTGCCCTCTGACTAACTGGAAGCTCAGGCACCTCCTCACCACTCACATCCTCACTGGGGCCGGAAGGTTCACCATGAACATTTGTGTTGTTAGGATATAGATATTCAGGCCTGTCTGTAAAGGCCTATACTCTAAGAATTTAGGTGTATTCTTATCACTTGTCTAGTTATAGAGGTACAAAAGAAAGAATCAAAATCACTGTCTGCCGGTGTAAGGGCCTTCTCTTACTGTGACAGTCTGAGGCCCTGTTCTTAGGCTAAGGCCTTTGGCTAAGCAGCAGAGGCAGCCATAAGCTAGGAAGCGAACGGTCACCTCCTCACATTCCAAACTAGTCACATTGAAAGAAGGTGCTATTGGGCGGTTTGGAATACAATCCTGTCCTGATAGTGCCTATCGCCTCCAGAGAAAGGGAAGTGCCTACAAAATGTAAAAGGAAACTTAGTTTGATAGCATCCTGTCTGGCAAGAACTCACTTATCAATAGCTGGGATGTGAAATCCTCACTTCTGTATTGTCTTGTCATTATAGCTCCCACTTTGCTATTGTTTGTCTGTATAATCTCTGTCTGGTTCTGTGATTGTTCCTGTCTGCTGTATAATTAATTTTGCTGGAGGTAAACTAATTAAGGTGGTGGGATATAATTGGTTACATAATCATGTTACAATATGTTAGGATTGGTTAGTTAAATTTCAGGAAAATGATTGGTTAAGGTATAGCAAAGCAGAACTCAAGTTTTACTATATAGCCTGCAGTCAATCAGGAAGTGAGTGGGTGGGTGTGTGGGTGTGTGTGTGTGGGGAAAATGGGAACAGGGAATGTGGGTAAGGAAATTGGAATCATGTTTGGCTAAGGGTAGGAATGGGAACAGGGACACAGGTGTAAGGCTCTGTGGTGTCAGAGCTGGGAAGGAGGATACTAAGGAAGGAAACTGGAATCATGCTTGCTGGAAGTTCACCCCAATAAACATCGAATTGTTTGCACCTTTGGACTTTGGGTATTGTTGCTCTCTGTCCATGTGAGAAGGACCAGGGAAGTAAGTGGGTGAAGGAATAAGCCCCCTAACATGTGTCTATGTATCTCAGGAGAACTCCTTCCTGCTTAGATAGAAAAGCTTCCTTTGCTTTCTGTCTTTTTCTGAATGCTGCCCCAGAGGAGCGTTTTCTTCTTTCACTCATGACTGCTGTTCTGTGCCAGCTACAGTGGCTCTCAACGCTCAGTTGAAGGGGACAAATAAGCAGGCTGGTAGCAGGGCCTGAGTGAGAGAAGATATCAGCGTCTTAAGGGCCTAACTGGCTCCTACTACTTCAGCTGACTACCTGTTCTCCTCAAGTGGGTTCAGGGAAGCAGCAGGAAACAGGAAGCTCCCTGAGAAGCTGGTGTTAATCAGTCCAGGCTCCTGGGGGTGCTAGAGAGGTACATAAGAGGCTCCTCAGCCATGGTACGCCCACACCTTGAATACTGCGTACAGATGTGGTCCCCTCATCTCAAAAAAAGCTATACTGGCATTAGACAATGTTCAGAGAAGGGCAACTGAAATGTTTAGGGGTTTGGAACGGTCCCATATGAGGAGAGACTAAAAAGACTTGGACTTTTCAGCTTGGAAAAGAGGAGACTGAGGGGGGATATGACAGAGGTATATAAAATCATGAGTGGTGTAGAGAAAGTGAATAAGAAAAAGTTATTTACTTGTTCCCATAATATCAGAACTAGGGGCCACCAAATGAAATTAATGGGTAGCAGGTTTAAAACAAATAAAGGAAGTTCTTCTTCACTCAGTGCACAATCAACCTGTGGAACTCCTTGCCTGAGGAGGTTGTGAAGGCTAGGACTATAACAGGGTTTAAAAGAGAACTGGATAAATTCATGGGGGTTAAGTCCATTAATGGCTATTAGCCAGGATGGGTAAGGAATGGTGTCCCTAGCCTCTGTTTGTCAGAGGGTGGAGCTGGATGGCAGGAGAGAGATCACTTGATCATTACCTGTTAGGTTCACTCCCTCTAGGGCACTGGCATTGACCACTGCTGGTAGACAGGATACTGGGCTGGATGGACCTTTGGCCTGACCCAGTATGGCCATTCTTATGTTCTCTCCCTGCAGCTTCTGCTGCTTTCTGTTATTCCCTCTCACCTTTTCTCCTGCCTGCCTGTTACATCTCTTGTGCCCTCCTTCCTCCAGCACAGCACTCCACCATCTCTGTGCATCTAGAGGAGAGAGAATACATATGCACCAGCAGCAGACACAATTTTCTACACTCTGGGTCCTAGTGGTTCCCCCCCCCCAGCCCCGAGTCTGGCACCTGAGGCAGCCGCTTCCGTTCTCCTCATGGTAAGGCCAGCCCTAATTATAGCTATAAAATCATACTGCAAATAAGTCATTTAATATGTTCATTTTGTACCTGCCCCCAAAGACTTTAGCAATTGGTGTGTTTTAACATTGACACAGAAAGCCATTGATCTTCTGCCATGGTGCCAGTAGGGAAGAGTTGATCTTGGCCATGTCCCGTAGGATATCCACAATGGTATCCTCAAGTGTCTGCTGCATGCGAAAACCCGTGGGCGTGCCAAGGTGTGATCTGTAACACAACACCAGCCAAAAAGGATCATTTTGGCAAAGCAGCTCCATCTGTTTAGTTGATTTAGTTGGGGTTGGTCCTGCTTTGAGAAGGGGATTGGACTAGATGACCTCCTGAGGTCTCTTCCAACCCTGATATTCTATGATTCTATGTTGCTCACCTAGGCAGAGTAGGCATGTTTATGAAAATACAGTCTGCTCCTGTAGTCTTTTACCCCGATGTCAGGGGAGAGCTCACTCAGACCCTGCTTACATTAACAAAGCGCTGAACCTTTCAGCAAATGGGAAATGGTTGTGACTGAAATGCAAAGAGCCAGCATACAAAACAGTAACATTTGAGATGTGCTGATACATTTTCATACATTGAATGCAACATTAAGCCAAGAACGGGTCTTTATGTAAAATTACAGAGCTTAACTGTGAGAGATTGAACACAAGTGCCCTGGGGTGGAAACTTCCTGGACAAATGTTATGGACTGTATGGTAGTTCTGGAGAAAGTTGATGGGGCTACATTAACTAAGCAACGGCAATCAAGGCAGATGATATTGTCTGCAAGACAATATTGTCTGCAGGATTAATGACCGCTTGAGAGGAACTGAAGGACAGAGCTTAGCAAATCCCCCAGAAAAACCTTGCACTGAGGTCACTAGTGCTATAATAAAAAGAAAGATAGCAGCGGTATAGATATTTTCCTCTCCCCCAATAGATTATGTCACTTCAGACTTGATACCTAGAGAATATTTCTGTGTAACCAATACCCATAACATTAGCCAGCAATCTTTTTGTCTCAACATTCCATCCAACTTAACATTATGCTTGGACTGCAAATTGCCACCTTTCTTAAGAGTCTACAAACCACAGAAAGGAAGCAGCTTGCATACGCTATCAGGGTGCTATGCCTGGCAGCAGTATTGATTGGGAGCTCAAGTAAATTAAGGGTATGTATTAGGTGTTGCTCAGTTGGGGTCTGAGCCTCCAAGATCCAGAGAATCTCTTGCAGGATGCTATCTGTGGTATTTCTTGGTATCCAAGGGCTGGCGGCAAACTCCATTGAAGTCAATGAAAATTTTCCACTGACTCAAATGGCCTTTTGCTAAGCCCTTAAATACAGAACTGGTCAATTTCAGAGAGCTAAGTCCAACTCTGCCATGGCCAACGAAATGGATCTTGTGAGAAATTCAACTTGGGCCCGCAGGACCTGCAACAAACCGTACTTCCAGGATAAAAAGGCGGGAAAGAGCACTTACCAAACGAGTTGTTGGTCCTGTGGAAGAAAAATTCAGTGGACCCAAGTTTTAACTTTAGTATAAGAATTCTCCATAGGCTGCTGAGCCATACTGCAGAAGGTCTTTACTCATAGGAGTTTTTTCTTCCATGTGGACAAAATTGGTTGTTGGGATTTTGTGTTACATACAGTAATAATGTATGGGATTTTTCAAAGGGGCCAAAGAAAGCTGGGTGCCTAACTCCCTTAGGTCCCTTTGGCAATCCCATCCAATGCCTTGAATGTCTCTTCACGTCAGCTTCACTCATGCCTTCCCTTTTACCCTCCTCTCCCCTGCCCTGTCCTCCTCACCCTCTTGCCTTCCCTACACTGCTCCCTGTTTAGCTGATGCTCGCCTAACTTAACTCTCTCCCCATGCTACCCCCCAAAACAGTGGTATTAACATGCCCTTTGCTGTCACCACATTGTTCACTGTGCTTCTGTGTTCTACCCTTTCCCCCACTCCGGGTCTGTCTGGTCTATTTAGATTGTTAAGCTCTTTGGGACAAGCACTGTCTTTCTGTTCTGTGTTTGTACAGTACCTAGCAAAATGGGATCCCGGTTCTTAGGACGATAATACAAACAATAAATAATAATAATAATAATAACTACTTCTTAACCCAAAGTATTTTTTTAAACAGACTGTGGGCTCCATTCTCTTCTATTCAAGAACAGACCATAATGGACATAGGAAACTCTGAAACATTTAAACGCCAGTATGATCTGAAAAATTGGCTCATTATATCTATGTGTAATATCACAGCCAGGCAGAATGTTGTTTAGGGGTGGTTCAATTTTCAATCAACTGAATACTGAAACTCACATATGAAAATGACTAACTTAATATTATTGTTTGTTGAGGATCTATCACACTCTATGGGAAGTGCTAACATGTCAGTTTTCACATTTTCCAGTTAAAAACAAAAACAAAATAATCCCAATTGCTCAGTTTTACCATTTATACCTAAAGCAAAAATATTCAAAAACATACTTTTACTTTAGATATTGTCTCCATGTATTCTGCATAATTTCTCCCTTCCTCCCTTAAAAAATTATTGTATTTATACGGTAGATTCAAGGTCCTGCAACAGGAGTGCATTGGAAATTAGAATTATTATGCATCCAAAAAATTAGGTGTAATAGACCTGGGTAAGGATATATTATTATTATTGTTTTGTGAGCCACATAATAGCACCAGGATGTGTGGTCTTGAATGCATCATTATTTGGTATAATGTATTATTATTCTGCATGTAACCCGTGCTTACACAGTATGGCTCTGGCCCACTCTAGTGGTGGGTTCATGAGTCTGTCACTGGCTTTGAACTAACAAATGAGGGTCTTTTAGCTCAAGCAGGAAAGGCCCAAGCTTATAGCTCCCCACGTCTCAGGTTCAATCCCCATTTCTGTCAACCTATCCAGAGATGCAATGTTACAAATATGTAGCACAACGGTTGCACAAGGTGCATTAAAACCTAATTAAAAATAGCTAAACAGGATCCCTACCTCTAGAAGTGTACAATTGTAGGGTCAGATCATATTGGGATTAGCCTAAATCTCCAACCATTTCACTATAAAAGAGAGAAATCCCCACATGGACCACATCTCCTTCCAACCAACAATTCTACAGTCCTAAAATTTTTCATCCTATGGATGATCAGAAAAGGGCTGCAAGACCTCAGTTTGAGAACCATTGCTCAAGCACATCCAGTGTGTAGCTTCATTGATTTCAGTTTGTGCCAGCTCAGGATCAGGGCCATAATGGGGGTGGATAATCAGGTAAGAGAAGAGTCCTCATACTAGAAGCAAAGCATGCATTGCAGTCTTAAGCCATGAAAATAACACTTTTCCTTTCATATTATTGCCTCATTTCTAAATTCATTGACTGCTTATTCAGCCCGTAACGAGATGAAACATCTAGATCAAGTGTGGATAGATAAGTGGTCCATGCATTTCTATGTCAGCGTTACTTCCTTCTGTGAAATTCAGAATGCCTTCAGAAGAGACACAGCTGATTAAAACGAATATCTGCAAGAGTTTAACCACCAGCCCTTTACAATGTCCTGTGAAACTACAATGCTAAGGACAATTTGTCTGGAGATATAGGCAGCAGAAGCAGATTCATAAATGGTGCTGAAACAGAAAGCTGAAGTCCATCAAGAGCAGTGAATGAAGCAGAAGTATTGAATCAAAGGCTAAACTTATCTCACTGCAATTTGTTTACAATGCCTTAATAACCAGCCAATGGCACCAGTCACTATGAAAACAGAGTATTTTATTTTTGGAATAGGGGTCAGACAGAACAGTAGAACACGTTAAGATTGCACAACCTCCGGGAATTTTAGGGATCAAGTTACGTTTTTTTAGGAACGTCACTAAAGTTTGAAAGTCCACTGTACAGAACAATGGTGTGGCTTGCAAGGCAGTCTGGTGCAGAAGCATGAATGATAAAGAAACAGCAGGTTCATCGCCAACAGGTGTTTAATATGAGACGTGTCAGCACCATACAAATTACACAAAGAAACAGATTTTGAAATGAAAGTATTAGGATGGAAGTCAATGTCCGTGATGTGGCTGACAAAATCCAGGAAGCAAAACTTTGCTATTTCAGACACATGCAGAGGATGAACGAAGGGGACCTGGTGAAGATAGCATGTCAGGAGAAGATGGTAGGAAAAAGACCCCAAGGAAAGCCAAGGAAGTGAGGGATGGATTGCATCAGAGAAAATGGTAAACAGGTGGATCTTAGTGCTGCCTTGGACAAATGAAGATGGCAGATGCTTGTACAACAACCTGGCCCCAGTGAATGGGATCAGAAGAAGTAGTAGTTTGAAAGTATTTTTAGGCAATGGTGATCAGTAGGGATAGGTGGGCTGGTTACAGAGAAATAAGAATTGACTCCAACCTTTGGATTTCAAGAACAGAAATTGAACTCTGAATCGGTACATAAAAGGAAAGTGAATTTAGTGTAGAGTCTCCATTTTGAGAAGGACCATGAGTGCTATAGGCAAGGGGCACTTCCACCTGTGTCCTCATTAACATGCCAATTGATGTAAGTGCCAGCCTGTCCCCACGCTCTTTTGAGCCTTGGTCTCTTTCCTGAGTCTGGCAATAAAGGCACCATTGCTATAGTAGTTCAGGGCCAGTTTGTGATGGTGACACCTGTCCAGTGAAAAATGGAAGGAGACCACAAATGATTTCACGCTAGCCACCAAAGAGTCAAGCCATGGTAATGACTTTTGGTCATGTCCCACCTGCCTTGTATTTCAGCCTTTTGCCTAGGAGTGGAAGGCTGCATTCTGCAACCAGTACATGGGATCACAGAGTCCCCTTGAAATTTATTTTTAAGATTTGAAAAGAAGAGTTAGAATAACTTTTGTTTTGATTTTTTTTCTTTTCATTTTCTTCCGCCTCCATGACTCTCCTACATGCTACATTCTGCTTTCCACATTTTCTGGGGTTGACCAGCAGTGAAAACAGAAGCAATTAACAGCAAGGTAATTCTAGCATGGGGCTGTCTTTTTTGTTGTTTTTGTACAGGGCTTAGCACAATGGAACCCTGGTCCATGATGGGGGCTCCTCGGCACTACTGCAATGCAAATAAATTCATTAAATCATAAGAAATATCAACAACAATAATTTCCAGCATGGACAAAAATGGAAAATCTTCCCTGACGATATGAGATTTGCAGTCTCATCTCCAATCCAAAGATGATCACACACATTTCAAATTTGGATACATTTTAAGAGATTCATCCAAACTTTTGGACGCTTGCTGGTATCAGAGCTGAACACTTGGGAGTTTGCCCAACCATTTGTAATTATTTGACATTTCTGTGCATATATTATCACTTACTTGCTTGAAAAGTACCTGGAAATGTCTGCAAATCCTTTCCTTCGTCATCAGCTTGAGTGAAATTTATTTTCTTCACATAAAATGACTCGTGGAAAGCTTTCTGCCAGACACCTCCTTTTACAATCACCAAAAGCATGTGTGCAACATTATTTCCAATACAGATGTCTGGGTCCAGTTCTCCCCTCTGCCTTGTATCTTGTGTAATATATATCCCACCTCTCACATACATAGATTGATAGGAGTGTGTGCAGAGAGATCTGGCCACCGTTTGTTTTTCCAAGGAGGGAGGTGCCTGTTAATATGGGGGCTAATCCTGCAATCCATAGCCTTGCAAACACTCCTCATTCATGCACATAGTGGTTCCACTGAACATCAAACTTGTGAAGTGCCTTCAAATCTCATGGCAGAATTGTGCCCGCAAAGACTATGCCCACAACTACAAATAACCTGTGACATAGTATTTTCTTCTGTTTGTGACATTAAAGCCAAAAAACATTGTTTGGGCAAGAAGAGCAGCCCTGATTCTCCTCTGCCTTGCAACTTGTGCAGTGATATATACCGATGCAAAAGTACGTGGAGGACACAACCTTTCTGACTGGGTAGCATTTTACACCCCCTCTACACAAGTGAACATGATTAGGCAGTGTGGTGTCGCAGACAGAGCACTGGACTGGGATGGTAGAGACTGATATTCTTGTCCCAGCCATGCCATCAGCCTGAGTGACCCCGGGCAAGTCATTTCACCTCTTTGTGCTTCAGTTTGCTCCGCCCCATCTGTAAAATGGGGATAATGTCCCTGACCTACTTTGCTAAGCACTTTGAAATCTACTGATGAAAAGTGCTCTATAAAAGCTGGGTATTATTATTACTACTAAACAAGGTACAAGACAAAGGATAATCAGACATGGAGTCTTTTAAAGATATTATTCTGATTTAATCTATCAGATTTAACATGGCTCATCCCCGTTTTTGCAACCTTCACAAATACCCCAGATGCGCCGCTATTTCCAGAGCCGCTGCCATGATCAACATAATTGAAAAAATTAGTATCTGGAAAAATTGAATCTGAATAAATCCAAAAGGTCAGACACCCAAACTCTGAATCTCAAGCAAGACTTTAGTGGTAATAACTATTCCACGGTTTAGAATTACTGGGAACCCTTTTACATTGAAATAGCAAACCACTAACTCTGCATCTCCGGGGTGATTCAAAAAATGTTTGATCCATGTTAGCTGATCACAGGATTAGTTCAGAAGGTTGAAGAGAAGGTAAAGTCTGCCTAAGGTGCACAGTAAAAACTTGATGCCTCAATTCTCTCTCATATTCCCTTCTCTCACAACCCACCTTCGTCCTGAACACACCACAAACCAAAATCTATTCTTCCACTAATTGCATGAGCTCAGACGTGCCCTTTATTTTATCTATATTCACCCCTATCCATTTCTATTCCCTTTGATTCTTCTGCCTTTCAGCATCCCCGGTCTTTGATGTATTACATCACTCATCTGCACTGCTCAGAGACAGACATGCTGCAGCTACATTAAACACATCAGATACTTCAAGCAGGCAGAAATCCATAGGAGAGTCAACATACTGGAACTTGTTTTCTTCTTGGCACAAAAGTGCCATTGTAGAGGAAAGAAAATAGCCTTCGTAAATTCCTACCATAATAATCCTTATACGTGCATGTGGGTTCCAGAATTTATGTTTATCACTAACATGCTATAGTGTTTCTATATCTGAAAAGTCATTTTCATATTGCAATGTTACTATATTAGTAAAATGTTACTATATTAGTATTTGCAAAATTAAACTCTGTTCTCCAAAAACATACCTCCATTCCCAGTCAGGGTAGTTCAAAGGCTCCTCTCTATTGCACGATGGAAAGGGGCAGAAGCCCCACTTTGTGGGATATTTGAAACCAGGCTATACATAGCACTAGAAAATGTAACATAGGAACCAGTCCTGCACTGCAGCGAAATAGACTGGAGAACCTGAGAAACCAGATTTCTTTATAACTGTGCATGCACTTTTGCACATGGAAAAAATTGCATGCAATTGGCCCATTAATCTGTATGCAAAGAGGTGATAAGGCATGCAAATTCATGGTTATGTAGCCAAGGGATCATTTGTATGTAACTATCATGGTAGTTACATGTGCAGATTACACTTGCAAGTATGTGCATATTTCTGTTAATGCAGCTATGAAGATCTGTCTCATATCAATAGCTATTTTCCAAATCCATCTCTAACTTTAATGACAGTTTCTAGATCATAACAGGAATGCTTATTTTAATTCACCTTGCATTGACATTCAGGGAGTAAAAGTACCTTTTACTATTGAAAGAATTTAATCCTGGCTTTTTACACTCCCAATGATGGCAATAGATTAAAAACAAATTCTACGTATTATAGCATTTTGCATTTCTCTAGCAACCTTCTAAAAGGATTTTAAATGGCATTATAAACATTAAGAGCCAAATTCTGTCCTCTGAGGTATCCTATCTAGACCCCACTGTAATCAAAGGGACCCAGGGAATAAGTTAGAGTAAAATTTCACCCTAAGTAATGAGGTGTCTTCCACAATGCCCTTGTGAGGTAGGTGACTACCTAATACAGATGGACCTTAGCGACAAAGTTTGAGGGGTTTGGTCGAAGTTCTGATTCAGGTTCATCTCTAACTATTGTTATGCCCACTTACAGATGGCTAGGTTGAAGGACAGAAGAGTTAAGTGGCTTGCCCAAGGTCACTTGGCAGGGCAGTAGCAGAGTTGGAACTAGATGTAGTTGGTTCTAGCAGTCGGTTGCCTGATCCAGGCACCAGGACATGCACTCACAAGATCAGCAGAACTCTTTGAAAGCAAGACAAACGCAGGCTAGTGAAGATCAAAGAGGAAGTGTCAAACATAAGCTGCTTGTCTTCACTTTCAGGGGCCTTCACAGTCAATCCCCATCTTACGTATTGGCTCATTTGCTCATTGAGCTAGTGATGCTTTCCTCTGCCTAGCCTACGACTCCGGCCTCCACTGCCTACTTACTGAATTTTCAAATAAACACCATTATGCTTTCTCCTATGCTGCCCCTCGCGCTTGGGAGGCCCTCACATGAAAAACCCACCAAGCCGCCTCATTATCCACCTTCGTATCCCTCCTCAAAACTCTCCTTTGCTGTAACGCCTACATAACACCTGCCAGCAGTTCGGCTGCTGGCGTGCTGCTGCCGCCCACCCCGCAGACCCATATTGTCTCATTGTGGTCGCCCTTCGTCTCTACCCATCTGTCTCTGGATGTATAGTTAAACTGTAAAGCTCTTGGATTGGGGACTGTGTTTTTGTTCCATGTTTGTACAGCGCCTAGCACGGCAGGGTCCCAGTCCATGGATGGGACTCCTTGGTGCTATGCTAATACAAATAATAAATAATAATAATGATGTAAACTGGAACAACTCCTGCCTTACCTATTACCCCACACTACAAGAAAGATGTGGAAAAATTGGAAAGAATCCAACGGAGGGTAACAAAAATGATTCGGGGGCTGGAGCACATGACTTATGAGGAGAGGCTGAGGGAACTGGAATTGTTTAGTCTGCGGAAGAGAAGAATGAGGGGGGATTTGATAGCTGTTTTCAACTACCTGAAAGGGAGTTCCAAAGGGAATGGATCTAGACTGTTTTCAGTGGTACCAGATGACAGAACAAGGAGCAATGGTCTCAAGTTGCAGTGGGGGAGGTTTAGGTTGGATATTAGGAAAAACTTTTTCACTAGGAGGGCGGTGAAGCACTGGAATGGGTTACCTAGGGAGGTGATGGAATCTCCTTCCTTAGAGGTTTTTAAGGTCAGGCTTGACAGAGCCCTGGCTGGGATGATTTAGTTGGGGATTGGTCCTGCTTTGAGCAGGGGGTTGGACTAGATAACCTCCTGAGGTCCCTTCCAACCCTGATATTCTATGATTCTATGAGAAGGAGAAAGCATTCTGTTTGAGTCCTAGGTGGGAGTCCATTTCACCTGTACGAGTGCCAAGTGACCAAACTAAATCATGCGCCTCCCTTTGCTTCTCACACAGACACATTCACTTCAACACGGGATTCTTTATTCATTGCTTGGAGACTTCGGTTGTGCTGCGGTTGCTAATTGTGGCTATTCGCCCTGCCCATGCACCCCCAACTGCAGTAAAGCATTTCTTGCACTCGTTCTTTGCATCCTGAGCTTAACTTTAACAATTTCCCCTTCCCATCTGCTGTTCTTTTGAAATTGCAATTCGGATGATTGTGCCTTCATTGTCTCACTCGCCGTTGACAGCTTGCTTGCCTGACCCTTTGTACTTTCCCCATTGCTTTGCTTCTGCTTGCCACGCTTGCTGTCAGTTCTCTCATTCAGCTCCCACACACTGTTCCTCTACACCTCTATCTATCTCCCCCCACACGTGCTTTCCTCCAGCCTACGCCTTCCCCTACTTACTGCCTCTTCACCTTGCTCTTCCTACAACGCATTAAGCACTCCTTCTCTCTTCTCCTCCAGCTTTTCCATGACCCTGAGAAACCCACGGACACTCCTCTCAATTGCTGTGCTTTCCCTGTCCCTGGACATCTACCCTTTATCCTCCAAGTCATCCATGTCAACCATGTTCTGCGCCTATGATACTGTTCCCAGCTCCTACCCTAGGGTGGCCATTTTCTACTCCTAAAATATTCTACAGCAGACCTACCTTCCCTCACCCCTCACGTATGAACCCTTCCAAGTCCTAGCCTATAATTTTCCTCTGCATTGCTTTCCCCTATCTACCTCGCTTTCTCCCCAGGTTCTAGCAGTCGATCTCCTCTAGGTCTCCACATGCCCATTCTTGCCAGTGGAGTGGTCCCTCATCTCTTGCCTTTCTTCTGCATCCACTTCAACTATCACCCCTCTGCCTCTCATTGCCAATCCTGTCTTTTTCGCAAAGAAGTTAGCTCTGGAGACCAGACAAGACTGATCAATCCCACTTAGCTGAAAATGTCTGGTCTCTACATTTAGCTCTGAGCAACTGAAAAAAAAAAAGACAAAATCAGACATTATGATACCCAGATGCCCTTCATCTTCCAGTTAAATTACTATTATTATTTTCACACCATGCAAAAGCATTCAAGGTGCTTTCCAATATAGATAGAAAGATGAGGTCTCTGCCCTGGAGTACTGGCAAAGTAATAGTTAAAACAACGAGTGAAACTTTTCTTAAGAATCAATATGTCATTTAAAGAATGATTATAAAAACCAAGCGAATAGGCTGTCTTGGTCTGATGTGATATGTCACCCTGCAACATAGTCATTCTTAGACATCAAAGCCAGGACTTCCAAATGGGACTAGTGATGCTGGATGCGCAAGACATTTTAAAAGGGCTGAATTTTCGAAGAGTAGTAGCAACATTTTCAAAATGACATAGGAGCCTAAGTCTCAGTGAAAGCAAATGGGGGGGGGGGAATCACTTTTGAAAAAAAGCAGACGCTTAAAAAATATGTATCACCAACCTCCTAAAAATCAGACCCGACTAACGCATCTCAAGTTGAGCGCTCAAAATGGAGGTACCAAAATAACGATCATCTTTTCAAAATCTTGACCGAAAACTTTTTTTCCATTCATATTACAGTGCCACCTGAAAGTTACCTGTATAAAGGCAAGATCGCATTTGTCCATTCTCTGTGCTTTCAAGCCACACACACACACACACACCCCCTAAACCATCTACTGCTTACCTGGACCGTGTATTAGTAGAAGGATTTTAAAAAGCGCTGAAGACCTTTGTCTAGTGTACAAGCGTGGAAATATTTTTATCCTCATTATTACTGCTAAACTAAGTTTTACAAGATACAATACATTGTGCATGGAAAATTAACAGGAACTGGTGATGCTTAGAACTGGTTAGGATGAACATCTAAGGGCCATACTGAGCTATGACTTTTTTTTTTTAATTAAATGATCTCTTTAAGTCTACAAGCACGAATGTGTTTGACCCTCGGGCCCTCCTAGAGAGGGGACAGTAATTCACAATGACTCCCGGTTTAAACTTTCGACACACGGCCTCCATCAGTACATTCAGCAAAAGGGTTTCAGGGAAAGGGCTGCACTGGGAAATGCTGTCACGTATGCACGGCACCGTAGCTGCATTGGGATCAGCTGCTGCTGCCCCTGGGGCTGAGTCTCAGGAGCCACGATACAGAGCCAAGCAGTTTATGTGCTCTCTCGTCTTGTTTGGTGCTTAAAATGAGGCTCCTCCAGCCTTATTAAGCCAAATGGAGTCCCAGTGTAACTCCACTGAGTGCAGTGGAATTATATCTACTTACACAGGCACCGAATACAATGTATGATTTACTCACACACACGTTGCTGGACTCAATACAGGAATAACTGGATGAGATTTAATGGCTTGTGATATGCAGGAGGCCAGGCTAGATGATCTGTTGGTCCCTTCTGGCCCTTTATTCTAGAAATATATGAATTTAACCTGGACGTAACATAGATGAGGAAACTTGGTCGGAGCTAACAAGCCATGAAGGTTTGCTAGGCTGGTTCTACGGCTTAGCCAAATTAACATTGTGCTCAGAGTCATCCCTAGGCACGTGTCAAGTGACCAGCTGTACAGAGCCCTGTGGCATGGGGGCCATGCACTCTCAGCACCCGAGCTAGCTCATACCCAAGATCTGGCCTTCTGCAGCTTCCTCGCTTTGAAACAAGACCTTTGGGGCCCAGCCCTGCAGCGACACAGGTTTCCAAAGACAATCTTTTGTCACGAGGTGCTGGCATCAACTCCAGTAACCAGGGTGCAGAAATGCTCCTGCATGTCCTGTGGACAGGCACCTCCCAACAGCTGCCACCTGCAAAACCCAGTGCCAGCCCCAAGCATATAAAAATGAAGAGAAAAACAATCAATTTTACCCAGTCAGACTGCCAACAAAACGGACTCAAGAAAGTTTACCTCCGGGAAGCCTAACAATGAATTCACTCAATTCCCTTCACTCTCCTCATGCCTCCCATGTCACCTCAGCCTCCCTGCCCATCTCACTCCCCTCAGGAAGTATTTGTGGAGGCTGTTCTGTGGAGCATACACCCTTAACCTCCCTGCCATCTCATCTCTCTCTCGCTGCATGGAGTCCCTTATGGGTTGTGTACCACTGTGGTTTCAGAGCCATCCGCCACCTATGACACTGATAGGGGGAGCGTGCCCACAGCTGAATGGGAAGCTGGTAGCAGCAGATCACAGAGGCTCATCATTAAAAATGAAGGGATGTAGTCTAGCAGTTTCAGCATGGACCTGGGAATTTTTAGGGGTGAGAGTAATTAACCATTGGAACAATTTACCCAGAGTCGTGGCGGATTCTCCATGACTGGCCATTTTAAAATCAAGATCAGATGTTTAACTAAAAAAGATCTGCTCTGGGAATTATTTTGGGGGGAGTTCCCTGGCCTCTGTTACACAGGAGATCAGACTAGATGACCATAATGGTCCCTTCTGGCCTTGGAATCTATGAATCAGCGCTCTGGGTTCTGTTCTCAGGTCTGGATGCTCTGGGTAAGTTTCCTAGGTCAACACTGAAAAGCATGTACTAATTCTGGGTACCTCAACTATTGAGGGGTCCCAGCTTGACATACCCACGGCCCAATTTTCTGCAGTTCTGGGCACCCATTGCTCCCATTGATTTCAGACAGGAACTGCAGGTGCTCAGCACCTCCGAACAACCAGTTTCTAGGTGTCCTCAAGTTAGACACCCAAAAGCCAAAGCCCTCAAAAATCAGCAGACGTGTTGGAAAATGTGGGCCCTGAGCTCTGTGTGCGTCAGCTGCTCCGCTGGTAAAATGCTGAGCACACTGACGGAGCTTGCAGCGACATGAGAATTAATGAATGTTCCCTGTGCTCTTTCAGACCTGCAAACAAATGGGGCTGCAAGAGTACCACGGACAATTATTATGCCCACTGTCACACTTCTGCAATTAGAAACTGATTAGTAGTAAATTCCCAGTTGTTTTTTTTACATCTGAGATTGGATAAAAAAATCAATTACTAATCTCTCGCTTAGCACACCTGCTGCATGATATCCAGACTCTGGAGTAGGGCTTCAGTTTCCCAAGCCTCTCTTCGTTCCCTGTCTGCCACAGAGGAACACTTTGGGGGCAGCCAGCAGCAGCGAGCGACCTGGCCCCAGTCCACCCCGCATCGTTCGGGGGAGGAGGTTGGTCCAGAAAGAGGCAGGGCGGGGGCAGGGACTTGGGGGGGGGGGCAGGGAGGGGCGGGCTGGGGCCGGGTTGCTCGCTGCTGCCGGTGCCAGGGCCCCTGCTAACCTCTGTGGCTGTCCTGGATCCCGTGTCCCCCAGAAGCGCGGGGCCCTCCAAAGTGCGGTAAGCCCAAACATTGGTAGAGCTGGGTCCAAATTCTTAAATATTGGTGGAGCATGAGCACCACGGGCCCATATAACTCGCTGCCTATGCTTGTAGCAGGAGAATAAGTCCCCAGGTGTCCATATCAGAACTGAAATGAATCCATTTGTCTGAAAGGCCAGGTGATGAACTACCCTCACCTCTAGAAAGCGCAGGGCCGATTCACTGCTGTGTTACTCCAGTTTTCCACCACTGTAACTCCACTGGACTCAAGGGCAGCACAGAACTGGAGCAATGCAGTGGTGAATCAGGACTTGTGCCTCCACTTGAAACAGGAGGTACTCTTGGTGGGGTAGCAGAGGGGAGGTTTCCTCTGCTGCTGCCCCCATAGTATATGCTGTGTGACAAAGACAGGACCTCGTTCTCAGTGAAGGTGCTGAGCCCACTGCTTACCATGCTGGCCAATACTGTCTCATTGTTTCTTTGGACTCCCTGTCTCTCTGCCAGCATCCACATGTTGTCTTTTGTCTCACACTCAGATTATAAGCTCTTTGGGGAGCAAGGAACATCTTTTTCTGCATTTTTACAGTGCCTAGCACAATGGGGTCCTAGTCAATGACTGGGGCTACTAGGATCTACTGCAATACAATACAAATAGATTATTATTAAGAGTTTTCCATGCCTGGCTGTCAATAAATATATGGAAAGTAAAGGAGAAAGTGCAAGTCAGCATTTTCAGTGAATTTTCCGGACTGTCTCTCTTTCCAGCCTTACATAAACATAAGAAAGGCCATAGTGGGTCAGACCATCTAGCCCATCTTCTGACAGTGGCCTTTTAGAGGGAATGAACTGAACAGGCACTAATCAAGTGATCCATCCCCTGTCATCCACTCCCAGCTCCTGGCAAACAGAGGCTAGGGTCACTCAGAGCATTGTGTGGCATCCTTGTCCATTAGCCATCAATGAACCTATCCTCCATGAACTTATCTAGTTCTTTTTAAAACCCTGAACCTTCAGGATAATTAGGTGTATTTTGTATCTGTGAAATCTATTGTCACATCACCATGGTCCAAAAAATGAATCCACATCCTAATTCCTACATTCGCATGTTTCCCTCCATTGTTTCTCTCTCTCTCTGTCAATCCCTGGGTTTGCCAGAGCAACCCAATGCCCTTCGGAAAGAGCAGATTCTCTTTCTAAGCCACGTTAACATCTTCTCACCAGAGTATTTACTCTCCCATCAGAGAAATTATCCTGCCTTTGCTCCCTTTTATCCTTGACGCTGTGGGCAATTGCAAAAATTGATCTAGCTCAGTGTCTAAGAGCCATTTTCCAGTCCAACGCAATAGTGCTGCAGCATTATACAGCACTGACTCAGGCGCAGAAAGAAACTCAGACCCTGGCCTCCTAGGGCCAGATGCGGAGCTCATTTGTACTGGTCTAAATCCAGAGTAACGCCACTGTTGTCGGTGGAGTTGTTCCATATTTACACCAGCGTAAACTGAAATCAGGGTATGGCCCACTCTTTAATTTTCATTGCTTCACAGAAGGGAGTATAAACCCTTCCAAACTTTAGTGGATTTGGGGAATTTTTCCCAAGAGACGAGGATTAAAGAATGTACGTTTTATAGGAATTAAAATGGAGCGGAACAGCAAAAATATTCTGTGTACTAAAAATAAACCCCTCTGCAGTTTCCATTAGACACAGGGTTTTTCACTGCCTACCCCAAACTAGCATGAATAGCTGAACTACTTTGCTCCAGAAGTGGCTGCATTTCAGTGGTGAGCTCAGTGAGCTGGATCTCAACTGGGCAGCAAGGCTAAGGCTCCTGAATGGGCTCGCTGGAAGACCGGTATAGGGCTCACTAGGAGGACTCATGGGAGCTACAGGAGTTTACATAACCTAAGGCAAACCTGCTAATATTTGTGAAGCTGACAGGATCACTGGGAGAGGCCCTGAAAACCAGGCCTCCTGCTGGTCAGGGGCACTTGGTTACCCTGAGCGCGCTGCATCTCACAGAATCTGGCCCTTTGCTTTCAGAGAAGCCAGTCATAAAATATTGGCAGTGAGGAGCAAGCACTGGGTTCGTGTGCACATTTAATGCCAACAGACGCTGGTCGTCGTCAGCCGGGATCGAACCTGAGATCTCCGGAGCTTAACGTATGTCTTTTAGGCAAGGCTGTAGCAGGCTCATCAATCGCTAGCTGGTCTAGCAGCCACTAGAGGGGGACAGAGTGCCACACCAAGCAGGCATGGATTACACACACACAAAATCGACCCATAATAGACTCAGTGTCTCGCAAAAGCAAAGCACGCTTTTTGAGGCAATTGACTCAGACTGGGTGGGAGGAAGGCAGCGCTGGATTATATCAAAGAGAGAGAGAGAGAGGGGAGTGATACCCTTAAAAGAAATGCGGAGGAACAGAACTGAAGGGGAAGATGGTGGATCCACAGCACTCAGTGAACCTGTTTCTCTCTTCAAAAAGAGAAGAGAGGAGAGAGGGTTAATTTTCAAGAACTACATTCTCCATTCTAATACATACCACAGGTTGTTGGGACATGCTCCCTTCCAAACAGGGAGATCAAGAGAGTTGCTAC
The DNA here is from genome assembly GCF_965152235.1 of Eretmochelys imbricata. Classification (NCBI taxonomy): domain Eukaryota; kingdom Metazoa; phylum Chordata; order Testudines; family Cheloniidae; genus Eretmochelys; species Eretmochelys imbricata. Next base: position 258,636,468 of record NC_135573.1, read on the forward strand.
TTAAAAGGTAAATGACAATAAGGGATGGGCTGTAGGGAAGATGGTTCAACTTTCTGCTCTCGTTACACATCATTTGAATCAGGAGTATTTGGAAGGACTATATCCTTCTTTGCTTGAATTTAAGAGGGGAGCAGCGAGAGGAGGAAAGGGAGATCTTCAGCTGGGCCTTAGATTAGTGGTGTCAGGGTTTCTCACATTACAGCTGTGTCCCACTGCACAGAGCTGGGCAGCAATGAAAGGCAATCCAACTGGCGTTGGAGGGTCTGCCTCAGAGTCCAGCAGAGGGAGACGATGGCATTGAGAAACTTGTCTTCCCAGCCCATGCAGGAGGAAAAATTAACTTCCTCTTAGCCCCTTGCTTAAGTCTCCATTATATGGCATCCCATTGGTAGGTCTCCATGACCATGTAGCATTTTCACAGTGACTGATGCTTACACTTGTGGAGCCTTGACATTAATTGGGATTTCCTGCTCCGCAGGGTGAATGCCAATGAATAATACTGAGTTCCTATTACAAAAATAAATAAATGAAAATAACCCTGCCTCCCACAGAAGAGAGAGAACTTTAAGATTCCAGAGATTATTTTAAAAGTTTCAACAAAACAAAATTTGGATAAAACACTGGGGGCTCATTGAATGGCACAGAACAGGTTTCTTTTCATTCCTATCCCCAGAAGTCCTGCTGAAGGACAGACTAAGGGTGGGACTCTTAGGCCCCAATTCCATACCGACTTGCACCCTGGTTTGTTTTATTCCCAGTCTGCATAAGGCCATGGAGAACGAGGTCATTGGAGTTGCGTTATTGAAGTGAACAAGAGTAGCCCCTGCAGCTTGTCAGAGGAAAACGCCAGAACATGGGTGGACTGACTCTGGAACTGATCTTATTCCACGATTACCTGACATTCCAACATGGACAAAACTGAAAGGAAGAGGAAAACGAAACGTGCTTGAAGAGAACTGTAAAGGGAAGAAGAATCCCTTAATATTTAGATCACAGCTGCCAACCTTCATGTGGTAAATAAGCACCCCGACTTTCACAATAAGCCAAAAATCAAGCTAATCCCATTTCAAAACAAGGCTAAAACAAGCCAATCCCTAAGAACCCCAACACTCTGTGTGACTGGATCCCCCCTGCGTGCAGTCTGGGACTGTGGTGGGCCCACTGTGCACCCCTGATTCTCTCCCACGCTTGCCCCTGCTTGCCCCTCCTTGCCAGGAGCCAATCAAAAAAAAGAAGCAACAAGCTACAACAAGCGACAAGCCAAAAACTAGCCAACAAGCAATTCACAAGCCAATTAAGCCAAAAACAAGCCCAATTTCTGCATTTTTTTTACGGGTTTAGCATGTCTGATTTAGATCTATAATTTAGACATATAATGACAAGGGGGAAGTGCTCTGTGGGATCTGGGTACCTTTGACAGGTTAAAAAGTACAACAGAGAGACCCCAGCAGCCTCCTAAAACCTGGAGGTGACCACTGATATCAGATCAAGCTACGTCTGACACGGCCCCATCACTGTCACCCACAAATGCTGGCCCTTATCATGGGCATTTCCACCTCTTCAATAACCTGTTTAAAAACGGATCTTCTAGCATCCCTGGAAGGTCAGCAGGTCCAAGAGTTCATTATGTTTATTTAGGGATCTCCCATGACTGGGGTGTTGCTAAATGGACTCAATTAGGTTTTCCCACAATGCCGAGCGCTCTGGCAGGACTCATTCCTTCTTGGTGCCCAAGGAGAAGTTCCTCCTCATCCATCCTGTAGGCCAGGCCTAAGCTTTCCTGCGATCTTAACTGCAGTTTTCCAATAGCCTACAGGGGAACAGCTCTTCCCGGGACTCAGGTAGGTCTGCAATGCAACTGGAGGATATAACTGCAGCACTTGCAGACATACCCAAGCTAACTTATCCTAGCTATCTCCCATACTGATAGCAGTAAAGCCACAGCAACACGTTCCAGCATCGGCTAAGCCACGTGAGTAATTACCCAGGGTCCCAGGCAGATCTGGACGGCCTACATGGCCACAGCTTCACCGCTATTGGGTCTCATGCTTGCTAAATTAAAGCTAGCTCAGGTACGTTGGCAAGAGCTGCCCCCCTCCCCCCGACTGTAGTGCATATCCTCAGGGTGCTCTGGGGGAGTTCTCCCTGCTTCTCCCACAAGGAGCAGCTCCTCGGAGGTCAGCGAGCACAAGACTGGAGTTCCTTCCATATCTTTTTCTAAGTGCCCCCTTTCCCCATTGTAGCCCTTGATTTGGATTCACCCTCTCCCTCAGCATCCCTTTTGCCCATCTTTTGTGGCAAAGGCAGCATGGCCTATTAATTAGAGCAGAGGACAAAAATCAGGACTACTACTCAACGCCAGTGTTCTGAGCCACTTTCACACCACATGACATTTACACCACAATTGAAATCACCAATACATTTGGCTTTAGGAGATTGACTTTACCTGCACTCTAAGTGACACCTAGGGGCCAAGCAGAGAAATTGCAGGTGTATATTCACCTTGAATATACTTGTCTTTAATGGGGCTCCCTTTTCTGATACATTAGAGGCGGTGGCTGGAACACACGCACTGTCAACCAATGGTTGTCAGCTGATTTCACTTGGCAGGCCATTTCTTAGGAGAGAAATTGTGTCATGGCTAGCTCCCCTCTTCATCCCAATTCCAAAGCTCCCCCCAGGCAAGTGCTGGATTACATGAAATAGTAGGGGAGGCTAAGAAAGGAAATAAATGTCACGCTCGACCTTCCCTAAAGCTCATTCATCTCAATGGGAGATTTGGGATCAGGCGTGTAACGTACTGGGTGCAGCTACTTGGTAATATCCACTCATTTTGTTCTAGGTAGGTTCTTATACTGCCCTGATCACTGTAGTATCAGCAGCTTTCACTAGTGCATAAGGGGTGTGTCTACACTGTGATAAAAACCCTGCAGCACGAAGCATCCAAGCTCAGGTCAGCTGACTCAGGCTTGCAGGGCTTGCGCTGCGAGGCTAAAAATAGCCATGTAGAAGTTTGGGATCAGGCTGGAGCCTGGGCTCTGGGACCCTCGCTCCTCGCAGGGTCTCAGAGCCTGGGCTCCAGACCAAGAACGAACGTCCACGCTGCAATTTTATAGGCCCACAGCCCAAGCTAGCAGACCTGGGCCAGCCGCAGCCATGCCACGGGTCTTTTATTGCAGCATAGACATGCTCTAAGCAAGGTGACTAGTATTGTCACATGGGGTTCATTCTCTCATTGTCTCCCCAGCGAGAGTTGTGCGTGTAGTGTTTGGTTTTGCTTTGATAGGGGTTTGGTTTGGATCCTCCTCCTCCTCCCACACTCCTTTTGTATCTGTGCTGCTCATTTCCTATCCCTCTGAGTAGGGATTTACCTTAATACCAGATTAGACATCAGCACAGAATTGCCCTCAGCGCTCCACTTCCCCAATTTCTTGGCTGCTTTGCACTTTGATTCTAGGTGTTTGCTGCTCCTCCAGGATCAATCAAAAAGTGAAGCACCGTTCTCTCTGCACCAAAGAAACACCCGACAAAGGAAGATATGGAGCAGCCATGCAGAGTGCAGGGATGGTTTCCTACACGCACTGAGTTGGTCCCAAAAGCCTCTGAAAACCAGAAGGGTGCCCTGGACTGGCTAGTGACAAACACTGCTGCTTGACGACTGACCGATATTTCACCAATGTGACACAGACATCTTCCCTGGGACTAGTGGGAAGTGATCCCTGAGCAACCAGTTGAGAATCACTTCTCTAAAATATTTGGATGTCTGATTCAGAGCGGCCAAGGACAAGTCTCCCAGTGAGGTCAAGGAACCAGTTTCTCAGCTGGTATCCATCAGTATTACGCCATGGAAGTTGATCCTGATTTACATCAGTCATAGCTCAAGTCCAATGAGAGTTTTGCCTGACTCCTAACTACAGGATCAGGCCCAGATTTTGGAACATTTGCCGAGTCTGCACAACATCAACAAAAACCTAATCATGCATGATCTGGATTAGCGCATGGAAAGCCTCCTAATAACCCAAACACAAAACCACGCCAATTAGCATTTGATTAGCTGGAGAAAATTCTGAAAAAATGGTTGAAACCCATTATTAATAATCTCCTTAGTGTACTGCATGTGATTAATTGCAGTTTTATACTCAGTGGGGAGATTACACATTTCAAAGGGTGACGATTGAACAAGGGTGAAAAATTAGTTGTTTTCATTCAGTTTTTAAATGTAGCTTCCAACATGCGCTTTCCAAATTGCAGCACCATCAGGACAATCTCTTAGCAAAAATTATGTGTAAGAAAGAAAGAAAGAAAGAAAGAAAAGCTTTGGGAAAAAAATGACACCCAACGTTTGTGCATGAATTCAAACACATAGCCTCAGACCATCACAGCCAGGGTACAACCTGATCTAAAACTATCCAGGGGTGGTGACCAAAGGGAATATCCATGTGATAGGTCAAGCCCTCAGCTGTGCATAGCTCCACTGAAGTCAAGCCAACTGACACCAGCAGAGGGTCTCTTCTCAGATCTTAACCCATAAATCTCATCTGCCTAAGAATCTATATCCCCTTTCTCCATAACTTTGTTTACTGACCTCTTCTCTGCCTCATTCTCTTCTCTATTTCTCACCCATCTCCTTTATTATCCCCCATTCTCTCACTTAACTTTAAGGTACCCAAATTTACTCCCCAAACTGCAGTAATGGCCAGGGGCACTGGAACAATTTGTATAGTGGGGAGCTGAGAGCCATTGAACCAAACTGTAATCCCTGCCTATAATGGAAGCCACTTCAAGCCAGGGTTGCGGCAGCACCCCCAGGGCCGCTAGTTCCAGCACCTGCGGGTAATGATTTTGTTGGGCTGAATCCTGGTTGCTGTAGGGCTGATGCGTGGCAGGAGGCCCTTCCTCCATCCCTAATACAACCCTTTAGCTAAGCACAAGGTAATCTTATCCTTCCAGTACAAGGAGTGCATTCTGTAGGGTTGTTGGAAGTCAACTTTTCTTATTGCACTTCTGTTCATTTTCCTGTCCTCAAATCCAATGAGAAACACTCATGGGATGGCCAGAAGCATGACAAGAATGACAGAGGGACAGGGGGACAGTGTTGGGTCTCTGTAGAAATGTTTTATGTCCAGTGGATGCATGGACTTTGCAGAGTAAAGAGAGGACAAACGTTATCTCTAGCTCTCTCTTGGCAAGGCCCTACTATTCAAAATATACTTTAAACAGATAAAAAGACTCTGATATATTGTCCTTCTGATTTAATTTCAGGTTGGCTTTCAGGCATGGATGGAAGCTCTTGCCTTCCCCCTCTCCCTCCAACCCACACATCTTCTGTATCTCTGCATTGCACCCAACTGTATTTAAAAGGCACCCGACTAACCCGAATTGGTCAAGCTGCATTGATGGGTATTTCATTTCTCTCCTTGACACAGAGTGAGGCTACCAGAACATAAGGTGCAAAATCTCTTATTATGATGCTCAATTTTCAAAGAAAACTCTCCATTAACCAATGGAAGAATCTCTTACAAAAGGAGACCAGGCAAAATTGAACTAGGAATAGAAGGACTCATAATAGCAACTTCTGGGCTAAAGGGAGACCGAGGGAGCATAAGTAGAAATACCAGGACAGCATTCAGGGCAGCCACTTATAAAATGTACAGTTCTATAATTACCTGAACAGGTACTGTGCTATAAAGCATGAACATGGCTCTAATACTGATGATTTCCTAGAATGACTCCTGTTTTTATGCACTTAATTACAACCTACATTACAGAAACATTTTCAGCAATTCCTTATTCAAAAGAAAAGCAGCAATGATTTGTTCCCATTCAATGTGCAGTTGCTTAACTGATGAAAATGATCCTGGTGAGTCTCTTTGGCCCAGTTAAACAATACATTTCCTGCACTTTCCTTTATAAAGGTGAAGAAAAGAGCCCTTAATCCCCCCCCCCCCCGCCCCATAAACACACACACACAAAAGATTATTTATCTATGGTCAAGGCAAAGGTGAAGAAACAAAGCACTGTGGGAAATTCTCTATGGAACATGAAATAGGTGATGCCTTTAATGGCTGAACTAATTTCTGATAAGAAACCAACAGCCATCTGCAAACACCTTGTTTTGTGGGTGTGCAATACAGACAAGTTCTCCTGAGTCCCTTGAAGGGCTGGTTTGATTTGAGCTGTGAGACAATGGAAAACAATTGTACGTGCTAAGACCCCAATTATCTATGCTAACTCAAGTCTTCTGTATTTTCTCCCAAAATACTCCTCAAGCCTTCTGGAGGCTTAGACATCCCATGTACCATTTTGATACACAACCACATTTGTTGGCTCCTACTATATCTCCTAATGCAGCTACTTAAGCAGAGATGCCCACTAAGCTTAGTGCAGCTACAGAAAGTCCCCCATTTACAGCGCCTTGGGCACTCTCGCACGGCCTGCAAATGAGAACGGTACTTCGGGACGGTCATGGAGAAGGTTTCCAGGAGGTGGAAACCCGCTGAAGTGAAACCATGAATCAGCTTCCGAGTATGGTACAGAGCAGTCATCAGACCATAATGACTCTAGGGCTATGCCTGCCCTTACGGAGGTGAGCAAAGTACACGTAGTACGCGTGTAGCTACATGCTGCAGTGAACGACTATGGCAGGGGAGAGGCGGTGGGTGTTAGAAGAGCAGTGTAGACGTGGGAGGCACTGCTTGGGTGTGTAAAAAGAAAAGGAGGACTTGTGGCACCTTAGAGACTAACCAATTTATTTGAGCATGAGCTTTCGTGAGCTACAACTCACTTCATCAGATGCATACCGTGGAAACTGCAGCAGACTTTATATATACACAGAGAATATGAAACAATACCTCCTCCCACCCCACTGTCCTGCTGGTAATAGCTTATCTAAAGTAATCATCAGGTTAGGCCGTGTGTAGAGAGCCTATGCATACCCTGGGGGTTGTGTAAGACACTCTACTCGCCTAAGCTGCCTCACTGTCTATAATGCTATTTATTTATACCCATGTGTAGTGGGGCGGTCACCCTGCTCCAGCTCAGAAGGGGTTAAAAGCCAACCCTTGGAGAAGGCCGGGGCTGTGAGCTAAAGGCTAGGCTGATGGGGAAGGCAGCCACAGCTGGGGCCATGCCCCGATCAGGCCACAGCAGGCCCTATAAAAGGGCTGTGAGCCAGAAGCTCAGGCAGAGTCTCTTTAGCTGTAGAGAGAGAAGGACCTGGCTGCCTGGGAGAAAAGGGTACCTGGAGTGGAGCAGGGCTGGGGGAAGGCCAGAGGAGCTGGGGAGCTCCAGCCTGGAAAACCTGCAGGCCTTGCTAAAGGCTGAGAAAGGTACTGGGGCTGCAGAGGTGTAGCCTGGGAATAGCCAGAGGCAGCTGGTCCAACCCCCTTGCCCGTGATGCGTGTCTGCCCCAGTGAGCGGGGCCTAGATGGTGACTGGCAGTAGCCACTGAGGCAAGGAGGGGATAGAGGGTTGGGGGTTCCCCTGGCAGCACCCCAAGGTAAAGGGGCACTGGGGTCTGGGAGGGACATGGAGGCCAACGGCAGGCAAGACACTGGCCTGCAGAGGGCACTCAGGGCTGGAAAGAGCCAATTCCTGAGACGACCAGCAGGAGGTGCCGTGCCGGTGAGTCTCGCCGTGCTACACCGTGCTAGCTAGCCGTGCAGTGTCTGTACTCTACGAGCCACTTCTAGTGTGGACGTACCTTTTGAAAGATGGACCTTTAAACAGATGTCTTGATGCAACCCAGAGCTTTGCCAGTGCATCCCAACTACCCTGCACTCCTTGCTTTGCCAGTGCACCCAGCCACCCTGCACCCTCAACCCCACTGCATCTCCTCAATGTCTTTGAGGAAAAAATAAAATATATAAATGGTTCCTGGGAAAGGAGGGGTAATTAGGAGGTAGGGAGTAGGGGAATATGATAAAGAGAGGTTTGGGCTGCAGTGAGAGGAGGGCGGCTATAGGGAGGCAGATAAAAGGGGGAAGAGTGGTAGAGAAGAAGAGAGAGGTTGGAGGCTCAGGAGATGGAGCCTTGGGGGTTAGAAGGAGTGGAGGGGTGGGAAAGTGGCAGGGGGACTAGGGAAAGATAGAGGCAGGGATATCTGTCAGTCCCATATTCTCCCTTCTTGTGTATGCACCCAGCTCTGGGGGCTTCTTGCTCCTCTAGGGGGTTCTGGGCCCCCCTCCCTGCCCCTCTCATGTGGTTGTGATTTTACTAAGAATTTTGACATAGTCCCACATGACATTCCCATAAGCAAACTAGAGAAATGGCTTCTAGATGAAATTACTAGAAGGGTGCACAACTGGTTGGAAGACCGTTCTCAAAGAGTAGTTTTCAATGGCCCACTCTCAAAGTGGGAGGGTGTGTGTAGTGGGGTCCCACAGAGGTCAGTCCTGGGTCCGGTAGCATTCAATATTTCCATTAATGACTGGAAAGTATACTTATAAAATTTTGAGATGACACCAAACTGCGGGGTAAGGGGTTGCTAGCTCTTTGGAGGACAGGGTTAGAAGTCAAAATGACTTTGACAAACTGGAGAATTGGTCTGAAATCAGCAAGATGGAATGCAATAAAGATAAGTGCAACGTACTTCCCTTAGGAAGGAAAAATCAAATGCACAACTACCCAATGGGGACTAACGGGCTAGGTGTTAGTACTGCTGAAAAGGATCTGGGGGTTACAGTAGTTCACCAATCGAATGAGTCAGCAATGGGCTGCAGCTGTGAAAAAAGCAAATATCTTTCTGGGGTGCATTAACAGGAGTGTCATATGTAAGACACAGGAGGTAACTGTCCCGCTCTACTCAGCACTAGTGAGGCCTCAGCTTGAGAGCTGTGTCCAATTCTGGGCACCACAGTTAGGCAAGATGTGGGCAAACTGGAAAGAGTCCAGAGGAGAGCTACAACAATGATCAAAGGTTTAGAAAATCTGACCTAGGAGGAAAGATTTTAAAATGGGCATGTTTAGTTGAGAAAAGAAGATCGGGGGGGATGGAGGGGGGAGGGACTTGAAAACAGCCTTGAGATATGTTAAGGACTCTTATAAAGAAGAAGGTGATCAGTTGTTCTCCTTGTCCACTGAAGGTAGGACAGGAAGTGATGGGCTTTATCTGCAGCAAGAGAGATTTTAGGTTAGATATTAGGAAAAACTTTCAAACTATCAGGATAGTCAAGCTCTGGAATAGATTGTGGAATTCCTGTCATGAGAGATTTTTAAGAATAGGTTGGACAAACACCTGTCAGGGATGGTCTAGGTTTACTTGGTCCTGCCTCAGTGCTGGAGGATGGACTAGAGATGATCCCTTGAGGTTCCTTCCAGCTCTACATTTCTGTGATCTGGGATAAGGGGGGCCATACCCATCTGGGGATGTGTGAGCCCATGTCACTGCCCCCATGTGAATACCAAGATCTGGGGCTCCAGGTCCATCTACAGGGGTTGGAAACCTCCCCCCTTGCTCCTCTCATTTGAGCCAGGTTTGGGGGCAGTTGCCCCTTTGGGAGGGTCTGACACCTCCTTCCTGCCCATCCACCCACCATGTGAATCAGGATCTTGGGACGTTTTGCCCTTCTAAATGGGGAGTTGAGAATGGGTATACTTTTTCATGTCATAGGCTCTAAAGCGCTCAGGACAGGGATAGGAACCCCCATTGAGATGGACAGAGCTTTTATTTCAGGTTGCATACATCTCCATGGGGGTGTTCTCATTCAGCTGAGAATATCCACTGAGATGAATGGGCCACTGTTTCCCTTTCAGAGCTTCCTGTGCTGAGGAGGGATGTGCAGAGGAGCACGAGAGGGTTTCTGTGCAGCCACTCTCTGGTTACCTAGGCAGTTTGAGGGAATATGTGGATGCCTTGACCCCACTGCTATTTCTAGTCTGAACCTTTGTATACCTGTGCAATGTTCCTGGCTACACATTGTCTGTTTTAATAGCATGTGTTTTTATGTTATGGGGAGGTTTACCCTGAACACAACAGAATAGTCAGCAGCTGATCTAACCAGAACTTTTATTATATTGGATGGGGATGCGCCTAAGGCAGAGGACTTGTGGGGTGGGCAGCATGGGGAGAGCAGTTGTGGAGGGGTGAGGCAATGAGGTCAGATGGTAGACAAGTCTTGGACGGGTTGTTTGAGGAAAATCTGTATTTTCCTGGCTCTGGGGAGGGAGGGGAGTGTGTAGCAAGTGGCTACGGATCAATGTGGTGTTTCCAAAGACACCCGGTGCAGAGGTTTGGATTTCAAGCCCAGGCACCTTGACGGCTGCGGGAAAAGGAATACATGCAATGCCAGGCTGGCTGTGGATTCTGGGCTATTCCTGGATCACACGGTCGCAGAACTTAGCGGGAGAGCACGGAGTACCCCTGGCATAGGGATGACTCACTACAGGTTGATTTGGCTTAGTATGCAAATTGCAGGTCAAGATACCTACAACTGCCTAAACAACTCTTAATACCACATCCTTTCCTGTTTAAATTTCCTAGTTTTTTTTTTTTAATGACAACCCCCACCTCTATTAGTTCAGAGTTAAGGTTGCGTGGTGGCATGTCGTCTCCTTGCAGGAACTAAGCTGAGCGAAACTCAATGTCTGAAAACTAGGAGATGTACAGGCCAGGTCACCCACACAAGCTGACCTGTCCTTGTTCAGCAATGCGCCCATATGTCCCCTTCCCCCACACATCCATTTACAGCCCATTCACTCTCCCTTACAGGATTCCACATTAAAGGACAGACAAGGTGTACGCTCACCATTAGCCACATCCTTAGAAATAATACAATAGACGGACAATTTAAGAACCACTTCACAACCTCTTACAGCCCCCTCACGCTTCTTCAGAGGATACCATCTCAGACTTATGCCTTCAAGTCACCATCATTAAGGCATTCAGATCCTGCCATGTTCCACCTCACTGCCAATAGCATCCAAATAGAAGTCCTATGCCCTGCTACTGACAGAACCTGCCCGATTCTCCATAGAAATGAGGCATGCTGCGTTCTGAAAGCAAACAGCATTGCTTCCCTTCCCCCCCACCACACAGTTTGGAGGGTGGAAAACGTACATCTCCTATCACAATCACAGCTCTGCCACACACCTCACACTAATCCACACATCTCCCACACACCCTCTACCGACCAGAGCTAACTACTGCCTCCACTATTCAGTATAGCTACACCTACCACCGACCACAGTCACTTTACCTGGCATTTATGTTGATAATAAATCCAACTCATATCCCAGCTTGCTACTGACAGTACTCCCTTAGTATCTTGCAAGGGGATGACATGTCATCAAGCTAGCTTAACTCCACATTAACATAGCTTTTTTGCCATTGAATATATATACATACACACACGTATATAAATCGGTAGGGTTTTTATTTTAATTTTGGTGGGGAGGGGAGGTTTTATTTCTTTGTAAATTTGATGGCAGCTCAGTATATGAAAAGCAAATTAGCAATGGAATTTCCAGAACCCTGATCACAGAATTCACTCTTATTTGTACTTATTGGTGAGTCAGACTCAAGGATGAATAGAACTGTGTTTGTTAACATGTCTTTGCTTCATGAAATACGTAGGAGAAAAAAGAATTTGCCACCATAATGGAGCACACAGGATAAAGAGAGCAAACCTGGACCTGCTGTTTTATTATCCCATCTGAAAGTTAGCAATGCCACTTGATAGCTCTCAGAAAAAAAAATTACAGGGTAGCTTACAGGAGAAGATTTTAGTTACAATCACAAGCTGCTCTCTCTGTATCGTAGCTGAATGGAAATGTCTGTACTGACACTTGGTAGTTTTCATCTTCTTGTCTGTAGTGCCTTTTGGATCAATTCTGCTGGATCATTTGAGGGTTTCCATTGTTACTGCATCTGCCTGCCTGAGTGCATGGGTTTTTGTAATAGGCACAGCTGGAGTTGAGGCATTAGGGTTCAGGAATATGGATTATATATTGGAGTTCCCAATGTTTCCTGCATGATCTTTCTTTTGGTGGCAACTAGGGGGTTAAATTCACCTCTGGGGTAACTCCATTAAGACCAGTTTGGCTCAGATGATCAGATGCTGAGCTGGTGTTAAGTCAAACTCCACTGAAGTCAGTGGTGCTTCACTGATTTGAGCCAGCTGAGGATCTCGCCCACTGTGTTTAGAAGACCAAGATCCACTACTTCATCATTTGGTTCCCAAGACTTTACAGAGATTAAATATGCAACACACAAATATGTAATGGTTCCTAAAGGGTAACTGCCCTCAAACCAATAACCAAGTATCTTCCTTCTTCATGTCAACAGGATAACAGCTAAGACAAACATTTGACGTAGCGAATTTTGCAGTAGGAGCATTTTTGTCTATAGTCCAAGGAACCAGATAAGAGAACCGCACCAACACTTACTGGGGAATAACATCAAACTATTTCTTATCTGTACCTCTTGGTTCTATTTAAAATCGATCATAGTGTTGTGCCACAAGCAGAAAAGAATTGAATTAAGCGTTTTAGGGTAGAAATAACTTGCATTGACACAAGAGATCTCCAAATCAATCCTTCACTCTATGGTCGGGTTATCTGCCCTTATTCGTGAGATTGAGTTACTGTTATATTCAGTTGACTGTGTTTGTTTTACTATTTGCATAATGTACACAATCTGCAGCAGAACCCAGTCTGGAAGTAAAGGGCGTCCTAGTAAATTTTAATAAACTATCTAAGTGAGACATCTCAAGTAGAAGTAGCCCAAGTGTGGGAAGCGGAGGAGTCTCCAGGAATATCAGATGTGCCCTGACTGTTTTCATTGACATCTCTTTCAAACTACAGAAGTAATTGCATCTCTGCATTAAAATCTTAACTGTAGCAGACTGGTTAACAATTAAGTTTCCTGCTGAAATATATTTAGGAAAGTCTGCAAACTGGTTATTAAGCATTTGACTTTACAAGCTGTCTTGAACCCAGACCTCATCCTGCAAACTGTCTTTGTTCACGTGAGCAAGGAGTTGAAGGATCGGGTGCATAGCTAAATACACAGAAGAGTCTAATTTCTCTAGACATCTGCTACAAGCTGTCATTGATGCTGAACCCTAAATAGGCATTATTGGAAAAGTGGTGCAAACATACCCCAACTATAGTATACACATGTATAAATGTTTCCAATTTAGACACAAGTTTGAAAGGGGAAAAATCATGATCCATTTCACATGACTATTGCAACTAGATTTTTCCCATGCAGTCTCTGAATATTTGTGAGCACGTTATCCTGGCAACAGCATGTAGCAAATGCGGGGCAGTAATAACTGTGCCATAGATCTTAGAGCAGGGTATTTAGGGAAAGTTTACTGTGAACGCAAGGTAAATAATCACCACCCAGGGACATTAGTCAGAAAAGACTGACCTTCCAATTAAATTAAGAAATATTGAAAACACACGTTATGAAGAGTATCCGCATGGAAAAAAAATTTTAGGTCTTTTTGTTCGGGGCACAGGAACTCCACTTAACCTCTCTCCCGGTTGTCTTTAAGGATGCAACTAGTTAATAACCATAGCATGCTGTTTCCATCAAGCCCTTTGGGAAGTATAAAAACTCAGAAAAATCAATGAAACCAACTTCCTATACACACAGGGAAAACGGAAGCGTAATATTTCCTGTTCTTTTATGTACACTTACACGGAAGGCACATTGGCAGCTTTTAGGGCCAGATTCCTAATACCCCCACTCTTGCTGAATTGTGCCTGGCTCCTTGAATAGTTCCATTGATGTCAATGGTACTTGCTTGTGAAGTAAAAGAGTATTCATTCTCAGGAAGGATGGCAGGATCTGGCCCCTGGAAGGGCATAGCACATTTCACCACAAAGAGCACAGCTTGCAGAAGGTTAATCCTGCAGCCCTTACCTAGGTGAACCTACTGCTGACTTCACTGGGTGGCTTGCCAAAAGAAGGGTTGCAAAATGAGGATCCTGCATGGATTTTCAGGAGTTCTCAAATGGGAGATGCTGGATGCTGCTCCCTTTTGCAAATCTGGCCATTAACCCATAAAAAGGAGGGGGGGAATCCACTTCCAACAAGTTTAAAATCAAGCTCTAAGAGAGACCCAAAGTTCCCTGAGACCCTCCCTCTTCAGATTTACTGACAGATCCAAGTGAATTTGGACCCTAAGAAAATACTAAAGCCTTATTAACATGAATGAATTCCCCACAAGGACAAGGGCACAGTGAAACTTACAGGGATGCAGAAAGACATTAACAATGTTCTGAAAAAGGATGCTAACCAAAGTACCCCACATACATGGAGCTAGCATTCAGGGCACTTAACCATCCAAAAGCTCCTAAACGGATTGATCAATGTTGACCAGAATGAGGGGAAATGAATGCCTGAATCTACACCCTGAAAAACCCCTGTCAGACATGTGCCAATTATTATTATTAAAAACTATTGTTTAGTTATGAAAATATTTATAGCCAGCTGCAAACAATTTGTACAATACACGTAAGACTGCACTTTACCGTGCTGGTAAATTTGATCTGTCTAATGACATCCTAGGACAGGCTCACCTGAGTTCCTGATGCAACCGGCCTTAAAGCACTGCATCCGTTCCTGACTAATAAGCAAACTGCCCGTGAAGTTAAGTAGATTCGGCACCTCAGCCTATGCTGTCAGAACAGGACTTCAGGGCGTTCCAGTCCATTCTAATCCCTGTTCAGACACATACTGTTCCCTCCAGAGGGCTGGTTGTTCCAAAGCACATCACCAATTTATTAATTAAGACTGAGGACCGAGCAAGCCAGAGAGATAATTACGTTAATTGAAATGTGCACAAACCAGGATCACACTTTTAAATACCTAAGACATTCAGTGGGCATGTTTAAATGTCCTTGTCTCCTTAAAAGACATGGAGTGTTTTCGTCTCCACATCTGCCTGAAGAAACATATGCAAGTGTTTAAAAGGCCAAGTTTATGTTAAAATCGGTATCACTCAAGACAGGAATTTGTATGCATCACTCAGAATGTGCAGGATATGTCAATTCCCAGCCAAACACTTAAGAAACTGCTTTTTATGAGGA
The DNA here is from genome assembly GCF_965152235.1 of Eretmochelys imbricata. Taxonomy (NCBI): domain Eukaryota; kingdom Metazoa; phylum Chordata; order Testudines; family Cheloniidae; genus Eretmochelys; species Eretmochelys imbricata. The sequence continues at coordinate 258,651,507 of NC_135573.1, forward strand.
TGCATTCAGGGCCTTCATAAGAGCGCTTTTCTCAGCGCAAGCTGCAGACAGAGAAGAGGGGAGTTTGTACTTACGGGTGGTGTTGTATTTGATCCCGTTGAAAAACTCCGGGCAGGGTCTCTCCACCAGTTCCCCAGCAGTGGTCTGGGGCCAGCAGGTCCCTATCTGATCGGTGGTGGCATTGCAATATGGACCTTCACATTAAAAAAGAGAAACGAAAGAGAAGCGATTGAGAAAGCCCCGAAGCAACCCGTTCACATCACAAAGCAAAGTGTGACTCTAAGAAGCTTAACCCCAGGCTTTTCCAAGCCCTGTTATAGGCTAACACATCCTACCATCAAAGCCAAGGAAGGGAACAGGGGAACTCCTGAAAAAAGTATCCTGCAAAGCATCTAGGAGGCTGCAGTTGGCATCAAATTCGTTGATGATGATCTGAAATATGGTCGCATCCATGATTCGCCCCCTGGGGCTGTGGGATCTGAGCTCCCTTTTCAATCTTTCCCTCCCTTTCTTTTCTCTTTCAAGAGAAATCAAAATCTGAACACTCTGCAAGCTCCTGTGTGTGCCTTGCACAGAAGGGTGGGCTGCAATCCGGTGTCTGGCTCTGCAGCTAAATCCTCCAAGCGCTTCTGCTTTAAACAGCAACTCAGTAACCAATAGAATCCAAGCAAGTGCGGAGTAAAGGACAGACCTCTCTCAGCTAGCCCCCCTCGCTTGGCAGCTTTCCAGTTCCTGCTGGCATTGTCAGCCTCGCCATTCTGCTTCTCCCCCCTTCTCTCCACACACCCAGGTTTATCATCAGCTGTTACTGGCTTGATGATTACCCCTTAGCGAGAACATTTAATGTGCATTAAATCAGCAATGAAATCTCAAAGGAAAGTGACACAGTGAAATTAACCTCTCGTCCATCTGCAAGTGAAGCAATTTCTGCCTTTCCTGTGTGGATGGGTGATGGATGGTATGGACAGAAGCATGGGGATGGGTCGGGGAGAGATATCTACTCAAGGTCTGGGCACTTTGGAAAAGTGACGAGAATTGGGGGTGTGGGTAGAGGAGGGGGACTTTGGAGGAGAACCGTGAGGATGGGAGGTACTGGAGCAGGGGGTTGGACTAGATGACCTCCTGAGGTCCCTTCCAGCCCTGATAGTCTATAAAGCAAAGGGGATGCATATATCCACAGGCCAGAAGGGACCACTGTGACCATCTAGTCTGACCTCCTGTACAACACAGGCCGGAGAACTGCCCCAAAATAATTCCTAGAGCAGATTTGGTGAAAAACATCCCATCTTGATTTTAAAATGGTCAGTGACAGAGAATCCACTACAATTCATGGTACATTGTTCCAATGGTTAAATAGCCTCATTGTTAAAAATCCACACCTTATTTCCCGTCTGAATTTGCCTAGCATGGATCCAGCCATTGGATTGTGTTAAACCTGTCTCTGCTAGACTGAAGAGCCCATTATTTAAATATTTGTTCTCCATGTAGGTAATTATAGACTGCGATCAAGTCACCCCTTCACCTGCTGTTGGTTAAAGTAAAGAGATTATGCTCTTTGAGTCAGTCACTATAAGGCACGTTTTCTAATCCTTTAATCAGTCTTGTGGCTCTTCTCTGAACTCTGCAATGTATCAACATCCTTCTTTAATTGTGGGCACCAGACACAGTATTCCTTCCTCGCTCTGCTATGTTCTGCTTCCCCACCTTGACTGCTCCAACTCCATGCACGAGCGAAGCAGCCAAGTGCAGGAGGAATATGACCATCATCCATGCATTTGTATGCTTCAAAAGAGCTTTCAAGACCAAACCTTAGTGGACACTCCTAAGTTGAACTGGGCAGGAGATGGCTTTCCCAGTCTACAAAACTTGTAGATTTCACACTACTTCCCATTCCACATCCAGCAAAAGCCAAGCTCTTTGGAATTTTTTTGTGAAACCCAGGGAATGGTTACCAGCCCCAGAATAGTCAGTAGCCTCGTGGTTAGGGCACTCATGTGGGATGTAAGTGACTTGGGTTTAAATTGCTGCTCCAAACCTGGCAGAGCAATGAGCTGAAGCTGGGTATCCCACATCCCAGGGGAATGCCCTAACCACCAGCTTGTTGGCTATTCTTCTGGGATGAATCTCTTTCATATCCTCGAACTGCAAAACCTTTCCAATAAGAGTTTAATCAAAACCAGACCTTTCCCGCAAAAGGTTTCTGCAAATTGACATTTTCCAAAGAAAGAAAAAAAAACTTTTCCATCTGCATACTCCCAACTTGCAGGCTGCAGTACTCCTGGGTCCTCAAAAGTGATCTGAAGGCAGACTGAAGACTGTTGTAAGTGAGAACACTTAACTGAGGCTCTGCACTATTTAACCCTCAAGCTGAACATCACTGATCTGTAGTTAGTGTTTTTTAGGCCATGCGCGCTCAGAGGAGTGTGTGTGTGTGTATGCTTTTTGTTTGCAGCAGTGTAGTCTAGGAGATTGCTAAATCTGGGATTTATGAGACGTGGATTCCTTTTGTGCTTCTGCCACAGACCTGCTGTGTGACCTTGGGCAATTCACTGTAACGGTGCCTCTGTTTCCTAGCCCACCTGTCTTGTCTGTTTAGATTGCAAACTCCAGAACCTAGTTGGGATCTCTAGGCACTACTGACTACAAATAAAAGTAGTAATAAAGAAGCAGGAAAAGAAACGGTGAATTAATTAACCGCAAGTAAATATGGGTGAAAAGGGTAACACTGATGCTTCTGAAAGCATGTTAGCATCATCATTCGGAAATCTGAAATAAGCTCTAAATTGGTTTCTTATCTAAAAAACTGCTCTCGGATACCATCCCCATATAAGACAGGACATATGTTTGCCTCTTCTGGGTCTATCTAATCTTGATCATTTCATTCTGACTCCCTCATCACCAGGATGTTGCTATAAAAGAATGTACAAAAAATATAATCAAATGCTGGCATCAACCAAGTTATTTAAATATCTGCACCAATTTAAAGGGAGCAAGAGAAGCTGCTGATACAGCACATTCTGTGGTGCACCTGATGCCCTCAAAAAGGTTATTCAGATCTCACTAGTTGCCAGAGGACAGCATCCTGCCCTCAGAATGGCCGATCAGCCAATGCAAGTTTGTACTGGTTATCAGACCACAGCCAGAAAATACTTTGTATACTTAAGGTGGATGCCCTGTGTGTATATAATGGTTTAGGAAAATGAAACATGAGTTGGAAGATAACAATTAAGAAATATCCAGATACTCATCACAGTTCAGCTTCCTGAATAGGAGGTACACATGTAGAATTTCACAGTGCATATCCCCCAAAAATTCTAATTCCACCCCCACACCACAGCCCAGCAACAGCCTATAGACCAGAAACCTTTTTACCTGCTCTCATCACTACGTGCATTTCCATAGTAGGAACACAAGCCATAGGACTGGAATATGAACTACAATATTGTGGAACCTCCCCTCCCCACCCCTGACCTCCTATAGTCTATAAACTCTGAGCAGCTTCAATTCATGCACCCATTATTAGACAGACATGCCAACCTCTTGTCTTCAAAGACTCCACTCTCTCCAACTACCCACCCTGGCCGAGAAACCACAAGTCTCATACATTATTTTTTATATACAGTCAAGAAACAACTTCTTTGCCATCCTACTATTTAGCACTCCTTCCCTACCCTACCTCACTATTAAGTAAAGCCCAATTCATCCCTCCTATCTAACCTCCTATATAAACGGCACATATGATTGTACCTTCCCTATTCCCCTTCCCAATGTAAGTCAACGAATCGACCTTCCACATACAGCCTAGGCTACAGACCAGCATGTACACCAGTCATCAAAACCGACGAGCATGTTATCCTTCTTTAGTAAATTAAATATGTACTATATTTTCACGTGTTCAATGGATTTTCCAAACCAGTATAATCATATCCCTGTTAGATAGTTGATGGGCAGCTGTTCAAGCTTGATTTTGGAAGTGCAATGTGAGACTGAATTGCAGGTATATTTGGATCTTTTACCTATCTTTGCTTCATTGTTCTCTTTCGTACATTTAAATACTTGGATTCCTTTAAATATAACAAGGGAGATTTTTAAAGGCACCATGGGAACCTAAATCCCCAACTTCTCCTTTGTGGCTTTTAAAGTTTCCCTCAGCATTTGTTGATGTCCTTTAGAGCTCACAGGGCCTGATCCTGATGTCAGCACTACTCCTCGCCTGAGTAAGGATTGCAGGATCAGACCCTTAATAAAAACTATTACTTTACTGACTTGCCTCTAGACCCAATAAATGTGGTGGTTGCATCACAGTGAGGATTTCAGGACTGGTCCTATTGCTCTGAGCTCAAACTCAAGGGCAACCTGATGCTAGCTGGTGAAGGACTTGCCCCTAAGCTTTGTCTTCAGACAAGCCAACAGTGATACAAAGCGCTAGAAGACAAAACTCCTAGACTTGAAGGCAAATGGGGCATGCTCAGATGGCACCTTGCGATACACTCAGATACCACAGTGATGGGCACCATCAATGAACCTTGAAAAGTCATACACCCACACATCTAGAAGAGAAGCATTCCCGATGATGCTAACTTAGGGCCACATTTTGATACTTTTACTCACACTGAACAGCACCATACTCCAAGAGTATGCCCTTGGAAATAAACAATTAAAGTGCTACTCATTTTATCAGAATCTGGTCCTTACATTCATTCACAGAAGCTACATAGGGTCCAGATTTGTGAGTTTTGTTCTAGACAGATGGATATTAAATGTAGATAAATACAGAGCTCTGTTTCAGCTGATAGGGTCATTTTTAAACAGAAGACAATTTCCTTATTAGTAGAAATGAAATATGACTGTAGCGAGCAAGACACCAAAAAAACCAATATGCAGATTTACAGTGATGAATCTGCAACTTCACTGAAGTTGGAAATATTTACTGCAAGTGTAAAAAGATCCTAACAGCATAAATAATATATGGCTCCAAACTACATGCTGATATATTTCATCCAGAACATTAATGCAGTTGTCATTCTCTACAGCTATAAAAGCTGTACAAGTGAATCATGAGGCATGAGGAAAATGAGGCGGCATTGCAAGAGGACTAGAAGAACACACTTAAAAAAAAAAGGCAGCCTAAGCACATTTGTGAGCTGTCAAGATTTTTTTTAAAAGGTGATTTGAATCACCGAACACAGGAAGAGACCACAGTGACCCTCATTTCAACAGATTATTTATTCTTACCGGGCCAACAGCAAGGTAGGTGCTTCACAGACAAATACAAAAACAAGGGGTCAGGTAGTGGAAGTACACTTATTTACACCAGTTGTGGATCTAGCACAAAAAGGTTAAAATGTAAACAATGTACAGACACAAAGAAGCAGCGGATGGGTGGTCCCAGAGCAAGTAAATGAGCCCCGATGATTGTCAAGCGCTTTGTAAGTTCCACTATTTTTTTTTTTTTTAGCACACTGGAGTGTTGTTGGATAAAAAGCTCAGGATCAGACTGTCTTGCTCAGTGTACAGTTTAAGTGCAAATATGGCTTTGTCACCGAGTTGCACAACACCCATGGTAACACGCACATAGGAACTGTGTGCACACTGCAGCTTGTTGCACAAGGAAACTGAGTCAACTGTGTTTCTGTTGTCTACACCTACCCTACAACTTGTTTGTATCAATGCATTCTGGCCAGCTATCCCATGTGGCATTCTGTCCCCTTCTGGGGCACAGAGGACACAGGCGCACCCAGCAGGACGTGAGGCAAGGTACTCCAGAAAGCCTTAGCGCTCAGAAACCTGGGAGGAAAAAAGGAGCTAACGAAATCGTAGGAACATAGGAATTGCCAGGCTGGAGCAGATCCATGGTCCATTTTAGTCCAGTATTTTGCCTCCAGCAGATGCTTCAGAGGAAGGCACAAGAATCCTGCAGTCCACTGGTTACACAGGCAGTTAGGGCATCCTGACTACACACATCATGATCAGGCCGACAATCCTGTAGCAAAGGGCAAGACACTTTTAGCTGCTATGAATACTAAGAAATAACAATACTGCATGTGGACAAAAACCAGGCCACTCCCTGGTTACAAACTCAGAAGTAATAGGGTGCACAATGCTTCCCAAAACCTATTATCCCAACCAGCTCAACTCCTCATTCATAAATCTAAAAGCCAGAAAAGACCAGTCTGACCTCTAATTGCCTAAAGAAGTTCATAGACTGCATTACAGGTGGGTGTTCCACAATAGGGCTGGGACACATTGGCAGAGCATTTGTGGGAACCTTGCCCTGCTACTACCCAGGCTGTTCTTTGCCTAGTGGCTTTTGGTCTCATTACACTAAAATCTGAACACTACACAAGCACTAAAATTCTCTTTAAGAAAAATCCACATTTATAACATAATATTAACAGCTCAATAGGCAGACTATTTAGCGCAAGCCATGCATTAGCCAACATGCAGAATTAAAATGGACACTAGCTGGTGGCTAAGCAAAGAGCGGAGTGGTAGTGTGTAAGGATGAGGAGTTCTGTTCTGGGTTTGCCTGCATGACTTTGGGTCTCACAGACTCAGTTATTAAGGTCAGAAGGGACTATTACGATCATCTAGTCTGACCTCCTGCACAATGCAGGCCACAGAATCTCACCCTCCCACTCCTGCAATAAACCTCTCACCTATGTCTGAGCTATTGAAGTCCTCAAATCATGGTTTAAAGACTTCAAGGTGCAGAGACTCCTCCAGCAAGTGACCCGTGCCCCAGGCTACAGAGGAAGTTGAAAACCCCCCAGGGCCTCTTCCAATCTGCCCTGGAGGAAAATTCTTTCCTGACCCCAAATATGGCGATCAGCTGAACCCTGAGCAGGTGGGCAAGATTCACCAGCCAGATACCCAGGAAAGAATTCTCTGTAGAAACTCAGATCCCACCCCATCTAACATCCCATCAGGCCTATTTACCATGAATAGTTAAAGATCAATTAATTGCCAAAATCATGTTATCCCACCATACCATCTCCTCCATAAACTTATTGAGTTTAATCTTGAAGCCAGATAGGTCTTTTGCCGCCACTGCTTCCCTTGGAAGACTGTTCCAGAACTTCACTCCTCTGATGGGTCAGTTCATAGCAGGTTTTATCTGATGGCCCTGAAACAGTGCTGTCCTTATTTAGCCTTTGTCTACTTGCAATAACAATCAGGGTTCAAAAAAGAACTAGATAAGTTCATGGAGGACAGGTCCATCAATGGCTAATAGGGCAGGATGGTGTTCCTAGCCTCTGTTTGCCAGAAGCTGGGAATGGGCGACAGAGGATGGATCACTTGGTGATCACCTGTTCTGTTCATTGCCTCTGGGGCACCTGGCACTGGCCACTGTCAGAAGACAGGATACAGGGCTGGATGGACCTTTGGTCTGAGCCAGTATGGCCGTTCTTATGTGTTCAGCCTTTGTTCAGCTGCAGGCATGGCCAGCACTGGACAATTTCTGATGTGTAAACAAACCCTGAATCTGGCTGTGCTACAGTTTCCTCATCTATGAAATGGAGCTCCTCAGATTTAACAGCCTCACACGGGGTATGATGAGGTTTGTTTAGTTGACATGTATAGACCTTATAAATTGCAAATTATTATTATATCATACTTCAGCTTCACTGTAACATAGCACTTCCCTATTATGGTATCATGATTTGTATGATAGCAATGCCTAAAAGACCCAACCAACACCGGGCCCTATTCCATAGGGCACTGTATAAACACGTAGTGAGATATTGTAAACTCTTTGGGGCAGAGACTATCTAAATAGAGAGAGGCTAGGAGGGGAAAACAGACAGAGATTTGCCCAAAAATCACCCAGCAATTCAGTGGCAGAGCTAGGAAGAGATCTTAGGTGTCCCAAGTCCCAGTCCAATATCCTATCCACTGACCCAAATCATCTTCCAACCCTCTGTCTGACAGAGCCATCTTACAGTGAATTCCATGTGAGCTGAAAACTAAAGATGTACCAACCTTGAACCTGTCGTGTAATGCAGCTATTTAAACTAAACAGATTGAGCATTAAGTTGAAAAGGCCCCACTGAGCTAGGAATGTTAAGATACCATCAACGTATCATTATGTGCTTAGGTGATTTTGCTTTGTATGTTTCATATAACTGAATGTTAAAAAATCAACACATAAGGAGAATGCCAGAGAACAGTCAGATCTATTTCTCTGCTGATAACCAGCTGCTTATTATGAGAACTCTGTGGCAGTTAGCACAGGAAACTCCTGGAAATTAAACAGAAAGAAAATGTCAGCAATCATGCCAACTTCTGGAAATGTGCTAGATGTTCTCAAGTATATCTCCTCCACAATTGGGAAGGAAAACTAATAGGACCATGTACAATCATACCAGGCTTGAGGGAAGCCGGATTCCTGAAAGGTGTACTTTGCATACATAACATTTTATGGTGTCTTCCTGCCAGAGCTCACTAACGCTGGGAACTTTTAAAGGAACACCTCAGAGCTCAAGGAAGTAGCACTAGCTGGTAAGTCAGTAGGTGCCATTTTCCCTCTGTCAGTACTAATCTATAAGGCCCTTACAGCTGTGCTGGGGCATTACACTGCCATCATCGGATCTGCTGGGGATGGGTCTTACAGGTGCCATCCAGGATACAAGAGGTCAGGACCAGTTGTTATTAAAGATGTGATGACACTTTTTGTAAAGCTAGAGGTGTGAATACCGGTGTCCAAATTCCAATTTAGCTGATCCCATCCTCTATGTCTTAATTCCTCCCCCCCGGCCCCAAGAGTTTTTAGCTTGATAGAAAGCACTGTATTCTCCATTCGCTGCCCTACTCTGTTACAGTGCTGCAGTTCACTGGACGATAAAGTGACTCTCGTATCATGTGTATGTCAGTCTACAAAGGACTCTGAGGTAACAGGCTATAGGCAGAAGTCTGATCATCACACAGGCCTGCCACCTGCCAACATTCTACCTACAGAGTTGGAGATTATGGCTGTGTGTACATATTAGAAACCAACCAAGGATTCAACCCCGATGCGACCATTCACCAGCTGATGAGATGAGGCCATTCACCAGCTGATGAGATGAGGCCATTCACCAGCTGGCATAGCTCATGAACCAGTGCCTTGGCCAGTTCCTCCCAATGATGGAAGAATTTGGAGAATTTAGTTTTGCTGCTCACCTCAGGAGGATGTTCTCAGAGAAGGGAGAATCTGAACCTGAGCAATTAGCAGAAGGGTGATAAAGCCTTTACAGGGAACACCAGGGTTTCAAAATTCCAGGCCATTTGCAGGACTGCTAATCCCAAGCATTCAAAAATGTCAGGCCTCAAAAAATATTTTTAAGATAAAAAGATGCTAGATTTTCTTTGCTTTCTGTGCATTTAGGGCACACTTGGGTCCTGTTTGCAAGCTTCTCAGTAACCGTGGGGGCTAGATGTTTGCTTTTTTTCCAAAAATGAACGCAGTCAGTCTCATGAGATCTCTTGACTCCATCAGATGGGGATTTAAACAAAACATTAAATATGGCAAGAGTCATGATAAAAACAACAAGCGTTTGCACCAAATCAAGCACTGATGCCATCTAATGTCTTCCAAAGCAGCAGCAACAACAAATAACAGGCCACTCTAAAATATCGTTATGAGCCAAAGTTAAAATTTATCTTTTATCGAGATGGCTTAACGATATCCAGAGTGGGGATGAATTGCATTGAAAGCCAAGAGATCCTGCCTATCTCTCTGAATGCTGTCTACTACTAATTGTTATGATGATGTTTCCTCAAACATGCACACACATGCTCACTCAAGCATACACAGATATACAGAGGCGCTCAGTAGATTCTGAATGAACTAGCTGGTATGATCTCATTTGCTTTCCATAGGCCGCATATCAGAGAAAACACACTATAAATCTTTAATTACCTAAAGGGCACAGCTTAAAAATCTTATGTTGTAAACAAACATTGCTTTACTTATGTTTCTAGTAACACCTTAAATTATTAAAAGTGAAAATAATAAAGAAATCCACTTATCACAATTTATATCTTTTGTTTACAGTTTGCATTTCTCTCAGGCTGGACAATCAAAACCAATAAGTACCTTTCCCTTTTATTTAGAGGAAGTTTCACTTTCAGGTAAATCTTAGATGCCGATTGAGCAAAGAACTTATAGACACCTGCTTCATTTTAGGCATGTACTTCATTCCTTCCAGTGACTTCAAGGTTAAGTAAGCGATTCAGAGCGTTGGTGAATGGATATGTACTGCTGAATTGGGGCCTTAGTGCTGCAGTGTGTGGGCTGAAAATGCATGCATATTTACTTGAAAATGATGACTTTCGTTGGATATTTGATTTTTTTAGATTTGATCTTGCAATAAGCTTTAAAGAAGCTTGTTATTCCAAAATGTGTAGTTTGGCCAATGTAAGTTGACCGTGTCAATTTAATTAACACATAACTTTTGTTGTTTAATGTGTCTCCGATTTAGTTTCTGTAACTCAAGACACATTAGGAATGACTTCAGTGCTAGCTTTCTGTCTAGTGCTTAGACATGAAGGGCCAGAACCACAGGTGCTGTCAATCAGCATAGATCAATTGGCTTCAACAGAACTAAGGTGATCTAAGCAAGCTGAGGATCAGACCTGAGGATTCAAAGGCAGGACAGCTGGGAGAAAAATGATGTAACATTCTACATTAAAAAGACAGGATTGTCACAGGGCAGGTACACCTCATCACCCTTTGTTCAGGGAGAAGGGGGCATTATAGCCCCAGGGCAAAGTCCAAATAACCACCCTTAGCCTCAGGGCAGTTTGGCCTAATGGCCAGAGTTAATAACACAGTCCCCCACCCCATGCAGGGCTGCATGGCCCAGTGGCCAGAATCAATATAGCTGCCCTCCTATGCAGAGCTGCGTGGCTTAGTGGCCAGGGGGGAAGTGGGCCACCACCCAGGGGTGGGTGACAGCTAGGGTAGGGGGTCCCAGGCCCTCTCTACTCCACCAGGTCCCAGCCCAGGGCCCTGTCAGTGATGACTTCATTCACCACTATGTCAGCAGGGATACATCTGAAACATGCTGACTTTGCCCCGGTTCTACAACCGGACCAATATCTAATTGCTGGGGGCTACTTCCTACCCTGTTTTCCAAAAATGCCATCCACGGGTCTTCTGGGCCTCTGGGGTCATCGGCCAGCAAAGCTCCCAATGACTCTGTCCCCTCATGGGCTTCTGCGGGCAGCCGGGTATCTGCCCTGGGTCTCAGTGCGCCTGGCCTCTGTGGTCTGGGGCGCCAGCAGTCCTCAGAAGATAGTCCTGCAATACACATCCTCTCTCCTCAACAGTCAGCCCAGACTGAGTGCTCCCTTTTATACTGAGGCTCCAGTTGGAGCATGCCCAGCAGTGGCTAGGGGGTGTGGATTCCTTAGCCCACAATATGAAGTTAACGCCTTCTTGTCCAGTGTGGGGCAGGTATACCCCATCACATAGATATTAGAAAAAATGAAATTAAAATATAAAATTAAAAATAGACAATGGTGTGCTGGAATTTTTAATAACAGGTGCTGCAAACAGTTATCTACTCCCAGAGACTGACAATTTCAATACATTTGACTGATTAGCTCATGCTGGCTTTTATTATGATGAATGGGCTATATTTGCATTTGATAAGCTGTTTGCCTCGCTCCAATATTTTTTAAAAAATCAGTTTTCCTTAAATGTGTGGTAGTGTGATTTAGATGTTTCACCATTCAATCTGTTCTCACTCTGAATAATAAACATAAGACTTGTAATTTTATTGCTAGAAGACTGCTGCTGTTCTTAGAGATTCTTCAGACTGACGGCATCTTTATTAACATTTTCAGAATATTTTGCAAATGTACCTGCAACCAGGGAAGCCTTCATGACTCCGCTAACTTGAAATTGCCATGAGCAGATGACTCAATAGGTGGATTGATGCCCTGAAAACTCAATTTTTCAGCATTTCTTCCCTTCCGATGGCTAATAAAGTTATCCAGATCATCATTTACAGCAGTGTTTATATATGGCACCCGTTTGCCCTAAAGTATGGCAATTTTAGTAGTCACAATTTTACTCTTTTCCACAGTCTATTTAAAGAAGAATTAACTACTGTTTCTGAGCTGATTTATCTGAAGCTATTAAAGTCTGTAAACTCAGAATTACTGAACAAGCAGCAAGCTCGCATCACTTATATTCCACGTACAAAAGTCTTAACTATAACCCACTATGTTTTAATGCCCCAAGTTTTTTTTCACTCCTTCATATAAATAATCCATCCCTAGAAAGGATGAAAAAATACATATAATAATACTCATCCAGCGATATAGATACAGTTTGACTTCTCCTGGATTAAAGGCAAAGTCACTCTTACTAGCATTTGCAGTGGCTACCTTTTAAATATTAAGTACATACTTTTCCCACTAGACTACACAGTCATTTGGCTCGCCTCTGTGGAAACTTATGTTTGCTATGTTGGCCACTGCAGGGCTCCCATAATTCTTCATTAATGCAAAAGAAACATATTGGAAATGACTAGAATAAATTGTTCCCTGCATAATAAAGACTACAACATTCAAACTTGGCGTTTCCTAGCTCCTTCTTAGATCTAGATACGTGCAATGGAGATTTTACTGCACTTTCTGTTTCTGCAGCCAAAACAGTGCAACAAGAAGGGGAAAATTTTGCATTGAACAGCAAGTTTCTCCTTAAGCATGAGATTGTTACTTGCCAGATACAACTGGGTTATGGAGTCAGGAATGGGGAATAGCCCCCCTTGCCCACAAAATGCACCAGCCTCTCAGTCACAAATCACTGTATCATTCTAGTCATCATGGTTTTTTAGCTAAGTGTCCTTCCAGACCCTTGCTTTCTTATTTTCCATTGTATTCCCCCACCTAAGGTCCCACCTCGGTCTGATCCTTTTGTTTCCGGTCAAGCGCTAATGGGTTGGGTTCCATCTTTCTCTCATTAACGCTACTCCTGCGTAATCAGGAGGAGATAGCATAAGAAAGTTTCCTTCAGGGGCTAAGAAAATCCACAGTGCTCCCAGCCCTTACAAACTCAGGAAGTTCAAGAAGGACCCAACCATTGCTCTGGGTACAGCACCATTTGCTGTGAATCTGTAACTGGATCCATTCTATGCATCCGACGAAGTGGGCTGTAGCCCATGAAAGCTTATGCTCTAATAAATTTGTTAGTCTCTAAGGTGCCACAAGGACTCCTGTTCTTTTTTGTAACTGGAGAGGGGCCCCAATTCGGCTGTTACAGTGGAGTAATGCCACTGAGTTCAGCTGAGTCACTTCCCACTGACTCCAATCAGAGCACGATTTAGGTGCCCCCTGGGTCACGTTTAACCGATGACGTTTTCTTTCCACTGAATGTGAGAGGAGAGCTCTGAAGAGACAGTCCTGAGCAGGAGAGCTCTCCCCCGGGATATCCTTGCATCGGTGACAGGAAAAAAACGCCAAACCGGGTGTGTGTGTTCTGTGACATCTACTTCCACCGCTGAATAGCAGATGAGCAATGGCTGGGCTCGGGTGCACTGAGGGCAGTGCTAATTACATGTTAATTAGTTTATTTAAAAAAGATCACATGGGGATATTAGCTTGCCAGGTGACAGAGGAATGTGCTTGAGATGAGGGGAATTAAAAATGTATTGTTCAAGACCTTGACTGGGAATTTACATAAATTATCTTAGTATTATTATGTAACTGATATAGTACATCAATGCAAAGAGATGGTGCTAGCCTTAAATTTCAGCTGCTGAGCTGCTTAAGTTATTGGCATTAAACTGAAGTCAGTGACAGGAGTAAATAATATTTATTGTTTGTATTGTGACCGTGCCCCAGTCAGGGACCAGAGCCCCATTGTGCCAGGTGCTGTACACAGTCCCTGCCCCAGAGATCTCACAACCTACTCCTTGTACATTCTTCAGGCCAGCAGGTATGTTCTTCCTTGATGTATCTACAATGCTTTAGCTGCACTCCTGGCAGTTCAGGAATAAAAATTTGGCCCCATTGAAATCCCTGGCAAAACTTCCATTGATACCACTGGAGCCAGGATTTCATCCTGTATGCCATCTTCTTCTATGGTGTGAGAAGATTTGACCCCTTTTGCTCAGTCTAACCTTTTTTCCTATGCAAACATTAACCTCCTTATAGGAGACACCCGAGGATAAGAGGGGATTTGTATTTTTGAGCAACCAGCTGCATTCCAATGGCAAAAGATATTGCTTTTTCAGAAGTGTTTTTATTGCCTCTAAACCATGCTTGTTTCTGTGGATCCTATTCTCTGCAAATCTTTGCCATCAACAAAAAGATAGGAGAAAACATAAGCAGCCTTGTTGACTAGGAAGTGAACAGATTAATGTCCTGTAATGCTCGGGCTGAATTCACTTACACACAGGTAGAGATGACCAAAAAAACCGCCACTATATGCATAAGATTTTTTGATCTAAAAATAGCCTCTTTTCTAAAAGAGCTTTCCATGGACCACAATCAACTATTACATTTTTTGCTCTTTGTGAAATTTCCCATTCCAATTTTTCTTGACATTTTTATCATAATCTTTTTTACAGTCAGTGTTTTCTTTACCCAAGACCTGGTTTTTAGTAAACAAACAATAAAAAAGTGGAAACGGAGTCAATCAAGAACCCTGAGAAACAGAAACAACTTCAGCATTTTTGTAGTTGAAGTTATGAATATTGGCTATGTGCTTGTATCTCAATGTGTTTTAATTCTAAGTAGCCTCAGTGAAGCATTTGGTCAGCTTCATGAGAAGGGACTATTCTCAGTAAGTGCCCAATCAAGAAACACTTAGCTGACAATGAACTTTGGGAGACGCCAGTCCAAATCTGAGCTTTCCTGGGAATGTTCAAACTAACATATAAACAATGACATCGGCCTGTAAAGAACTGAGTCATGCATGGACATGTGGCTTGCCCATGTGACTCCAGACTCCATCTTGCTGCTGTGATCATCCATAGGGCAGAGGATATAAAAGGCAGCTGCATCTCCTCCATTTTGTCTTCAATCCTGCTTCTTACTTCTGGAGAAATCTTGCTTCAAATTGAAGCTCTAAACAAAGGACTGAATGACCCATCCCAGCTGTGGATGTTCTGCAGAGACTTGATTTGAACCTGCAGTTTAACCCATCACTGCTACAAGCCCTAACCAAGAACTTTGCCATTACTGTATGTAATTGATTCCATTTAACCAGTTCTAGCTCTCATCTATATTTCTTTCTTTTTATGAATAAACCTTTAGATTTTATATTCTAAAGGATTGGCAACAGCGTGATTTGTGGGTAAGATCTGATTTGTATATTGACCTGGGTCTGGGGCTTGGTCCTTTGGGATCAAGAGACCTTTTTTCTTTTACTGGAGTATTGGTTTTCATAACTATTCATCCCCATAACAAGTGGCACTGGTGGTGATACTGGGAAACTGGAGTGTCTAAGGAAATTGCTTGTGTGACTTATGGTTAGCCGGTGGGGTAAAACCGAAGTCTTTTGTGTTTTGGTTGCTTTGGTTTGCCTTGCCTTGGTGTGCAAAGGAACTGTAACTGCCCCGCTTTAAGCAATTTGTCCTGTATTGGTACTCTCAGTTGTGTCCTACCAGAGGCAGCATTGTTACAACAAGACAAAAGGCTACACCGCAATTTCTAATGTCATAATAATGCTTTGCAGTTATACAGTGCTTTTTAGCGGCACATCTTAAAGCACTTTACAGAGGAGGTGAGCGTTATTAGGCCCATTTCTTACAGATGGGAAAACTAAACTGAGGCATAAAGGTGCAGCAAGTGGCTCAAGGTCATGCAGCAGGCAGGAATGGAACCCAGTTCTCCAGAGTCCCAATTCAGTGGTCTGTCCATC
Source organism: Eretmochelys imbricata (assembly GCF_965152235.1). Classification (NCBI taxonomy): domain Eukaryota; kingdom Metazoa; phylum Chordata; order Testudines; family Cheloniidae; genus Eretmochelys; species Eretmochelys imbricata. The sequence goes on from NC_135573.1 coordinate 258,667,366, forward strand.
AGGTCACAGTGCATCCCCCACATGCCACATGCATGTTACTCTTCCATCTGCAATGACGTGACTGGGCCCTCTTTATGTTTATCACATGGGTCACAATTAGTGTGAAATATGCCCTTTTCTCTCTAAAGAATGTATATATTGTGTCATATTATGTAAGCTAACCTATACGCAGGCTAATAACTATTACATTCAGGGCAAAGTTGGTTGGATGATCAGCACCTAGGTTTCCAGATGATGTTTCTGCCCCTGAGCAGAGTGAGATAAATGTTTATGTACCATATAATCTACCCCTCTAACGTATTGATAGGAGCTTCGCAAGCCTTAATGTAGACTGCTTCATGATGACTCACCGGCTGTGATCCTCAAATGGCTCCGAAACAGTGGAATATTTGAACAGAGCAGGTAGCAACCACAGAGCAAAAGTAAACTCATCCTTAGCACTCTGTCTGTAGCTTACATGACTGAATTGCACAGTTCTTCCAAACAGTAGTTTCCTTGGATAATTGTGAACAATTATGTGAGAAATGCACAAAGAGCGAGACCCAAGATGACATAAACACAACGTTTATGCTGGTCTAATACCAGTGAAATGAATGTCACAAGAGAGGATCCAAGCTGGATCCCAGCACCTCCAGGGTAGGTCTACACTGCAACTGAAGGTGTGATTGTAGCACAGGTGGTCACAATCAGACCTCCACTTGCTGTGCAGATGTGCCCTCAGACTGAGGTCGTCATGGAGCGAGGGAGAGAGGGTGAATAGGGAGTAAGTTCAGAGTGGGGAGTAAGCATGGAACTACTTTCACCTCTTTTAATGTGCCCTTCTGGCCTCTGCACAAAGCTGCATGAACCACCACGGCCAGGTGACAGGTAGCCACACACTGGGATCTTGGAAGCTGTGGTCTAACCAGCCGATCATTCATCTATGACTGAGGTCAGGTCTACATGGTGCTTTTCCTAGTACTCTCTCTGAGTGCAGACACAAAGCCAAACCTGCTCTGGCTGTCAGCGCAGACCAGGAAAAACAGCAACGTGTCAGCAAACAGCAAATAAACCCTGGGCTGGGAACTCCAGCTCAGTGTTGAATCATATTGACAGGGCAATGGGTGGAAAGCTCGCACAGTCACTGCCCAGGATACCTCTCTCATAGAGGAATGGATGGTCTCGGGCAGTGATGAGCTGCCAAAATCTGAAGAACTGGTTCCTTCAGTCGCTCTGGGTCTTTGGCGGCTCTTCAGCGGCATGTCCTTCACTCGCTCTGGGTCTTCGGCAGCACTGAGGGACCCGCCGCCTAAGTGCCACCGAAGACCTGGAGCGAGTGAAGGACCCGCCGCCGAAGACCCGGAGTGCCGCCTGGTGAGTAAAAAGGGATTCTCAAGGGGAGCCTCCCCAGCCGGGAGCTCAGGCGGGCTGGACAGGATGGTCCTGCGGGCCACATGTGGCCCGCAGGCGGGAGTTTGCCCAACCCTTTAATAACCGGTTCTAAATTTAACAACCGGTTCATGCGAACCGGTGTGAACCGGCTCCAGCTCACCACTGGTCTTGGAGGTGCGGGGTGGGGGAGGGCGCGGAAGTGAACCTGTCACCAGCGTTAACACCTGCTTAAAAAAATTAAGTAGGATATATTTTGTTTCATGAATGTTTTGAGATCTTAATATGTTAAAATTGAGTCTGCAAAGCCATTTAGAACTTAAAAATATGAAATTCTCATAAAGGTAGCATTTCTTTCCTTCTCTGTTAGCAAATCCATCACTAATCAAAGAAAGTGTTAAGTTTTGGTTGTTTTTTTTTTTTTTGTAACTTATAGAGGGTTTTACATTAACTGGTTCTGACAATTTCCAGTTTGCTTAGATGCTTCTGAGCGGACAGAAATAGCAAGTAAATTGACAGCAGATGCATACTGTTGTTGAGAAATATTATATACACTATGGAAAAGAGAGGGTTCGAGACAAAAGGATATCTTCTAAAAAACTGGAAATCAAGTCTTACTGAGGAAAATAGAAAGGAGCATGAATTCTGGCAAGTCAAGTGTAAAAGTATAATTAGGTGAGCCAAAAAAGAAGTTGAAGGGCAACTAGCACAAGAGAAAAACAAACCGCATATTTTTTTAGTGCATCGAAAGCAGGAAGCCTGCCAAACAATCAGTGGGTTCACTGGATGATTGAGGTGTTAAAGGAGTGCTCATGGATGACAAGGCCATTGCAGAGAAACTAAAATAATTTTTTGCATTGTTCTTCATTGCAGAGGATATGAGGGAGATTCCCACATTTGAGCTTTTATTTGTAGGTGACAAATCTGAGGAACTGTCCCAGACTGAGATTCCAGTAGAGGAGGTCTTCAAAGATATTGATAAATTAAACAGTACTAAGTCACCAGGACTAGATGGTATTCACCCAAGAGTTCTGAAGGAACTCAAACATGAAACTGCAGAATTACTAACTGTGGTATATAACCTATTGCTTAAATCACTCTCTGCACCAGATGATTTCAAGATAGCTACTGTAATGTCAATTTTAAAAAAGGCCCCAGCAGTGATTCCAGCAATCACAGGCCAGTAAGCTTCAATTCAGTACCAGGCAAATTGGCTGAATTTGTAGTAAAAAACAGAATTATCAAACCCATAGATGAACACGATATGTTGGAGAAGAGCCAACAAAGCTTTTGTAAAGAGAAGTCTATTAGAATTCTTCGAGGGGTCAAAAAACATGTGGACAAGGGCGATCCAGTGGATATGATGTACTTGGATTTTCAGAAAGCCTTTGACGAAGTCTATTACCCACGGTTTCAGAGGAGCAGCCGTGTTAGTCTGTATTCGCAAAAAGAAAAGGAGGACTAGTGGCACCTTAGAGACTAACCAATTTATTTGAGTATGAGCTTTCGTGAGCTACAGCGATGAAGTGAGCTCTAAGGTGCCACTAGTCCTCGTTTTCTTTCTATTACCAAAGGCTTTTAAGCAAAGTAAGGAGTCATGAGAGAAGAGGGCAGGTCCTCTCAGGGATCAGTAACTGGGTAAAAGATAGGAAACAAAAAGTAGGAATAAACTGTCAGTTTACACAGTGGAGTGAGGTAAATAGTGTGGTCCTCCAAGGATCTGTACGGGGACCAGTGCTATTCAACATAATGAATAATGATCTGGGGAAAAGGGTGAACAGTGAGGTGGCAACGTTTGCAGATGGTACAAAACTACTCAAGATAGTTAAGTCCAAAGCAGACTGCGAAGAGTTACAAAGGGACCTGACAAAACTGGATATCTGGACAACACAATGGCAGATGAAATTCAATGTTGATAAAATGCAAAGTAATGCATATTAGAAAACGTAGTCCCAACCATACATACAAAGTGATGGGATCTAAATTTAACTGAGAAAAAGATCTGGGAGTCATTGTGGATAGTTCTCTGAAAACATCTGCTCAATGTACAGCGACAGTCAAAAAGCGAACAGAATGTTGGGAACCATTAGAAAAGGAACAGATAAGAAGACAGTAAATGCCACTATATAAATCCATGGTACACCCACACCTTGAATACGGCATGCAGTTTGTAGGATGGAGGGAAGAGAACAGGCCTAACCTGAGGGCAGCCCTCCCTTATTCAGAGGGTGGATCTTGGTGCGTATTAAAGGTGCCAGGACTGACCAACTTCTGGCAGGCACATACTGCAGTGAGGCACCTAGTAAACCTTTTTAAAAAAAAAACAAAAAAAACCCCATAAAATCTAAGGTTCTACAGCACAATTCTGCTACAAGCTCTGGGATTGCAGAATTGTGAGGAACATAGTGCTCTGACTCTGGACAGGCTCTACAGGAGAGGGTTCAAAGAAGAGCCACAAGAATGTTTAAAGGATTAGAAAACCTGCCTTACAGTGATTGAGCAACCTCGAGCCTCTCTCTTTAGCTTAATGAAGAGAAGGTTAAGGGGTGACTTGATCACAGTCTGTAAGTACCTACATGGGGGACAAATATTCAATAATGGGCTCTTCAGTCTAGCAGAGAAAGGTCTAACATGATCCAATGGCTAGAAGTTGAAGCTAGACAAATTCAGACTGGAAAGAAGATGTAAATATTTAACAGTGAGAGTATTTAATCATTGAGACAACTTACCAAGAGTCATGCTGGATTCTCCATCACTGACCATTTTTAAATCCAGATTGGATGTTTTTCTAAAAGATCTGCTCTAGGAATTATTTGGGGGAAATTCTATGGCCTGTGTTATACAGGAGGTCAGACTAGATAATCACAATTGATCCTCTCTGGCCCTGGAATCTATGAACCTACAGTCCTGCTGTTTCTCAATGCAAACAATTATAACACTAGGGGTTATCCAACTGATCAAAGCAAGACAACCTTGACTTTAAGTCCAGCCTAATTAATGCAGCCAGAGGCCTCAAACAGAAACACCTGTGACCCTAGACATGCTATAGGAAGCACCATACCCATGGACACTTTCTTTCCATCCCCTAGCAGGGGGGAAAGAAGCCCATTACCAAGGTCAATGAGCATTTGTAACAGTGTAATGTAAGGAAAGACCATCTCAAAAAATACATTTTTGTAATGAAGGGATCTTTTTCCTATTTATGTCACATTAGTAGCTAAGCACTGATTTACAAAGCACTTTTTTATATATCTACCAGGCTAGTGCGCAAACCAAACTTCAGCGATAAGAATCCATGCGACAGCAAATCAAAAAATAAAACTAGAGAACAGGAAAACGTTTTTTGTGTGACCTTGAAAATAATAAAGGCGAAACAGGGGGAAAAAAATCAACATGTGGAAAGAAATTCCACCAGCCTGGAGTCAGAGGACATCAAGCTCTGGGCTGGATTCTGCTGTTGGACACCATGGCATAAATGCAGAGTAGCACTGATGAATGCAGCAGGCTCTACCCCTGATTTCATGCTTATGTAACAGAACAGAATTCAGCCCCCTATGTTTGGAAAATGCACATGGCACAATAACCGGCAAGGTACCAGAACCAGAGCGTAGGAGGTGAATGAAAACATGACTCAAACTGCATAGTTAAGAGGGGAGATAATGAGGGAGCTTAAAAATGAACCTCTTAAAATACAAGTTTCTAGGACGAATAAGTGCCCTATTTGTTGAGGGGTTGCGTCACAATTGCAGGGGTAGTTTATTCATAGATTACGAGGCCAAAAGGGATCACTGTGATCATCTAGTCTGACCTCCCGTAAAACATAGGCCTGAGAACTTCCCAAAAATAATTCCCAGAGCAGACCTATTAGAAAAGCATCCAATCTTGATTTAAAAATTCTCAGTGATGGAAAATCCACCACAACCCTTGTAAATTGTTCCAATAGTTAAATAATCTCACTGTTAAACATTTACACATTATTTCCAGTCTGAATTTGTCTAGCTGCAACTTCCAGCCATTGGATTGTGTTAGCCTTTCTCTGCTAGACAGAAGAGCCCATTATCAAATATTTGTTCCCCTCATATGTAAGCACAGACAGCAATCAAATCACCTCTTAGCCATCTTCTTGTTTAGCTAAAGAGATTGAGCTCCTGGAGTCTATCACTATAATTTTCTAATCCTTTAATCATTCTCGTGGCTCTTCTTTGAACCCTCTTCAATTTATCAACATCCTTCTTGAATTGTGGACATCAGAACTGAACACAGTATTCCAGCAGTGGTCACACCAGTGCCAAATACAGGAGCAAGATAAACTCTACTCCTACTCAAAATTCTTTATGCATCCATGGACTATATTAGCTCTTTTGGCCAGAGCATCAGACTGGGAACTCATGTTCTTCTGATTATCCACCATGACCCCACTGCTTCCCAGGATAGTATGTAAGTGTGGCCTACATTCTTTGTTCATAGATGTATATATTTAGCTGTATTAAAATGCATATTGTTTGCTTGCACCCAGTTTACCAAACAATCCAGATTACTCTGAATCACTGACCTGTCATCTTCATTATTTACCACTTCCCCAATTTTTGTCCCCTCTGGAAACTTTATCAGTGATGATTTTAGATTTTCTTCCATGTCATTAATAAAAGTGTTAAATAGCGTAGGGCCAAGAACCGATCTCTGTGGGACCCTACTGGGAACGCTCCCATTCGATGATGATTCCCCATTGACAGTTACATTTTGAGACCTATCAATAAGCCAGTTTTTAATCCATTTAATGTGTGCCATGTTCATTTTATTTTGTCCTACTTTTTAAATCAAAATATTGTGCTGTACCAAGTCAAATACCTTCCAGAAGTCTACGTATATTATGTCAATTTTGTTACCTTTATCAACCAAACCTGTAATTTGAGCAAAACAAAATATCAAGTTAGTTTGACAAGATCTATTTTCCATAAAGCCGTGTTGATTGGCATTAATTACATTACCTTCCTTAAATTCTGTATTGATCGAATCCTGTATCAGCCGCTTCATTAATCTTGCCTGGGATCAATATCAGGCTGACAGGCCTACAATTACCTGGGTCATCCTATTTATGCTTTTTAACAAATTGCACAAAATTAGCTTTCTTCCAGTCTTCTGGAACTTCCCTGTGCTCCAGGACATATTGAAAAATCAAGATTTATGATCCAGTTCTTTTAAGGCTCTTGGGTGCAAGTTATCTGGATCTGCTGATTTAAAAATGTCCAACTTTAGTAGCTTCTGTTTAACATCCTCCACAGATACGTTGTGCCTCTGCCCCCTTTGTGATCTCTCTCACTGCACCCCATCATGTGTCAGGCCTCATGCATTTACCTCTCTCAGAGTGGAGTCCTGCACTTCTCCCACTCTTGATCCTATGCTGAAGTATCCTATCTATGCACTGTGCTTCCCCTGCCAGTCTGACTGAGTTTCAGGCACCAGTGGTTCTTCACTTTGGGACTCTGACCAGTAGTATCCAGTGGTCTAACGGTCTTACTGAAGCTAAAGTGTTGTTTACATTGCAGTAAGGACAAAGCTTTTAGAAAAGGAGTACTTGTGGCACCTTAGAGACTAACCAATTTATTTGAGCATAAGCTTTCGTGAGCTACAGCTCACTTCATCGGATGCATACTGTATGACAGCCCCCTATGGACTATGCAACTATAGTCAGTAAACATCCCAATAATAACCAGGTCAACATACAATGCTCATAAATCATCACAGGGCAGCTCCAAATCCATCAGACTGTACAAATACACATATGGAAAGGAATGCAAAGTGCACAATTTGGGGAAGGGGACGGAAACACCTACTGCTTTGCATGAAAGGCTTAGATGCATGCACAATATCTGTAAGAGACAGTAGGCCATATCTGGATCTGCCTAGTAATTAGAACATCACATTCTGTTGCTTTATCCCAGAGCCTCAACAATAAATAAAATGGCAGGATGTCACCAGGAAAATGCAGCCATGCGTGCATGTAACCCACACACCTCCTGGTTGTGGTGCTTTGTCCCATCTAGTGGCACCAAGACACTTGAGAGAGAGAATATGAGTCTGCTCTACAGCCTTAGCTAAGAGCCATATAGTGTTTACCTCATGCAGTAGAAGCTCATGCACAAAGGTCCCAGGTTTGATCCCAACGACTGGGGTCTGTCAGTGTCACGGACACACATGCCTTCCTCCTCTCTCCTAAACCATAGCAAGCAATGTGACATTCTACAAGGCTGTTTTAAGGAGAATGGTAGTTAGAGCACAGAACTAGGTATCTCACATCACTAATGCCAACTACGGAGACCCTGGCTAAGTAACCTCACAGTCCTCTGCCTGCTTTCCCATCTGTAGGAGAAGAATAATTACAAAGTATTGTCACTTCCAAGCATGTTTGAGTCAGGCCCCCAATGATCATGATTAGTTTATGTAACCCCTTTGGGGTCTAGCGAGCATGGCCCCTGTAAATCATTGTCCTGGGGGAAGGAAGTGCTGATTGTTCCAGGAAAAGACAGGGCTGTTTTGTGGGAGAGAGGGAAAGCAACAGAGTGTGTGTGTCTCTGGAGCTCCAGACAGATGGGCTACAGCAAGCAGGCCCACACAGAGTGAAGCAGCCAAGAACCTGCCCAAAGCCTGGGAAGGACAGGGCGGCCAATTGGGAACATCCCAGGTCAGGAGCCAAGAGAAGTACTGTGCCAGGAAGGAATCGCCCAAGAAGGACAAACCGGAGCTGGACCCAGTATCACTGCTGCCCAGAGCTGCATGGGGAGGTGAGTACTGGGGCTTATGACTTTGCATTGGGAATAAGGAGGGAGGCTGTAGCAAGCTACATGGGGAGGTTGTCGCTCTGTGTGGCTTTGCAGAGAGTAGCAGAAGAGGGCACAGGAGGAGTTTGGGAAAGTTTCCTGACAACCAGGGGTACCCAAGACTTACCACCAGACAGGAACTTTGCCCTGGACTCCTGAACTCTGAGTACAGACACACTGCTCGGCACCTGCCCTTTCATACCTTTTGGTACCACTGGGCATGTGGGACCTTGTGTTGAATCTAGCCTCATTGTACTGCTCCTCCTATCTTCCCCGTTGTTTTTCTCTGTTCATCCCTGTGAATAAACATTTCCCTTTCCTGTATTCCTTTTACTGTTCTGGTGTATGTGTTCACTCTGGGGCGGGGTGGGGGGGGTGGGGGTGGGGTTGGGGTTAGAACAGGTGCCCCTGGGATGAAAGGGACTTTCCCTCCTGCGTCCTGCATATGCCTTTTCTTGGCCAGAGTTGCCTGCAGAGCAGACTCCATCTTGGATTTTGGATTCTTTTTATCTGCTTTGGGGTTTTGATCTTTTAGGATTCATCATTGCAAGCTTTTCTTTGCAACCATGAGAACTAGACACCATTTTGTTTTTTAAATGAGAGCAGAGATTCTTATGTATTTACCTGATTCCTGGAGTTGGGACTTTAAGAAAAGCATCAAATATCAATAGACTTATGATAAAACTGCAAGCGTTGGCAGCATAATCTATTCTAGACCTCTGTTGTGAGGCTTGATCAGTTGGGATTCAGGGAAGATTTTTAGAGGCACAAATAGGAGTTAGGCACCTAACTTTCCAACACTTCCTCTTTTCAAAACCTCAGAAGCTCACCACCATTCAATGAAGGTACATTTTAAATTGCTTGCTTAGTTTGGGTGTTTGCAACAGCAAATAGCCGCTGCCGAGATCTCCAAACAGCCATTTGTACATGCAAATAGCCAATTTACTTCCACATTTTTGCATGGACTCATGAGCTTCCATTTGATGTCTGCAATATTTTTAAAGAGCCTCAAATGGAATTCCTAATCTAGATTAGCTCCCTTTAAAAACAATGATTAAATCAGGCAGTTAAAAATTGTTGTTAAACTGAAGATGAAAGTAGGCAACCACGCCACAAACCACGCCCTATTCCAATATAAAAGGTGTTCTACTTATACTCTTATCTGCCATGTTTATGGCACTGATTCTGAGCACTATGAGTAGCCTGTCTGGAGATATGAGTGCTGGATTGGGAGTTAGTACAACTCAAATTCTAATCCTGGCTCAGATGCTGGTTTGCTCTGTGGCCTTGAGCAAGTCACCTTGACCTTCCAGTCTCATTTTCTTCATGTATAAAATGGGGATAATACTCACCCACTAACTTCACAGGGGCATTGGGAGCATTAATTAGCTACATGGTGCTTTGAACACGCAGAGAGCTATGTACAGCTGCCCAAATTATCTCAATTACACCAGCGTAGCTCAAAGTGAATGGCGTTAGAGTAACTAATATCAGAATCAGGGCCTATACATCTGGGGCTTATAGGAGAAGCCAGATGAAGAATAAAAGTTTGCTCTGAGTTCTGCAATGCAGATCTGAAATCCAATATTCTGTCGTACTTCCTGTGTGGGCACAGAAAGAGCAGAATAGTGAAGGCTAGTTACACTATGTACATACCAACTGCTTAAGCATAATTTTGCCCTTTGTCAAATAAATGCACACATTTCTTTTTCAACATTATTAATGCCAATGAAATTCTAGTATTGACAACAGGAAATGAGAAGAGGGGACTGTTTCTGTCCTATACTACTGACTTCCTGTGTGATCTTTGCCTATGTAAAAAGAGCCATGATACAGTTGGCTTAGGGCAGCGTTTCCCAAACTCCTTTGGCCACGGAACGCTTTTTAGCCTATTACGGAACACTTGTAATATTATTTTGTAGTCGTTTGGTTTTCAAATAAAAAATTGTGTTGTTTATGCTCAGATATATTTTATTTTATACACCAAATCTAAAAATACAAATTTTAAATAACCTGAACTAACAATTTCTGTTTGGAAAGCATGTATAAAGTAGTACAAAAATCAAGTGCAAGAGTCAAAATTAAATTCTAGATTCTTTCACGGAACACCGAGTCACATTGTGTGGAACACCAGGGTTCTGCGGAACACAGTTTGAGAAAAGTTGGCTTAGGGAACCAGTAAGGTTTAATTGGCTGGATTGTGCGATAGCAGCAAACAATTTAAAAAAAATTCCATCACTTTGTTGGTTACCATGTTATCAGACAGCTTTTTTTTTAAATGTCAGTACAGTGCAGAATATCGACATTGCCTGTCTCAGAGGCTTCGACTGTAACTAGCAAACTTTTACATATTTTTTATAACCAGAAAATTTGCATATTTTTGTAAACAGCTGCTGCCAGAAATCTTATATTGAATAAAAGATTCACTGATGGAGCCTGACAAGGGAATATATGGAAAATCAACTAAACAGCCAGAAAACTAAGGTCTTAGCAAACAGCCTAGGCTGCTTCATTATGCGGAAGCGTACAATTATGTTACAAGACGAGCACATTAAGAAGCTACTATACCACTTGATATCATTTTCCCTTCTGGAAGTTGAGATATTTAAAAAACTGTGATAAGATTTCTGTATATGTTATTTTTAGGGTTTTGTTGTTTGTTTTTAGAGTAATTCCTTAAAACTAAAGACTTCAATGTGAATTGTTAATGCAATTCAAAGGAGGAGATTGCATGTTTTCTGGAGGAAAAAAACGAAAACAAAGCACTTTTTTTCCCCAAAATCCACCATTTAAAGCCCTCAAGATGATTCTGCTTCAGCACCAATGAAAGCTTTCATTGCTAATAAGGACATAAAAAAATCCCCAAACAATCCTCATGTCAATAATTGTGTATCTAAAAGAAAAAAAGAGGACACGATTCAGATGTGAAGACAAACCAAGTTTGAAGTGGAGAGTGGACTAGATGATACATCCGAGGGAAACGAACAGAAGGAGACTCCGCTGATTGGAAGGCATGAGATGCACTGTCCTAGGGATAGGGGTTCCACGACCACCACTTCCAAGAGAATGAGGCGGGTGGTGGTGGTCGGAGACTCTCTCCTCAGGGGGACTGAGTCATCTATCTGCTGCCCCGACCGGGAAAACCGAGAAGTCTGCTGCTTGTCAGGAGCTAGGATTCACGATGTGACGGAGAGACTGCCGAGATTCATCAAGCCCTCGGATCGCTACCCCTTCCTGCTTCTCCACGTGGGCACCAATGATACTGCCAAGAATGACCTTGAGTGGATCACTGTAGACTACGTGGCTCTGGGAAGAAGGATAAAGGAGTTTGAGGCTCAAGTACTTTTCTCGTCCATCCTCCCCGTGGAAGCAAAAGACCCGGGTAGAGACCGTCGAATTGTGGAAGTCAACGAATGGCTATGCAGGTGGTGTTGGAGAAAAGGTTTTGGATTCTTTTGACCATGGGATGGTGTTCCAAGAAGGAGGAGTGCTAGGCAGAGACGAGCTCTATAATATCTAGCTCTGACAAGCTCTTTTCATCTGTAGATTTCAAAGCAGGTCAGGATCATCACCCCCATTTTATAGATAGGGAGACTGAGGCACAGAGCAGAGACGTGAATTGCCCAAGATCACCAGCAGGTCAGTGAGAGAGCTGGGAATAGGGACTCAGGTCTCCCATGTCCCAGCTCAGTGCTCTGTCCACTAAGCTGCACTGTCTCACTGCTTGATATTATGAGTATTCCAGTAGCATCTGGAGGCCCGAATTAAAATCGGAGCCCCCTTGTGAGAGACACTGCACCGTACTAACACAGACCAAGAGATAGGCCCTGTCTGAAAGGGCTTACAGCCTGAAAAGACAAGACACACTAAGGTGGGAGTAAAAAAAAAAGGAGGACTTGTGGCACCTTAGAGACTAACAAATTTATTAGAGCATAAGCTTTCGTGAGCTACAGCTAGTGTAAGCGTGCCTTAGTGGGTCACAACTGAGGACGCCACATTCAGGATGAACTGCTGAGAAACAGGGCAAACACAACCCCAAACTGGTGGTTCTTCTTTTATAAGATATCCCAAACCAGCCACAAAAGTAAACTCCTGTTTCACCACGCTGGATAACAAGAAAACAGAAAGGCAGTTTCCTCAGGCATTCCAGTTCTCATATCACCACCAAAACACTGGATTCAGAGATGAGTGGTTCTTTACAACCAGTCTCGTCAAATAAAAGGTTCCTCTGATCCCAAAGGACCAGCCACACGCCCAGGTCAATATATAACTTAGATCTTACCCAGAAATCATTCCTGATCTGTTCCCGGCAAAAGCATCACACAGACAGACAGACCCTTTGTCCCTCCCCTCCAGCTTTGAAAGTATCTTGTCTCCTCATTGGTCATTTTGGCCAATAACCTCAGAGCCAGCGAGGTTATCTTAGCTTCTTAACCCTTTACAGGTGAAAGGGTTTTGCCTCTGGCCAGGAGGGATTTTATAGTTCTGTATACAGAAAGGTGATTACCCTTCCCTTTATATTTATCACAGTCTACATTTGACTTAATCCATTCATGTAATAAATTTCCCTGAAATATTTCCGAAAAGTCTAAACCAAAAACCCTTTAGGCAGCCTCAGAGAGAACGAATGCATCAAAAGATGGGTTGGTGGCTTCTTTTAGAGCAGTAAGGAGGGCACTTCCCGGCCTGGGTAGATGTACAAGCGCTAATCCTGATCTACATTGCCCACTAAAAATAGCAGCCTGGCTGTGGCAGTGTGGACAACAGCTTGAGCTAGCTGCCCAAATACAAACGCGCTCAACCCCGTGGGTAGGTACATGAGCATCTAGCATGAGCTGCTGCCCGTGCTGCCATGAGCACACTATTTTCAGTGCACGAGCTAAGCACAGGTGTGTCTACGTAAATCGGGAAACAACCTCCCAACTGTTGTGTAGATGTACCTTATATGTACAGGCTGAAAATCTTCCCGCTGAGAGCATTATAAAAGGCACAGATGGGAGATAGGTGAAAATCAAGAGGGAATTGTTGTCTACCTGGCATTTGTGTCTGTAAAAATCTCCTTCTCAGTCTTTAACGAACATCTACCAGTTGTTATTTCTCATGTCAATTATAATTAATAAGTGTATTTGTCAACAGTATTTTACACTGGTAAGACATCTGATCATGCAAACCCTTACACTCATGAGTAACTTTACTCAGTGGAGTAAATCATTGCAATCAGTGGCACTGCTCACTTGAGTAAAATTAAGTACAAAGTTAAATATGTGCAGGATGGGGCCCATACTGCCTCGCAAAAGGTCCACATTACAAATTCCATGAGTCTCTCCAGAGAGATCAGATGTGGTCTATGCAGACTGCATGGTACAGTAGTTGATGGGAAAGATACAAGCCTGGAGGAAAAAATCATAGATCTTTTAATTTTTAATAGAACATAAGATCTCAGAAGCTTATAGCAGGCACTTTGGGAATCAACTGTGTTTTTGTTAACTTCAGTGCTTTGATATTTTATCATAAACCTGACTTTAAAATATGGAATCTGCATTTTAGGTTTATAGGAGTCTGAAACATCATCCTCAAGCAAAAGGCTTTGACTTAGATGAGGGTCAGAACCCGAGGCGTATGTGCTCTGTTAAAGAATTAAGCAGGTGCAGAATAACCATCAGTGACAATTTAGGTGACTTTGAGCTTCCCCCATTTACAGCAGCTAAGGATTTTATCCATTATGCCCAAGGCTGAAGGCAAAAGTAAGAGGGCCACCGACTCTGCACCAGCATTGTATCTCCGTGGACAACGCCATGCAGCATCGACGGTCGTGTTTCTCAGTTGGTGAGTCGCAACCCGAAGGGGGTCACGAAAGGCAACTGTGGGGAGGCGAGGCATTGAAAATGTCATTACAGTTAAATGCAAAGAAAATATTGCTCCCCCTCCCTCTGCACACCCTTATCCTGTAAGATCAACTATTCTTTGTCAAACTCTCAAAACACGCATGCCTCCAAAGGCTTATCATTGATACATTTTTTACTCTTACATTTACTATCAAAGTAAGGTGGTCATGAAAATTTTTGACTTCAAAGAAGGGGTCACCAACCTGAAAAGGTTCAGAAACATTGATCTTGGGGACAGTACATGTTTTGATCCAAGACCATGATTTCCTTTAAACGAAAACCACATCACATCTGTTTAGTGGAACTCTCCAGAATCAAGAGTTTCGCAGAGTATATTCTTATCCAGAGACAATGCAACAGCAAAATCTAATTTATAAGACGCACTCAGGAAATGGCTTATAGCATGCCAGATACACTCCAATCTTTGAATTCATTTATTTGCACGTTGTGCTTGGTGACGTGTGCCATCATAATATTTTTATTGCCAGGAGTTTAGGGAGAACAAATCACTCATAAGCGGCAGAGCCAGCATTATGGGATACAAGTCTTCCTAAATAAGAGGCAATAAAAAAACAATAGTGTTCCCCCAACTATTGTGTGTATACTTTATGACACATACCCACCTTTCTTTTCTTCTTCCAAACTTTTGCCATTTTTAGTCTCTTTCTGCTTATTATCTTTCGAGTCCCAGGGAGGTTCAGGCAAGCAGAGTGAAATCACCCATGTGGGAAATGTTGCCCGCACACAGTGGTTAATGCTGCCATTTTACAAAAAAATGCACCTGGAATCTTTAACGGGCACAAACAGTAGGCAGTGTTGTTCTACATCCCTTCCAAAAGCCAGCATGCGCCACGTCTCAGCGCCCCCGGCTATCATTGCACTGGCAGGGGTGTGTTACAGATTGGCTCTTGCAAACAGCTGCATTTTGGCAGAGCCCTGTGCCCACACAAAACTCCTTGACAGGCTCTGAGCATGCAGAGGGTTTTGAAGGATTGTTACCTTCCAAGGAGGCACAGATTGCAAGTGAAATATTGACCCCCATTCAATGGAGTTTTGCCATTGACTTCCATGCAATTGGCAATTCAAAGTGAAATCCTACCATGATGTCCTGTGGATGGAGGTCTCGTCTGTCACATGGCCAGTTCATTTTATTATTTCTTGAGGTTTATAGGGCAAAGCACCTACACGCTGGCGCTAGGCACTTTTTACTTAAACACACTTCAAAAACAGAACCAAAACAATGGAAACAGCCCTCAAACCATACCAATCCATGTAACAAAATCTCCACTCTCTCAATGATATTTACATGGCACTCATTCCGGCCGCACTCCCACAGGTATCTA
The DNA here is from genome assembly GCF_965152235.1 of Eretmochelys imbricata. Classification (NCBI taxonomy): domain Eukaryota; kingdom Metazoa; phylum Chordata; order Testudines; family Cheloniidae; genus Eretmochelys; species Eretmochelys imbricata. The sequence goes on from NC_135573.1 coordinate 258,682,780, forward strand.
CCCTCACACTCCCAGTGAGGCAAGGCAGTGCTAATTAGCCTCATTTTATAGGTGGGGAACTGAGGCACAGTGAGGCTAAATGACTCACCCATGGTCACAAAGGAAGTCTACAGCAGAGCCAGGATTTGAAGCCAGCTCTCCCAAGTCTTAGGGCTGGTCTACACTGGGTGGGGAAGGGGGGAGAATCGATCTAAGTTACACAACTTCAGCTACATGAATAACGCAGCTGAAGTCGATGTACTTAGGTCTACTCACTATGGTGTCTTCACTGCGGTGAGGCGACTGCTGATGCTCCCCTGTCGACTCCGCCTGCACCTCTTGCCCTGGTGGAGTACCGGAGTCTACCAGAGAGCGCATGGGGATCGATTTATCGCGTCTAGACTAGACGCGATAAATCAACCCCCGCTGGATCAATTGCTGCCCACCGATCCGGCGAGTAGTATAGACATACCCTTAGGCTACTGCTCTAACCACTGAACCATCCTTCCTCTCTGAAATTAGCCACATACAGAATAAATAAAACAAATACCCCACCCTCCCCAAGAACCCAACGTGATATATATGGCAATTTCCTAGACAGTCCTCACTGAATTAAGCTAAACCTTACTGATTTAAGTTTAAGTATTTTAGGAGTTCATTGTATTAAAAATGCAAATATATACGTACTATTGCGGGATTGTCTGTAACATCCTTGAGGAGGTGACCTGACTAATGTAAACTGCAGGAAGTGTTACAAACTTCAAAAGGACTGGTTCACAGTCATGCTGGAAGGACATAACAAGTGGGGTCCTGCAGGGGTCAGTTCTGGGTCCGGTTCTGTTCAATATCTTAATCAATGATTTAGATAACAGCATAGAGAGTATACTTATAAAGTTTGTGGATGATACCAAGCTGGGAGGAGTTTCAAGTGCTGTGGAGGATAGGATTAAAATTCAAAATGATCTGGACAAACTGGAGAAATGGTCTGAAGTAAATAGGATGAAATTCAATAAGGACAAATGCAAAGTACTTCACTTAGGAAGGAACATTTTATCAGTTGCACACATACACAATGGGAAATGACTGCCTTGCAAGAAGTACTGTGGAAAGGGATTGGGAGGTCATAGTGTATCACAAGCTAAATATGAGTCAACAGTGTAACGCTGTTGCAAAAAAAGCAAACATCATTCTGGGATGTATTAGCAGGAGTATTGTAAGCAAGACACAAAAAGAAATTCTTCTGCTGTACTCTGTGCTCATCAGGCCTGAACTGGAGTATTGTGTCCAGTTCTGGGTGCCACATTTCAGGAAAGATGTGGACAAATTGGTGAACGTCCAGAGAAGAGCAACAGAAATGATTAAAGGTCTAGAAAACATGAGTAGTGAGGGAAGATTGAAAAAAATTGGGTTTGTTTAGTCTGGAAAAGAGAAGACTGAGAGGGGACATGATAACAGTTTTCAAGTACATAAAAGGTTGTTACAAGGAGGAGGGAAAAAATTGTTCTCCTTAACTTCCAAGGATAGGACAAGAAGCAATGGGCTTAAATTGCAGCAAGGGTGGTTTAAGTTGGACATTAGGAAAAACTTCCTAACTGTCAGAGTGGTTAAGCACTGGAATAAATTGCCTAGGGAGGCTGTGGAATCTCCATCATTGGGAATTTTACGAGGTTGGACAAACTCCTGTCAGGGATGGTCTAGATAATACTTAGTCCTGCCTTGAGTGCAGGGACTGGACTAGATGACCTCTCAAGGTCCCTTCCAGTTCTATGATTCTATGAAACAATGAGCTTTTTACAGTTAAGTGGATTTCCCAGGAAGCCGCTTGGGGAAGATGTATGCAAATGTAAACTCCTCTAAGGAGGGAACCACTGACTGCTCATCACCTAGATCATGAGGACAGATCAACAAGGTCTAAACACGAGAAAAGAGTGACTCACAGATTCATGGGTGTACTTGTTCTGAGCCAAGGCAGTTATGAACTTGTAACCACGGAAAAGCTCCAGGGTGGGGTTTGAAGGACTGACTCCTACCACAGGTGTTGTTGGAGTGATCTCTGGTAAGCTTATAGGCATGCATGTAGGTTCTCTTATTGTTGTAATAGGTTTTCTCTGATGTTTTCACCTTAAGAATAAATGTGCTTGCTTAGGAAAAGCTGTGTGGTAACAGAACTGTGGGAAGTTTTGCTGTTTATAGCCTCTGAAGGGAAAGCAAAACAGGCCTACTTAGGCAGTCTGACCTGCTGGGGAATTCACAGTGTAGGCAGGGAACTGGGCAGCCTGGAAAAGCCCTGGTCAGGAGGGAGAGAGGCAAGTCTTTGCCCAAGAGAGGTGTCAGCTGGGGATCTGGAAACCTAAAAGTGACTGCCATTGCTGGACTACAGATGGGGGATACAGGTGCAGTTGTCCTGAACTCTAACACTATAACCACCCAAAAAACTCCAACCACCAACAAATGCCAAAACTGGAGGGAAGTTGCTGCTTGACCTGAAGATCAATAAATGGGCTATTTCAAACCAATCTGGTAAAAAAGTGGGGGAAGAGAAGCAAAGATTTCCAATTTGGAGAACTTCACAGAAAACACCCTGCCAGCTTCACCCTCCCTTTTAAAAACCATGGAAACCTGCAGCTAGAGCACCCAAGCTGATCACAACGGAAGGGAACTCACATGTCGGGGGGAGGGGGAATATCTCAAGGAGGCGGGTTCCAGCTTAACTTCTGTAGTCAGTGGTTAAATCTATGAGGTTTCCACCCTTTGTTTCCAGTTGTTTTTAAATCAGGGGAGGCCAAACACTGGCTTGTATGGTACGATAACCCTAGACAACAAATGTCAAGTCAAAAATTCACCAGCTTATTACTGTTACTATTAATCTAAATAAATTAAAACAACTTGGAGGACAGTGTGTGGTTTCCAATAACCAAAAAGCAGATTTAAAATAACTTCATCTTTGCTTTTATGGCGCCTAAAAATATTAGACATGTTTACTTCCCTGGAATACATCGCTTGCAAAATAAGCAGCAAATGGTTTAAAGAGAGATGCTCCAAAATATAAATCACTTACTGTCAAACAACATTCTGGAAAGTAAAATGAACCTTGCCAGAACTGTCAATGTTGATTTTCAATCTATCACATAGTTTAAACAGCAGTGATCACTTTCCCCCGTATGTTTCCCTGAAAAATGTCGCTATTTTTGAATTGCCCAAGGCTTAAGAAGTGTGGGTTTTTTTCCTTTCTTGAAGTCATAAGAAACAAGATAACAAAAAAGACATTGATATACTGCGCACACAGATTATAAATACACTTCAGAATTAACTCTATATTAGGAAGTGCAAACTACTGCTGCCTATTTGAGACAGACGGCCTGGTAGATAGTTTGAGGCAATGAGAAAGTAACCCACTGTTATTGCTTCACTTTTAACTAGAGCTATCATGGCATCTGAAACTGGAAAGTGCCATAGGCTGCTAGCTCTCACCCTAAGCCCTGATCCTGCAAATGCTTACACTCATGGTTAACTTTATGCACATGAGCAGTAGCTTAATTTTATGAATGTGAGCAAAGTACATACCTAAATGTTTGCTGGTTAGTAGCCTTAGGATGTGACAAAACTGCCAATCAAACTGCCTTGACATACGGGTATCATAAGAAAAATGATTATCATGTGACATTGTAAAGTGCCATATTTATTCTCTTTCCACAGCATCTAGATCAAATTGGCTCCATTTACAAGTCGAAGGTTGATTTTTCTACCTACCAGGGCTGCAAGCTCACCAAGGGAAGCCTGTATTCAGTCCCTTCCATCAGAACCAATAAAGATTGTTCAGCTGGAACTTAGCTGTTATTTTGGTTGTTGATGAACAAGGCACAGTAGAAGCCAGTTCATTCATCCAGAGGAACAGGAGGAGTTCCTTACTCACGTTTGTCAATAAACTAAGCATGTGTGCCTGACAGTGTTTAAGACGCTGACCTGGGAGATGTGGGTTCAAGTCGTTGCTGCACCACAGACTTCCTGTGTGATCGCAGGCAAGTCACTTCGCTGCCTGAACACCTTTTGAAAATCTGGCCCCAAGAACCTTTGAAAATTTGGCTCTAAGGGTGGAACGCGCAACAGGAGTTAAGTTCCTCACTTCCATAGACGTCAGTGTGACAAGGTGAGCATGAGATGATCTCTCTTATTGGACGAACTTCTGTTGATGAGAGAGAAGTCCTCAAGCTACACAGAGCTCTTCTTCAGGTCAGACCCCTCTCTCTCACCAACAGAAGTTGTTCCAGTAAGAGAGATTCCCCCACCCACATTGTCTCTCTCATATCCTTGGCCCAACATGGCTACCACAACACTGAACATTGAAATCAATGGAATTTAGGAACCTCACTCCTTTTGAGCATTTGAGTCCAACTGTGCCTGAGTTCCCCAACCGTAAAACAGGGATAATAGCACTTCCTTGCCTCCCATGGGAGTTCTGAGGATAACTACACTAAAGATTGTGAGGTGCTCAGATACTACAGTAGTGGGGGACATATACATACCTTAGATGGATAGATATTGTCACCATTCAGGGCAATGGAACCTGTGTTTCCCCCCTCCATGGGCCCTTCAGGGCACCCACTCTAGGGTCCCAGTTCCTCTGCCATCATCTCATTTCACTTCCTCCTGATTGAGGTTTTTCCAGGCTACCTTGTACTCTGCCTACACTGTGATAATCCCAGCAAGACAGACTGCCTAACCCAGCCAGCATCTGTGCTTTGCTTTCTCTCCAAAGGCTAACAACAGCAGTAATTGCCAGCTATTACAAGTTACCACACAGCTCTTCCTAAGCAAGCACATTTATTCTCAAGGTGAAAGCATTACAGAGAAAACATTAAAACAATAAAAGAACCTACATGCATGCTAACTAGCTTAGCGGAGATGACCCCCAACTGCAGCAAGGGCTCTGGTAGGAGTCAGTCCTTCAAACCCCATCCAGGGTTCTTCTGTGTTATAAGTTGTCATAAATATAAAGGGAAGGGTAAACCCCTTTAAAATCCCTCCTGGCCAGAGGAAAAATCCTCTCACCTATAAAGGGTTAAGAAGCTAAAGATAACCTCGCTGGTACCTGACCAAAATGACCAATGAGGAGACAAGGTACTTTCAAAAGCTGGGAGGAGGGAGAGAAACAAAGGGTCTGTGTCTGTTGGTACGCTGCTTTTGCCGGGGATAGACCAGGAATGGAGTCTTAGAACTTTTAGTAAGTAATCTAGCTAGGTATGTGTTAGATTATGATTTCTTTAAATGGCTGAGAAAAGAATTGTGCTGAATAGAATGACTATTTCTGTCTGTGTGTCTTTTTTGTAACTTAAGGTTTTGCCTAGAGGGATTCTCTATGTTTTGAATCTAATTACCCTGTAAGGTATCTACCATCCTGATTTTACAGGGGTGATTCCTTTACTTCTAATTACTTCTATTTCTATTAAAAGTCTTCTTGTAAGAAAACTGAATGCTTTTTCATTGTTCTCAGATCCAAGGGTTTGGGTCTGTGGTCACCTATGCAAATTGGTGAGGATTTTTACCAAACCTTTCCCAGGAAGTGGGGTGCAAGGGTTGGGAGGATTTTGTGGGGAAAGACGTGTCCAAACTACGTTTCCCAGTAAACCCAGTTAGAGTTTGGTGGTGGCAGTGGTATTCCAAGGACAAAGGATAAAATTAATTTGTACCTTGGGGAAGTTTTAACCTAAGCTGGTAAAAGTAAGCTTAGGAGGTTTTCATGCAGGTCCCCACATCTGTACCCTAGAGTTCAGAGTGGGGGAGGAACCTTGACAGATGCTTTCCTAATAAAAATAAACCCAGATAATGTTTGGTGGTGGCAGTGGAAGTCCAAGGACAAAGAGTAAAATAGTTTGTACTTTGGGGAAGTTGTAACCTAAGCTGGTAAAAGTAAACTTAGGAGGTTTTCATGCAGGTCCCCACATCTGTACCCTAGAGATACATAAGTTCACAACAGCCTTAGCTCAGAATTAACCCACATGCATAGGTTAGTCTTTCCTTTATACAGCTTGGGCCTTTGATATTGAGATTCCATTAACTGGTGATCACTAGACAAGGGACCCCTCCTCAGGGCGTAGCTTCCAAAGGCTGGGGTTTTGCATAACCAGGAGACGGGGAATTTACATTCAATTTGTGGTAGAAGTTCGCCTTGCAAACCACTTGATACTGTTTGTCCCAAAAGTCCGTTCTTGTCTGGCACACTGTTCAATACAGTCCTCTGAAACTCATAACACTCCCCAAGGTTCGCATCACATCTCCCTCCTAGAGAGGTTACATATAACCCCATATAATACATAACCTTTGGATTTAATACAACAGACTCCAAAGATACTTAAACTGAATTCAGTACAGGTTTTCAAGGATACTGCAAGAAATTGCTGTCTCTGTCACAGACACAGGGCTGGATTTTTGAAGGTATTGAGCACCTCATTGAATTGGAGCGCAGGAGTCGCACGTCTGAAAAAAAATCAAGGCCACAAAAAGCAGATGGCTTGACGACTGTGATACATGCCATCATGTGCCAGCAATGCCCCTCTGCCATGTACATTGGCCAAAGTGGACAGTCCCTACGTAAAAGAATAAATGGTCACCAATCAGACATCAGGAATGGTAATATACAAAAGCCAGTAGGAGAACACTTCACCCTCCCTGGATACTCAATAACAGATTTAAAAGTAGCCATCCTTCAACAAAAAAGCTTCAAAAACAGACTTCAAAGAGAAACTGCAGAGTTACAATTCATTTGCAAATTTAACACCATTAATTTGGGCTTGAATAGGGACAGGGAATGGCTGGCTCACTACAAAACCGATTTTCCCTTTCTTGGCATTGACACCTCCTCATCAATTATTGGGAGTGGACCACATTCACCCTGATTGAATTGGCCTTGTCACCACTGGTTCTCCACTTGTAAGGTAACTCCCCTCTCTTCATGTGCCAGTGTATTAATGCCTGCATCTGTAATTTTCACTCCATGCATCTGAAGAAGTGGAGCTTTTCACCCACGAAACCTTATGCCCAAATAAATCTGTTAGTCTTTAAAGTGCCACCGGACTCCTCGTTGTTTCTGTAGATACAGACTAACATGGCTATCCCCTGATACTAAGAAAGTCTTGTATTTATACAGGTAACTTCCCAGTTACAGCCACCCTAATTTCACCATTTTTTTAAAGAAGAAATGAGGCACAGTGAGGCTGAGAGAATGGCCACAGCATTCTTGCAAGCAACAATCTTACTAGGTAAATTCCTTTCCTGTCCTTTACCCTTGGGCCCCCTCCCTAATATACTGCACACAATTATAACAAGACAAATTGCTGGGATGTGTTAATTACTATTATGCAGTGCAGAGGTAAGGCACAACATTATTATTAATCTGGGCAAGTGGTGCCCTCTCCCCACAGTGCCATCTTGAGGGACCTATGAGAGGTAGTTGCCTAAAAGCCTCAGCTGAGGTAAATGACAATGTAAAATGTTTGCCTGGTAACAATCTGACAATCAGTGGCTTCAGAGAGAAGAAAGATCCTTCTCAGAAGCCGCCCCCCAAATGTCTGCCTAAACTGGGGGTCCGACACAGACAGCTGGTGGGGACCGGATCAAGGAAGAGGAGAAAGTAACTGTGTCAGGGGCCTGAGAGTGACGTGCTAGGGTAAATAACTGCACTCTCAGGATAAGCCATCACATGGCCGGGGCTGCCCAAGTACTTCCACTAAGCCAGGACAAGCACAGTAGTCAGAGGACGGGAATTGGCAGCAATGGCTGTTACATGCCAAAATAACTTGCAGGATCTGGGCCTCAGCTTCCAGCAGCAGGAGACAAGCATGTGAGTTCAGAAAGCAGGCAGAAACCAAGAGACTTCTCTGCCCTCAGTACGTGGCTAGTTAGGTCATTCCAAATGGCCACATTGTCAGAAATGCTCACCCCGTGCGAAGTGCAGCAGCTCCTGATCAGTCAGATGGGGACATTGCTATAATCAGTGCAGTGCCATTGGGGTGCATGGTGCTTTGTAGACATGTAAGAAAGCCAAGTTCCCTGCCCTAAGATAGCTGATATCATGCAATGTACCAAAATAAATAGAGTTCCCTTGACAGTCTTTCCTCTGTGGTTATAAGTATATGGCAAGTTACAGAGGCCTGGAAATCATGATCCAATGAAAAACTGGAGCAGTCTGACACTAATAGTGTAGCAGATAACAGAGAGCCACCATCTCTTTTAAGCCTTTTGGGGGAGTAAAACCTTTACACTGCATCCTGCATTCACAGCACTAGTGAAGCCAAAAGAATCACACTGAGATTCTCTTTTCTGGCCAGCGCATCAGTCTCCAGAACCTCTTGTCATAGCAGAATATTTCCAGTTCCATAAATGGAACCAGCAGCCAGAATGCACATTTAACCCGCTGGTGAGTGTGTGCTACAGGTCCGCCTTCTGTACCTGGTCTATAGAGGATAGGACGCTAATACAGCCCCAGGTAGGGAGCCCTAGCTCAAGCAACAGCGACTCTTGCTTTGAGCTCGAGCGGTTCCTGGTTCAATCCCCAGCGTGTTAGCCAAGATGAGGGCTACCACAGGTGGCAGAACTGAGTAAAAGAAACCAGCACTGTGAATTTGGAGCAAATCTGCACAATCCCATGCTGGTCTGGGACACAATGCTACACTGAGCTATTTGCTGATACAGGTTTTTCTTACATATTTCTAAGCTGTTGATATTTGTTGCCAATGGAGGCTGCAACCAAATGCCTAGAAGGAACGACTCAGGGTGTGGGTGATGTACACCAACCAAATTAGTGGTACACTAGCCAAGTGTTGGACGGAGCAATGTAATTTTAAATATATTTGGTGTGCATAAACAGACCGTAAGCTGGATGATTGTTATTTCAAAGGGGCCTTTGTATCACGCGGACCCTAAGAAAGGACACAAAAATAAAAGTATACACAAGTGTAAAAAAATTCATATGAAAGAATAAAGTCGTTTGTGCTGTGGGTGAAAGATTCCCAGACAGCGAGGGTGACTCCACAAATAAAACTGGCATGGACGGATACGCAATAAACAAAGCCCAGCTAGTATTGGATAGAACTGCGAGTGGCTGGGAATCCCTTAAAATTGGAACTGGACACAGGGTCTGCAGTGTCAGTTATCTCCTGGAGGGATTATGAAAGGCTATTTAGAGCTGTCCACAGCTGTACACAGCTACAGTCTGTCTTGGGACATATTCAAAACAAGACACACAGCCAGTGCAAGTCCTCTACAGGGAGGCCGAACACAAAGGTCTGAAATGCTGGTTACATCTATTTGTTGTAGCGTCACAGGGACATCTGGCTCTACCTTCTTAAATTAGATTGGAATGACGCCAAAGCAGGGTCGCAAACACACAATCATAGTAATACCTAGCTCTTACATGGCATTTTTCATCAGCAGATCTCAATGTGCTCTACAAAGATCAATATTGTTATCTACATTTTGCAAATGGGGAAACTGAGGCACAGAGGGGCAAGTGACTTGTCCCAGCTCAGCCAGCAAACAAGACGGGACACATGCACCTAGTTTTGATCAATGCCTGTGCAGAATGACCAGTGGTATTTTGCATGTCACCTGCAACATAAGCACATTGAAATGTGATACACGTAGTGTGGCCGGGTGGCCAGTTTTTGACCAGAAAGTCCAGTTGAAAAAGGGACCTGACGGTGTCCGGTCAGATCTACTGACCGGACACCCAAAGTCTGGGTACTGTGGACAGGGGAGGCAGGGAGGCGCAGAGTCATCACCCTCGCCAGCCCCTACTCAGCCAGGGCCACCTCCTGCCTGCATTGGGCAGCTTCAGCTCCCAACTCCAGCTCTGCAGGTGAGTCCCTCCCGACCCATGCAGGGGGGAGGGGAAATGAGAAGCGAACTGGGGGGTGGGACCTCACGGGGAGGAGGCAGGGCAGGACTGGGGCCTTGGGGGAAGAGGTGAGGCAGGGGTGAGGCCTGGGGGGAAGGGGTGGGGCAGGGGTGAGACCTAGGGGGAAGGGGTGGGGAAGGGGAGGTTCTGGCACTCCTCCTGTGGTGTCCGTTTTTTACATATTACAAAGTTGGCAAGCCTAGATACACTTTGAGTAAATTTCTGTGCTGAACCTCTTACAGGTGCAGCCTGCGCCTTGCAGCCCAGAGGAAAGAGGAGCTAATGTGGCTTTAAGTTACCTTTCTGCACCCATCCAATCCTGGGCTGTTCTGAGGTGGAGACACTCCTGAGGTAACTCAGAACAACCCGGGTAGGCCCAAGGGGCTGTGGTCACCTCCCAGGGCTACCACATCAGATGCAGCACTGTCCAGAATCTCTGCAGCATTGCACGGTGCCCTGACACATCCCCTCCCACACAGCCCTAGACCTGTCCTGCTGCTCACAGGAGGGATGGCAAGAGGGGCCTCAGGAGACAACCTTACAGCTGTCTTCTGCAGCCGCTGCAGCAAGGGAATCCTCCCCCTGCCCATTTCTGGGCCATCCTGATTATCACTACAAAAGGTTTTTTTTTCCTTCTGCTGATAATAGCCCACCTTAATTGATCACTCTCGTTATAGTGGGTATGGCAACACCCACTTTTTCATGTTCTCTGTGTATATATATATATCTTCCTACTGTATTATCCACTGCATGCATCCGATGGAGGGGGTTTTAGCCCACAAAAGCCTATGCTCAAATAAATTTGTTAGTCTCTAAGGTGCCACAAATCCTCCTCGGTCTTTTTGCTGATACAGACTAACATGGCTACCCCTCTGAAACTTCTTACCTAGACAGAAACACGCCAGGCAGCAGCACTGGCCAGCCACCATCTGTTTTATTTTTTGGACAACACTGATTTTCAGCTGGGTCTCCACAAACCAGACCTTTGAGGATTCATTTACAGGTCAAAAGAAGCTGCCAGAAACAACATGCCAGATTGCACAAATTGCACATGGGCCAAAACATGCGGGCAAGAGACTTCCGTGGAGACCAAAAATGCATCAGAAGTGCTACTTGGCCATTGAGGTACACAGGAAAGGGCAAAGATGACCAAATCGGGTGCAAAGATACAGGGTGGGTTTGTCAGAGGTGGTTAAGGGAGTTGAGTACCCATCTCCCATTGAATTTCAATGTGATCTGCGTGCCTGGCCTCCCAGGGGTTCTTTTGAAAATCCTGGCGTGTGTGTGGCCCACACATACCCGTAGCCAACGTATTACAGAGACTCCTTTATTGCCAGTGGCTACATCAGCTGAGTTACAACTGAGAAATCAAGCTCCTTTGGCAGTTTCCCCTTTGCATGCAGAAGCAGAGCAAGAACTAGATACAACCCACCTTGAGCTGATACAGGCCTGGTCTACCCTGAAAATTGATACTGGCATAGATATGTCAGTTGGAAGGGTGGGAAAAAACCATGCTCCATGGGACACAGCTAAGTCAACCTCCGCGCAGACACAGCTATTCCTACAGACGAATGCTTCTCCCAGCATAGCTAGCATCGTTCAGGGAGGTAGGTGGTGTTACACCACCAGCAAAAAAACTCCTTCTGTGGGCAAACGCTGTGCCCACACAAGGGGGTATGCTAGCGTAGGCTCTGCAGTGCGGGCAAGGCCACCATTCAGCAGTGTCAATACACTTCCCCCAAGGAGTCATGGACAGGTCACCGAGGGATTTTTTCCAAGAAGCAATACCCACTGAGAGAGAGTCATTTACCCTCCCCTCTTTGGTCAGATAAATACACTTAGACTCTATTTACAGAGCCATTTATTCAGTATAGCGCTAAACTTACACCGGGGTGACGGTACAAAAAGGCAGTTCTCACCATTGGTTCATTATACGTAGCGTGAAAATTTTTTGAAAGCGAAGCACAAAGGTGTTGGCAGAGCGACATTCCCGCCCCACCCCCCACCCCCACAGCAGTGTGGTGCCGTGGGAGTGACCCACCTTAATTCTGCCCCCCCAGCTGGGGCAATATTGGGTACAATTTAACAGCCCAGGCCAAGGAGAAGCTAACACATACTAACAAAATAGCATGTCCCCTTTCACCAGGGTTTCAGGACAGGAACAATCACAATACAGTTTACAAGCTCCTTACCACAGAACACTTGTGGAGCATTCCCAAACTTAAAATTCACCAAGCAGAGTAGCTGAGTTTAGTAGGACTAATCTCCTGCCGCCCAGAAGAGGAAACCCCCATACGTTACACCATGTACAACTTCTACTCCCCTTCAGCTTGTTCAGTTTCATCTTCCTGTCTATATAGCCCAGCCCTAGGGCAGGGCCTCCTTGAGTACAGTCAGGCTGTCATAGAATCACAGAAGATTAGGGTTGGAAGAGATCTCAGGACGTCACCGAATCCAACCCCAAAGCTGAAGACTCCAGCTTGTCCTTTAAAGGGGCAGTACACAATTTCATGTGTGGTTAGCAATTCTGGGGGAAGGAAACTAAGATACTGGACTGAGTTACAGAGCTCTCATGACTGAGCGACAGATAAGATAGAACAAACAAGGATTTTCATATGGATTGTTCTCCGTGGTTCTTAATAAAGTTTGTTCAAGATATTTGTCTGCTGTGTGTGTGTGTGTGTGTCTGAATGTGAGTGTGTGTGAGTGAGAGAGAGAAAGCACACCCAAAGAAAGTTTAAAGAGTACATACTAGGGCCAAGGGTGGTGTGTTACATAAAAGTAGTAAGTTGGATGGCTTCATTATAGATTGAAAGTCTGGTTAGTTCTGAGATTGGTGTTTTGCTGGTACCTTACAATGAGGGTGCACGGTCAACTAGGCTCTCCCGTTTTGCCTTCTCTAACTTCTGTTGTCCCCTCTCTCTTTAAAATGCTGTTTCACTAGTGGAAATCTGTTTTATAAGTTTTGTTATATTCATGCACTGCATAAAGAGCCCAGAACATTATTTATGCCAGCAATTAAGAAGTGGCTTGTTTGCCAACATCTCAGACTGGCTGGTGTGAAATTTAATTTGTGCAATTAAATCCATGGATGGGGAAGCATGAAATGCACATTTTGAATTAATGTCAAGTTTTATCGTAATACTTAAAATAATATTCAAGAGGCAAAGGACACCTGAATGAAGTATTCAAAATTATGAAAGACATCAAGAAAACTGATCGGTCTTTCCTTTGTACTTTGTCTCATACTATGGAAGAGTAAGGACATTTGATGAAATAAATGACTGGTAAATTGAAATTTTTAAAAAAAGCAATACATCGCATAAAGCCTAGAAAGTAATGCCACAAAGTGCAGAATTCAATGTCGCTGCTGTATGCAAGTCATTGCACACATTTATATGCAAACTAAGGTACAGCTAAGGCAATAAGTGGATCACCTGTTACTGTCAGGAGGAAATTGTTGGCCATGCGGGCACACACAGTGAAGCTATGTGTATCATAGAGAGGATTTTACCTTCCTCTTGAGCACCAGGTGTTGGTCATTTCCTGAGGCATGAGACCTGATTAGGGGCTGGTCTACGCTACCACTTCAATCGATGTAACTTATGTCACTCAGGGATATGAAAAAGCCACCCCCCTGAGCGACACAAGTTACATCGACCTAAGTGCTGTCCACACTAGTGCTATGTTGGCAGCAGACGCTCTCCCACCGACATAGCTTCCGCCTCTCGCTGAGGTGGAGTAATTATGCCGACAGGAGAGCTTGCGCCAGTGTAGCAAGGTAGTGAAGACTAACCCTAAATAGTAACTTCTATGTTCCTCCACATTTAAAAAAGATTCTCATATCATTTCAAACTTCCCCATTACATAGGTGCCAACTTCCCCTCTTCCCTGTGGGTGCTCGACCCCCCCACCCTGCCTCCGGCCCTGCCCCCACTCCACCCCTTCCATGAGGCCCTGCCCTTGCCCCGCCCCTTCCCATCCCTGCCCCGCCTCCTTTCCAACCCCTTCCCCAAAGTTCCTGACCCAACTCCGCCCCCTCCCTGCCCCTATTCCAACTCCTTCCCCAAATCCCTGCCCCAGCCCCACCTCCTCCCCTGAGTGCGCCATGTTCCCGCTCTTCCCCCTCCCTCCCGGAGTGTGCTAACGCCGCCAAACAACTGTTTGGCAGCAGCCGGGCGGGAAGCGCTGGGAGGTAGGCGGAGGAGTGGGGACACAGCGCGCTCAAGGGAGGGGGAGGAGGGTGCGGGGAGCTTGGCTTCCAGTGGGTGCAGAGGACCCACTAATTTTTCCCCATGGGTGCTCCAGCCCCAGAGCACCCACGGCGTCAGTCCCTATGTGCCATTATACTCTATCTTGGGGCATGCCTCATTTTGGTCCTTTGTCACACACTGAAAAGCTAGAGTTAGAATCTGAGGGCTGAGATCACCACATTTAGGCTCTGAAGTTACAGAAAAGAGAGTCAGCTCCAAGTCTGCACCACAGTTTGGTGTCCAGGAGGAAGTGTGGGCACTGTTTACAGCCCTTCAGTGTCTCACTGCTTGATTTGGTTCAATTCGACTAACAGACGTTTAAGGGCTATGAAGTCCTCCCGGAGCGATTGGTACCTTCCAAATCATGCCTGCAGTTGTTTCCAGGAATATAAAATCTGAGGGCCTGCTCAAAAACCAAACCCTTACAGACTGTCCTGCTAAGAGGACCCAGGTGGCTCAGCTATGTTTATCTCAGTAGGGATATACCATCATGGATTGAGGGCACTTTGAGTGTGCTCTCTGACGGCAGTGATAGGCAGCAGTGTAAAAATGGACTGTTGATAGAAGTGAACGGAGTATATACCTGTGACATTGTAGAGAGCTGACAACGCTTCACAATACCTTTCCAGCAGAACAGACAAGGGCAGGCTCACAGAGGATTCACAGTGCAGAACTAACTGGATGAACAAAAGGAAAAGAAAAAAAACACACAATAAATATTTACACTTAACAAGCAGCAAGAGAAGGACAGAATTCTCTTTCTTGGGAGCATGATAATAATACCTGGCACTTTTATAGCAGTTTCAACTGATCAATTGTGCAACTGTGGGTGAAGGCACTCCTGGGAGATAGAAAATGAATACAGGGATCACTTCCGCCCCTCAGTAAAATGCAGCCACCTCTGAAGCGGAGCGTGGCAGCTGTTTAACAGAGCACAGCAACAACACTACACAATAGTGTAGGATACGACATGAAGAATATTGTATCCCACTGAACCAACAGGGGGAACTTAATGACTGCAGAATGTAAGTACGATATTTTTTATCATGGAGTCTTTAATGTCGACATGTGGCCCGAGCTTCATCTGAATGAGCGTTCCCTGACATCACCAGCCTGCTGTCCTCCATACAGATATCCTTCTCTTTGAAAAAAGGACTATCTGCCGATTTCCCCCTTGAGAGTGATCAAACTGTCTCCCCAGTACTTAAAATCCCCCAGGACAAAGTCAGGATTACTGCATGCTCATTTTTTCCCTACAACATAATTCAGGCAGTGATACTGTCAGAGGTACTTTCACGAAAGGTCACAGGTTTGTTATGGGGGAAGAATAAGAGTCACAGGACGGTACTGGGAGACTGCCAGCCCTCATGGCCATTCATCTGTCTTCACTTGAACAAACAAAATCGCAGTAAGTTACAGTTAAGGAAGAGCTTGGCATACCACATGAGCAACCGACGCAGCTGAGATATGATGTAGAGAGTAATTTCACTGTAAGTCTTCTTGCGGCAAGAGGCACGGGGTTGTAATAAATTCCTTCTCCATCTCACTATCCCCATGTAAACTAATGCTGCACGGCACTCTCTTCTCTAATAGGTCACCCGTGACTTAAGTAGCAACCAGAAGGTGTGAAAAGGTAGCAACAAGTGGATCTCTTGCACTGATGAATTTAGCAAGCTAGTATCCATTGGTAGATATTAGCTGAAGTGATTTAACTTCAAATTGTTCAAAGCCATACAACATGGGATAGAGCTTTGCTTATCCTCCTAACAAGACAATATTTCTTTAGACAGCTGAGAAAAAACCCCACAGGATTTTAAGGAATACACGTAATACTGAGGCCAAAGAATCAAATCTCATTTTCAGCCCCAAAAGGGAAATGAATTACTGCATATTGCAGGCTCAGCAGAGGTAGCTCACAGAACAGTACATCTAAATGATCAGTAGATGGCAGCCAGTTTTTAATACTGCAGGGAATAATAGCATTGCTACTGAATGCCATAACAGAAAGGGAGAATTAAAATATTCAAAAGTGACAAATTACTGATAGATACCACTGGGCCATGAAATCAAACCTTTGACTCTTTATGAGGGTCTATAATGCCTTGATAACTCACAAAATGCTTTCCATCTTCTACTTAAGCTGAAGACACACACAGCTCTGACTCAGGGAAAATAACATATCCACTGACGGTTTACATTACATTTATGAGCTTCAAAATGTGTTCAGTGATTGTAAAACACCATCTGTATTACCGACTTCCTTGTTGCATAACAAGGAGAAATGGAATAAGTGATGGAGAAAATATAGACTCTTCAGGACCATTAATACGTTAAAAACTTTCATGCTTTATAAAATAGCTTTATATTTTTTCTTGTTATTTTTCAAAATTCTTTAAACAAACAAACACACACACAAACAAAGCCTTTCCCACATTTTTATTCCCATTGAGAGACATAAGTATGGTCTGACTCTGACACCACTAAATAACAAAAATTATTCAGCATCAACAACAATAATAAATACTTTATCCAGCGCTTTCCACCAGTAGATCTCAAAGTGCTTTACAAAAGAGGCCAGTATCATTATTAGGGCCCTACCAAATTCACAGTCCATTTTGGTCAATTTCACTGTCATAGGATTTTAAAAATGGTAAACTTCATGCTTTCAGCTATTTCAATCTGAAATTTTGCAGTGTTGTAATTCATAGACATAGAATAGAATATCAGGGTTGGAAGGGACCTCAGGAGGTCATCTAGTCCAACCCCCTGCTCAAAGCAGGACCAATCCCCAATTTTTGCCCCAGATCCCTAAATGGCCCCCTCAAGGATTGAACTCACAACCCTGGGTTTAGCAGGCCCAAGCTCAAACCACTGAGCTATCCCTCCCCAACTTGTAGGGGTCCTGACCCAAAAAGGAGCTGTGTGTGGGGGGGTGGGGGACAAGGTCATTACGGGGGGGTTGCGGTACTGCTACCCTTACTTCTGCACCGCTTCCGGCGGTGGCGCTGCCTTCAGAGCTGGAGAGCATTGGTTGGGAGTCCAGCTCTGAAGGCAGAGGCACCGCCAGCATCAGCGCAGACATAAGGATGGTGCAGAGCAGGGTCTGGTATTGCCACCCTTCTAGCTGCTGCTCTCTGGACGCCCAGCTCGGAAGGCAGCAGCAGAGATGGGTGGCAGGGTCTGGTGTTGCCACCCTTACTTCTGCGCTGCTGCTGGCAGGGCGCTGCCTTCAGAGCTGGGCACCCGGCCAACAGCTGCCGCTATCTGTAATTTTCACTCCATGCATCTGAAGAAGTGGTTTTTTACTCATGAAAGCTTATGCACAAATAAATCTGTTAGTCTTTAAGGTGCCACCAGACTCCTCGTTGTTTTTTTGGTTTAGATAATGTACTATAAATACACTGTATGTGCAGCTGTCCAATTTTTGTGAGACAACGGGAGAGTCCAGACAGCATTAAGGATTTCAGAATATGTGTAGGAACAAAAAGGTTGAATGTCAAGTTTGTTTTAGGATCAATTTTTGCTTCACTTGGGCTAGTGGGGAAAAAATTCTTGCACAGATGTTATATTACTTTTGCTTTCATTTCTAGGCCAGTTATCCTAATAAATGGGCTTCTTGTGTGTGACTTTGATTTAGCAATAAATAAATTAAAAAAAAATTAAAGGAAAAGTATAAAGTTTGCAAAGGAACACACAGAAAAGTACAGATGGGAAAGCTGGTAAAATAACTCATAACTTCAGAAGAGAAAAGTCTTCATCTGTGTAGTATTTTAAAGATACAGAGGGGTGGGAATGATTGTATGAACAGCCAAATATTAAATGTTTTCAATGATTAAAATATTAATCTGTTCTAGTCCCATTTTAAGAGAGAAAGCAAATACTGAAATTCCTTTCTCCACAAAAACATTGCTGAAGACTCTTGCCTATCTTCTTGGCAATCCACTCCAAAGATAATTGGAAATTCCTGTCTTCATGATTCTCATAGTCACAACGGACACTTGTGAGGAAATCTATGCTTGACAAGAAGTCCAGTATTTTCTGACCCATGCTGTTAATTACTAAATAAAATCTATTTCCTACGAATCTGTAAAACAGGGATTTAAAGTTTTAGGTCCTGACCCTGCCACCAGACCTGTATGGATGGACTCTTGTTCCCATGCAATCACTGGGGCTCTCATAGGCACAAGGGCTTGACATGTGCCTGGCATCTCCAGACTTGCACCCTGAATAATATATTGGACTCCCTTACCTATCCCGCCCTGTTGGTCTATAAATGGTGATGTAGTTCCTACAGCCCTCAAATTCACCATCCCAATCCCTGCACTGCCATATCTCTAGCTATTACTACTAGTCTGTGAATCCACAAAAAGCCTTGTTTCCATTCAGATTATGTGCCACGCACTGACATCTGTACTGAAACTAACAGCCAGATCACAATCAGACACGGCTGGCAGGGGTGAGAACTACTCTGGGGGGCAGTGACGTGTTTTGTGACGTTAAAAGGCACTTGTCGAGGCAAACCCTGCTGCTCTGACACTGCACACTAAGGCCCCAATCCTGCAAAGTCTCAGGCCTGCTTTGTACTTAAAAATTTGGTCAAGGTAGCTAAGTAGGTCAGCGGTCTGAAAAATCCTCACTCCTTACGACCACAGCAGTGCCGACATAACCCCCAGTAGGGACACCACTAAGCTGAGATGGAGTTTCCTGCAGCGATGGGAACATCCCTTCCGTCCACGTAGGCTGCGTCCGCACGAAGGTCTTGTGGCAGCACACCTGCAGTGCAGGAACTCTGCAAGCCTAGTTCCCAGAGTGTAGACAGACCCTTATTCATGCATGACCCTCACTTTACTGACATGACTGTTCCTCTTGACTGAAAAGAGTCACTTTAAGGATGCGCATAAGCTTACAGGTTCAAGGCCATAATCAACCTAATGCTGCAATGAAATCTGCTAGAGCCTCTGGACCCCTGCAAGTGTCCAATCCGGCATGGTGCTGCATGCCCTCAGCTGCAGCGCTTCTCAGCGCTAGCTTATCTGTGCAGATCAGAGATGACATGTAACTCTTAAACTGATTTAGACACGGTTAGTTTAGGCTGCTGATCTGAAAGCATACCTTGACATTCTGGATAGCACCACTGGGGGAAAAAAAAAACCTGTTATCTGGAAAAGTTTCTCTTCTTTTTTATTAAAACCCATCTGTCACAGGCTCATGCTGAGCCAGGTGTCCATGGAGCGGACTCATCTTTATTTTACAGAAAGTGAATTAACACTTTAAATGGCCACCTGGGTATTAAAGATGATAACAGTCCTCCACTGAGCCAGAGAAATACTGTCAGAATGAAGCCTCTGATTAGCTTAATTTCTTAGGTTTGAGACAGGGAGATCCTTCCTTCCTTGTCACAGCCTCTCCCAGAACTGGCCTCTGAAAAAGCAGCAGCCAGCCCTTTTCTATCTGGCCTGCTGGGTCCTGACTGGTCTCCTCCTTCTCCCAGCCTCTCTAGCTGTTGGAGGACCAAATCTTGCTGGTTCCACCAGCAACTGATCCTGGAAAGCCTCTTTAGGCAACCCTTGGAGGTCTGAACTCACTGGTCTTCTCTTCCAAAAGGACAACTTCATGGGGCACGTGCACCACAGCAGCTGAGCCACTGGGTTAGGGGCAACAAATACCTGGTACAGCCTGTCACACCACTCCAATTCTCAGCAGAACAAACCTCCTCTCCACTCACCTTCTTCTCCCAGCACCTGCGCCTGCATTTACCTATTAGTAGCTTACACCTAATGTAAGAAGCTCATCTGAATAATTACAACTAAGTTCACTGCTGTATATCTGGAATGGCAGAATGTTGCTAATGATGAATCCCTATGGAGTAGGTGAGGGAGACAGGGGAGTAGAGAGAACATGTATCTTCAATCACAAGCCAATTTCTTTATGACTATCAGTGTATTCCATTCCTCACCCAAATTTTAGCTGCTCCTGAGTTTTCAGAAACAGGCTCCTCCTTCCTCCAAATATGACAAAATGAACAAAAAATCCACACACTGAAAGGCTCTTAGACTCAGACCCATTTTCTTTGTATTTTGAAAAACCACCCTTCCCTGGGTGCTTGGGCAGATACAGTATTTTGTATCCTACAAGACAGAACATTTATGCAGCAAGTCCAAGAAGAGTGTTAGTTTCCAGTGTTCAGACTCTTTCTGGGAGTATAGATTGAGTTCAGTTATTTTTGAAAGAGTGGAACTTGAATTGACTTGGTCCTACAGCTATAATTGCTCCACAGAGAATATTTGAATGCTATAGGTATTGATTGGAAGGTCTAGTTTAATAAGCTGTAGGGGGAGATTTTGACAGCCCAGCAAAAAGCCTCAGCCATTGCCAGTAACTGGAATATTGACTGTTACGCTTATTGCCAAAAGCAGCTACGCTATAAGGCCTTAGCAGCAACCTTAGCATAACTAGGCAGGCCAGGAGGAGAAGGGGGTGACCATAAGCCGACCTGTCTTGCTTCTTTTAAACTACTGAAATATGCAGCTTTGAAAAACAGGAAGTCTGTTTATATTTGACTTCTGGTCTGTGTTTGTCAGGGCCCACGAGACTGAGGACTCTGCAAAAACATATCTGTTCAACTAACGGCTGGAAACTTCCTGTTTAACTCTTGCTTAAGATTTTTTGTGGGGAGGGGGGTTGGGGTTCTTTTTTTGGATTAAGAACTATGTCACACTAACGTGCATAAAAAAGGGGGAAAGTCTGAGTTAGATAGACTTCATGGACACATCTTAAGATCCCCAGCAGCAGATGGAAGGCTGGCTACCAGAAGCCTGTTGCTGAACCACTCAAACACCACTCCAGACTTTGGGGTAAATATAGGTTTGGGATGCTTTACTAGCCTGTTGCAGATGCGTGTATGCTGGCTACCAGATGCGTGCAGGCTGGCTACCAGAAGCCTGTTGCTGAACCACTCAAACACCACTCCAGACTTTGGGGTAAATATAGGTTTGGGATGCTTTACTAGCCTGTTGCAGATGCGTGTATGTGCTTGAGACTAAATAAAGTAAAAGCTTTAAGTGAAAGCACTCTTATTTGCAGTGTTTATACCAACGACTTATCAGATGGACATGCTGTGTCCCCACTGATTTATTTCCTGACACTGCCTCGAAGAGAGTAAAATTATCAAGAGCTTTGGGTTCAGGAAAACCCCAGGTAACAAAGCCAAATTCATGTTTGATGCACTGTCATCGAATTTGACTGCTTATGTTTCAAGATACATGGCTGTGCAGCCTCAGTTGGAGGCCCCATGGGGCCAGATCCAGCCCAGTGAGATCCTCGGTGTTGCCCACCTTTACATTTTGAATTTTTTTAGCCTATTGAAATTCTGCTCTCTGAAGACAAAGTGCCCAATTCTGAATTCCTCCCTCCTTGTACTGCCACAGGAATATCTGTGTGCCTTCCTTGGTCTGGGACCAACAAGGGCTCCCCTTAAGCTTCAGATATTAGCGTATAACATTAGGTGCCAATCCTGATGCTGGATCTATGTAGGCAGACCTCTGGGACCATGTGGCGTTTCACTGAAGGCAAAGGAGCTGTGCGCAGATCCCAGTGCAAGACTGAAGCCTTCAATGATCAAAGCATCAACAGGCAGTACCCTTCCATTTGTTACAAATAAGCCATTTATACTGTACTATATGCAAAAAATATAGATCATGATTAGAACTGGGCAAATAACTGATTTTTTGGATCAGCCTGAATAAAAAAAAATCAATTTTTTCACCAACTGTAAAAAAAAAAAAATCAATTTAAGGTCGAACAAACATAAAAATGGCCCTACTGGGTCAGACCAATGGTCCATCGAGGCCAGTAGCCTGTCTCTGACACTGGCCAGTACCAGAGCTTCACTGGGAGTGTACAGAACAGGTTAGTTCAAGAGAGTCACCCTGTCTTCCCCTTCCAGCTTTTGGCAGTCAGAGGTTTAGGGTCGCCCCAAGCATGGGGTTGCATCCCTGACCATCTTGGCTAATTTTCATTGATGGACTTATCCTCCATGAACTTATCTATACTTTGGCTCTCCCAGCATCCTCTGGCAATGAATTCTACAGGTTGACTGTGCATTGTATGAGGAGTATGAGGTACTTCCTTTTGTTTGTTTTAAACCTACTGCATGTTAATTTCATCAGGTGTCACCTGGTTTTTGTATTGTGGGAAAGGGTAAATAACATGTCTCTATTTACTTTTCCCACACCATTCATGATTTTATAGAATTCTATCATATTCCCCCTTAGTCTTATCTTTTCTAAGATGAAGAACCCTAATCTCTTAGTCTCTTCTCATATGGAAGCTGTTCCATACCCTTGATCAATTCTGTTACCCTTCTCTGAATCTTCCTAGTTCCACTATATCATTTTTTTCAGATGAGGCAACTAGAACAGTACACAGTATCCAAGCTGTGGGCACGCCACAGATTTATATAGTGGCATTATATTTTCTGTCCTATTTTCTATCCCTTTCCCAATAGTTCCTAACTTACTGTACTCCTGAAGGAATTCTGCACCAAAATATTAAAAATTCTACACCAAAAAATAAAAACTCAGCAAATTTTGTCAATAAATAAATGTGGAGGCTCCAGCATGGCAGTGGGGAGCAGATCGCCCTGCAGCCCTCTCCCCCTGGGATATGGACTCGGCAGTAAGATTGCACCCCACCCTGACAAGCGCAAGGGCCAGTCCTGCTCCAGAAACACCTGGGGCCCTGCCCCTTCACACCAGGTGCACCAAGATAGTAAGTGAGAGGGACAGAGTCTCACATGAATGCCCAACCCAGGCTGCCCATCTAGCAGTGGAACAAGAAGACTCAGCCTGGCAGGATCCAAGTGTGGAGGGGCTTAATGTGCAGGGGATCCAGCTGTGGGTTGAGAGGATTCTGTGTGAGGCAATCTGGGGGCGGACGGCTCAGTGGGGGTCTGGGTGTGGAGGGAATCTGGATGCACAGGGGCTTATTGAGGAGTTCCGGGTGCTTGGGAAATGGGACTCTGTGGGGTGTCCAGGTGAAGGTGGTTGGGGCTCCTTGGGGGGGCGGGTCCTGAGTGTGGGGGCACTGGGCTTGGCAGGGGGGTCTGGGTGCAAGGGACTCAGTGGTGGGGGTCCGGGTCTGGGGCAAGTGGACTTTGGTCCTGGCAGAAGTCACAAGAGTCGGAGACCTCCTGGACTACGACTGGTGAGACTGGCTGGATCCCCTGACGCTCACTCAGCGCATGGGGCTCTCCAGACCTTGTACTCCCCGGCGCGTACTTCAGGAGGTGAAGGCCGCTTTGCCGCCTGCTGCTCGGGTTTACCTCAACCAGGTCCTGCACGAGGGCGCGCCCCGCCCACCCTCTACCCCCGGCCCGCCGGATCTTTTAATTGGGCCCCTGCCCCGTGGACCCAACTGACCCCCTGACCCCTTCACTGTGACCTGGCTGCACGAGCTGCAGCTGTCTGTTTCCAAACCGCACCAAGGAAACATCTATACATGCTTGTGCTCCACACCCTACATGCCCTCACCCTGGTGTCCTGCCCCAGTACAAAATGGCGGGACCTCCTGCCACCTTTGGAGGGTGAGGAGCCCCGGTGGGCCAGCCTATATTCCACCTTGGTCCCGAGGCCCGCAGGGGATATCAGTTGGTGGCTCCTTCACGGAGCCATGAGCATGGGTGTATTCTTGGTGTGGTTCACCTCTATCCCAGACACCTGCCCCTTTTGCGGCATGAGGGAAACCCTGGCACATGTATATCTGGAGTGTGCCAGGCTGCAGCCCCTATTCCGGCTCCTCACAAATATTTTATTATGTTTTTGGTTGCACTTCTCCCCTCACCTTCTTATTTATGCACTCCCTATCCGTGGCCCCACAAAGTCACGGGATCTCCTGGTCAACCTCCTCCTGGCCCTAGCTAAAATGGCCATCTATAAAACCAGAGTGAGGAGGTTGGCCGATGGAGTCTCCTGTGACGGTGGGGCCTATTTCCGATCCTTAGTCCATTCACGTATCGGGGCAGAGTTCCTCTGGGCTCCCTTGACGCCTTTGAGGAGCAGTGGGCGCTGTCCAGGGTTCTCTGCTCGGTGTCCCCATCCGGTTCCCGTCGTTTGACCCTTTCCCCGCACTCCTGTCCCTGTTATTTCATTAGTTGTCCCCCAGATTTATTTGGTGTCCCGGTCCTGTGGATCCCCCTCTTAGGCTGGGCGGGGATCCTTTAGCAGTGGACAGGCTTTTCCCGCCCCCTTCCCGGATCCCAGTAGGGCAAGTGGGGTTTGGTGGGGTGGAGGTCTGGGTGCAGCTGGTTGGGGCTCAGTGGGGTGGGAGTTGGAGTGCAAGAGGCTCAGCAGGGGGTGGTCTGGGTGAAGGGGGGCTCTGGATGCATGGGGGTTGGGCAGATGGGGGAGCAGCTCCCCATACAGTGACCTGTCCCCCCGCGGCTGAGGAGCAACGTGTGCAGGAAGCTGGGGGGCAGAGCTTCCTGCAGCTGGGGAAGGTTTCTGGGGGTGGATCTGACCTGGCCCTGGCCCCGCCCCTGGACACTCCTTGCCGGGGAAGAGGAAGTCCTGTCTTCCCCCTCCCCCAGCCCAGCCAGGACTAGCAGCTGATCCCGGCGTAGGAGCCACCTGATAGTGTGTCCTCAGCCCTGCCCTCTCCCTCCCTCCCTCCCACAGTGATTTACCTCTTTGCTGGCTGCTCTAGGTGCCCAAAATGACGCGCCCGCACTGCTGGGGAGGGGCACATGACCGCTCTTGCGGCTTTCCTTTGCTTCTCCTTCATTTTCTGCTGGGAAGCAAAGAAATCTGAGGGGGGCATGACTGCTACATGTGCACAGTGGCGCAGAATTCTCCCAGGAGGAACACTGTTAGCCTTTTGGACTTCTGCTGTGCATTAAGCTGAAATTTTCAGAGAACTATCCACTAACCACTAACAAAACATCCACTATCCACTAACAAAACATTTTGTTTGACTCAATCTGAGACATTTCATTTTGTTTGAGGCTTTTTATTACCTTTAAAAAAATGAAATGGAAGTAAAGTTCTAAACAAAAAGACACTGTAAAAGTTGAAACATTTTGTTTCAAAAATGTCAAAACAAAACATTCAAACTCTTTCAGAATGTTGTTTGTTTTCAACCAAAACAATCTGATGAATTCAACTTGAAATTGAAAAATGTTTCAGTGTTTTTCACCAAATCTGCCTTTTGCAATGAAAAATGTTTTGTCCACCATTTTTTTTGCCCATCTCTAATCATAACAGCTCTTTGGGACCTCTGCGGTTTATTATTTTGGCAAAACAAGATCAACTAATCCTCTGTCCAAAGCAATATATTTGGATGGTTTTAGGTCACAGAACATGCAATAATCATAGTCTCCATGAGTCTACTTTCCAGAAGGTCCTTCACTCTCAGAAAGTGAAAAGAGGCTTTGTTACAATCACTTTACCAGGTCTGTAGATTGAAAGTTGTTTATCAAGCTCTCGTTCAGCTTTTCAAATCCACTTACTTCCCGACAGCAACACTTTGGTGTTATAATTCAGAGAGAATCCCCTCAGAGAGAATGGGATTGGAGATGCTTCCGTTCAGAAATCTTATCAAAGGGGTGAGCTCTGTGCATCTGTAATGGATTGTGAAAAGGCTCGTTTCTTATCTTTCACAAACTGAAGATTCCTCTTCCCCTTTCCAATTGTTACATTTGGATTCCCTGCTTCCCGTTGGAACAGGCCACTGGACAGGCTCTGAAACTCTGCAGATGCCAAAGCCCTGTCATCCAGACAAAAGCCCTGTACTTCTACACCAGCCATGTGTTCCCGGGGACTCTCCTTCCCCAACTCCCATGCAGTCGTGCTACATTAGAATGGGGTTCGCCAGCCAATGGCTACCTCTAGGATCCACCCATAGGATCGTATTCATAGCACGTAATCTAACATAGCATCTGGCTGTCTTACCTGTTAAAGAAAATCTCCCCTGAGTGTGTGCGTGCATATGAGGGAGAATAATGTGAAATTCCCCTCGTCTTAGCTATCCACTCCTGAAGCCCACCCACGACCTGCCCTTCTCCTTTCTCTCATTGTAGAGTCCCTAACCATCTTCCCCAAGACTCTGACAAACAGGTGGCAGAGCTCCTTTCAGCATCGGCGGTAAAGAGCAATGCATGGAGCAACACCCTTTGTGGTGGAAAGAGCTCAATGATGATGCAAAAATGATATTAATAAAATCATTATAATTTATTTTTTAAATATTAGGTTGTTACAAATTTGTTTGCACCTTTATCGAATATTAAGATATAGCTACAAGTATGTTAAAGGCAGGATACTTGGAAATATGCCAATACCTGTGTATGTTTTAGTTAGTTATGTTATAAAATGTTCAGCCTGACTAGAGATATTGCAGGAAGTTTCTGTTTTCTGTCACCCCAAAACAAACCAAATATCAGGGTGATCACCCTTCTTTGCCATAAACCCATGTTTATAACTGCAAAGAGTTTCTTATCTAGAACAGGACAGCTAACTCTTGTATAAAATACCAGTTTGGTACAGCTGGTACCAAGGAAACAAACCATGAAAAACATGAATGTTTTAGGAAAGGATTGATTGCGAAAAGAAATGTAGGGTTGTGTTGTCAGAACAATAAATTTAGGTGTGAAGTGGGCTTTTTCACCCTCCCAAGAAAAACGAAGTAGACCCACACAAAGAATGGCAGAAATATACGTGCTGAAATGAATTTTATAATTACTGTAAAATTTTCATTCAGAATAGCTTCTAGGAAAAAATGTGTCATTGGAAATGTTTTACAACTTTGTTCATTTCTTCAATGGCGAATCATTTTGAATGGCATATTTGCAAGTATTTTAACTGAATGCAAAGCATCTAATGTAATTTCCTAATATCTTTGTTAAGTAAATGGTAAAATGCTTTCTAATGATCTTTCTAAACTAATTACTCATGTAAGAAGCCATTTAAATATATCTGTATTAATTAAGACTTAATTAATTACTGGCAGTGCTCAAGCCACCCCCTCACCCAACTCAGGATGACAAGAAGAATCATCTTTCCAAAAATTGTCATACAGACTCAACAACTTATTTAATAACTATTTAACCTAAAGTCTTTCTTTAAGAATTATTTAATTTTAAAGGATTGTTTTGAGAATTGTTAAACTCTAATAAAACGGAAGGAATATCACAGAAAATGGACTGAATACAAAGAAAGTTAAATTCTAAACTTAAGGATCTTCTGTGAATCTCCTGCCACAAAGACATAGGAAATAGAACTGGAAAGAAAGAATTACGACCCTAATGAACATATGCATTAACAAACTACTTATTCATATGATGAAGAGGCTCCTAAGGACAACCCACGAAGGTACTTAAGCAAAAAAAGAATGTCAGCAACCAGCTTTGAATCTAAACAAGCCTGAAAGAGATGTGTTTTCCTATAGTTTCATCAAAATAGGAAGAAGGGTATAAAAGCTCTGAAGAGAGCACCCATCTCACATGCTCCCCGCTACCATGCTCAAACACACACATTGCTCATCAACTTATCCTGTCCATCTCTACAAGCAAGCTACAGCAGACAGCTCAGAAAAGCAGAGAAAAGACTCAAGAAGAAACCAACCCTAGGAAAACTTCAACAGGACTTCAGCATGGATTGGTGAGAAGTTAACTAAGACACTGCCAAGGGACTAGACTTAAAACACTTGTAAAGATTTTATTAGGATATGGAAATACTATTGTAACTGAAGACACTAACAGTTCTGCCTATTAATTAACAAATGGTTAGACCAAGTATTCTTGGAGAGGATATAGGAGCTAAACATTGGTAAAGAGAGAAACAGTGGAATTTAATTAAAGATTCTTAATATTTGTAATTGGCCTGTCTCAAGGCAGCTCCTTAAATAGCATCTTCTAAATAACTGATTGAAATATTTCCTTCAGTTTCATAGGATCTAGTTAAGATTGCTTACTTTGCCCAAGTATAAACTGTTTACGTTATCAATGAAATGCCAAAAAAGACCCACCCGCCCTTTAACAAATTATTTTACCCACTTATAAAGAGTTTACGTATCAATGAGATACTAAGCTGGGCTCACAGTAAATTTAGGAAATAATATACTTTGGTCTTAACTTCCCAAACAAAGAATGCCCCCAGAAGTGGTTCATTCTCAAAGGTGTAATGTCTCTTAAAACTCTCCGGAGAGACACAGAGACGAGACTGTAATGGGAGTAACTAGTTTATCACTCGTGTTCTGTCATTTGTATCGGTTTAATGCTTCCCCCCCACACACACACCTTTAATAATAAAATAGCCATGGTTAAAAATTGTGATTATTTTGCTTTGTTTTAATTGTGGTGTCCCCTAGGTATGTAAAATACTGGCAGTCACATCCCTGAACTGGCAATAAGAGAAACAGTTACTAATAAACGTCTACCATTTCTTGTTTCTCTAAACTAAACATAGTTGGTAATTTTTAAAATAAAATTACTTGGCATCCAACAATTTAAAATTACCCCTTTCTATTCCACACTTTGGTCAGATTAAGAGGCAACCCACTGGAATAACTTTAAGTTGACAGAACAAGAAGTAATGTTCTCAAGTTGCAGTGGGGGAGGTTTAAGTTATTATGGTTTAGGATATTAGGAAAAACTTTTTCACTAGGAGGGTGGTGAAGCACTGGAATGCGTTACCTAGGGAGGTGATGGAATCTCCTTCCTTAGAGGTTTTTAAGGCCCGGCTTGACAAAGCCCTGGCTGGGATGATTTAGTTGGGGATTGGTCCTGCTTTGAGCAGGGGGTTAGACTAGATGACCTCCTGAGGTCCCTTCCAACCCTGATATTCTATGATTCTACGAAGTGCATGCAACCTATGTTTTAATCAGTCAGCTGATGCTTTTCATTTTCAAGGCCCCCAGCTGCAACTATTCCATATGTAGAAATCCCATTGGCTGTAGTAATATTTCCAGAGGTGGCGGGGCTTCTAACTTGAGCCCTTTATTTATATTTAAGCACCACTGAAATCTTGCTTTAGTACAGAGCAATGTGTTATCTTGTAGGTTTGATCTGCAGGACTCAAATCAGGAAGGACTTTCTCTTTCTCTTTTTTTTTTAATAAACCAAGTAATAAGAAATTAATTCAAGAACGTCCCTTAAATCAAAGACAGCTTTTAACCTCATTAATGCTAAGCTCTCCCGTCACAAGGAGATCAAGTGTTCACTTGAAGAAAAGTACCTGCTTTCTGAAACACATAGAGGCGAACAAAATCCTAAAGGAGCTGCTCAGAGCAACTGCCCAATTAAATATAAAAATGACTAGTTTATGTCCAGAGAAGAACAGGTTAGTGGAGCAGTGTCTTCCTTCCCTCTGAAAACACAATTAGTTAAAGAGTGCAGTGCGACAAAAGCAAAGCCAAGCCCGCTGATTGAGCAGTTACTCTTCCCTCATGAGAGCAGAGCTGCGGTGGTCCACCTGCCTTTTTGCAAAAGTCTAATGAGGTTTATACCACCCCTATTTCCGTTAGGCACTTATGTTTTCTTTTACTGAACACCTGTGTGGGAATGAGCGGCTCGTTAAAGTGCAGGCCATACGCCAGTAGCCCAGCATAGGAAGTCTTCCTCACATGGCCATGTTGATGTACCTCAGCCCTGGTTCCAAGAATCCCTGATCCTTCTGAACCTACTAACCCAAGTTTGCTAATATAGCCGCATTTTGCGGTACGTAGTGGTTTGATTCTGTAAACCAATGTCCTGCTCAACCTCACAACTCATTTTGATTTGTGGCCTAAGACTCAAACCCAGCTACTCAGAGAGGAAAAGCTAGTGAATTAGCTCACTTAAATTAAATTAGCTTGCTTAACTCAGCCCTCAAAAGATACTCCGAAAAAAAAAAAAAAAAAAGAAGAAATGCCAGTGTAGTTCTCTTAAGAAAAAAAATCTCCATCATCTCTTATCTAAATTCCATCAACTCATGCAACTTCTTAGGAAGGGAAGGATAGCCCAGTGGTTATGGCACTGCCTTTGAACACAGGAGAACCTGATTCAATTCCCTGCTCTGCCATGGACTTCCAGTGTGACCCTGGACAAGTCACTTAGCCTTTCTGTGCCTCAGTTCCCCATGTTTAGAGTACAGACAATAATGCTTCACAGGGGCTTTGAGATCTGCTGATGAAAAGCCCTCTATAAGAAATAGGCATTATCGTTTTCAATTGTGCCTCTCCTTCTCATTTACATACAACTTAGGCAAACTACTGGCTAATGGGTGTGTTACGTTCTTACGGTCAAACCAGTGTTCTTCAGTTCTCACACAGCATCGCCTCTGTGCAGCCACGCAACACAGAACAGAGAATATAAACCTGCCTGGAATGGGAAGATCTTGAGTAAGGTCACCATACAGCAAAGCAAGTAAGCACATGCTGAATTATAAGCACATTCTTTAGATCCCATTAAAGTCTGTGGGACTCACCACCACGAGCTTACATTAAGCATCTGCTTAAATACTTCCCTGAAGAGGCATGGAATACCTAACATGCTTAAAATTAAGCATGTGCTTAAGTGCTTTCCTGAATTAGAGCCTCTAAAGGGGAACTGTTCTGACTGATCCCTATATTGGACTCATCCGATCAAGTCTCCCCCACCCCCAAAAGTCTCATCATACTCTGCCTGCTGGGGGTATAGGAGCTATGATCTTTTCCTGCCAACAATCTAGTGGAAACATGGTGTGCTGTTGTAACCCACATACCTCCTGGGTGTCGTGTTGTGTCCCATCTAGTGGCACCGAGACCACTTAGAGAGAGAGAGTTAAATGAGTCTGCTCTACAGCCTTAGCTAACAGCCAGTTGGCTCTTAGCTCATGTGACAGAGGCTCCTGCACTAAGCTCCAGAGGTCCCAGGTTCAATCGCGCCCGCCGACCTGGGTCTGTCAGCGTTACACTGGCACATCCTTCAGGAGCCTCGTCCTTCACTCCATGGGCTGGCGGGGTCACGTTCAGCACCTGGAAGGGTTGCGGGTCCTTCACAACTTCCCTGAGCAATTTCCACTACTTTTGAGTTATGTTCAGGGGTTGAAGGGCAGACCCTGAACAATAACTAGCAACGCTCACTTCTTTAATTCTTCATAATAATACTCTGTGCTTTATTCAAACAAGGCAGAGACTGTAACTTGGTGCTGATGTGAAAAGAAAATACCATATCCCCATGCGTTAAAGATATTGGCCCCGACCCTGTCCCTGGCTACCATGTAAAGAGGCCATAGGAAGGACAGCACTGCCCCCTCGGGACTGCACTCGGTGGCATAGCATGGGTGGCCCTGCGTCACCCTCATTCACAGCTCTAGCAGAGGGACATGGTGGAGGCCTGGGGCTGCTTTAAGTTGCTCTAGGGACTGGAATTCAGAAAAGCTGCACCCATGCTGTCCATTCTGCAAAGCACAGCACTGGATCTGGGCCAGCAGGTATAACTGTTCATTTGCTTGCGTAGCCCACATTAAACCAGCGTGGGTCTTTGCTCCTCTGTAGAAAAGCTTTTTAAATCTGCCACTGCCACTAGGTTGATGAACCTGATGCGTTAATTCAAGCAGCAAGCCTCATGCTTCTCGATCCTGGGATCAATCCCCACCGCCTGTCCAGGGTGCCGGAATTGGTGTCCACGTGCATTTTAACACTGATTAGGAAAGCAGGTTGTTCTGCAAAAATCACTGTTATCAATTCAACTATTCTTCAGCCACTCCACTTGCCTTTCCGTCTGAAAAGACAACCCAGCAGGAGGCAGCCTCCACACAACACAATGCAGAACTACACTACTCAGAACACCTCCACCACCCCAAGCACTCATGTAATAGTAAGAGAAATTACAACACAGCCCCTGGGGGAAGATGGCTGCATTCCAGCCCCGGCATATTAAACTAGCAGTAGCAGGGCAAGAGTTTAATATTGCAGTGGGAGAACAAATGTCTTTTAAACTCCATCTACATTGGTCACTATTTATTTTCCTTGCAAACTCAACCAAGAGAGCTGTTAGTAATTCCATCAGGATTACTCTGAACTTTACAGAGTTTTAATTAGTTTTGTTTTCTTACACCATTTAAATAGTGCTGTCAAAGGAGTACATTTAAGCACCCAAAAATGCCAAAAGCATTTTCTTTTTGTTGGGTGCAAACACACAGAAATTGTATCCCAAACATTGGTTTTAATTTGATCATTCCAAAATGCTGACAGATTCCAAGCGTTCTATGCAGTTAGTTCTACAAGGGGGCTGCCAGCCTCAAGAATGAGCCTTGTGTGAGCAGTTAAGCAACTGACTCTCAAATCTGGAACTCACTCCCAGATCCGGACAATCACGAGTCTCAGCCCTTCAGGACAAAATGGAAAACCCACTAGCATCCCCAAATCACACACGTCCAAAGTAACATGAATTCTGTCCATGCACACAAAGCAGACAGGACCTCTGTTTGTAAGGTCTGATCCAAATTCCCCCAGCCTCAGAATGCTACTGAATTTACCCAGCTAGGAAGCATGATGTGCTAAGACACCCCTTTTTAATCAACAGAAAGAACACTGCAAGAAATGTCTATCAACCCCTCCCCGCTTCAGAAACTGAAAATATAATCTGCATAAATGTAGACACCATCTGATGACATTAACCTGCAATTTTTGCCACCAATGACTGGAAAAAGAAACTCTTTTATTCAATGGTAGTCACACTGCTAACTGACCAGCTTCTGTTTATTCACCTATACATACATAGTTTCTCCTTAGTAACAACGGCTAAGGCTAAGTTTATTAAACTTTTCTGGAAAAACTGTTTATCCAAATCTAGCCTGATTCTAAATAATACAGATATTTTCAAATCTACCAAGATACAAAGGACTTATCAGTAAATACATGAATTATATTTTTATTGGGGAGTTGATCAGGATATCTAGATGAAAATGCATAACTTCCAAGGCTAGATTATAAAAAGGCAAAAACGTGATGTTAATGTTTATGCAGTGCTTTGAAGATATAAAACCAGGAAGTGCTAGGGATTTTTGTGTTTTGCTGGACAGCTCCAACTCCTTAGATACAAGAATCAAGTTAGCCTTTAAAGGGCAATCTGCAGAATACAAGTATGCTCAAACTGGTGTAGGTTATTAGAAAACGAGGGTAGAAAAAGATGTGTGTAACAGGGCAAGGTCCACTTAATTCAGTTTATAGGTACTGAGAGGAAGAATAAGCTTTTGCAAAAATACTTAACCCAATGGAAGAGCTGTCATTTTATTTTTATTCCGAAGGAGACAGTTTATTTTCCCAAACAAAAATTCCCTGTTGTGTTTGCAATCCAAACATGGCAGCATCATGACAACTGAAAGGGTAACTCTACATTGCAACTGAGAGTGAGCCTCCCAGCCCAGGGAGACAGATGCTTGAGCTAGTATGCTAAAAGCACCAGTGGGAAGGGAGCTTGGTCTCTCATGCCACTTGAGAGCCCACGCGAAGCCTGAGCCACAGTGTCCAAACTGCTGTTTTGAGTGTACTAACTTGAGCCCTGCTTGTGCAAGTCCATCTACCCAGGTTGGCAGTCTCACTCCCA
Organism: Eretmochelys imbricata; assembly: GCF_965152235.1. Classification (NCBI taxonomy): domain Eukaryota; kingdom Metazoa; phylum Chordata; order Testudines; family Cheloniidae; genus Eretmochelys; species Eretmochelys imbricata. The sequence goes on from NC_135573.1 coordinate 258,716,462, forward strand.
GCTGCAGTATAGACGGACACAAAGTGACATTAACTAGAAACTGACCAGATTCCAAAGTGAAGCCAACCACTCTATTTATACCACCGGAGCTCAGAACAAAAATCAGAAAGTGAACAATTTACCGACAGAGTGAAAAGGTCATATCTATTATGATATTTCTAAAATTCTTTCGGGTTTCATAAACTAGGGGGCAAACGTGATTTTTTTAAAGTTGACAGTATCCCATTAACTTATCATTTTTATTGTGAATCATTTTCAGAAATCTAAAATAATCAGATTCATAGCACACTTCTGTACTAATCATTAACACATGAAAGGATGATTATTAAGTTTAATAATGCCTTAGAATAATGCAGAATTCACCTTCGGGGCAAAATTCTTCCCTCAGATACACATGCACAATGACTCTCTGATAGCAGTAGGGGCTGTAAGTATGGTGTGGGGGTGAGGACAAATCTGTCTCTACAGGCTTTGACCCCACAATGAGATCTAGACAGAATCCTGCTCCTGAACAGAGCTCCATTGATATCACTGTGGTTCCCCATGGGCATAAAGATTCACACATGGGAATCAGTTTGCAGGACTGGAGCCTAAGAATTTAGAGGGTTTATCAATTATTTTTTCTCTCCAAGTGGTAGTAAATTTTTGGCAGACGTCTCACAAGGACAAAGGCTAAAGGTTATTTCCCCCCTGGCTAAGTGTACCCATGGATTTCATTCATTCACTGAAACATTTCAAAGCAAAACTCCTGATTGATTTATGCGAACAATTTCCCCCCACTTAAAACTGTTTTCTGTGAATGCACTGTAATTGCTATGCTATGGCTACAAAGGAAAACCCTGCCAAAATATTGTAGCAATGCTGGTTAAGTTCTTATTATAAAACACTTATTTTACATTAATTCAAACCTAGACTGAAATTTGGCACTCAGTCAAAGAATGGTTGTAAACTACCATCACTTACCAGATATTGTTCAAATTGCCATGGCTGTTTTTCAGTTACAGGAGGGCATATAAATTTTAAGTTTAACAGACCATCATGTTTTCTCTTCTGATTCAAAAATTGTTTTGTTGGGTTGTTTTAAAATGAAAACTCTCCCAAAAACCCTGCGTGCTCCGCAAAGGCTTTATATCAGAAAGGTCACAAGGACTTAGTCACCATTTTTTATTCTTCTTTTCATTGCCTTTATGTGTATAAAATTTCTAGTACATCATACATAAGAGTTTGTTAGAAAATGTAAGTATAGAGTTGCATTCCCAGCTCCACCACTGATTTGCTATGTGACCTTGACTAAATCATTTAAACCATCCTTTTTAAGTTGTATGCCCAAATCTATATCAAAAGTGGCCTCATTTTAGAAGTGCTAAGAACACACAACTCTTGTGGAAATCTGATTGCTCCGTCCTCTCTGTAAATCAAGCCACTTTTATTTAGGTGTGTAAGGTCCTGATCTTGCAAACAATTACACATGTACTTAATTCCCCAAAGGCAAATAGTCCTCTAACTTCAGTGGGACAATTTAAGTATTTAAAGTTAAGTATATGCTTAAGGGCTTTGCTGGATTGGAGCCAAAGTTTGAAATGGTTGGTCATAATCTCTCTGTGCTACAGTTTCTCCATCTGTAAAACAGGGATAGCAAGTCACACTTTTGTGAAATACTTTGAGATCCAGGGATTAAAAAAATTAAAACACCTGTAAGTGCCATGTATTAATTATTATTTTGGGGCAGCAGCAGCATTCCATAGTTAAGGCTGAAGTTAGCTCTCCATTATAAACCCAGTTTTCTACACATCCAAACCTCTGCTTCCCCCACAAGAAACACAAAGACACACACACACACGCACTCAACTTCCCCACCAAAGAAACTGATCTTCCTGAAATTTTGCATTCTCCTCCTCATCCATTTTAATATTATTTATTTACGTACTTATGGAAAGTTTGGCAAAAGAAAATAAATCCAAAGATAGGGTGTTCTGAAAATTTTGCTGTCAATTACTTTGGGGAACAAACAAACACTTTTTTTTTTTTTTTTGTGGCTCATCATATCTCTAAAATGGCTTAGTCTAGAAACATCAGATTTGTTGTGTTCTGTTAGCCTTGCTGAAAAGAAGTGCCTTTCAGTGTTTTGGGGGTGGACTGGTCAGACCATTAAAAAAAGAAACAATGATTAAGTGTATAAAAAGCAACATTTACAATATAAACGTGTATAACTGTAAACTGACCTCACTGCAGGTACTTGGCTGGGCTAGAGTTTGGGAGGTGGGAGATGAGAGGCAAATGTAGCGCAGAAGTCTGGGAAGGGGTATGGAAAGGAAGGCAAAGGTCAGGAGAGATTCATAGATTCATAGATATTAAGGTCAGAAGGGACCATTACGATCATCTAGTCTGACCTCCGGCACAATGCAGGCCACAGAATCTCACCCACTCACTCCTGCAATAAACCTCTCACCTATGTCTGAGCTATTGAAGTCATCAAATCATGGTTTAAAGACTTCAAGGAGCAAAGAATCCTCCAGCAAGTGACCCGTGCCCCATGCTACAGAGGAAGGCAAAAAACCCTCAGGGCCTCTTCCAATCTGCCCTGGAGGAAAATGCCTTCCCGACCCCAAATATGGTGATCCGCTGAACCCTGAGCATGTGGGCAAGATTCACCAGCCAGATGCCCAGGAAAGAATTCTCTGTAGTAACTCAGATCCCACCGCATCTAACATCCCATCACAGGCCATTGGGCCTATTTACCATGAATAGTTAAAGATCAATTAATTGCCAAAATCATGTTATCCCACCATGCCATCTCCTCCATAAACTTATCGAGTTTAATCTTGAAGCCAGATAGGTCTTTTGCCCCCACTGCTTCCCTTGGAAGGCTATTCCAGAACTTCACTCCTCTGATGGTTAGAAACCTTCATCTAATTTCAAGTCTAAACTTCCCGATGGCCAGTTGTTCTTGTGTCCACATTGGTACTGAGGTTAAATAATTCCTCTCCCTTTCCGGTATTTATCCCTCTGATATATTTATAGAGAGCAATCATATCTCCCCTCAACCTTCTTTTGGTTAGGCTAAACAAGCCAAGCTCCTTGAGTCTCCTTTCTTAAAACAGGTTTTCCATTTCTCGGATCATCCTAGTAGCTCTTCTCTGTACCTGTTCCAGTTTGAATTCATCCTTCTTAAACCTGGGAGACCAGAACTGCACACAGTATTCCAGATGAGGTCTCACCAATGCCTTGTATAACGGTACTAACAACTCCTTATCTCTACTGGAAATACCTCATCTGACGCATCCCAAGACCGCATTAGCTTTTTTCACCGCCATATCACATTGGCGGCTCACAGTCATCCTGTGGTCAACCAATACTCCAAGGTCCTTCTCCTCCTCCCTTACTTCTAACTGATGCATCACCCCAGCTTATAACTAAAATTCTTGTTATTAATCCCTAAATGCATGACCTTACACTTCTCACTATTAAATTTCATCCTATTACTATTACTCCAGTTTACAAGGTCATCCAGATCCTCCTGTATGATATCCCGGTCCTTCTCTAAATTGGCAATACCTCCCAGCTTCGATTTGTATCATCTGCAAACTTTATTAGCACACTCCCACTTTTTGTGTCGAGGTTAGTAATAAAAAAATTAAATAAGATTGGTCCCAAAACCGATCCCTGAGGAACTCCAGCGGTAACCTCCCTCCAGTCTGACAGTTCACCTTTCAGTACGACCCGCTGTAGCCTCCCTTTTAACCAATTCTTTATCCACCTTTCAATTTTCATATTGATCCCCATCTTTTCCAATTTAACTAATAATTCCCCATGTTGCACTGTATCAAACTCCTTACTGATATCTAGGTAAATTAGATCCACTGCATTTCCTTTGTCTAAAAAATCTGTTACTTTCTCAAAAAAGGAGATCAGGTTGGTTTGGCACAATCTACCTTTTGTAAAACCATGTTGTATTTTGTCCCATTTACCATTGACCTTTCTCCTTCAGAATTTTTTCCAAGACCTTGCATACTACAGATGTCAAACTAACAGGCCTGTAGTTACCCAGGTCCCGTTTTTTTCCTTTCTTAAAAATAGGAACCATGTTAGCAATTCTCCAGTCATATGGTACAACCCCTGAGTTTACAGATTCATTAAAAATTCTTGCTAATGGGTTTGCAATTTCATGTGCCAATTCCTTTAATATTCTTGGATTAAGATTATCTCGGCCCCCTGATTTAGTCCCATTAAACTGTTCGAGTTTCGCTTCTACCTCAGATATGGTAATATCTACCTCCATATCCTCATTCCCATTTATCATACTACCATTATCCCTAAGATCCTCATTAGCCTTATTAAAGACTGAGGCAAAGTATTTGTTTAGATATTGGGCCATGCCTAAATTATCCTTAACCTCCACTCCATCCTCAGTGTTTAGCGGTCCCACTTCTTCTTTCTTTGTTTTCTTCTTTTTTATATGGCTACAGAACCTTTTACTATTGGTTTTAATTTTCTTTGCAAGATCCAACTCTACTTGACTTTTAGCTTTTCTCACTTTATCCCTACATGTTCTGACCTCAATAAGGTTGCTTTCCTTGCTGATCCCTCCCTTTTTCCACTCCCTGTATGTGTTCCGCTTTTTCTTAATCACCTCTCTGAGATCCTTGCTCATCCAGCTTGGTCTACAACTCCTGCAGATGAATTTTTTCCCCTTTCTTGGGATGGAGACTTCCGATAGCTTCTGCAGCTGTGACTTGAAGTAATCCCAGGTCTCCTCTGCCTTTAGATCCATAAATTCTTCAGTCCAATCCACTTCCCTCACTAATTTCCTTAATTTTTGAAAGTCAGCCCTTTTGAAATCAAAAACCCTAGTCACAGATTTATTTTTGTTTATCCTTCCATTCAGTTTGAACTGAATTAGCTCATGATCACTCGAACCAAGGTTGTCCCCTACAACCATTTCTTCTATGAGGTCCTCACTACTCACCAAAACCAAATCTAAAATGGCATCCCCTCTTGTCGGTTCAGCAACTACTTGATGAAGGAATCCATCAGCTATCACATCTAGGAAAATCTGAGCCCTATTATTATTACTACCACTTGTCCTCCAGTCTATATCTGGGAAGTTAAAGTCTCCCATGATCACGCAGTTTCCATTAGTATTTACTTCATTAAAAACAATAAGGAGGGCTCTATCCATATCCAAACATTAAACAGGGCTATATCCATATCCAAATTAGATCCCGGCGGTCTCTAGTACACCCCAAGCACTATCACAGGGCAGGATCTAGTAGTTTTCTTCCCCAATGTGATTTTTGCGCAGACGGATTCTGTCTTATCCATTCCATCGTTTCTTATTTCTTTACATTCTACCTCATCATTGATATACAATGCTACTCCATCACCTTTACTTGTATTTCTGTCTTTCCTAAATAGCACAGACCCTTCAATAGCTGTAGTCCAGTCATGACTACTATTCCACCCTGTTTCTGTTATCCCTATAATATCTGGTTTCACTTCCTGCACCAGTAGCTCTAGTTCCTCCATTTTGTTACCTAGGCTCCTCGCATTGGTGTACAAACATCTTCATTTTTGCTGTTTGGCCTCACTCATATTCTTTACCCGATTAGGCACGGACATTCTACAGCCAGTATGACCTATTAGACTGGTATCCACACTGCCCTTCCTCCTTATGTCCATTCTCCTACCCACGGCTGTATCCTTTCTTACTTTGTTTTCTTCCCTCTCAATGCTAAAATCGGACGTGGAGATTACCTGGACATCTCCCAACCATCTCCCCCAAATTCCTAATTTAAAGCTCTCTTAATCAGTTGTGCCAGCCTCCATCCTAGAAGTCTATTTCCTTCCCTGATCAGAGGAAGTCCATCCTGAGAGAACTGTCCTCTGTTCATGAATGCCTCCCAGTGGCCATACATCCCAAAGCCCTCCTTATAGCACCACTGCCTGAGCCATCTGTTGATAGTCATAATCTTGTCACACCTTTGTTGCCCTTCTCTAGGAACAGGCAGAATCCCACTGAAGATCACCTGAGCCTTGATTTCCTTAAGCGTCTTCCCCAGCCTGGCATAGTCTCCCTTGATACGTTCCAGAGAGAATCTACCGGTATCATCTGTTCCCACATGAAGGACCATCAGTGGATTCTTTCCCGCTCCCTTTAGGATCTTTTCAACCTCAGGTCCACATCCCATATCTTAGCACCTGGAAGATAGCACACCCTTCTATTCTCTGGATCAGCTCCGGTTATAGGCCTGTCTATTCTTCTCAGTAAGGAGTCCCTCAGTAAGGAGTAAGGAGTAGACCTGCCTTTTCCTGGTGACGGTGCGATTCTCCAGTCTATCCCCTGTTCCCTCTGGCTGCAAGTTCTTTCCATTCCTATTCTCCCTTGTAATCCTCTTCAACCCATCCTGCATCCTTCTGGGGCTCATATTTGGTATAGTCTCCATTGACTCTTCCCCTTTTCCTATAGGACTAGACACTCTTCTCTTCTTCCTTGCCCTTCCACCTTCAGTGACCACCTGCTGAGCCCCTTCTTCATTTTCCAACTCTGCAAACCTGTTCTTGAGCTCTATTTCTCCTTCACTAGCCCATCTTTTCCTCTGCCTGGCATGAAGCCATGTTTCCTGGACTCAGAAAGGAGAGCATGGAGGCAGAGACTTAGATAATATGCTTGTACCTTCCCCTATTTGTTTTCCAATATCAATAAATGTTTTTCAGTGCACTTTACAAACATCAACCATATGATTCCATTGTATAATTTTCTTCACATATACATAGTGTTTTTTTCCTGGGAGAGGCTGAATATTTAAATAAAAATAGAAGACAAAGCAAGAGGCAACAAACCTATCTTAAAGGAATGTTAAAGATGAACTTAGAGAGGTAGGAGATAGAGTGATCATCTCTGTTTTTTTCTCACCATGGGGACTGCAATGCAGAATCATTGGGGGGGTTAATCTCTAAAAATTGCTCTGCGGGTTACAGGTCACAGTTTAATGCACTTCGAGGGTGGAAAAGGAAGCTGGCTGGCAAAGTTTAAGTCCAGGATGAGCTAGTTCCCTCATCCGTCCAGCAAAGCATTTGCAATATGGGATGCTTGTTATTAAGGGGAAAAAAATCTGTGTAAATATTGCCCAGGGGAAAACTCTGAGCAAACATTTAGAAGGATTTACTGAATTAGCCCAAATGCTATTTCTGATTCCTACTGTGAGAAAGTAACCTGGCACTCCACAACCAGGAATTAGGGAAGCAGAGACTGAATTTCAGTTATCTAGACCAGCTATCACTGCGTTAGCCTATTAAAGATACTGCAGTGAAATAAGCTTTGTAGGGCACTGTGACTATACCGAAAAATGATGGCAGGATTATTTGAGGAGGGAGCTTTTCTGATCACTTATTTCAGGATGGTTACTAGAGAAAGTTACTACAGGACTGTCTACATCCTGGAGGAGGATGGAGGGTCAAATCCTGAGCTCCTTGGTCAGTGGGGGGAATTGAGGGGAAAGTGCCTGAGATAAAATTCAGAGTAACAGCCGTGTTAGTCTGTATTCGCAAAAAGAAAAGGAGTACTTGTGGCACCTTAGAGACTAACCAATTTATTTGAGCATGAGCTCAGGAAAGCTCTAAGGTGCCACAAGTACTCCTTTTCTTTTTGAGATAAAATTGCGGCTCTGGGGAGGTGTTTGGGGGCTGAACTGCAATTGGGGGGAGGTCTGATCACTCAGTGTTCAGGGTTTGTGGGGTGATCTGTGGGTGATTTTCCTGGAGGGGGGATTAACTGAGGCAGAGGAGGGTCTACTTGGGAGACAGCAGGTGAATTGTGATCCCAGCGGGTCCTGCTGGCTTAGTGCCAGGGCTCTGCTGGATGATCTGAGGGTGGCTTTGCACGGGGGAAATTGTGTGTGGCTATTTAGAGCTGGAAGGGGGCAAACTGCAGTGCCGGTGGGTCCTGCTCACTCAGTGCCATGGCTCTGGGGATGGCCCGGGGGGATGGGGGGGGCTGTGCCCGGGGGAGGGGGCATTTGGGGTACGGAGGCTCTGACTGGGACTTGCGGTCCCGGTGGGTTCTGTGCCATGAATCAGAGGGTGACTTTGCCCGGCGGGGGGGCGGGAGCTGGGGGTGTAGAGGGGCTGTTAGGGAGCTAGAAGGGGGCGAATCGCACCCCCGGGGGCTCCGCTTCGCCCGGGCTGGATGACTCAGGGGCTGCGGTCCCAGCCCCACGCGTGGCGGCTCCGGAGCGGGGCCAGGCGCGTGTCCCTCCCGGGGAAGCGGCTCCCGTCCCGTCCCCCCGCCCGGACCCCCCAGCCCAGCCCGCCCGGACACTCACCGGGAGGAGCAGGAGCGCGGTGGCCGCGGCTGCGGGGACGCTGAGCTGCGGCGCCGGGCCCCGCACGGGGCCGGGGGTCCCGGGGCGCTCCCAGGGCAGCCGCATCTCCCCGGAGCCAGCGCCAGAGCCCTGCTGCTGCCCTGGCCGGGAGCGAGCGGCGGCTGCCGCGGGGGGGAAGCAGCTCCCCGCCTCCTGCCGCCCCCGCGCCGGGGCCGGGGCCGGGGCAGCCCCTCCCCGCGGGGCCGCCGGGGGCACCCTCGGCCCGGGGGGATCCCCCACGGGGAGGGGGTTATTCTGGGACCTGGCCCCCCAGCCGGCGCAGCGCCCCCTCCCTGCCCAGGAAAACCGGCGCTCCGGGAGCCAGCCCTGTCCAAGGGCAGCCGGGTGGCCGCTGGGGGGGTTGGGGGGTGTCTTGGGACACCTGGGGCAGGAGACAGGAGCTGCAGGGCCCGGTGGGAGGACAGGCTCCCCAGGGCCCGCTGGGTGAGTCCTTTAGTCCTGTGCATAATGGGTGTCATGAGGAGGGCTCCCGGGAGCCACAGGCAGACAGAGAAATGCAGCCAGCTTCCCTGTATGATAGTCATTGCGTAGGAACAGGAGGACTTGTGGCACCTTAGAGACTAACCAATTTATTTGAGCATGAGCTTTCCTGAGCTACAGCTCACTTCATCCGATGCACAGAATGGAACAGGTAGCTAGATACATACATACAGAGAAGGTGGAAGTTGCCATACCAACTGTAAGAGGCTAATTAGTTAAGGTGAGCTATTATCAGCAGGAGAAAAAAACTTTTGTAGTGATAACCAAGATGGCCCATTTAGACAGTTGACAAGAAGGTGTGAGGATACTTAACTTAGGGAAATAGATTCAATATGTGTAATGACCCAGCCACTCCCAGTCTCTGTTCAAACCCAAGTTAATGGTATCTAGTTTGCATATTAATTCAAGCTCAGCAGTTTCTCCTTGGAATCTTTTTTTGAAGCTTTTCTGTTGCAAAATTGCCACTTTTAAGTCTGTTATTGAGTGGCCAGGGAGGTTGAAGTGTTCTCCTACCGGTTTTTGAATGTTATGATTCCTGATGTCAGATTTGTGCCCATTTATTCTTTTACATAGTACATCGGGTTTCCCAAATTACATGTTTCAGAGTAACAGCCGTGTCAGTCTGTATTCGCAAAAAGGAGGACTTGTGGCACCTTAGAGACTAACCAATTTATTTGAGCATAAGCTTTCGTGAGCTACAGCTCACTCCACTGAATGCATCCGATGAAGTGAGCTGTAGCTCACGAAAGCTTATGCTCAAATAAATTGGTTAGTCTCTAAGGTGCCACACGTACTCCTTTTCTTTTTCCAAATTACATGATAATTTTACAATAATCTAACTGGGCCTGATCTTGGAACAAGAACCTGTTAATCCTCAAATTACAATTGTATATACTCAACTTTGGGTCAGGCTACAAAATACATACACGAGAGTAACAATCCCCCTCAGCTGGCACCCCGCCCCCCGCGTGCCCGCACAGCTGGTGTCCCCCTTCCACCGGTGGAAGACGTGGCCGCCATCCGAAATCAAGGCTCACCCCAGGGAGGCAGTAGCGGCATTTCCATTGGGGAGAAGGAATCCCACCAGATTCAAATTGCCCGGAGTGAATAATCTGAGTGTGTGCCCCTCCCTTTGGGTCTTGGGTAAAGGCTACACCTCATCTTCCACCAATGGGGAGGTATTCTACACTCTGGACAGAGCAGTGCAGTGGTGTACCAGGTCGTGTATCCAGCTTAGATAACCCAATGAAGCTCTTTCAAACTCCAGCTTCTTCCTAACGCCCTTTAGAACTTCAGTGGGAAACATATTCACAAGGCAATTCTGCTTCCTCACTCTGCTCTCCCTTTATTTATTCAGCTGTTATTTCTATTTCTATTTGCCCGCTTGGCCCCAGAGGAGAAGTCTGTGTTCAAGGAGCCCTGTTGGGTTAAACTCAATGTTTGTTTTGGTTAAAATAAAATTGTGCACTGACTGTTAATAGAAAAGTTTTCATAAAAATGGAAATAAATCAATTCATAAATAAAGGGGAACCGAGTGTTTTACTGGGATGTAAAGATTCCCTGGCCGGGCGGGAGACACAAACACAGCAGGATTTGCACTAGAGGATGAGAACTTAAATGACCGTAGCCTGGGCCTTTCAACTGGATTTTGTTCTGGGTCCCTTCTCGGACTGTGCTCATGGCTGGAATATCAAAAAAGAAGTTGATACATTGGAGAGGCTCCAGAGAAGAGGCCTAAGACTGATTAAAGGATTAGAAAACAGGCCTTATAGTGATTGAGTGGAGGACCTCAGTCTAGTTAGTTTAACAAAGAGAAAGTTAGGGCTTATTCGCACTGGCATTATACAGCAATGCAACTTTCTCGCTCAGGGGTGGGAAAAAACACCCCCCGGAGTGCAGCAAGTTTCAGAGCTGTAAAGTGCCAGGGCAGACCGTGCCCCAGTGCTGGGAGCTGTTCCCCTCGTGGAGGTGGGTTATTTTATAGCTCTGCCGCGACTACACAAACCAGGTTAAGGTGCCAGTGTAGACTAGCCCTTAGGAGTTAATTTCATCACAGGCCATAAGTACCTGTATGGCGAACAAATATTTGACAACGGGCTCTTCGGTCTAGCAAAGGTATAACACAAGCCAACGGCTGGAAGTCGGAACTAGACAAATCCAGCTGGGAAATAAGGTGGACATTTTTAACAGTGGGGGTAATTAATCCTTGGCACAATTTACCAAGGGCTGCAGTGGATTCTCCATCACTGGCTCTTTTTAAAGCCAGATTGGATGTTTTTTAAAAAACATAGAAGATCAGGGTTGGAAGAGACCTCAGGAGGTCATCTAGTCCAACCCCCTGCTCAAAGCAGGATCAACCCCAACTAAATCAACCCAGCCAGGGCTTTGTCAAGCTGGGCCCTAAAAACCTCTAAGGATGGAGATTCCACCATCCCCCTAGATAACCCATTCCAGTGCTTCACCACCCTCCTAGTGAAATAGCGTTTTCTAATATCCAACCTAGACCTCCCCCACTGCAACTTGAGACCATTACTCCTTGTCCTGTCCTCTTCTATCACTGAGAAGAGCTCCATCCTCATTGGAACCCCCCTTCAGGTAGTTGACGGCTGCTACCAAATCCCCCCTCACTCTTCTCTTCTGCAGACTAACCAAGCCCAGTTCCCTCAGCCTCTCCTCGTAAGATATGCACTAGTTCCAAAAGGAATTGTTTTGGGGAGTTCTCTGGCCTGTGTTATGCAGGAGGTCAGACTAGCTGATCACAGTGGTCCCTTCTGGCCTCGGAATCTATGCAGCTGAGCACCCTCCCGAGAGACAGATGGGGATGCAGCAGTTAACAAGACAATACTGATCAGTATGATGGGAAGCGGTCTCCATGTGGGATCAGCGTGGGATACACTGTGTGGTACCAACTGCATGAGTGTGGCCATAGTGAGCTTAGGTATTGTAACAATGACAAAATACTTGCAGGCAGAAGGGTGGTTATTTTAAGGTCCCAAGCCTGAAAAGATTTCTACTTTTGCTTCCCTTGCAGTAGTTCCGTTGATTCAGTGTCCAAACTGAGTGAAGGGCATCCTCTGATTGTAAACTCCTTGGGGCAGGGCCGGGCGTTTTTTGTGTGTGTGTGTGTTTGCACAGCTCCTAGCACAGTGGGGGACTACCACAGTACAAATAAAGAATATTAATAAACACAGAGCACAAGCAGGGGAAAGTACATTTGATTGTTTAAAATCATTTGGGTTTTATTAATCTGATGTGTTAATAACAAAATTATTTTTAGAGATGATTGGTAACCTAACAGTAGCTGCATCAAATAGTTATGGTTTAAGAACGAACACAAGAACTAGGGTTTAAGAACTCAGGGAGTCACCAGATGAAATGAATAGGCAGCAGGTTTAAAACAAACAAAAGGAAGTATTTCTTCACGCAATGCACAGGCAGTCTGTGGAACTCTTTGCCAGAGGATGTTGTGAAGGTCAGGACAATAACAGGGTTTAAAAAAGAAGTAGATACATTCATGGAGGATAGGTCCATCAATGGCTATTAGCCAGGATGGGCAGGGATGGCGTCCCTAGCCTCTGTTTGCCAGAAGCTGGGAATGAGCAACAGGGGATGGATCACTTGGTGATCACCTGTTCTATTCATTCCCTCTGGGGCACCTGGCATTGGCCACTGTCAGTAGACAGGATACTGGGCTAGATGGACCTTTGGTCTGACACAATATGGCCGTTCTGATTTTCTTATGTAAGAACTCTCCTGCACTGCCTGAAATGTTGCACAAAGGAAACTACATTTTCCATCCTTACTTTCACCTCCTCTGTTTCAATCCTGTTGCAAAGGCACCTACCTGACCAGGCAAAGCTGCTGAGACTAGGTCTGAAAATGGCAGTTCCGGGAAGGAGAGGTGCACAGTTCTGCCGTGCAGAGAGAGAGCGTGCAATGGAAAAGGCACACAATGACATTTAAAACCAAGAACACAATAATAAGGCCGGTAAGGAAAGCTAGCTTGAGGGCTCCTATTAATAATGAATATAAGGATTTCCAGAAATAATGGAGGGTCATGTTCAATAACTTGTGCCTCGCTGGATAATTTCCCCACTCTGACAATAGACAGACACCCTGGGTTGTTTTTTTTTTTCAGCCCCATTAATAAGCCAGCACTTGCAATTACACTTCAACAGTGACTTTAAGTGGAAAGGAAGAGAAAAAATGATTACCCTTAAAGAAACATCTGTAGCTTGAAGTGATTCCTAACTGTGAAGACTGTGGAATTTAAGAGACAAGCAGAAGCATTGTTACTATGTATTATAAAAGGCTCCATTCACTGCGTTTCCCTGCCACCCTTCCCTTGTGGACATTGTCGTCTTATAGAATAGACCCGGGGTTCTGCCTCGGCACTAGGCAATGCTCTGAGATTCACACAACTCCCTCTGCCTGTGGCTCTGTGTCCAAAACTGGGCTCCTCTCCTGGCTCCCTGGCAGTGCCACTTCAGAGCCATGCCAGCCATGCTAGCGCTCATGGGCACGTCCTAAAGAAGGGTTCCACAGAGCCTTGGTGGAAAGTCTAATTAATACTGTTTGGGGGTGCGGTTAACCTGGACTGGTCTCTTGAATGGTGACATAAATCCTGATTCAGGAAAGCGATTGTAGCACATTCCTCAGTCCATCCCGACTCAGGAAAGCACGCAAGCATCGTCGTCTCTTTAAGCACATGCTTAGTTCCTGTTTACTTCAGTGGGACTTAAGCACGTGTTTAACATGAAACGTGCTTAAAGTCTTTCCCTGGGGATGCTTTCCTGAACGAGGTGTGGCAGGATGGGAGGAAGGAGATGTACTGTTGCTCTGTGTCGCCTAATGACATGGTGGGTCTAAGTGTACACCAAGGGCTCCGGAGGGGCACCCCGAGGTGTGGAGTTTGTTTTAGGCTGAAATCTAAAGATATATGTGAAATTATTCTTATATCATGCTAACAAACTAGGCATTTGGTTTGGAATTGGAATTGAAGCCACCTCGACACCTCATCAGTGGAGCTGTCATTTCAATGAACCATCAACAGCTTTTGTCTGAAGGAAGAAATATGATCCTGGACTGGATCCTGCCCAGTCAGTGTCATTTTTGCCCTTGACTCAGTAGGATCAGAGTTGGGCCCTTTAATTAGTTGACAGGAAGATCTTCCTTTCCCTAATGAGTGTATTACACTTCTATTGTGTTTCTGATGCTACATTAGCCTCAGTTTCAGCACAGCAACACTGAAAAGACCCTGATAATAATGGGCTAGATGTGTATTGTAAAGATCAAGTTCTATGTCTTCTATACCCTGCTTTAAATTCCATTTTATTATTCTCAGGCTTGGGATCGGTCCCTTTCCACGCCACTGTTTTTGCAGGTTGCAGTTTCTAAGGCTGCTTCCCAAGTTCCATGCCCATTCTCCAATCACACACATAATCTGTTCAAATAATATTCATTTTACAAGGGTGCTAGTGTGGAACTAGAGGGCTTTAAAAAAGCCTGAGGGCAAAAATGTCAGTAAATATGTTTCTAAGGAAATAAATGCCTTAAAGGTCAATTGCAAAACTTAAAAAAAGAAAGGGCTGAATTGTAGCATTTCCTGCACCGTGTGCTTAAGGAGTAGAGAAGGTATGAAGACCATGTCCTACAGCCCTCCTGAGACTACACCCTGCCATGCCCCCTATGTTTTGCCAAGCAATTCACCCAACCCACCTCTTCCTCCTTTTCTCTTTGCTTCACATGCTTCATTTTTGGAAGGATACTTGTTTGGCTCAAATAACTGCTTGAACTTGTGGGTTTATTTTTGCCTCCCTGATTCCTCTTTTGTTTGAAGGTGTGTGTGGCTGGTTTGTGCTTAACTAGCTTCCATGCTGAGTCAGAGGATTTTGATTTTCTCTCTTTTGACTTTCAGGCCTTTTTGGACAAGCTTCATCTTTTTTTTTTTTTTTTTTAATCCTGCTTTCTAAAGTGTTGTGTCACAAGGCTAATTTTTGGTTGGATTCCTCCCTAGCGGATGCTGAACAGAATTATATTGTGGTCTCAGTTACTCACTGACTCAGCAACAGTTACTTCTCGATCCAAGAATATTGATCTGTTACCTTAGACTTTCCTCACGTGCGCTCTAGCTCAATGGGTCTCAACCTTTCCGGACTACTGTACCCCTTGCAGGAGTCTGATTTGTCTTGTGTACTCCCAAATTTCACCTCACTTAAAAACCACTTGCTTACAAAATCAGATATAAAAATACAAAAGTGTCACAGAACACCGTTACTGGAAAATTGGCTACTTTTCATTTTGTCTGTATGAAATTTTAGTTCGCACTGACTTCAGTAGGCTTTTTATGTAGCCTGTTGTAAAACTAGGGAAATATCTAGGTGAGTTGACATAGCTCCTGGAAGACCTCTGTGTACCCCCAGGGGTACACGTATGCCAGGTTGAGAACCACTGCTCCAGCTGTTCTAAGAAGCACTTGTTCAAGATGTAGAAAAACTGACTCTCTAAGCCTTCTGCCAATGTGCCATTCTTTACGTTTATTAGTTTTAGTTGCCTCTTTGATCTGACAACATTGCAATTACAAATTGATATTTTTAAAACAAAATATTTGAATATTTCATCTCTCATTTAAGATTTGCCTTCAGCTCTTCATGCGCTCATACACCTCTGCAAACACATGAAATAACCCTCCGGTTTTCACATAGCTGTAGGATGCTTACGCTTTAGCAAAGGAATCGCAGACATTTGACTCAGTACTTGGCAGGTAAGTGCAGGAGGAACAGCTTGACAAATATTTATATAATACCAACGCTCCTGGGTGGTTTCTGTCAGTAGGGGGGAATCAAATCTAGTACCTCTGGATCTTAAGACATGAGCCTTCCCTGCCCAAGCTAAAGGACTCAGCTCTTTTAACCATGGCTGTAGCAAGCTAATCAATCTCTAGCTGGCCTACCTACCACTAGAGGGGGACAGAGTCCCCGTTAACTAGGTATGGCTTACATTCTCCCCCTGGCCAGGGAAAGAGCCTCCCAAGCTTCAGAGACAGCTCACTTTGGGCCACCACTTACAATGCTGATGGCAGAGGTTAGATTGTCAGCAGCAGGGATCAAACCTGGGACACCCTGGATCTTAATGCATGTGTCTCTGAGCTAAAAGACTCACCTCTTTTAACCGAGGCTCAAGCTCCAGTGGAGGTATCCACCACTAGAGGGGGAGAGAGTGCCTAACCAAGTAGTCATAGCTTACATTTAGTTTTACAGTGTCACCCGTGGCCCTGATGTTCCCGTTTTACACTCTGTAACACCATTAAGTCAGTGCAGTTACACCAGCAAAACACAAAGGTAACACACTGGTGAAGCAGACCTGTAAAATGTAAAGAAATGAATCCTGCACTTCCGTACTCTGACAAAACGCTGCTACAAGCATCATCTCTTTCTCCTCATCTCCACACCCCAACTAGACCCGGTGGGGTAATAGATTTTCTGACCTGTGGAAAATTTCAAGGTTTCGGTGGGGGGGGGGGGGAAATCATCCCAAACCATGACATACCCCCACAATTTCAATTTTTTGGCAAAATGCAATTCCCCTCAGAAATGTAGATTCAGGTCTGTTGAAAGTTATGTCTCAAGGTCGCCCCCTTGGGGTGAAGGTGGGCAGCACCTCACTTCCCTCATACACCATTCCATGGGTGATGGCAGACCTCTGGTCTGGTCCTGGAGTAAGGAGTGCAACCCTCCACCTGTATCTTTTTGTAAGTCCACCCCCTTCTGGGGGATGTAAACCAGTCCAAACAAAAACGGATATAGTTCCAAGGTCCACAGTGGGCCAGGCATCCTCCTCATGCAAAGATGGGAAGCAGTCTTTCCGGCTTCCCATCTCAGCTCTTACCCTCATAGGTGCTGGAACTGAGGGTGCGGGGGGTGCTGAGCACCCCCTGACTTGAAGTGGTTTCCATGATATCCAGGGTTTACAGTTTGGTTCAATGACTCTCAACACCCCCACTATAAAAATTGTTCCACTCCTGTCTTACCATCCTGTGCAACTAAAGGCAAAGAGTTAGTCCTGGGGCTTGCAACAAAAGAAACAAACCAATCCATCTTCCTTTCTTAGAGGGTACAATAGTCTCATACTGTTTCTCAGCAAATAACCCAGTGTCCCGGTCTGAGAGCTCTGGCTGAGCTCCTCTCTCTCCAGTGCCCACCCTCGGGCCTGACAAGCCACACGGGTGTGGATGGGATGGGGCTGAGAGTGACCACAGGAGTTCTTTAACCCTTTCTTGACTGGCATGTGGGGGGCAGGATCTGCCCCACCACAGGGTCACTGGAAATGTTTCATTTAGATTTCGACCCTTATAATTTTTTTTTTAAATTTTACTATCAAGTAAATTTCAACATGAAAAGTGATTTGAAAATGAAGCACCAGAACTTTTTTCAATTTTGTTTTTAAATATTGTCAAAATCCAGACAGCTTTGCAGAACATTTTGGTTTCATCCCAACGGCATTTTCCGATGGAAACGGTTTTAGCCCAACACCCCTGTCCCCTCCCTACAGATGGGCAAGCCTTGTCTCCTATTAATAACTGCATTATATATTTTGTTTACACTGGGTACATTTTTCCAATTTGGGTGCCTAAAACTGGCATCTAAAGTCATACCAAGCACCTGCATACATGTCTTACTTTCAGATGTCTTCCAATGACTTCAGGCAGTGAGCTTTGCACACAGGCAAAAAGTATAGCATTGGGTACATTTGTGAGATACAGTTTGCCTTGGCTCAGACATAAGGCTAAGAAAAGCTATCTGTGTTGTTTGATATCATGAGTGCATAGCTGGGATTTGAAGTGTTTTTATTAGTATATAGTAATTTGGGAAAACGTCACGGTATTGCCAAGAAACTGACAAATCTTTTGTTAGGAAAGCAAGACGAGCAGCATTGTTTTTCCTTCCCTTCTCCTGCTAGACCCTTGGTCAACTTTGTGTTGCCAGCTGCCAGGATCAACACTATCATAGTTACACCAGCTGGCAAGTGATAGCTTCCTTAATATTTCAGAAACTGTGTCCAGAAGAGGACACACATCTCAGGATCTGGCATGGTTTGTTTGCTTAAGCTCTATGTTAAATATGAAGCTAGTGCCTGAGAAAGCTGCTGGATTGATGCTCAGCAAACTGAAATCCCCTGTCCACAGAGGAGGCACTGCGAGGGCAACTACATTGCAAGTCTCATCTCCCACTGTCCCAAATCTTCCGATGATGTAAATTAGTGTAAGCACTATGCTGATTTACACCAGCTGAGGATCTGGCCCAAAGTGCCTAAAGCCCCACCTAGAAGGATCATCTTAAGGAATGAGAGCACTTTTCATTTCCCATGGCCATTTTGTTTTTGACCACGCTGCTGAGCTTTCTATCATGAGTGCCAATTAATGCTACTTCTCCAAGCGGTTTTCTGACATGAACATCTGTCCTCCAGGAACTGAGCCAAGACCACCAATAAAAAGAAAAGGAGGACTTGTGGCACCTTTAGAGACTAACAAATTTATTTGAGCATAAGCTTTCGTGTAGCTCACAAAAGCTTATGCTCAAAAAGATTTGTTAGTCTCTAAGGTGCCACAAGTCCTCCTTTTCTTTTTGCGTATACAGACTAACACGGCTGTTACTCTAAGACCACCAATGTGACTTTTATTTTCTATAAGAGCTGGCACCGGTTAGAAAGCAGCAAGCACTTTCAGTCGCTCCTGTTGCTGACCATTCCTTTGTAGACGCTGCGGCTATCAATTACAATGTTTTCAAACATGGTGCCTTTGAATATGAAATTTTACTTTGTATGGCTGTGTGCAATCCAGTCCCTCTCTAATTCAAATACATGCTGGAAGCCCTATTTCATTTCACACAGGAATCAGGATTCGCAATCCTGTAGTCTTGCAGTATAACGCACACAATCCATGTTGATTTCAATGGAAGTTCCTTGTCTCTGGTCTGAAGAGCTCTAGCAAGTCCTCTCTCCCTTCAAAGGTCACTGTCAAAAATGATTTATTTTAGAAAGAACAAATGTTCTTACCCATGTTCCCTTAGACTATTAAACCTGAGTGAAATTTAAACATCTACTGAACTTTTCATTATTTTATTTATTTAGATTTAAAATAATAAAAAGATGTATATCTAAGGCTTTAGGCACCCTCACACATCACTGAAAATACAGTAAAATCTCAGCAGCATTAAAGTAATCATTTCAACAGGAATCTAGCCAGCCAGACACCTACAGAAACCCCTTTCTATGCCTTCATTGTTGGGGAAGCATATTTATGTGGATTGTTTCCATTTTCCTTTTCTCTATCCATCTATCCAGCCAAACTTCCATTTCTGTCATGTCCATCTTTCACCCGTTTCTGTGGTATCTGAGTGCTGAACTATTGTCTCAGCTTGTACTAGCCAGTTTCTCTTTTCTTTATATGTCAGTTTTTAGTCAATTTCACAGGTCAGCACACAGAGGCAAGGGAGCAAGCCAGCTGGAGAAGCTGCAGCCCAGCCCAACCACATAGTCCCCCAATGCCCTGAGTTGTGCAGACCTGATGCTGTGAGTTACCGCAGAGGAGTGTGAGGAAACAGAGAGCATGCCACCGAGCTGTTCTTTTCCCTCTTCTGCTCCTTTTCTGACTCTTCTGTCCCTCTTATAAAATAACCCTTACTCCCCCATGGGTTCAGTTTTGAATCCCAAACCTTCCGCATCACAATGCAGATCTCTACCACTAGAGCTAAAGAGTAACTCCATTGGTTGATAGCAGTAGAAGGCTGTTACAGTGGACCAGCCCCTGGGACAGAGGACACAGTGCACACTCTGCTGTTGTGGTTGCTTCCTTGTGTCTCACAGTGGAAGGGAGCCTAGGGCTCAATTGTAACAGGATCAGAAATGTAATTCTATTGACCAGACTATTGAAATGAATTTGTACCAAGCCATAGAGCTTTCCCTTCAGATCAAGTCCCCTGGGTATTGGCTTAAATAAAATTGTCATTTGCCAACAAGGGCACTGTCTACATAGTGGGGTTGTGCTGAAGGCATCTGAACTTCAAATGTCTTAGTGTGACTCATTCATGTCACGGGTTTGTTTTTATTATCTAACAAAAAGCAAGGATAGAACAAAACAAAGGTTAAAAGCAACTAACGAAAAAAAGAAAAGAAAAAGGCAGGGAAAGAAATGGAATGAAGGGAGGCACAGAGGGGAAAAGAGCAGTGTCTCTGTTTCCATCCACTGGAATTAATCAAATGCAGACCAAATCTTTTTACATTTGTGTGAGGTCCGTCTTCTCCAAGATATTACCGCTCTTTAGTTGCCAAGTCAGCCAAGTCGCTACACCAAGTTTCTCTCCTTGGAGACAGTCTGCTCATCCATCAATCAAATATGAGTTGTTTGACTACAAGCCTTGCTACAGAGAACCAAGCTTTCCATGAGCTGGAGAGTTTACAAGATGATGGGATCTATCCCAAAACACAGTTCTGAGAAATAATTTTTAAGGAGGTATCCATTATCATATTAATCCTCCGGCCTACTTCTAGCCAAAAGGATTGTATAGAAAACATGCACCAGACTCTGTTCTTAGTTAAATTGGTGACAAATCAATGACAGATTAGAAAGCAATTGTTGGAACCATGGACATCTTCCTTGAAAACCAAGGCCTGGGTTGTGACTGATCATACTTCAAAGCTAGTAAAAGCTAGTTTCTCTCCCTTTGGACCCAGACAAGAAAGGAGAGGATATTTGATATATTTAAATGAGGTTTTTCCAGTTCTGCCTTGAAATCTTTTTGAACCACTGGCTAAGGGATGTAAGTTTCCAAACAAAATTGATATTTCCCCAAGTGCCTACAACTAAGATGCTGTTCAATGTTGTGGAGGAGTGGATGACCAAATCGCAGTCCTTATCTTTCTTTCAGAGTAGTAGCCGTGTTAGTCTGTATTCGCAAAAAGAAAAGGAGTACGTGTGGCACCTTAGAGACTAACCAATTTATTTGAGCATAAGCTTTCGTGAGCTACAGCTCACTTCATCGGATGCATTCAGTAGAAAATACAGTGGGGAGATTTATATACATAGAGAACATGAAACAATGGGTGTTACCATACACACTGTAACCAGAGTGATCACTTAAGGTGAGCTATTACCAGCAGGAGAGCAGGGCGGGGGGAGTGGGGGAGAAAACGTTTTGTAATGATAATCGAGGTGGGCCATTTCCAGCAGTTGACAAGAACATCTGAGGAACAGTGGGGGTGGGGGGGGGGAAATAAACATGGGGAAATAGTTTTACTTTGTGTAATGACCTATCCATTCCCAGTCTCTATTCAAGCCTAAGTTAATTGTATCCAGTTTGCAAATTAATTCCAATTCAGCAGTCTCTTGTTGGAGTCTGTTTTTGAAGTCTTTTTGTTGAAGAATTGCCACTTTTAGGTCTGTAATTGAGTGACCAGGGAGATTGAAGTGTTCTCCAACTGGTTTTTGAATGATATAATTCTTGACATCTGATTTGTGTCCATTTATTCTTTTACGTAGAGACTGTCCAGTTTGACCAATGGACATGGCAGAGGGGCATTGCTGGTACATGATGGCATATATCACATTGGTGAATGTGCAGGTGAACAAGCCTCTGATAGTGTGGCATCCCAACTGAACAAATTAGGGACAGAGGCGGAACACAGGAGCCTTCATCTTAGGGATGAAGAAATTGACAAGTTATCACACCTAAACAGACAGTGGGAAGCAAAAATTAACATAACCATGAGTGACATATCTTGGCCTGACATTACTTTAGAGATTGACGCCACCTCCTCTCATCCACTGTGGAAAGATCTCCAGTGGAGTCTACCCATAACGAAGAAAATGGATCCATATAATGTTGGTCAGGATTATGGGGGAAATAACCTATTATTGTCATATTTAATTGTCATGCCTCCTTCTGCTAGGGGCAGTTGTTTTGGATTGGAGGAGGGTGGCTTGGTAGGAGGCAGGAACAGGGCCAGCAGGAGCATGACCATCTGCAAAAAATCATTGGCAGTGCCAGGTGGATCCCTTCAAGGTTAATTGATCTATTGAGTTCTTGCAGGACTCTTGCAGGTGAAATAAGGTATGTCCTGATTTTAACCTGCCTCAAACCCTGCCACCAAATAGTGATATACAGAAATGTTTGGAACCTGGCTTTCCGCATAACATGTTGAGTGTCGGATCCTCCATGTGGAGCCATGATGGAGTGGGCCGTCTCTAGTGCTATCAGGTTCAGGAGTGAAACAGCAGGGAAGCTGAGCCACTGCGCCCTTGTCTGGTGAACAAACCACAAGAGATGGGCCTCTTACTCAAGGAATCTTTATTGCCTCCTGAGTTACAGCTATGCCAAGGAATAATGCCAAGGCTCTACCCTTCCCCAGCATTTGAAGGGTTCAAGGTGCTTCACAGATACACAAGGACAGGGCTTCCGACATAGGTGCTGGAACTAGGGGTGTGGGGCTTGCTGCTGCATCCTCTGGCTTGAAGCAGTTTCCATCATATACAAGGTTTACAGTTTGGTTCAATGGCTCTCAGCACCCCCACTATAAAAATTGGTCCAGCACCTGTGGCTTCAGACACCCCCTGCAAGACCCCTCTCATCAACTCTTCTCTTCTGTCCAGACTTCTCGCTTTTCATCCCAGATCATGTCTCTCATCCCTCATGGCCTCTGTCCTCATTCCCATCCCTCATCTCTTGTCATCACTGCTCCTTCCTTGTTCCCCATTCTCTATCTCCATCCCCACTGACCCCAATACATTCCTGAATGATTGGATTAAGTTAACCAGATACAAGGCACTCCTATTGTAGAACTGGAGTGTCCACACATGGAGTTTGTCAGGAATAGTTATTCTGGAATTGCTTTTCCTGAATAACTCCATGTGTAGACAAGAAGTAACACAGGTTTCCTCAGGCTTGCTTGGCTCTGAAATATTATAGAGCTGCTAGCCAGGAAGTGAGAGTGACCTGTTGACATCACAGGATATCGGCTGACTCTAACTAGAGCTGGCTGAATTTGTTTTGCCAAAATGTTATTTTGATGAAAAATGGCTTTAAAAAATTTCCACTGGGAAAACTGGGGGGAGGGAGGGAGTAAAAATGTGGGAAAAGTAACCAGGGGACTGGTTATTGTTGGGTTTGTTTGGAAAAATTAAAAAATTCATCAAAGACTTGATCAAAACCAAACTTTTTTTGCACCTTTCAAAAATTTGCACCATGTTTTTACAAAACATGCTCACCACTTTTTAAAAACAGTCTTACTTCTAATCTGTTGACCAAGCCCCCACTTGCATTCCCAGTTACTTCACTGATTACTGGCTTCAGAGCAAGAAGGCAAGAATCAAGCAAGGCACGGTTGTCTAGTGAGGGTTTGTGAATCAGGACTCCTGAGTTCTATCTGGCTCTGCGGCTGACTTGCTGTACAGCTTTGGACAGGTCACTTCTCTCCATTTTGGTTTTCCAAGCTGTAAAATGTACAGCCCCTAGCACATTGTGGGCTATATATATATAAGTATATATAATATACTTATTATATATAAGTAATACCCAATAAGCATTAACCCTGCAGTATATGGAGTGCATGCCTATTGCAGATTTAAACTACACAAAGCATTTTGATTCAGAGATGGAAGGGTAAGTATACAGATATGCCCGTTGCACTGGTAAGAAGCTGATTAGTAGGTTTCATGAATAGTAGACTAAAGGCGACCATGTTATTTTTATTAACTAGTTAATAGGTTAAGGGTGTAGAAAGTATAAAGTAAGTGGATTTAATATGACCAACTAATGCCAGCTTAATGAGATTTTTAAAAGATCTTGAAAACAGTTCAAAATTATTAGGCGTATGGTTTGTTTGGAATCATTGAGGCATGCAAAGAATGTTATTAATAGGCCTGCATTCAGCTCTTTAAATTAGATTAACGAAATGGCAGGTAATGGTATTTTAAGTGAGCAGAAACCTGTAGCCCTTTCAGTCACAAAGATGATAATCAGCTTTCCAAAAGCCGAAAGCGGACTTGGAGGAATAGATACAGATAGATAAATATAATAATATTTTTGATCTCACTTACATTAGTTTTACAGTTATCCCTGCGGTACACACACACAAACACACACACACACACACACACACACTTTTTTTTTTCCAGAATAGGACCTTAAAGTTGCATTCAAGTGAATCATAGACTATTAGGGTTGGAAGAGACCTCAGGAGGTCAGGAGGAGGTCATCTAGTCCAATCCCCTGCTCAAAGCAGGACCAACCCCAACTAAATCATCCCAGCCAGGGCTTTGTCAAGCTGGGTCTTAAAAACCTCTAAGGATGGAGATTCCACCTAGGCATCCATTTGTTAAAATCTTGGTCACAGTATTCACATGCAGTGGACACAACTGAAATCTGGACATTTAGATCACAATTCTGATGGCAGTAAAACTGCTGTAAAACTAAGCATATCATCAATTAAGTCACAATGGAGTTAGTGTAATGGTAGCATAAGTAAGATCAGAATCTGGCTGTTAAGTGTCTTCATTTGTTACCCCAAATGCCATGGTATGTTTATTTTCTATTGGAAGTCTCGGGACTATGGTAGTGAATGTGAATATAACAGAGCAGTATCTGCCCAGATTTTAATTATGTTCACAACATGTATGCGAAACACCTTGGCCAAGTGTAGATGTGTCCCCCTCTGGTGGATGGAACATGTATAGCAGTTTGGGAGTCTCCTACCACTTCCAGCTAATGGGCTTCATAGTCTAGAATAGAGGCTCATGCTTTCAAATCACAGATTCTCAGATTCAGTCCCTGCACATGACCCAACCAGGTTTGTCCTTAAAAGTGGCGGTGTATGCAAGCAGAGGTCTCACTAAAGGTGAAAAGAAGTGTATATAACATAATGAAACATCATTAAAATGGTTCATGCTTATGTAGGGAAAAATGATGCATGTCAAATCAACTGGAAAGCGATCATAGACCACACTCTGCTTATAGTTATGCTGGTGTCAACTGGAGTAACTCATTTGAGGTCGTAAATGCTATTCTGGTTTCACACCATTATCAATGAGAGCAGTATTTGCCTCAATATTGGGACAGATTGTACCATCCATTTTAAAGCAGAAATTCCCATTGATCTCAAAGGCGATTTCTGTTTCAAAACCAATGACCCAGTCTCATTCATTAAACTTAAAGAAATAAGTTTATCTCCTGCTTTTCAGCTGACGGCACCACCCATCAAAGGAGGATTTAATATGCTGAGATTCTGAGCAGTTATTGAACACTAAAGAGTAAACACATGAACAGGGAAAGCTTGTTTAGAGTCAAGAAGCGAGTCTCTCCAAGTATGTTTGATAGTGCTCCACTCCAGCATAGAGAGGTATTAGATCACCCACTTCGTTAAGCTCCAGTGCTTGTTGATTTCATTCATTAGGCACAATGCAAAATGCCAGTGTGATCCAGCTCCTTCTGAAAATCCTCCTGGAACACCACCATCTGCCAGTGTGTGTGTACCCCTGCCCTGAAAGAGATGCATGGCACCTCAACCGTGTGATTGCCAGTTACCTTAATGGAAGTGGGACAGGTAAAGTTCATGAGGCATTTTGAAAACTTACTGGGAGAAAGTCATGGAGAGATGAGAGGACCTGCCATGGTGGATTAACCTTTTGTGGGCCTGGCTCCAAACGTATTTGTGGGCCCCTTCGGGGAACAATTGTAAAAGGCAGGAGATTGACATGGGAGTTGTCTTTGACACAGCACACAGGTTATATTTACAAGTTTAAGTTGCAGATTGATGTGGCTGCCATCATGGTACCAGCAATGGTAGCCCTGGGGCAAAAAGAAAACACACAAGAGCACATAAAATAAATTCTAAAAGAAACAAAAATACAAACGGAAACAGAGTGGGTAAAAACCGCCAACAAAAGCCAAAGCTGGCCAAAGCATGAGTGCTGCTCCCACTAAAAGTAACCATCACACTATCTCACCCTTCACATTTCTCAGATGAACTACCAGGGCTTGAATTAAATGTTTGCATGAAATTGGGGCGGATTTAAAAAACTGTTTAATACACTTAAAAATAAAAATATGAAAAACTTTCAGACATTTTCTTTACAGCATCATTATTCATACTAGTCTTCCTTGTAAAGAGGCACAATGATCAGGGATCAGGACCAGCTGTGCCCCCAAAAGACCGGGCCAACTCTCCAAATTGGACCAGACCCGCGTCCCTCCCCAGACTGAACCCCCCAAACTGGACCAGACTGACATCCCTCCCCAGACTGAACTGGACCAGATCCCCATCCCTCCCTAGACTGGACCAGACCTCCATCCCTCCTCAGACTGAACTAGATCAGACTCACATCCCTCCTCAGATTGAACTGGACCAAACTGGACCAGATCCCCATGCCCCCCGAGACCAAAACCCCCAGACTGGCCTAGATCACCTTCCAGCCTGAACCGGATCAGACCCCGCTATGAACTGATCATTCTCGACCTGAACCTTCCCACTGCCTACCAGAACAGGGCTCCTCCTGAACCTCTATTCCCAAACCAGACTCCCCCAAATCCCGCCAGACCACTCTTGGGCCCCCCATTCTAGAGCCACCCCCGCTGTTGATCTGCCCCTGTTCTCCTCCGAACCAAACCGGGTTGGGCCACACCTGGCTGCAGCTTGGCCGGGTGCAGCTCCCCACCAGGTCTGGAGCACAGGTGGGCCAAGGGACCTCAAGGGGTAGAGGGCTCAAGTCTCCCGCAGTGGTGCTGGTGCGGCTATGGGGCAGGGGATGCTGGGGGAGGTCCAGTTACCCCCTGGGGTGCTGGTGGGGGGATGGGCGATGGTGCTCCAGCTGATCTGTGGGGCTGAGGGGGGTTACCTGGTGCAATGAGCACCCACTGCTTGGGGTGTCCATGTGCTGGGGGCTGCTGCCGCTTCCTGCCCAGCATGGTCCAGGACCCTCACGCTCCCTGGCCTCCGCATTCGAATAATGGCAGGCACACGGCGGCGTGGGAGCTGTGCGCACAGCACTCTCCCCTCAATGCTGCCCCAGGCCCGGCAGGGGCCTTAGAGCCCAGGGACGAGGTGGGGTCTGCACGATCTGTGTGCGGGCGGCACGGAGGAGCCCAGCTGTCCGCGTGGAGCCAGAAACCCCTAACCCGGGCCTGCCGAGCCTCCGCCTCCCGCTTGCTCCGCCAAGTGGTCCGAGCAGCTGTGGGGAGGTGGGGCCGGATGCTGCCTCCCACTTGCTGCCCTCTGTGCGCTCTGCCTTTAGGTGACGGGCAGACAGCGGCTGCGCTCGCCACACACCTGACCTGGGATTATGGGTCCTTTCCCGCCTGTGGGCCCGGTGCCATGGAGCCACTGGCACCATTATAAACCCCGTATTGTGTGGGATACAGATATTCTAAGCAGTGGTGCAAGAAGACATCATTTCTTGCCAGTACTGCACTCATGGGAGGGACACAACAGAGGGCCCGTGACCTCCCCACGTGACCCTCCATGTGCCTTCTCCCCTCCCCACCCCGACCTAGCCCGGGGCTCCCAGGCTCTCCCCGTCCCCTCTGACACCCCTCCTTACTGGTCTAAACTTTGACAACTGCATCTGTGAAACAGATGCAGATGTAAAATGATGCCTTGGGCCCCTGGTGCCACCTGTACTTTCAGGTGTAATTGGGGAGCCAGCAGCACCCCAAATTGAAAACTTTCTTAAATGAAAGAAGGATAGGAAGGACAAGCACCCCACTTTCCCTAAGACACGATCAGTGCCTCCCTTATGTCCAGACTAAGCTTCTGCCATTTTACTGTGATAAACTCAGGACAGAGGACTGCAAGGGAGGGGTGACTACAGGTCAATCAGGTTCAGCTGAGAAGGGGTTGCCAGAGATCAATTAGGATCAGCTGAGAGGGAGTTACCTGAGGTCAATTAGGATCAGCTGATTCCAAATCAGGGCTGCCTGAGACCTTTTTAAACCCTCCCCTGTTGGGAGAATGGAAAGAGAGAGAGAGAAGGAGAAGGAGGAGTCAAGCTACCAGTAGGCGAGTAACATCAAGGGAGCAAGCCTCTCCAGGAGGGGAGGCTGCATTCCCTCCCATAAGGAAGAAAAACAAGCCCAAAACACTGGCTGAGAGAAGGACGGACTGTCCCTGTGCAGCCAAGAGGGACTGTTTTACCCCAAGCCCGTCTCACCTAGACTAGAGTGGGAGTGAGCTCTCCCAGCACTGTAAAAAAACCCACCCCCACGAAGGAGTAGCTCCTGGCCCTGGTGAACTGTCTACACTGCCACTTTACAGCATTGAAACTTGTTTTTCACACCCCTGAGGGAGAAAGCTTCAGCGCCACAACGTGCCAGTGTAGACAAGGCCTAAGTATTGCTCTCCGCCAGGCACTAGGAAAGCAAAGGTGCTGAGCCATCTGGGTTTGATGGAAAAGAGGCACAGAACTGTGTGTGCCCTGTGCACCGTGATAGAACTACAGCCCACATTGTTTCATTATTTTCCTCAGCATGACATACAGGAGGGGCAATCAAAACCAGCCTGGCAGAACGTGCATGAGAACTGTCTCTGGACAGATCAGCAATTGATCAAAATCACATTCCCTGATCTCTTGGGGCCAAATCCTGTTCCCATTGAGATCAAAAGGAGTTTTGTTATTGAATTCAATGGGAACAGGCTTTGTCATCTGAAGAGGAAAGAACAAAACCACTCAAGCAAGAGCTATGTTGCTTATACCACAAGTATCAAAGGCTGCTGACTCATGTGAGAAAGTCAGCAGATATCTGATCTTTGTCCATTGCAAGGGAGAAATCAGCAATCAATGAGGCTAGAACAGTCTTTGTACCATATCCAATTCATAAATCCATCTGCAAAGGACCAAGAAAATATGAAGGCTCCAGATTACCTTAAAGTCCTCAATCCCTTGGTTAGAATGCTCCCATCAGTGTATGTTCATAGTCCAGAGGCTGGAGCAGGAATCAAAAACACTGTTTAAACACCTTCTGTCCCCTGCACCTTTCCCTTCTTGAGGACTCCTGATCAACTTAACAGCACAATATATATGCTAACAAATTTAAACAAAGCCTTTGTTTCAGTTTGTTAGCATATGCACTGTGCTGTTAAACCGATATGAGAAATGAACGCCCTCCCTAGCCACCTTGTGCTGCAGAGTGCAGCTCCACCCCCTTCTGGGGGGCGGGAGAAGGCCAGCCTCCCCAAGTCTTTCCTGTACCCCGTACCCACTAAAAATCTCTTGCCGGCACTGCATACTGGAGGGTACCACCCTACTTGCACTCCTGACTATAAATGAGGTTAGTGCAAACAGCAACTCACAAGCATATCAGAAAGTCCAAACCCTAAACACATTATTATGAACTTCATATCTATTTTAACAATGCTACCACACAGGTGAGCCAGACTGATTTCCAATTCTGCCTTTGTCAGTGTTCACGGAGACATAGGGGCCTTGGCATGAGCTGGCACCTGGTCTGCCAGCGCCACAGTCTGCACTAAGATTTTACACTGAGATGACAATCTTGATGTAAAAAAGCACACCATTTTATGCCGTAAAAACACAGCCTTACTATTCACAGAGTCTGCAAAAATTGAGGGCCAGCTCGGACTCTGGGCCATGTTTTGCAATGGACATCAGCCTTTTAGGAGCTTAAAGATCCTTATTTAGTCTCCCAGCATGTAACGTCTTAGTGGCCAAGGCCCTGAGGCTGCAGCAGACTGTAACTAATGACTCTTCCAGCCAGGCCCTGCCTGTTTTGTAGCAAAGTAACAAAAAATCCTTTATTTAAGGGAGGGAGGGAGGGAACAACCGAAAACCAACAACTCATAATGAGTCACATAAAATCGGATTACATGTTTTCAATGCACAATACACAGGTAAAATCAAGCTTCAGGCATCGAGCATTACCAGCCAAGGAGATTGCTAAGGGAACCCTTATGCAATGGTCTTAATTTGCATGCCCTGAAAACTGGCATCATTCCAAGCAGCCTCAGGCTGATACTCACATCTCATACTAGCAATTTCCCCCCTACATCATAATCCAAAAAGCTCTATTGATAAAATGGCCACAGATAAAGGCCTGGCCTTGCAAGGTGCTGAGTGCCTCCTGAGAGGAGCTCATTCATAGATTCTGAGGCCAGAAGGGCCCACTGTGATCATCTAGTCTGACCTCCTGAATTACACAGGCCAGAGAACTTCCCTGAATTCATTCCTGTTTGAAGTAGAGCAGATCTTTTAGAAAAACATCCGGTCTTGATTGAAAAATTGCCAGTGATGGAGTATCTACCATGACCCTTGGTAAATTGTCCCAATGGTTAATGACCTTCATTGTTAAAAATTGACACCTTATTTCCTGTCTGAATTTGTCTAGCTTCAATTGCCAGCCATTAGATCATGTTATAAATTTGTCTCCTTGACTGAAGAGCCCATTATCAAATATATATTCCCCTGGTACATGTTTATAGACTGTCATCTAGTCAGCCCTTAACCTTCTCTTTGTCAGCTAAACAGGTTAAACTCCATGATCCTACCTCTATAATGCACATTTCTCCTCAACTTCGCTGACACTGAAGCATCTGAGTCAAGGTCCAAATGCCCTGTAATGCCTATGTGAGCAAATGGGTCTCCAAGAAATGCTGCCCAATAAAATACTCTGACATCAGTATTTTTCTTTAAAGGAAACAAACCAACCCCTAAAATGTTTAGGTCACAATTTTCAAAAAATGGTCTCAAATTTGGGATGTGACTATTTTTGGGTGTCCAGCTTGAGTCCCCCAGGACCTGACTGAAGACCTACAACTCCAGTTGAAGTTAAGGGGAGCTGCGGGTGCTCAGCTGCTTAAAGACAGGTGCTAAAATGTGGAAGCACCCAAAACCAGAGGCTGAACATCTGGCTCTTTTTGTACTTTTAGGGCTGGTTTGACAGCCCTGAAGGCAGAATTTCTTGATCTATCCAGGCAATGCAAGCACAAGCTTCTTCACACATCCCTACCAGTGTGTCTCCACTCTAACCTGAAGGAAGCAGCTTTGTGCCCAAGAGAGTGGTTCAGTCTGTGTGTAATCATTCAGGCCTCGGCCTACATCCTGACACTGATAAGGTTGCTAACTAAAGTGGTGATTCTGTTGTGTGGACAATTTTCCACTACAAACTCTTCACTGAGGCTGCCACACAGGCATAAGAAAGTAGCAATTTTTGTTCCCCTGAGATCCAGCCTAGTTTCAAACCAGTGACCACATGTAGAAAGGCTTTAGTACAGCAACCCCTCCTCTGCTGAGCCATCAACTCCCTCCTGTGACTAAGGGTGATGGGATAGCAACACCTTCAAATACTGACTTAGGTAAATGAAGGGAACACAAATTGGCCTGTGGAAATCACTACCACAAGATATTACTGAGATCAAGATCTTGGTGAGATCCAATAAAGTCTAGACATTTATATGAATAATAAAAACATCCACAATTACATTTAAATAGGGTAAACTTTTATAAGGGGTATAAACCACGCTTCAGGGTACAAGCCAACTGCTAACTACAAGTCGGTCAGAAAGAAAGTTCCTCCTTGGGCACATTATTCCATAATCATCCACTACAGTGTTTCTTGCACTGTCCTCTGACAATCTGGTACTGGCCAGTTTCAAAGACAGTAGACAGTGACTAGATAGAGGGGTCCTTGATCTAATCTGGTATGGGGATTCCTAGGCAACAGCAAACACAACAGGTGAAATCCTGCCTCCATTGAAGTCAATGGCAAAACTCCCATTGACTTCACTGGGGCCTGGATTCCACCCTGTATTATTTATTGTACTCTGCAGGGCATCAAAGGTGGAGTTCACTGCTCCTCTCATGCTTTTCCAGATACCTATAATCTCCTGATGATCACTCCACAGTAATATCACTGTTGGCTTGACATGCATTTTAATAAATGAACATCATTTTACAGCATCTGCATATCAATTGCTGTGGGTTATGGAGTTTTCCACTCTTGGCAAAGTCTTTATTTCTTTGTTACAGAATCAATGACTGAGTTTAATTTTAAAATCAAAAGCCTTTTACAATGAAGATGGAGGACACTTGCCCATCTGTCTGAGGAGAGGCTGTTTCGTCCTGCAGGCTCCTTAGGTGGTGCAGAACCTATCATACAGACTAGCATTTGTACGATCCGATGGGAGGACATGGCACATCCAGCGATGACGTTGGCATTTCTGAAGGGCTGGCAGCGGAGGATGATTAATAGGCAGTGATTACAACAATAATTGAAAAGCCTGTTTTCTAAATACTGGAACTACCATGGCAGATTTTTAATCTCCTTGGGAAACTGACAAAATGGATTATGTGATGGTCTAAAAATCGCATCCTCGCCATTGTTCAAAGTTAAGGTGCTGAAGCGACCCTGAAATATTCAAGCTTCCTCATTCAAAACCAGATATTTTGATATGCTTTATCCACGTGAATATATCAGTTGAGCTGAGAGCCCAACAGCCATATACCCACAACATACTTATCTCTCCTTAGACCTTTCCTCAGAAAAGTGCTTTCATATTAAGTATTGTTACTCCTTTAAATAAATACAAATCAGGGGCTATGAAGCACCATTTTAAGCATGGGGAGGATTTACCCCCAACCCACCTCTTCACCATACCCCATCAGTAGCCTGACCTTCCTAGCCCATCAGCCCTACACCCTCACCCTCCAAACTGTAGTGAGTGATGTTGTGACCTGGTGCATAGGATCACAGTGCCGCTCAGATTTGGCCTGGCCAAAAAGGACAGAAAAGAGTTGGAAAGCAGAGGAGAGAGAGGACAGAAACACTCGCCTGTCTCTGAGTTGGATATTTTCCCTTCTGTTGTTTATTTGTTTCCCCCGTATTCTAAGTGGTTCTTGCCTTAGATCATAGAGCAATGAAAAAATAAGGGGAGTCTTTGCCTGTTCTGCCTACCCACAAGCAGCCTCGCTAGCAAACCCAGCACTAAACTAAGCCCGGCTTCATACACCAAATGTGTAGTATCAGCCCTTCTTAATTGGGATGCAAGCACAGGAGCCCTAATCCTGCAAAGTTCTGAGCACCCTTCACGCCATATAAAGCCAACTATCAAATAATTGTAGCAACCTGCATGGAACTTATAAGGAGGTGCCCAGGTTACAGGAGGGAGGAGTTTGGAGGCGGCAACAGGGAGTTAGTCTGTGTGCACCTGGCTGGAATGCTAGCTGCAGTTACAGCATCTCCATAAATAGTTCTCTTAATAAAGAGCCAGTTTAGTTTCACAGGCAGAGTTCTCTGATGTTATTACCCAGCATGCAGTAGATCAAACATGGTGGCAATAATAAAGACTTCAGCTGGAGTTGTGGGTGCTCAGCCTCTCAGGATCAGCCTTTGGCTGCGTCACAGTGGAAAAGGCCAACACCATGCATTTGGTCTGAAGTCATTGTTGACTTTATCTGAAGTTGAAGGGTATTTAGTACCTTTTAGGACTGGGCCAAAAGGTGGCAGAATAGGGAAACTTGAAATGTTGTAGGGAGCTTCACACACCCCGTTCCAACATGTATTTACACTTTATAACCTCAGTGCTAAGACTTCACCTTCCCAGTGTCAGCAATTGGCAGGAATAAACCTGCAAAGAAATGCGAGACAATAGCACATTTGTATGAGAGGGAGGTAAGTCTGGGGTTAAAATGGATGAGGTGCAGTAGAATGATGTGGTAGAGAAGCCAATATACACTCTGTAATTATAATGGGCTTTGCAAAGAAAAGCAGCAAGGCAAGAAGAGGACTCCAGGTGGGTGCTTACTCTTTATTAATGCCACTCACTACCCTGGCTGATGTTTGGCACAACTGCCACCCGTTTCCTCTCCCTCTCTGCACTTGACAGATAGTTTGCTGGAAGCAGCAGAGCAGCTTGCAAAGCAAGACACGGATGGAAAACTTCCTAGGGGAAGCAACCATTTTATCGGCGTGTTTTACACCAGGCCTACAATAAATTACTATGCACGTCCTCATTTCATCTATCTCTGGCATGCATTCTCCAGTGCTGATCAGAACTAGCCCAAAGCTCCTGCAGGTCCTCCAGCCAGATGTCTCCTAGGATCCATTGTGAATAGATTTAAAAAAAAAAAAAAAAAAAAATCTGTGATGAAACTTGGCCCCTTCTTCACTAAATAGGAAATAAGAATTGCACATTAGCAGTAAATGAATATTTTTTCCACACAATGTGCCTTCTTGCATGATTCTTTGCCTTGAGAATTAATTAGCATTTACTGAGCACTATGCGCTGAGTTAACTTTACCAGAAGTTTGCCGGGGGAAATTAGCTTCGTCACCAATCAATGTACATGCCGTGCCACACTTTGGCACAGTGGGCTGTTTCTGTTCAGAAGGTGGAACATGTAGATTATTGATAGAGATGGGTCTTGTAATAGGCGCGGCTGGTAACACTGCTTTATTAGGATGAAATTTTCCATGTTGGGGGTCTGCCTTGGGTGGAATGTTTTCGGAATCTTTCAGCCAAAACAATGTCTCTGTTTCTGAGAAGGAGGCTAGGGGAAAATGCGTTGTTTTGCCCGTGTTCAAAAATGCTGGCCACTTTTCTTTTGAGAAGCTCTGGCACGCTCATGCTTTGGAGCAGGGACTTGAATTTAAGCAAGGTGGGGTGGCCTTTAGCCATCCCTTGGAAAACCTGCTCCCATGTGACCAAGTTATAAGCCTATAAAAAATGTACTGGTCACTCATGCTCAGTAGAGACTTCCTAGCATTGAGCAGCTAAATTCCCTGAAGATTCTGTCTGAACTGAGCATGTTCCAGCCTGAGGCTGAGCGGGTTGTTTCCTGTAAATGTAGCTCTGGGCTGCTGCAAACCAGGCTGCGTCTGGGTCCCTGAACTGAGAGCAGGGAACCTGTCGCTTCTGTGCTCTCAGTGCCTCCCCTGCTGGGTCCACGCAGCATGAGGAGGGAAGCTGCCCAATTTGAATGAAGAAGGGACAACAGCCAAAGGTGGGTAGGGGGAGTAGGTTGGGACAAGGTGCCAGGTGGGGAGGGATGGAGGCTCAGGCTGGTGTGTGTAGGGGGGAAACTGGAACTGGGAGTTGGGATGTGGGGAGATTAGGACTGTCTGGGCAAGAAGATTGGGACTGGGAGCTGGTGGCAGAAGAGCTAAGGAGCTAAGGCAGAGGAATAATTCTAATTCTATTCCATGATTCTATGATTGGCATGGGGAGTCAGTGGAGATTGGGAACGTGGGCAAGGATAGGGTGGGGTGACTAGAGGCCAGGATGTGGGAGAGAGAGAGATCAGATGAGGAGCTGGTATGGACAGAACTTGGACTGGCTGAGCAAGGAGACTGGGGGCAAGGAGCTGGCATGTGGGGGCGGAGGGGGGGGAGTTGGGAATGGCTGGGCAGGGATATTGGGACTGGGAGAGACTGGGAGGGCGAGTCTGAAGAGCTGAGACTAGGACTTCCTGAGAAAGGAGATGGGGCCTGGGTAGGCAAGGAGGATGGGGCTGGTTCAAAGAACCAGGGATCATAGAATCATAGGGTTAGAAGGGCCCACAAGGGTCATCTAGTCCAACCCCCTGCCAAGGTGCAGGATTTTTGCATCTAAACCACCTAAGACAGATGGCTATCTGAGGAAGACAAGGAAGAGACAGGATTGGTTCAGGCTGGAAGGGATGGGGCAGAAGGGATCACACTTGTGGGGAATGGGAGGAAGAGTTTGTGCCCACTAGAACAGTGGTTCTCAAAGCCGGTCCGCTGCTTGTTCAGGGAAAGCCCCGGGAGGGCCGGGCAGGTTTGTTTACCTGCCGCGTTCACAGGTTCGGCCGATAGCCGCTCCCACTGGCCGCGGTTCACTGCTCCAGGCCAATGGGGGCTGTGGGAAGGGCGGCCAGCATGTCCCTTGGCCCACGCCGCTTCCTGCAGCCCCCATTGGCCTGGAACGGCGAACTGCGGCCAGTGGGAGTCGCGATCGGCCGAACCTGTGGACGCGGCAGGTAAACAAACCGGTCTGGCCCACCAAGGGCTTTCCCTGAACAAGCGGCGGACAGGCTTTGAGAACCACTGCACTAGAGAACAGTCCCCTCCAGAGCCTGGAATGGAACCCAAGTTACCTGAGTCTCACCATTCCTCTGCTCTCAGCAAATATCTGCGAAATCTAGTGGCAAAGTGTCCATCCCTCTTTAGCGCTGGTCCACATAGCAGATAACAACCTAACATTGCTATCAATCATTGAATTAGCTCCAGTGACAGAGGTCTGTGGGGCAGATCTGAAGTTTCCTACTCTGATGATGAACAATGTGGGGGGGTCAATATGATGCCATGTGATGGAATTTCTGTTTTGTCAGTTTGTTTTAAAAAAAACTAGGAAATTACACATCCACAAAAACTCTGTAAAATAACATTATTTAGGTTGCAAAGTCAAGCACTCAGAAGTTGGAAAATGCCAGAATTAAGGTTCCTGGGGCAACCTTATTCATATGCACCATGATACAGTTTTTCATTACACAATCACGTTTTTTTCCACCAGTCCCATGCCTCATTCAGTGCACAGGATGGACCTGCTCTGTTCCATGCAGTGCAGGAGACTGTTGTCTGTAGGATCCCTACCTCATTTATTACAGAAGTTGGACAGTGCACCGTTAATAAGGCAGGGGACTGCAGGAAGAAAAGGGAGGGTCTCCAGATAAGTCAGTTGAATGCTGCCCTGGAGAGCTGGATTCTATCCCAGCTTCTGCCACAGAGCTCCTGCATGTTGCTAGTAAAGTCATTTAAACCAAATTTTTCACAGATGCTCACTAATTGTGTGTCTCATTTTCTGGGTGCCCATCTTGAGACCCTGGGGTCTGATTTGCAGAAGTGCTGAGCTGAAGTGAAAGGGAGCTGTGCCTTGAACATATACATTACTATTTAATGCAAAGTGCTCTGACAAAATCAGGTTCTAGATGCCTCAAATCAGTCACCCAAAATTAATGGAAACTGTTGACCTTAGTCTCTGTGCCTGAATTTCCCATCTATGAAAGCAGGACAACAGCTTCCCCCCAGCCTTACACACGCATACATGGATGTTGTGAAGATAAATACATTAATATTTTGGGGCACTCAGATACTACAGCGATGGGTGCTATGGAAAAGCCCACAAGGAAATTAATAATTCTGTCTTCAGAGCAAGGTTTGAATAGTGTGCAGCAAATAAGGCCTGGGGCCACACATTGAACAAGGAGGAGAAAACAAAATATTGAATAGCTGCTCATTATGTGAGCACTGCCCATACTGTGCACTGAATGAGACACAGATGCAGTGGGGAAAATAGTATGTGCCCATGTAAGTAAAGGCTACATCAAGGCTAGGTGCTGGTGCTGGTGAAAAGGATCTGGGGGTACAGACGATCACAAATTGAATATCAGTTGATAATGAGTTCCCACTGTGAAAAAGGCGAAGGGGGACCTGATAATAGTCTTCAAATACATTCAGGGCTGCTATAAAGAGGACAGTGATCACTTGTTCTCCATGTCCACTGCAGGTAGGAGAAGAAGTAATGGGCTTAATCTGCAGCAAAAGAGATTTAGGTTAGAAATTAGGAAAAACTTTCTAAGGATAGTTAAGCTCTGGAACAGGTTTCCAAGGAAGGTTGTGGAATCCCCGTCACGAGAGGTTTTTAAGAACAGGTTGTACAAACAACCTGTCAGCGATGGTCTAGATTTACTTGGTCCTGCCACAGTGCAGGGGACTGGACTTGATGACTTCTCAAGGTCCCTTCCAGCCCTACATGTCTATGATTCTATAATGCATACACAAAAAGGGGGCCAAATGAAGGTTGCACAGGCAACCTGAATTCTGCCATTAATGAATTTTTGAGTGCTTCACTTTGCATTCTTAATAATGCTCTTTTAATGTAGGGTGTTTTGTGTGTAAATATTAAGATTACCATAATGCTCCAATGTGCTAGGCACCTTTCAAACCCAGAGGAGCCAGACTGGGGAAACAATCAAATAATAACAATAATAGGAGGACACAGTCCGTGCAGTCTTTTAGGTGCCACAGGATTCTTTGCTGCTTTTACAGATCCAGACTGACACGGCTACCCCTCTGATACACTCTAAAAGACAAAGATAGATGAAGAGTGAGGAAAAATAGATACAACTTCTAGGCAAAATGATCAGCATGATAGACACCCATCTTATTATTATTTATCATTATTATTATGGCAGCATTTCACATATTTAAATTGCAAGCTCTTTAGTGCAGGGACTAGGTCTTTGTTTGTCTTCTCTGAAGCACCTCGAACACTCAGAGGCAATAGAAAATAATAAATGAATAGTCATAGCCATGACTAACAACAGTTGATCTCCCTGAGCGTGAGGCCAAGTTTTGGTCCTAGTTGGGTCAGTGGGCCAAATACAGAGGTGGAGTGTAAGGTGATGCAAACCAGACTCTTCGAGCACTATGACATGCTCTGTTTAAATGGACCAAGATTTCTGTTCAAAAATGTATTAGTTGCCATCCTACAGATTAAAAGCCATGTACTATCTTTTATGTCCATTGTCTTTCACAGCCACAAATTCACTATTACCTACCAATCAGAAATTACGGTTGTTTGCTTGTATAATGAATTACATGTGCTAAGTCTCAAGCATCTATGTTGAGTCAGAAGGTATAGTTTGCAAGTCCAATCAAGCTTACCATTTCCACAAAGCAGTTAATATGGAATTCGTGGAAAGATGTTCTTCCCTCCGATAGATGAATGACTTAATTGACAAATGTATAGTTAACTAAACCTACTGTCTCAGAAGAGTATCCATGGATGGGAAAGACAAACAACTCACTGATTTGGCACTGAGACAACAGCCAGGGGATATTAATGACACCAAATCCACAAAGGGATTAGTCAGTCAAATAAAAATAGAAACAAAGTCAGTGCTTTATATGAAAAGACAAAGAAGGTTAAGAGCAACTTGGCTAGGGCAGTTCAGAGAGAGACAGAGAAAAAGAGAGAAGAAAATTAAAGCATGTTCAGTAGAAATGGGTGAATAGTCCTAAAAGACTAGTTAGTTCTCATGTTCCTGTTTGCAAGTTGACTGTGACCAGGTTGTGATTACCTATTGTTCAAAATAATTCATCAAAAACCTTCCCTCTAATAATGCTTGATCTGTAGATTGTTCATGAACAGCTTATTGCAAAACTGGGCTCCTAGGCACTTCAGTAATACAAATAAATAAATAATAATAATATTGGACATTCAAAATTCAAGCCATTTTGATTGGCCACATAGGTCTCCTGGTATGTTTCTCCTCCCTGATTGGAGATGGATAACTCTCAGAATGAATCAGGTGTCTGGTGCAAATAGGCTCATGTACAAATCTAACATCAGAGGTTACCAGTGACTTCTTTTCTATGAATATTTACAACACTGTTCTACAATATTTCCGCAAAATGTACTATTTCTGCATGCCATTCCTGCCAGTGATCTCATCTGAGCCTATAGTGACTCTTTTCAGTCCGCCCTTGTCATTCTCTGGTGGCATATTTCACCAGGTAACCAATGATTTCTTGGTTGATCCCAGTAGGTTGCCACACTGAGGCATGTTTGGTGATGGTTTTGCAAAGGATGTAGCCACTAGACTGTAACTGTATATAGGTGTGGTGCAGTCTGCTTGACTCTGCCCAGCTCTTGCTTTGCACCTCCCCTGAGTCACACTTTTCAGGAGGATGAATGTTTGCCACTCTGTTCAGTTTCACGTGCGCAGTTTTCCTCCCAATGGGCTTGGGAAAGACAGAAAGAGGGTACAAGTTATTGGGCCACAATTTTCTGCCCCCATAGCAGGGGCAGACTTAGCTGGCAATCAAATCAGAACTTAAAAGTCAGCTGGTGGTTCAGTACAGTCAAAGCTCAGTGTGTTATTACACTATCTCCTCTAACATATTTCCCTCAAGGGAATTTCAGCTTGGACCTAGTCAATGCCATAGCATGCTATAATTTCCCATGTCAAGGTGAATGTGTGTTGTCCCAGTGAGCCTTTTTTACATGGAATATTCTTCTGTAGCTTATGCACCCATGAAATTGTGGTACCACTGTTTTCTGGGGATGGCATCTTTGTGTTTCTAAGAACTCTGCCTGACGGGAGAGAGAGCAGCCATCTTTGTCTCAGAGTTACTGGGGCCTGTTGAAGAGAGACATACACTGTGCTCTCTCGTGGGCATTATTTATTTGGTTTTTGTTTTCTTTTCTTTTGGCTGTTGTTTTTGTTCAGCTAATACAAAAGGCTGCTGGTGGGAATTCAGTAGAAAGCCAACACTGTTTTGGTGGCTGAGGAGAAAGGTTTAGAGAAGAGTGAATAAACAAGGGAACGAGCATTTGACAGCTTGTTCTTTTTAAAAGCTCTTTGATGATACTGGATAGTGGCTAATGGGACGCCAATTCTGCTGTCAGTTACACAATGTAAATCCAGAGTATTGCCATTTACTTCAGTGGATTAAACCAGATTTACACCAGATAGCTGACTTCATCTGTTGTGCAGAGAGCTCAGAATATCACCAGACACTTTTCTTTTTTGTAGATTTGTTTCTAGATCTATTTTATTTGCTGCTGTTAGTTGATTAATGATAAGGACTTGGATAAGATTCTGTTCCAGATATAGTCACTGGGGAAGCACAAATAACAAAGAGTTCTGCCAGCAAATCTATAAATGCAGGCGTTAGCTCTGTTCTCATGCAGCCAAAGAGGGAATTTACATACCCAATCTACCACAGTCTTATATTTTGAACTTTGTATTGGCCATTCAGGGAAACGTCTGGACACCAGGAAATCTAGGATAATGGTAATCAGATGGCTTCATTAAGACGGCTTCACAGAGGCACTACGTAATCTGGGATGGCGTAAGTATGGATGGTATGAGGATAGTGTTACTCAATGACACTGGACTGCAGTGATTCTGAAAGCACACAGTATACAAGAGGCCTTCAGAGCAAACTGATCAGAGAGCAGACCTACAGTTCTCTCTTGAGTAGCCAGTGGAACAGCACAGCATTGAAGGAAATAGGATTAGTGATCTAGTGTACAATCTCTTGATGCTTATGGACTTGTACTTTGTCAGGCAAAGCCAGAGACAGGGAGAAAAAAACCCTGCTGATTGAAGCCTACACCTGTTCTCCTGACGCCAAGAATATTATGCACATTTGTCTGGCTGGGTGTTAATAACAGTGCAGGAGCCTGTTGTGTTAGCAGTTGCCCTATTCCTTTGGATGATTCACTGTTTTTAAGCAGCTATGCCAATAATGTGCAGCCTGAAGACCAGACAGTCTCCTGAGAATGGGGTGATTCAACTGCCTTCTTGCTGAAATCTCACCTAGCGCCAGATTTTCCAAGTTATTTATGCCCCTAACATACAGATAGGCAGCTAATGGAATCTTCAAAGTGCCTAAGTAGGCACCTAACTCCCAGTGACATCAATTAGTTTGAATGGTTGTTAGGTGCATAACCCTGCTTAGGCGCTGCTGAAAATGATATGGGGTGCCTACCTGCATCATTAGGTGGCAAAATACCTTGGAAAATCTGGCCACTGGAACTTTTCAGCATGATTCTAGGTATTTTATTTTGATAAACCAGTGCCATTTTGTGAAACATGGACACACAATAACATAGATCTGGATTTCGGTCAGATGCCCTCGTGCCTGATCTCTGTTTTAGTCACTTACCCCTATGGAAAGTGGTTGTAGATCATTACCAGATCACACCAGTGGTAGCGTTTTACACTCACATTGCACTGGTGTCAAGGACTAGGGATTCCAACCCATAATCTGAAAGATGCTTCAGGAGTAGCTAAGAAGTTGAGGCCACTGTAGGGCAAAACCACGTTCTTTTTAGGCATTGGAAGATCAGTGTTCCACCAAGACAGAGAGAATGATTACATTTCATGGCAGATATGGCTACATATAGGACTAACTGTAATATAAGAGAGAAATGCTTGAGGCAATATGAAATACTTGTGGAATGAAAAGTCAAATGCAAGTTTTAAAATTAAATGCAAAAAATGAACTTTGCTGCCACTTTCTTTGCTGGTTCCCAATCCAAGAGTTCGATCCAATGTCCAGAAAGTCAGTGGAAAGACAGGCACTGACTTCAGTGGGAGCTGGATCAGGCTTTAAGGCTGGATCATCTGGTTTAAGGAGTTTCTCCTGATCTCCAAAGCACTCAGTGGCTTCAGACATACTCTCTCAAGAGCCACATTTTCCTAAGTCCCCACCACAGTTATGATCAATGGGACATTTTGGTCAGGTCCTCCAAGTGAAAATAGCTGGGTCTGGGAGCAAAAGGTTCCTGTGGAAGAGCTTCAGGCAGAGTTTAGATAGCAGGGTGAGCCTCATTGTTAGGGCACATTGCAAGGCCACTTTGTGCAGGTCTTCTCCAGTTGCAGAATGACCAGGAACATCCTCCTGGAAAGACACCCACCATGCACTCAACATGCTGAGGATACCAGATAAATCCAGGGATGGAGAGAGAGTTTGGGGCCTTTGGGGACAGAACTTATGTGAATCTCATTTTTCTACATGGCACCTAGCCACTACATTGCTAGATTAGATGCCTCCTTTTCGGTGTGTGGAATGCAGTGTTACTCTGCATAAGTGCTGTTTTGCTGAGATTATATCCTTAGGATGGTGCGCCCTTAGCAACGGCTGCAGCTATAATTAACATTCTCTTGCATGATCTCATTTTTTCGTAGAAATAGAAGCGTCACGAAAATGAGCAGAGGAGCGAAAGCTGATTGAGCTGTATGGCTCATTGCACTGGTTGCCCTTCAGTTTGTTCAGCTTTGGGAGATGTCACTGGCTCCCCCAATGTGCCCGTGTTAAGAATCAAGAATCTCTTTGAAACCAGTAGTCTTTCACATCGGCAAAACTTGTGAAAGCTGTACGCTTTGTAGCCTGATCTATAGATTATGAATAAAAATTCCCAGTTATCACTTGGAGGGTTGACATGGTCTTGTCCCAAGATCAAGCCCAGTATTATTAAAATTACGATATAGTTGGGAACCTCAGTGTGCACAGGTGCAACACTCACATGATAGGAACTCTTTCATATCTACAAATAAATAATTTATTAATACATTTAGCAAAGTCACACCCACTCTAACTCAGTAAGGTAGACAGAGATACTGCAGAGCCACAACAGTAGTTCCCTTAACCCACCCAACAATATTGTTAATCTTTCCAGCTATACTCTTAGCCCGGCACAAGAGTCTGTCCTATACCAAAAGTACTACAAAAAGCACATCTGAACATCCATACTCACACCATCCCTTGCAGAACAACCTGAAATGCTAGCCATTATCTTCCTCATCACTGTCACCTTCCTCATCTTCACCAGTGGCCATCATCCTGGCCCCTCCCAAGGGCTGGTTCGCTGGAGCCGGTTCACACTGGTTCGCTGGAACTGGTTCTTAAATTTAGAAACCCTTTTAGAACCGCTTGTCCCGTGAGGGACAACCGGTTCTAAAAGGGTTTCTAAATTTAACAACTGGCCAAAAGTGGCACCTTAGGCGCTGACTCCATGGGTGTTCCGGGGCTGGAGCAGCCACAGTGAAAATTTGGTGGGTACGGAGCACCCACTGGCAGCTCTCCGTCCTGCGCCCGGCCCCAGCTCCCCTTCGCTCCACCTCCTCCCCTGAATGCACCGCCCCGCTCTGCTTTTCCGCCCCCGACCCTGGCTTCCCGTGAATCAGCTGTTCGGCGGGAAGCCTGGGAGGACTGAGAAGCAAGCGGCGGCTTCGCGCTCGGGCCCAGGGTGGCGGAGGTGAGTTGGGGTGGGGAGCGGTTCCCCTGCACGCCCCCTGGGTTACCTGCTGTGGCGCGGGGGGCCCTCCTCGTGCCCCCCCCTGCCCCAGCTCACCTCCCCTCAGCCTCCTTGGGCCTGAGCGCGAAGCCGCTGCTTGCTTCTCAGCCCTCCCAGGCTTCCCACATGAACAGCTGATTCACGGGAAGCCGGGGTGGGGGGTGAAGAAGCAGAGCGGGGCAGCGCGTTCAGGGGAGGAGGCGGAGGCAGAGTGGAGGGGAGCTGGGGCCAGGCGCGGGGCAGGGAGCTGCCGGTGGGTGCTCTGCACCCACCAAATTTTCACCATGGGGGCTCCAGCCCCAGAGCACCCACGGAGTCGGTGCCTAAGGCGCCACTTTTGATGTGATCAGTGGGGGGGAGTGGCCGCTCCCCCTGCTCCCTCCCTAGCTATGCTACCCCATCCCTAGGAGGCAGAGGGACCTGCCGGATGCTTCCTGGGAGCTGCCCCAGGTAAGCACCATCGGGATTCCCCACCTCGTCCCCTGGTAGGTCCCTCTGGCTCTTAGGGGCGGGGCGGGTACCCACTACAGTGGCCCACGAGATCCTCCTGCCTGGTTCTGGGGGCAGTCAGGGGACAGGGGTGGATGGGGCAGGGGTTCTGGGGGGCATCAAGTAATGCAGGGGGTTGGATGGGGCAGGAGTCCTGGGGGGCAGGGGCAGGCCATGACCCCCTCAAGGGGTGAGGAGGGAACCGGCTGTTAAGATTTTGGCAGCTCATTACTGGCTACATCTCTCTCTCCTACTGCTGGGGTGACCAGACAT
This sequence comes from Eretmochelys imbricata, assembly GCF_965152235.1. NCBI lineage: Eukaryota > Metazoa > Chordata > Testudines > Cheloniidae > Eretmochelys > Eretmochelys imbricata. The sequence goes on from NC_135573.1 coordinate 258,760,911, forward strand.
CCCAATTTTATAGGGACAGTCCCGATTTTTGGGTCTTTTTCTTATATAGGCTCCTATTACCCCCAACCCCCTGTCCTGCTTTTTAACTCTTGCTGTCTGGTCCCCCTACCTACTGCTCCCAGGCTGGGATGCCACTTTTATAATATGTTATGCTGATGTTACCATGTCTAATGCATTCAATAGAGGTTTCTCCCCTCTTTCTCATTTGTATTTCCTCTCTTTGCCAATGTTAAGGTTCTATAGGTTAGTATATTGATGATTTTACCCCATTAACATATATGTCTTGTGGTCGGATGTTCCATCCAAAACCCTCCAGAAGTTGGTGTCTGTTCATGTTCTGTCGTTGGCTGATGTCATCATGGATAAAATTCCCCCCTACACCCTACTTCCAGTTCCCCAAAACTTATGATTTACCTGTTTATCTATGCCAATGTTCGAAGGCCTCAAGCCTCATGCTAACAGCTGAAGCCAATGTCTTACAGGATACAAGCCTGTAGTTTGCTTGCATTACTGCTGAATATAATAAGCAGAATATAATGCAAAGCAGTGAATATAACAGCGGTAAGCTGGCCCACTGGGCTACCTCTTAAAAGGTAAGGATAAGAATCTTCATAGCCCTCTGTCAAGGTTCCTTCCCCACTCTGAACTCTAGGGTACAGATGTGGGGACCTGCACGAAAGACCCCCTAAGCTTATTCTTACCAGCTTAGATTAAAAACTTCCTCAAGGTACAAACTTTGCTTTGTCCTTGAATCCTATGCTGCCACCACCCAGCGTGTTAAACAAAGAACAGGGGAAGAGCCCACTTGGAGATGTCTTCCCCCCAGAATATCCCCTCAAGCCCTACACCCCCTTTCCTGGGGAAGGCTTGATAAAAATTCTCACCAATTTGCATAGGTGAATGCAGACCCAAATCCTTGGATCTTAAGAACAATGAAAAAGCAATCAGGATCTTAAAAGAAGAATTTTAATTAAAGAAAAAGTAAAAGAATCACCTCTGTAAAATCAGGATGGTAAATACCTTACAGGGTAATCAGATTCAAAACATAGAGAATCCCTCTAGGCAAAACGTTAAGTTACAAAAAGACACAAAAAGAAGAATATACATTCCATTCAGCACAGCTATTTTACCAGCCATTAAACAAAAGAAAATCTAACGCATTTCTAGCTAGATTGCTTACTAACTTTTTTACAGGTTTCAGAGTAACAGCCGTGTTAGTCTGTATTCGCAAAAAGAAAAGGAGTCCTTGTGGCACCTTAGAGACTAACCAATTTATTTGAGCATGAGCTTTCGTGAGCTACAGCTCACTTCATCAGATGCATACCGTGGAAACTGCAGCAGACTTTATATATACACAGAGAATATGAAACAATACCTCCTCCCACCCCACTGTCCTGCTGGTAATAGCTTATCTAAAGTGAGCATCAGGTTAGGCCATTTCCAGCACAAATCCAGGTTTTCTCACCCTCCACCCCCCCCCCACAAATTCACTCTCCTGCTGGTAACTTTTTTACAGGAGTTCTGACCTGCATTCCTGATCTGTTCCCGGCAAAAGCATCACACAGACAGACAGACCCTTTGTTCCCTCCACCCCACTCCCCGCTCCAGCTTTGAAAGTATCTTGTCTCCTCATTGGTCATTTTGGGTCAGGTGCCAGCTAGGTTATCCTAGCTTCTTAACCCTTTATAGGTGAAAGGGTTTTGCCTCTGGCCAGGAGGGATTTTACAGTTCTGTATACAGAAAGGTGGTTACCCTTCCCTTTATATTTATGGGAGATGAAATCTTGCTGCAAATGAGGCTATGTTGCTGAATGCGCTATCACGTCTATCTCAGAGAGAATGCTAAAGAAAAAAAGAAAGAAGACCAGGGACACCTCCAACAGTCCTGACACAGGGAAAACTGGAAGGGACTACACAGGGAAAACTGGAAGGGACTACAAAACTAGGTCCATAGCCAGCAAAGTAAACTATATTATTGCAGCTACTTTCTGCACAGAAACCCCTCCAGCTAATAAACAAATTCAGCCTTTGTCCAGAAATAATAATTATTTATGACATAGTAAAATATTAATGGGAATACGGAATAAATGGACCAGCTCCCTCGGCTGTAGCTCTCTTGATTCTGATGGAGCTATGCCAGTTTACATGAACGGCGGATCTGACCTAATGACTGAATCTGTCATCACTACAGCATGTGAGTGACACAGGGTGGGAGTGAAAGGAAAAGTTCTTGAGCAGAAAATACCCTGTACTATCAGAAAGAACAAATCAACCGATACAACTCTATATACAGCAAGCTTTAATTTACAGGGGAATCCTGTTTATCCATACCGGTGGATTGCAGCAAATATGTTTGGCTAATTGGATAATCAGATATCTGGGAATCAATAGACCAAAGAAACGCACTGATGGTTCCTTAGACAAGGAGGTTTGTATCATGGGAGTTCAGATAACTGAAATGATACTTGATCTCTATGTCAAAAGGCGTTTGCAGGGGCTGCTGCTGAAGACTACAACTCCATAGTTTAAATAATAGAGTATCGCAAGCAGTCAACTCTGATTCCATTTGCTGCACAGGGTTTGCCTCTTGAATGCCCCACTTGCATGCCTTGTGTCTCAGATTGCCTCCATGTTTTGGGCAAGGGTAAGGTTTAGGCTTTATAACAATATCAATAACAAAATGTGCAGATCCAGGGAGGGAAAGGCAGAGAGGCCATTTGTATTCAGCACCAGATCACACAGGCAAACAGCTACAAACAAGGTGCATCACTGTGACGCTTGGATATTCCAGGGGAAACACAGAAACATACGAAAGCAATTAGCCTGCTAGTCCCTTGGGGGAAGAATATGTTAAAAGTCCTGCAGTCTGCTCTTTGCACTCTGCTAATCTGCTAATCCCAAATGCCTGGTTGATCAACCAGCACCTAGATAATGAACGGGATGACACAGACCTGGACACAGAGAGTAAACACCATGCTGGGGAACAGCATTCATTGGTTTGCTCTGTGGCAGCCACGGTCTGTCTGCTCATCCCACAAGCATGTTCGCTCACGCTTTCTTCTATGCAGCCCGTTATGCATGGAACAGCCTCGCCAAAGTAATCTGTAAAGTCACTACCCTGTCTTGCTTTGTGTTGTTCCCCAGTGTCAGAAACATGCGTTTGCAAGGTTTTCTGAGAATCTCTTGCTTGGTGCTTCAAGGTCGATGGATCTATTATGTGCTTCTCTTCTAAGGCTCTCTGAGTCTAAAAATAAAAGATAAGCAATAAACAAGAAAGGTTAAACAGACCTGGGGAACTCTGAACATAAATTCTGTCTGGAAGTAGAAATTATCACATCAGAGACGGAAGCCAAACTCAAACATCTTAATGGAACCAAATGGGGTGAAGAGGGGGAAGATAATTCCTTTAATATTCTTGGATAGAAATTAGTACATGAAATTGCAAGCCCAATACCGAGGATTTTTAATGAATATGTAAACTTGGGGGTTGTGCCCCATGACTGGAGAATTCCTCATATAGTACCTATAATTAAGAAAGAAAAAAAAAGTGATCCAGGCAACTAGAGGCCTGTTAGTTTGACGTTCATTGTATCAAGGTCTTATAACAAATTTTAAAGGAGAGAGTAAGACATAGAGGTAAATGGCAATTGGGATTAATACAACACAGTTTTACAAAAGATAGATCATGCCAGACCAAACAGATCTCTTTCTTTGAGAAGATAAAGGATTTTCTAGACAAAGGAAATGCAGTCGATCTAATCTATCTGGATTTCAGTAAGCATTTGATACAGTTCCAGATGGACATGATTAGTTAAATTGGAGACGATGAGGATTAATGTGAGAATCAAAAGGTGCATAAAGAACAGATTAAGGGGAGACTAGAACGGGTCATACCGAACGGTGAACTGCCAGGCGTGAGGGGGGCTACTAGTGAACTTCCTCACGGATCAGTCTTCGGCAGATCTTATTCAACATTTTCATTAATGATCATGCCTACATACAATATCGTACAAGAAGATTTGGAGAACCTTGAAAACAGAGTAATAGAAATGGGAAGAAATTTAATAATTTGAAGTGAAAGGTCATGTACTTAGGGACTAACAAATTGTAGTGTTATAAACTGAGGATTTACCAGTTGAAAGCGACAGAGGAGAAGACAGACCTGGATAAATTGGTTGATCACAGGATGATTATGAGCCAACAATGTTATGCAGCCCTGAAAAAGGCTAGTGCAATCCTCAGATGCATTAGGCAAAATATTTCCTGTAGAGATAGGCAAGTGTTATTACCATTGTACAAGGGAACTAGTGAGACCTTGTCCGGAATACTGTGAGCAGTTCTGGTCTCCCATGTTTAAGAAAGATGAATTCAAACTGGAACAGGTGCTGAGATGGGCTACTAGGATGATCAGAGGAATTGAGAACCTGGTTTATGAGAAGAGATTTAAGGCGTTTGGCTTGTTTAGCCTAACAAAATGAAGGCTCAGGAGAAATTTGATTGCTCTCTATAAATACAAGGGAGCGACAGGAGTTATTTTAGTTAAGGGCCAATGTTGGCACAAGAACAATGTATATAAACTGGCCATCAACAAGTTTAGGCTTGCAATTAGATGAAGATTTCTAATCATAAATGAAGTGAAGCTCTGGAACAGCCTTCCAAGGGGAGTAGTGTGGGTAAAAAACCTAACTTGTTTCAAGACTGAGCTTGATACTTTTATCGAGGGGATGGTATGATAAGGTTGCATATAATGGCACATGATCCACAACTGCTATTAGTAAAAAGAAAAGGAGTACTTGTGGCACCTTAGAGACTAACCAATTTATTTTAGCATGAGCTTTCGTGAGCTACAGCTCACTTCATCAGATACATACCGTGGAAACTGCAGCAGACTTTATATATACACAGAGAATATGAAACAATACCTCCTCCCACCCCACTGTCCTGCTGGTAATAGCTTATCTAAAGTAATCGTCAGGTTAGGCCATTTCCAGCACAAATCCAGGTTTTCTCACCCTCCACCCCCCCACACAAATTCACTCTCCTGCTGGTGATAGCCCATCCAAAGTGACAACTCTTTACACAATGTGCATGATAATGAAGTTAGGCCATTTCCTGCACAAATCCAGGTTCTCTCACTTCCTCACCCCCCTCCAAAAACCCACCCCCATACACACACAGACTCACTCTCCTGCTGGTAATAGCTCGTCCAAACTGACCACTCTCCAAGTTTAAATCCAAGTTAAACCAGAACATCGGGGGGGGGGGGGAGGAAAAAACAAGAGGAAATAGGCTACCTTGCATAATGACTTAGCCACTCCCAGTCTCTATTTAAGCCTAAATTAATAGTATCCAATTTGCAAATGAATTCCAATTCAGCAGTTTCTCGCTGGAGTCTGGATTTGAAGTTTTTTTGTTTTAAGATAGCGACCTTCATGTCTGTGATTGCGTGACCAGAGAGATTGAAGTGTTCTCCGACTGGTTTATGAATGTTATAATTCTTGACATCTGATTTGTGTCCATTTATTCTTTTACGTAGAGACTGTCCAGTTTGACCAATGTACATGGCAGAGGGGCATTGCTGGCACATGATGGCATAAATCACACTAAACTTTCTAAACTACTACATGCTACAAGGGGCCACAGCAATGGTTCCCTCAACCCACCTAGCAATATTGTTAACCTATCCAACTATACTCTCAGCCCAGCAGAAGCAGCTGTTCTATCTCGGGGCCTCTCCTTCTGCCCCTCCACCCCCATGAACATGATACAGTTCTGTGGTGACCTAGAATCCTATTTTCGACGTCTCCGACTCAAGGAATATTTCCAAAATACCTCTGAACAACATACTAATCCACAGAGGTCTCCCTACCAACACTACAGAAAGAAGGATTCTAGGTGGACTCCTCCTGAAGGTCGAAACAGCAGACTGGACTTCTACATAGAGTGCTTCCGCCGACGTGCACGGGCTGAAATTGTGGAAAAGCAGCATCACTTGCCCCATAACCTCAGCCATGCGGAACGCAATGCCATCCACAGCCTCAGAAACAACTCTGACATCATAATCAAAAAGGCTGACAAAGGAGGTGCTGTTGTCATCATGAATAGGTCGGAATATGAACAAGAGGCTGCTCGGCAGCTCTCCAACACGAGTTTCTACAAGCCATTACCCTATGATCCCACTGAGAGTTACCAAAAGCAACTACAGCATATGCTCAAGAAACTTCCTGAAAAAGCACAAGATCAAATCCGCACAGACACACCCCTGGAACCCCGACCTGGGATATTCTATCTACTACCCAAGATCCATAAACCTGGAACTCCTGGGCGCCCCATCATTTCAGGCATTGGCACCCTGACAGCAGGATTGTCTGGCTATGTAGACTCCCTCCTCAGGCCCTACGCTACCAGCACTCCCAGCTACCTTCGAGACACCACTGACTTCCTGAGGAAACTTCAATCCATCGGTGATCTTCCTGATAACACCATCCTGGCCACTATGGATGTAGAAGCCCTCTACACCAACATTCCACACAAAGATGGACTACAAGCCGTCAGGAACACTATCCCCGATAATGTCACGGCTAACCTGGTGGCTGAACTTTGTGACTTTGTCCTTACCCATAACTATTTCACATTTGGGGACAATGTATACCTTCAGATCAGCGGCACTGCTATGGGTACCCGCATGGCCCCACAGTATGCCAACATTTTTATGGCTGATTTAGAACAACGCTTCCTCAGCTCTCGTCCCCTAAAGCCCCTACTCTACTTGCGCTATATTGATGACATCTTCATCATCTGGACCCATGGAAAAGAAGCCCTTGAGGAATTCCACCATGATTTCAACAATTTCCATCCCACCATCAACCTCAGCCTGGTCCAGTCCACACAAGAGATCCACTTCCTGGACACTACAGTGCTAATAAACAATGGTCACATAAACACCACCCTATACCGGAAACCTACTGACCGCTATTCCTACCTGCATGCCTCCAGCTTTCACCCTGACCACACCACACGATCCATCGTCTACAGCCAAGCTCTGCGATACAACCGCATTTGCTCCAACCCCTCAGACAGAGACAAACACCTACAAGATCTCTGTCAAGCTTTCTTACAACTACAATACCCACCTGCGGAAGTAAAGAAACAGATTGATAGAGCCAGAAGAGTTCCCAGAAGTTACCTACTGCAGGACAGGCCTAACAAAGAAAATAACAGAACGCCACTAGCCGTCACCTTCAGCCCCCAACTAAAACCCCTCCAACGCATTATTAAGGATCTACAACCTATCCTAAAGGATGACCCAACACTCTCACAAATCTTGGGAGACAGGCCAGTCCTTGCCTACAGACAGCCCCGCAACCTGAAGCAAATACTCACCAACAACCACATACCACACAACAGAACCACTAACCCAGGAACTTATCCTTGCAACAAAGCCCGTTGCCAATTGTGCCCACATATCTATTCAGGGGACACCATCACAGGGCCTAATAACATCAGCCACACTATCAGAGGCTCGTTCACCTGCACATCCACCAATGTGATTTATGCCATCATGTGCCAGCAATGCCCCTCTGCCATGTACATTGGTCAAACTGGACAGTCTCTACGTAAAAGAATAAATGGACACAAATCAGATGTCAAGAATTATAACATTCATAAACCAGTCGGAGAACACTTCAATCTCTCTGGTCACGCAATCACAGACATGAAGGTCGCTATCTTAAAACAAAAAAACTTCAAATCCAGACTCCAGCGAGAAACTGCTGAATTGGAATTCATTTGCAAATTGGATACTATTAATTTAGGCTTAAATAGAGACTGGGAGTGGCTAAGTCATTATGCAAGGTAGCCTATTTCCTCTTGTTTTTTCCTCCCCCCCCCCCCGATGTTCTGGTTTAACTTGGATTTAAACTTGGAGAGTGGTCAGTTTGGACGAGCTATTACCAGCAGGAGAGTGAGTCTGTGTGTGTATGGGGGTGGGTTTTTGGAGGGGGGTGAGGAAGTGAGAGAACCTGGATTTGTGCAGGAAATGGCCTAACTTCATTATCATGCACATTGTGTAAAGAGTTGTCACTTTGGATGGGCTATCACCAGCAGGAGAGTGAATTTGTGTGGGGGGGTGGAGGGTGAGAAAACCTGGATTTGTGCTGGAAATGGCCTAACCTGACGATTACTTTAGATAAGCTATTACCAGCAGGACAGTGGGGTGGGAGGAGGTATTGTTTCATATTCTCTGTGTATATATAAAGTCTGCTGCAGTTTCCACGGTATGTATCTGATGAAGTGAGCTGTAGCTCACGAAAGCTCATGCTAAAATAAATTGGTTAGTCTCTAAGGTGCCACAAGTACTCCTTTTCTTTTTGCGAATACAGACTAACACGGCTGTTACTCTGAAACCTGCTATTAGTAAATATCTCCAATGGCCAAACATGGGACACTAGATGCAGAGGGCTCTGAGTTACTACAGAGAATTCTTTCCCAGGTGTCTGGCTGGTGGGTCTTGTCCACATGCTCAGGGTCTAACTGATCACCATATTTGGGGGCAGGAAGGAATTTCCCTCCAGGTCAGACAGATACCCTGTTTTTTTTTTTTTTTACCTTCCTTTGCAGCAGGGGAGACAGGTCTCTTCCTGGTTTGAACTAGAGTAAATGGTGGATTCTTTGTAATTTGCAGTCTTTAAATCAAGGTATGAAGACTTCAGTAACTCAGCCAGAGGTTATGGGCCTATTGCAGGAGTTGGGTGAGCTTCTGTGGCCTGAGATGTGCAGGAGGTCAGACTAGATGATCCTGATGGTCCCTTTTGGCCGTAAGGTCCATGAGTCTATGAGTTATTCATAGAAAAATGAAGACATTTCTGTGCTGTGTAGAATAAGCTCTATAAAGGCCTTGAAAAATCAAACTTGTAGTTGTTTGTCCTTGTGGTATTTGGTGTTCTGTCAGGGGGTCTAGAGGCAGGTAGGGAAGGAGGAGCTGAGATAGCTACATCACTGAAACTCATACAAGTAAGATTTTTCTCCACCAGTCTAGTGTTATTTGCCTTTTTCTATTCTTTCCAAAATACTTTGCTTGCTATCACTGCAGCAGCATGACTGAAGGGTGCATGGAATGGGCCACATGCATTGTGGGGGAGACTATATCTTCAAGGTTCAACTCTCCAGCTTCACCAGGAGCTGAGAAAGGGATTCGGCTCCCCAGAGGCAGAATCCCTCTTTGAACTTCCACTTGGCTTCCGATCGTCCCAACGGAGGCCTATGCCTAAATGGCACAATCTAGCCACCATGATCATTTACTACGTGCTGTGGTAGCACACAGGATGTGCTAGGCACCTTCCAAATATTCCAGAACAGAGACCCGAGAAGTTCACATTTTAGGCAAGCAGGCAGAGATTAGGGGAAGGGGAGCAAGAGGCAATTTATATACAGTTCACCTCCACTCATTGAAGTCTATTAACATCCATATTAACAAACCCATCAAAGGTTTAGCCCTTCTTCAGCTGTACAACCAGTCACGCAACCTTGATATTCCCATTTCCCTCTCTCGTGTGTGACAAAGACTATAATGAAAATGGCACAAAACGAATGAATATTCAAGACAGAGGAGCTGCAGCAAGGCCAGGAGAGTGTCCAGTACCCCTCATTACCATTTGAAGATTTATTAAAATCTTTGTAATCTTTAGGGATGAGCCAACTGCTCCAGATAAAATAAGAACCGATGCAAGACGCCCAAAACTTGATCTAAACTAAGGGCATTTTTAAGTGCAAAATAATATAGTTAATTTTTCCATTAATCTTTGGGCAGCTCTCATTATTTATGAGTCAATTGCAGTCGTGCCTGACTGTACTGTACATACAATTAACAAGATCTCGGGCTTTGCCACAAAGAGTTTACACTCTGCACTGGAAATTTACATAGGGCTGGCCCGGAAACAAGAAGTACATTTTGCAAAAATTGTGAGGTTTTGACATTTGGTTTCTTTCCTCACCAAGAAAAAGCTGAGACCTTCTGAAGTATTTTAAAGAGACCAAAAGACTAGCCCACCCCAAAATAGCCAATAACCCAGCAGTTAAGGCAGTCACCTGTAAGACCCGGGTTCAAGTCCCTCCTCTGAAACAGACTGGAACCTAGGTCTCCTCTGGGTCAGCTGAGTACCCTAACCACTGGGCTATTTCAGACTCTCTCTTGTTCTCATTTTGATCAGAAATTTCATCCTGGACCCAGGGAATGTTCATCGGACCCAACATATGTCCATGACAAGTTTTGGTTTCAGTGAAAAAAATTGTTTCATTAAAAAGTTCCTGACCAGCTCTACATTTACATGGCTAAAAGAATATGCAGGGTTATAATAGTTACTGATAACACACATTTTGGAAGCGATATCAAATCTCATGCTTCTGGTTTTAAACTGATTGCCAATGAGCAGGAATTAGTGGTGCTGGCCACTGTTGGAGGCAGTTTACTGGATTAGATGTGGCATTGGTCTGATCTAATATGGTAATTATATTCCTTTAGCACATTACATTCTGGTGTACTTCCTGGATTCTGCTGCCACCAGAAGCAGCTGAAGGATGTTCTGGTATTTCAAAAACGGCAGCAACCAGATGAGAAATCTCACAAGTATTTGGCTGTGCCCCCTGCTTTCTTGTATTGAGTGCTTTCAAGTTCTCCATAACATCCACCATGAAAGCAAGGTCTAGAAGCCATTCAGTGTCCTGTAATTTCGTGACAATTTTCTATTCCTGATCCAAGAAAAGTTCACAGATTCATAGATATTTAGGTCAGAAGGGACCATTATGATCATCTAGTCCGTCCACCTGCACAACGCAGGCCACAGAATTTCACCCACCCACTCCTGCGAAAAACCTCTCACCTATGTCTGAGCTATTGAAGTCCTCAAATCGTGGTTTAAAGACTTCAAGGAGTTGGGTCTCACCAGACAGTTCAAAAATGTGCTTCAACACAGGTCCCAGCTTAGCCATCAAACTTCAATGTGATACCGCAGTCCACAAAGAACGTCACACTCTCCCAAGAGTCAGGTGACTGGCTGGTGGCTGAGACCACTAGCTAAAATAAAATGTAGGTTTTAACTACCACATCCATCACAATTCATTTTCAAAAGTTTTACTACGGAGAACTTCTGGCTGTAAAATGCAGTGAAAAATTTGCTAAACTGCTGCTTATGGTTGACAGTCTGCAATCTGGCCTTCAGTTTTGTCACAACTCCCACTTCCTTGCCCGCTAGAGAGTGTGCTCCAGCTGTGGCCAGAATCACAACTCTTGTCCAGTCCACGTCCAATTTGTTCACAGCTTCCACCTAGTTGTTGAAGAGGTCATTTGCTGTTGGTGTTTCTCTCATCGGCACTAGTTTTACAAGCTCCTCTGCTACTCACATGTTCTCAGACTCCATAAATGAACACTGCGAGCTGAGACACGCCATTGACATCTGTGCTTTCATCAGTTGCAGTTGAAAAAGCAGCAAAGAATTTTTTTATCTCAGAGTGACAGTTCAAATTCTCAGCTATATACCATTGATCCTTTCAGCAATTGTGTTTCCTGAGAGGCTGATATCTGCAAACAGTTTACCGCTTATCTGGGCAGCTTTTAGCATGCAGTTTCCTCAAAAGTTCTCTCTCAGAAAATGGTTTCAATTACACAGGTATTTCATGGGCCATCACACAGCTCACCTTAACAGCAGCATCGCTCATATGACCAGTATTAGTAAATACCAATTGCTGCTTTTTTCAGACAATGTGGTAATTCAGCATGTTTAACTTCGTGTAACTTTCCTAGGTACTGATCACATTTCTGACCATGGTTTGCTTCATAGTGCCTTCGACTGTTGTAGTCTTTTATCACAGCTACCTTTTGCTTACAGATCAAGCATGTGGGTCTTTTCATTCATGGCCATAAAGAAATATAAAATTCCCCATTTCTCTTGAAATGCATGATACTCTTGATCTACCTTCCTCTTCTCATATAAAGGCATAATCGCCACTTGTCACAAGCTGAATAAAAGAAATGAGAGAAGGGAAGGATATCTCCCCCCCTTTCCTTTTTTGTTTTTTATTTAAAGGAGAGTTTGCTGGTTTACCGGCTGCAATCAACATTCACCCTTTGACTTATCTGAAGTTTCCTTTTCTTTGGCTTGCCAGGTTGGGGTATGTACTCTCCAGCTGGCAGCTAAGCATTCTTCAGTGCCATTTCCCCTTGCCTGGACACATGCCAGCTTCCACCAGATGTATACCTCTCCAACGTGTCTTAAATGCACCCAAGTTCATCTACGCCTGCACGTGAAGTTTTATTGGATGTCTGCGCTGGAGTCTAGACTACACTTGCAGCACACGCCAGTGTGTTGTACTCTAATTCCCACGTGCCCACCCTGCTGGCACGCACTAAGTGTTTCTCAGTGCACATTGATGTTGTCCAGTTTGAAATAGGACTGCATCAATGCACGCAGGCAGGGTCGACATGGGGGAGTTCGAGCACAACCCACTGGTGAGCTTTACAAATCACAGTTCCATAGTGCGGACTCCGGGGTTGTGTAGACAAGCCCAAAGATTCATGGGAAGCCCACAGGTTGGATGAAACAGTTCTGCAGGCCAGATCCGGCCTGCAGCCCGTACGTTGGACACCTCTGCTTTTGATGCAGAACTCTGATGGAGACCAAAGGTAGCACAGTAACATGGAGCAAATGCAGAATATGCAACAGGAATCTGTAGTGCAGATCAGGGAGGAGAGTGGGAGGCATGAGAGACTCTAGTTAGCTGGCTGGGTGGTATTTATTGGGGTTTAAAGGCTTGCTATAATTATGGTGTCCAGTAGCTGCCTGGATTGGGTGTTAGATATGCCTGGGACAGAAAATACAAGTCACTTCCAGTATGTGTGTGATTAATCATTTATACCACAGCAGTGCCTCTGGGTCCCAACACAGTCGGGGCACTGCTTTGCTAGGTACTGTAGGTGCACATGGTAAGTGACAGTCCTGCCTTGAAGAGCTTACAATTTCAATAGATAAGCCAAAGCAAGGGTGGCAGGACAATCAGAGAGGGGAAGTGACTTGTCCAAGGGCACACATGGATTGGCGCAGAATTGAGAATAGAACCACAGACTTCAGCCCCCAACCCAAGGCTTTATTCACTAGACTATGCTGCTTTGCAGGGCTAGAGACATGTAAAATATCACTCCCTACCAGCAGTCATTGTTTACACCATTGATACTGGCATACATGACAGGTCCTGGCAAGCCCCCACCACTAGACCTCCTGGAAGGTTTGTTCTACATCCAATTCTCAGGGTCTTCCTGTTATTTGTGGACTCTGCTATCAAACTGTAACCCATTTACTCCTATATACATTGAGGCATCCCCGCCACAAGGACACTACCAAAACTTGAGGTCCTCTTCAAAATGCTCCCTAGCGCCTCTCCCAGCCTAACCCCTTCCTTAAGCTTCCCCCTTCTGGATCCTTTTCCTCTTCTAGGGCCCCCTCTTGCCCTTTAGGACATGCCGTCTCTGAGCCCCACATATTCCCCCTGGCCCAGACACCCACACCTGTCTCTGAGCCAAGCATCGGTGCATGGGGGTCACCATCTGGAATGAGTGTGTGGGGACTTACTCCATTCCTTTTCTTTTCCTGGACAGCAGATATTTACTTTCTTTTTGGTGTGGTCTGAGGGAATCCTGAAGCATGCTGGTCTTACTCTGAAATAGGATACATGTTGACGAAAGACAGCTATTTCTTGGATGCTTGGGTATCAAATGAGTTATTAAAGGAGTTTTCTTTGGGAAAAGTTAAGAGGTCAGATGTCTAATTTTGAAATCAACGGCCTTAAAGTTAGGCGCATGCTTAAATACCTGGCTGAATTGGGGCCCAGAGGAGTTACCCAAACTATACAGTCATTGCCAAAAGGGTGTTGTTGAAGTTTATACGTTGGCTTCGCAGAATTCAATTTTAATGTTTATATAATCTCAATGGATCACATCAACAGTTATTTTTAAACTTTTTTTTTAATTTAAATTTTCACAGTTGCAGTAAATAATGGGATATAGGTCAATTGGGGGGAGGAGAAGGTGTGCCAGACAGTAATTATTTAATGAGAGTAGATGTTGAGATTCAATAAGTTAAAGCTTTATAACTGTTAAGGCATACATTGTCGACATCACATGTCAAAATATACATGGCAAATATCCTTAAATCAAACTCTAGTCCTCAAGCAGCATTTTTCTTATTTTGCCTATCTGTAAATTTAAATTATTGATGGAAATATTTTTTTCAAGCCTATTTATACCAAAGCTGATATACTATTAACCATCCTGGGTGTTCCCGTTGCAGCAGAAACTCCCTACTATAGGAGTATGCCCCAATGTTGGAGTTTTTATATTTAGGAAGGGGGCAGAGGATGAACCCGACTCCAATTTCTGGTGTTCTAGGAAACAAAGTCAATGGAGCTCCGCCGATTTACACTGAATGAGGATATGGCCTTTGAGATATTGCTAGCCTCTAATTTAGAAGCATTGCTCTCAACCCCCTGCTGGAACAACAGCTTATACTGTTGTAACCCAGGCCTGCTTGGTGTGGTACTCTGTCCTCCTTTAGTGGCAGTTAGAGATTAATGAGTCTGCTACAGCCTCGGCTCAGAGAGCGGCATCTTTTAGCTCACACAGTACAGTCTCATGCATTAAGCTCCAAAGGTCCCCGGTTTGATCCTGGCCGACAACCAGGTTTTTTCAGCATTACCGTGTCTCAGTGGGGGAAACCAAGGCAAAATACGTAATACTAACCCAGGAATAACCTGCTGTATGACCCTCAGTTTAACAGAACTGACAAGATCAAAGCCAGTGCATGACTAAAAGCAATTCCGATGGCAGGCTGACATTTCAGCTTTACATTTGTTCCCAATGATACACCTATCCAGGATTTATTGAGCAGTTCCAGCCCTCACTGGCCTTGGTCTTTTCTCAGGTTGCCTTTGATGACCCTTTGTTATTTTGTCATTCTGTACCAGCACCTCTCTGAGTAACAATGTTCCCAGAGGCCTCCATCAGAAATCCACAGACGGTCTGGGACCTAGAGTATGATTCAAGCTACCACTCCACCAGGCAGCCTTCTCTTTAAAGTGGGCAGCGGGTCAGGACGGGCCCTGGTTTTTTTTTTTACATTAAACTTGATCATTATTTCAAATCCACCAGCATACTTAATGGGATCTATCTGCCTTGTAGCTGGTGCACACTAAGTGACAAGACAATCTAAGGAGAGGGCAATAAAAAGGCTGCCGAATACAGGAATGCAAAGGAGCATCCAAATGATGAAGAAGGGAGTTAAAGGCTACTATAAAAGATGTTGAGGGAGATGTTAAATGAATGAGATCACACGAAAAACCAGTCTGAGCAACAATTCATCACAGTTTTGGGCAAAGTACTTCAATACAGAATTAGCACCCTGTTTCACTAATTGACTATCTTCTCTCTCTTTCATTTTGATCATCCCTACATTCACAGCTTCATCAAATGGATGCTGTTCAGTTAAAAATATATACATTTTGTTACCTGTGACACTAATAATACCTTTAAATGATTAAAGCTGATTTAAAAAAAATCTAATTTGTTTTTCACCTTTTTTGTGTTGTTTCACTTTTTGTATTTAACTCAGTTTGAACAACACTACTCATGTGACCTGTTCTTCGTGGAACATACTATTGTGTTTGTGTTCCCAGTCTTACAGGGAAATTTTTAAATTTAAAATAAAAATGCACCGATTTTTTTTAAAAAAAAAGATCATAAAAATACTGTTATTCATATTGGGTTTGGCAGAACCCTTTTGTTTGAAAACTTCATTTTGAAGCTAAGCTACTTGCAAGTGCCCCGTAAAGTTTCTGTCTGGACACACATTCCTAGAACTAATTTCCCTGTTTTCTTAAAAAAATCAATGATCATTGAAATCACAGCAGTGCAGATGGGTAAAGAAAAGAAACAAAAATCTATCTATAGGTGTATCTTAATGGAAGGGGCAATTTTACACTGGTGACCTACTATATACACGCAGCAAGAATTTCTGAAACTACTCTGAGAATATTACCAACCACCATATGGCTTCATAGAATCATAGAATATCAGGGTTGGAAGGGACCTCAGGAGGTCATCTAGTCCAACCCCCTGCTCAAAGCAGGACCAATCCCCAACTAAATCATCCCAGCCAGGGCTTTGTCAAGCCTGACCTTAAAAATATCTAAGGAAGGAGATTCCACCACCTTCATAATAGATTAAACTAATTCATTCAGTAAACATCCTTAGAGAAACAATGAAGGACTTGTTTAGACTTTAAATGTAAACATGCCCCAATGTATTAGGTCCCTTGGGAGCTGCTATCTGAGTCAGTATCATGCAACTGTAAGATCCTTGGTAAATACTTGAAATATTCATGAAGTGTCTGGCTAAGGTGCCTTGTGACAGGCTGTCAGGGTTCCTTCCCTTCTCTGAACTCTAGGGTACAGATGTGGGGACCCGCATGAAAGACCTCCTAAGCTTATTCTTACCAGCTTAGGTTAAAAACTTCCCCAAGGTACAAACTCTGCCTTGTCCTTGAACCGTATGCTGCCACCACCAAGCGTTTTAAACAAAGAAGAGGGAAAGAGACCACTTGGAGACGTCTTCCCCTCCCCCCCCCAAATATCCCCCCCAAGCCCTACACACCTCTTTTCCTGCGGGGGGGGGGGGGGCGGGCTTGAGAATAATATCCTAACCAATTGGTTATAAAATCATCAAAGACCTAAACCCCTGGATCTTGGAGTAATGGAAAAATCAGTCAGGCTCTTAAAAGAAGGATTTTATTAAAAAAAAAGAAAGGTAAAAATCATCTCTGTAAAATCAGGATGGAAAATACTTTACAGGGTATTCAGATTCAAAACACAGAGGATCCCCCTCTGAGCAAAACCTTAAAGTTGCAGAATACAGGGATAAACCTCCCTCTTAACACAGGAAAAATTCACATCAAACAAAAGATAAACTAATCCGCCTTGCTTGGCTTACCCATACTGGTTGCAATATTGGAGACTTGCATTGGGATGGAGAGGATGGATTTCTGTCTGGCCTCTCTCAGTCCCAAGAGAGAACCACGTAAACAAAGAGCACAAACAAAAGCCTTCCTCTCCCCTTCCAAGATTTGAAAGTATCTTGTCCCCTTATTGGTCCTTTGGGTCAGGTGCCAGCCAGGTTAGCTGAGCTTCTTAACCCTTTACTGGTAACAGGATGTTGCCTCTGGCCAGGAGGGATTTTATAGCACTGTATACAGAAAGGGTGGTCACCCTCCCCTTTACATTTATGACACGGGCCTCTTCTGTTTTCCCCACAAACTCACAATTACCTCTGTCTGATGTGGTCCTCTGAGGACAGCTCTAAATGGCTCTGATATGTCCCACTCCTACTTTAGCTCCTCACAGACCATCTGCATTTCAGAGGGGAGCTCTGCTGCTCTGGCTGCCTTTCCAATGCCTTAGTACAGAAAAACCACTACTAGCATTGGTAGTGAGTTAAACACTTTAAGGTATTAAAGTGAAAGGTCTTTTAGTTTAATGGCCCTTGAGGTTCCTTGTCTTCCTGCACCTCTTTGTAAGTTCCCATGACTAATCTGGATAACAACAAACCCTTCCCAAAAATCCACGCGAGGGCAGATTCAATAAAAGAGTAGCCTGTTTGCTAACATTTTAATAGAAATAACCATACTGTCACTTAAAAAGCCAGCATCCACTTTAATGTCTCGCATATGCAAATTTGTAGATCTTTCACTCAATTCCTCCTTTTTCCTACAGGTGGCACCAAACATTCTTTTCTTAGATATTCTTCCGTAAAAGGGTCCTGTGTTGTTTTCATTCACAAAACAGTGCTCACAAAGTTCACAAAGCATACAAATAGATGACCATGGTGAGAAATAAAACCAGACCATAAACTTTGTTTGGCCTAGTGGTACTGGACTGGGAGGCAAAAGATCTGGAGCTCCGCCATTCAGCAGCTGTGGGGTCTTGTGCAAGTCGTTTTAATCTCTCTGTGCCTCAGTTTCTCCTCCCGCCCTCTCTCTCTTGTGTATCAAGAATGTACGTTCTTCCGGGCAGCAACTATCTCTTACCACATGTTTCTCCACTTGTACAAATGGGCCCCAATCTCAGATGAGGCCTCCATGTGCTTGTAATGGAGGGGGCGGGCGGGGACTCACTGCCAGAGCATGTCCTGGTGTCACTGAGTGGCGTTGCAGGGGTCTGTGTCTCTAGCATCCGCGATTCCCCCCGTTCTGGTTCTAGGGAAGTCCGAATGGCTAAAGCTGGCACAAGTAGAAGCAGTAGGGTAGCCGTGACAGCCCAGGCCGCGGCAGCGATGGCGTGGCTTAGCCAACCCAAGTACGCAACCACCAGTTTCAGTTGAGTTTGTATGGGCACAGCTAAGCAGCTGCTAACTGGGCTCCCGCAGCTACACTGCTGTTTCTACTTGTGCTAGCTCAATGAATACACGTGTATGAGCAGGGGAAATCACACCCCTAGCTCACAGTGTAGGCTGGGACACAAGTAAGCCACAGGTGGGGAAGGCCCTACTTCCCCTTTAAAGGGCCAGTCCCTTGGCGACAGTGCAACTGTAGTGCGAATAATAATTGCTTTGCAATGGGCTTCCTGAATATGTTTAAGTAACAGAAAGATCCAGGTGATTTAATCAACTGGAGCTGGTCAGAGGACAAAAGATTCTTCAGAAGTTTCAAAGGGTGTTAGAGTTCGAATGACTGATAGGAAAAAGCCCAGCAGAGCTAGCCTGACCAATAAGGAAGGTCCTCAGCGAGATGCTTGCCCCAAAAGCAGTACGAGAGGAGAGATGCCATCTTGGGAGGTGGCTGGAGCCAACCCCTGGAAGAGTAGGACATGCGGTGGATGAGATGGTGAGCCCTAGGCCTACATGCAGGGTTCTCCCTGAGACCTGACCTCTGGGTGCCTGGAAGTAGTATTCCTCAGCTTGTTCCTTTCTCTGTTCAAGGTAACGCCCAGTGTATAGAATTGTGTTGGAAAAATCCCCCACCCCATCAGGCTGAGTTAGTCCTTCAGCTCCCTAAATAAATCCGTTGCCAAGTGGCCAGTACTGCTCTTGCTGCTAGTTCAGGTCGGCCCTCCAGCTGCAATTGTATCTGAGCTCTACAGTAGGAGTTCAGGATTTAGGAGTTTTAGGATTGTTATTATAATCTGCACCTGATCCCTGTGACCCTTGTGGTGAGGAGGTCATCTCAGGAACAGAAGCAGCCTGATTCCTGCAGGAAGAGGACACCTGCCAACTGAAACGGTCAGCCTCCCTGTAGTTGCTGAGGTGTCCAGATGCAGCTCTGCATCTGAGGATCATTGGCGGAGTTGTGAGTGCCTCATCTTTCAGTTAGATAGTCAGGGAAATCGTTTGGGAGACCCCCCCTATTTCCCAGACTGTGCCCTGAAGCCAGTGGGTAAGGATTTGGAGATTTTATTACCAACCGTCTATCAAACCTTTCAGAGGGACTTACCATCTTATCCCACATGAGAGTCTTTTGGCTGTGTTGAACCAAGTCAGCCAAATTGCTTATCGGTGTTGTAGAAGATATCGTTTTCACAGGTCATCAAGAGCCCACATGGAGTACACGTACCAAGGGGACACTGAATTTTATTCCTGCTATATCAGGTCCCAGGACTGGGACTTTTGAGGAAAGTCATTGATATCATTAGCCGGGGAAGGACCCAGCCTACTGGTGACCATGAGAGTAATGGTTTGCCCTGATATATCATATTTAACTTCCTATTTAATACAATTACTCTGTTCATAATATTGTGCGTGTTCATGTTATTCTTTGGGAGTCTCCAACTATCTGGCAAGTAACTCTGAGTTACTCTGTGGCTAGAATTTTCCATCCAAGCTGCCCTGGTGATCTCACCAGAAGGTCGTGAAGGGGGTGGAGACACAGCCGAGTCAATTTATCTGGGAAGAGGATGAGGGAATTACACCCTGATCCAGATGAACCCAGGCCTCTCCCGTAAAGAGGCTGGTGTTAAAAGAGGTATCCAGGTGGACTGGGACACTACACAATAAACTGGAAAGATTTCAGCCAAAACCGTGAAAAACTAAAGTTTTCAGCTGAAGTTTTTTAAGACAGACACTTTGTGCAAAAGTTTCATTTAGTTGAAAACCCAATTTTCTTTTGAAAACCAGTGTTGATGCCCAATTTTCTACCAACTCCCTTGCAGAGGGGCAAAGCCAGCTTGGGAAAAAAATAAACAAACATACCTTGGCTAATATGTGGAATGGAGCTTGAAGGTTGAGAAATGTTTTGGTTTTCCACTTCCGAGTACTCTCCAGAAGCAGAAGCGCTTAAATAACACAGGAAAAGCTGTTTCCCAATTTCTTCAGCCTTGACTGGAAGCAAGAGAGAACCTGTTCCTAATGAGATTTCCAGCCACTTTTTTTGCAGACTCAGGATAAATTTCCAAATGCTTAGTTGACCTGTATGATCCTAAACTCCCAATCTTTTGCGCCACACCGTTTATAATCCCTCCAACACAGATTTAAACAAACCAAAAAAGATGCATTTATGACATACAAAAGAGCCTGATGAGGTTTGTGGACTTAAATTCATAGAATTTTTGCAAAAACAACAAGGAGTCCTTGTGGCACCTTAGAGACTAACAAAGTTATTTGGGCATACGCTTTCGTGGGCTAAAACTCACTTCATCAGATGCATGCACTGAAAAATATAATAGGCAAGTATATACATTAAAGCACGTGAAAAGATGGGATTTTTGGTTTCCCTGTTCCTTGACAAGACCAGGACGTGTTGTATGGAAGACTTATTAAAGTGATGGAAGGAGATAGTTCTCGAGCTCTGTATGGAAGCAAATGGGGTGACTTCAGTGGGAGAAAATTTGGGCCAGATCTGAGCACTTTTGAAAATCCTACTCCTTGAGTCTTTTCTCTCTCTGCTACTACAACATTAATGACCTTCTGTTGAAACCCCTGCTGAGAGCGAGAGCTTTTAGGATTCTAGATCCTACCTCATACCTCCTTCCATGCTTTCTGAAAGGTTTCTGACCTAAACCCCTATATTCTGCTTATTTTTAGTTTCTGCATCTTTCCATCACAAGCTGTGCAGCCAGCACCAAATGGGGAAGCATAATATTTTTCTGTGTTTCTGGTCTGATTTACATCTGGGAGGAGCGGGTGTCTATTGTATTTTTCACTCTCCTGATTGTATTTGGATTCTTCTCTGTGCTCCTTTATAGATTTATTGTTATTAAAATTAAGCTTAGTGGCTTTGAAGATAATCTGATTCCATCTGCCGATCACATGCATACAGTCACAGTCACTGATATTTTATTTTCCAGGATTTACATCTGTGCCCCATGCTTTCTCCCACGTCATTTCTCTGCTAAGACAAGGACATATGCCAGGAATAAGGAGCTCCAGGCCATGAGGTCACATGATGCACCGTGCTGATAAATTAAGTTACTTCAGCTGAAGTTTGTACAAAGAAAGGCACGTGGGAACACGATCGACTGGTTTTTCTCATCAGCTCTGGTTACATACATTTATAGAAACTTGATTCGATAGATCAGATTTCCCAACCCAACAGGCATCAGGTCTTGAACCCAGATTTGACAATGGGGAGGATGTAACAATAGCATAATCCTTTTCAGCTCACATATTACCCAATAAGATGTAGACAAGGTCTGCTTGATTTGTCTCAGTATAGGCTGGAAAGAAGAATACCCTCCCACCAAGATGAAGTATATGTCTGTAGTGCCTACATGCCTCAACCAGTGCTGGGACCGATTGTGCTAGGTGCTGTACAATTATATACTAATTGACAATCCCTGTGCCAAAGACCTCATACACAGATTACAGGTTACTTCCAAACAAAGCAGACTATATGTGAATAAGGTAATTGATGCCTTCACTTCACAGAAACACATAGCATCTTGTGGCATCTCCATTGTCAACAGCATCACTTGCTCTATTTTCTTTGTAAGTCCAGGCTTTGATCCTGCAAATCCTTGCACAGTATGCAGCATTGAGAACAAAGCAATTGTGCTCCTTTGCAAGTGTTAGTGATGCCAGAGGTGGGTGTGAATAACTGAGGTACACCTGTGTGCATGGAGACCATTTTCTTGGAGCAGTGCAAAGCACTTGCAACAAAACCCAACTCTCTACAGCATCCGCTTGGTTTCAGGGTCTGTCGCAAACAAAGCTCCGAGCAGGCTCACCGGAAGCTCTGCTAACGTGCATGGTATTTTCAAGGGAGCCTCAGCCAATATGTGAATTTGTACTAAAGTAATTTGAACTTTACTGCATCACATCATTTTAGTTGCAAACCTACTTGAAACTCCCCTGTTTAGACTGAATATTTCTTTGAGACGTTGGGCTTGTTTGGAGCTGAAACTCAAAGCCATATTCAGGAGTATCAACTCCCTCAGATCAAAATCAAAGAAATATTTGCATGAATCCCACAAACTACTTATTTCCTCGTGGCCCTCCACTTTACTTAGACACATACCGGATACCATTTTTCTTGATACACTACATCATCCAGGGTGTATGGAGAGGCCAAACTGAAAAATAACTGGAGACCTCTTTGATCCACAAAAGGATTAGCAGTGAGTGGGGACTTAATTTCTAAATACGTGCAGACAGTTAGACTCCCAGACCCACCATGTTATGCTTCTGGAGGCATTTATAAATCAGTGCTTCTGCAATGAGGTTGTGCACATTGATTCGCAGTGAGAAACCAACGGGTGGCCTGCTCCACTTCCCAGCTGACAGATGTTTGCCTGGTGGTATCAGATCACATTCCCTAGCAGGCCAGGGGCTATGTAGCATGTTTCCAGATTAAACAACCGATTTGCCAGTCACCTTAGATGCATTTCAGTGTGTTCAGAAGAACATCCATGTTTGCCCCCCAAAATCAGGATTACCTGATATACTGTAGCAATTCCACACAGAACTAGATATGAATCATCTACTTTCAGCAGATCCTGGACTAATGACCAACATGTACAAAGTGTTTGTTTTAATCAAACAAGTGGAGGGTGGAGGAGAAAAGAATACAGTCAGCTCTGCGATTATACAGTACATGCAAGATAAATATTGTCACTGTTCAGTACACTTTGTCCCCTAGCAAAGCGAGCCCCGCATGCATAACAACTTTCTGCAGAAGCCCACATTAAAACAGAAGGCTGTTGAATAAATAGTTACTAAATACACTGGTGATTTCATGCTGGTACACTCCATGGAACACCATTCCTTTGAGAGCACTTCAAAAGCCTGAATCTGCCATACAAGATGAGCTTAGCACAGCTAAGGCTTACATTATGAGGGATTTCAAACAATCTGATCATTCATAGTCTTTCCCTGGAGACAGCACCTTGATGCGGTAGGGAGAGGGTTACATGTTCCAGTGACCCTGAGAGTTCTGCCAATGGGAGTTTTAATTCCACCCAAGCCACGCAGGTCAAAGTGCAGGGACCAGGTGAAAAGCTGGTCCCTCAGGTTGGGGGTTGAGTGATAGAGCTAAGTGACAGAAACACAACAAGGCAGCCACTCAGACAAAGAGCAAATAGACAGGGATGGCAAGGGCCTTATTTGTGCCCTAAATGATGTCTGCAAGCATGAGGAGGATTCATATTCGGACAGTTACAAGGTGAACTTAAAGGCATCTTTATGTGCTTGCTCCTCAATTCAAAGTTTTGCGTTTCCTTGGAAACATCATTGCCAGCTGGAGAGAACAGGAAGCTGGACACTTTACAATGCTGTTGTTTCTATCGATGCCCAAGAATGCTGAACTTGGGTGAAGGAGGAATGGCTTTTTAAAAGCTCAGGCTGTTGATTGTGGCTGGGGAGCATAGAGATCCTCTATGGGTGTTGGAGGAGCGGGAAGCAAAGGTGCCGTAACATCATCATGGTCGCTCCCTGATCTATGACCATCTACGTGTTCCTCCAGTCCTCTGCACACCAGTGGCCACAAGGGATATGGCAGCTGGGGATCAGTGGGTACAGGGGAGCCCTACCCCCCCCCCTTTGCAACAGCCTCTACATCAGGACGAGTGTATCATCTGAGTGACTACACCAGCCCTATGCCCTGGGCTGGCCAGGCCAGATTTAAAGTTGTTTTGTTCCAGCAGTACAGGCTGAGGGACAACAGAGCATGGGAGACTCTGGCTCTTAATTTGTAACTTTCAAACGTAAAGATTTTAGGATGGTTTAAAGTTTGTAACTATCTATATTCCTTTTATGAACTGGGATAACCCAGTAGGGCCCAATCCAAAATCCATGGATGTCTTTATGTTGATTTCAGCAATTGTTGGATCCTTCCACTAAAAAAAAGGGGGCCCTCTCAAATCCTTCAACAGTGAAAGCTAAACCATCACTCAATTTTCGGCAGGATTAAATATTCAACCCTTTGAGGATAAAAAGCTCATTGTCATGAAGGCTTGCTTTCTGAGGCCTGATTTGTATTATTACATTATTATTTATCTTGCAGACAGGCCCAAACAGAGATCAGGGCCCCCTACTGCTGGGACCCCTACAAATATGTAGTAAGGAGCCAGTCCCTGCCCCCAGAGAGTTTACCATTTTGGTTCACGACAGGTGGATGAAATAAACACATGGGTGGAGGTATGGGTGAAGGAGGGGTGAAAGCACCCTAGTTAAGAGAAGGAGCCCTTCAGCACTCAAGGATGTAGCATCTCATTGTTTTCCTTCCTTAGAGTAGTGAAATATCAGGGGAGCTTCTTCATCATGCCCAGTTACCATTGGCTCATTCAAAGTGTTTTCATGTTTATTTTTCGATAGAAGCAGAGATTTTAAAGGGAAAAGGGAAGGTCAGAAATCCTTTCCTGCAGAGATGGAGATGTCTGCAGCCCAGCTGAATAGCATTCAAACCTCACACTGGGTATTTATTTAGCCAGCAATTGAGAATCGCAGGATCTTTCCATACGTCCTCATGGTTGGCAAAGAGCTGAGACTCGCAGTCTGAGTGAATTGCTATTTTAATTCGCTTCCAGTCATGATGGTATTGTAAAAATGAGGGCATGAACCCACCCGTTAATGCTCAGGGAAAGCTCCCATTGGCTTAGCACACCCCCTGGCTTGAAATAAACCAGAAGATCTAGTGTTAGTTTAGACTATATGTGGGGAAGTGAATGGAGAAAACTCTTAGGACCAGAATCCCTGGGTGCATCAGAGCAGATTGTGATGCACCTGGGGACTGGGATGGGGGGAGGTATCCACAGGTGGTTTTATGATATCTTTTCTCATCCACTCCCAACTCCTTGGGGCTGCTGGAAGGCAAATGGACTCCTAGGGCAAGTTAAAGCAGCCTCCTATAGAGCTGGCTGGAGAATCTTCAATGGAACAATATCCAGTTGAAATGTGAAGTTCTGGCCAAATCAACACACTATGGGAAATTGGGCCAATTTTGTCAGAATTTCATCTCTGAAGAAAACTGGGGGGAAAAGTTCCAAGAATGTCAAAACATCCCATTTGGACATTTTCTGAACAAAACATGTTGTTTTGAAATGACATTTTGTGTTGCTGTATATATATTTCCAATCATATTATTGGAATACAAAATAATAATTTTAAAAATCACAATAAAAATGAAATGTTTCAATTGACCCAAAATGGAGGGAAGTGCAGGGGACAAAACTGAGTGAGTGGTGCCTGATGCCCGCGGGTCATGATGCTGCTGAGGTGTGGCCTGTGGCCTCATTATCATGATGGGGAGGCTGCAGGGTCAAAATTGAGTGAGCAGCGCTGCAACCCCCAAGCACCAGGTCACAATGCCACTCACTCAGTTTGGCCCTGCCACCTCCCCATTGTGATGGAGTGACCACAGGGCCAAATCTGAGAGGCGCTGTGACCTCCACACACCATGTCACAACATCATTCACTCCATACATCACTCAATTCCCTCCCCTGCCACCATTATGATGGAGGGGACAAACCTGAGCAAGCAGTGGGGCAGTCAGTAATGCTCCTCCTCATTCTACTGTTGAGAGGGACCAGTCCTGGTGACTTGGTGCCCTGCCAACAGTACTCACCATGCATAACACACATATAGCTCCAGGCGCTGCTGGGAGTGAGACAAGGATGCACGCTATGGCAAATTTTGTTCAACTTGGTACTGGAAGCAGTAATGGCTGTAGCACCAAGAGATGAAACAGGAGGAGTCATGTTATGTGGGAGGAGAGTGAATAACCTTAGATTTGCAGATGATATTGACCAAGCAGGATTTACAGAAAATAACGGACAAAGGTAGATAGGAAGCAGAAAAATTCTGATTGACAATCAGTATGGAGAAGGCAAAAATTAGGTCAGTCGGAAGACAAGAGGAAGAGCTAAAGACCAAAGTTGGAGACAAAGAAGTAAAACGTGGAAAAATGTGTGTACCTTGGAGGATTAATATTGAAGCATAGCAATTGTGACGATGACATAAGCAGTATTGGATTAGCAGCTCCTATATTTGGAAAAGTCTGCAAGATCTGGAAATCTAAACCCATATTGATAAAAACGAAATCAGCACGTATGAGGCAATTGTCATGCTGATAATCCTGTATGAGTTGTAATGTTGGAGCATGAGGAAAGCCAACGAACAGAAGATATTGATGGCTGAAACGAACAGCTAAGGGAAATACTGAGAGGTTCAAGATCGCAGACAATGAAAAAGGGACCCAAAACCAGCTAGGGCAAGAAATGACACTTTTGTTATAGACAAGTCGAAAAAGATGACTGAAAAGGTTTGGACATGTGTCAAAAAGGGATCTGAAAATGTCACCAGGCATGGTGAGACGCTCTAGAGTGCAAGGAACTAGAAACAGAGGAAGGCCCATGAAGTGCTGGATAGACACAGTGAGGAAGGACATACAACAAAAAGGTTTAAAGATGAACAAAGCTGTGAAGCTGGTAGAAGACAAAGTGGTGGAAAGACTTCATTGAACCCCATTGTTGCTGCTGAGCTCATAGATGGGAATCAAAGAAGAAAGAATTACGGCCTATAATAAGAAAAATTCAAACATATGTTTTAAATGTACTGTTCCATTATGCAATACAATAATCCACCTGCACTGTTGTAATAATACAGTTAAATAGCTAGCCTCAATTGTAAGGCATTCTGGCTAGCCCAGCCGTTGATTAAGCTATTACTTACCTATGCTTTATTTACTATATGAAACCAAAGGACATCCATTAATGTATTGTGAAATTGTTATTTGATTGGCTTGATAAAAACCTAACTATATTAGACTGCTCATTAAAAAGATCCAGACTTGGATAACAAAGTATTAACTTTCAGAAATTAAATCAGACATATAAAGTATCTGCCAAGCTAATTCCTTGTTAGAGTGTGTCTGCCTCTGAGGCCCAAGATTATTTTAAAAAAGCAATGAACAATTATTCCATTTTATACTGAAAATTGAGATGAGTAATTTCATGTTTATTAATTAATGTGATTCTATAGGACTCCTGTCCCCAGGTTATTCCTTGGTAAGCAGGGATGACGTTTGGTGTCAGGGTGGGATATCCCTGAGTGGGGAGACAAGAAAGGAGATGGAGACCAGAAGTCAGAGGTTACTGAGGGCTCAGGAGATTGTGGGGATACAGGATCTCAGTCTAGAGGAACCGCATACACTACACAGGGGAGAGAGGGCAGGAGAAAGGGTGAGTGGAGAAGAAATCTCAGGAAAAGAAAGAGAGACTGGCTACTCCTGCATTGCATTTCAAATTAGTTTGGGCAGGAAATCATCTCCTCTCAGACTCAAGGAATCATTTCCTAACTTGAGCATCCTCTGCCAGCAATTTTGGAGTCATCAGGAAAAGAGGGACAAAGAGATGGAGGCTGAATTTGGGAAGCTACAGTCCCTGTTTAGGGAAATGAAGTGGTCCCATGGCTCAGAGCAATTGTCTAGAGCCCAAAAGGAAGACATAGAAGGGGTATTCCTGGGGCTTAGTCAGCTGAATTTATAGTACAAGCTGATGCTTCAGGAGTTATCCTTGAAGTAGCTTATTTCAAGAAAATAAAAAGGGGGTACAACACACAGTGATGTATTTGAGCAGGAAGTTATTTCCACAAGAGTCTAATTGTCAGCTATCTCTCGGAGTTTGAGGATTATCGTCTTCCATAAAATGATAGCCAGTTATTGCTGATGGATCCACAGGTGGCTAATAAGACTGATCCAGGATCCACAGATCTTTTCACAATTGGGGCACATATTTCCCAATGAAAGGGGGCGGATCTGGATTGTTGAGTCAAGCTGTCGTATGCTCTTTCCTCCTTTCCCATTTCTCTGTTGGATCTCTCAATACTGGGATCCTTGCCACAAGGTCCTTTTCCATTTTGGTTGGTCAAGGGCTTGGGTTTCCCATGAGTTTATGTCAATATTGCACTTCTTCATGTTGGCTTTGAGGGTGTCTTTGAAACACTTTTTTGCCTGCCCCTCGTCTGTTGGCCATGGCTCAGTTGTGAGAACATGACCTCCTCTGGGAGTCTATTTTCTGGCATTCGAAGAACATGATCAACCCAATGGAGTTGGTGATGGATGATCACAGCTTTAGTGCTGGAGGTTTTGGCGTGAGACTAAACACGGATGTTGGTGCGCCGGTCATCTTACTTGAGTCTGAAGATCTTGCAGAGGCACCGTTCAAGAACTTTGAGGTGTCTGTTGTATGTGACCCAGGTTTCAGCACCATACAAGAGAGCTTGGTTTGATTTTTGATGTCATGATCTTCAAAGGCACATTTTTCAAGTGTCTGAAAGCAGGGTTGAATTTTCTCATCAATGTCAGCTTTCTGGGACAGATAATTGCTGAGGTAAGGGAAGTGCTAGACATTCTGAAGGGTCTCTTTATTGCTCTGAATTATGGGAGCAGGATCCTGATGATTCAGAGCCTGTTGGTGGAGTACTTTCGTGCTTTTGGTGTTGAGCATGAGGCCAAGTTGGTTGTAGGTCTCAGAGAACGTGTCAACTATTTGTTGAAGATCTTCTTCCGAGTGGGCATACAGGGCACAACCATCTGCATACTGGAGTTCAGTAGCTGATTTAGTGATAGTCTTAGAGGTTGAAAAACTTGCTGTCCATTCTGTCTTGGATGTCAAGTCTGGAGTGGAGCTTGTCAACGATGAGAAGGAGGATGACAGCAAGAAAAATGGAGAAAAGGGTTGGAGCTAGGAAGAGACCTTTTCCGATCCATTGCTGACAACTGTCACAGACATATTGTTGTGGAGGAGTCAGAGGATGGCAACACATTTTGGCTGCTGGGAATGGGAGGGGCCTGGGGCCTATATAAATCAGTCCAGCTCACTCTGCCAGGAGAAGAATCATAGAATCATAGAATATCAGGGTGGGAAGGGACCCCTGAAGGTCATCTAGTCCAACCCCCTGCTCGAAGCAGGACCAATTCCCAGTTAAATCATCCCAGCCAGGGCTTTGTCAAGCCTGACCTTAAAAACCTCTAAGGAAGGAGATTCTACCACCTCCCTAGGTAACGCATTCCAGTGTTTCACCACCCTCTTAGTGAAAAAGTTTTTCCTAATATCCAATCTAAACCTCCCCCACTGCAACTTGAGACCATTACTCCTCGTTCTGTCATCTGCTACCATTGAGAACAGTCTAGAGCCATCCTCTTTGGAACCCCCTTTCAGGTAGTTGAAAGCAGCTATCAAATTCCCGCTCATTCTTCTCTTCTGCAGGCTAAACAATCCGAGCTCCCTCAGCCTCTCCTCATAAGTCATGTGTTCTAGACCCGTAATCATTTTTGTTGCCCTTCGCTGGACTCTCTCCAATTTATCCACATCCTTCTTGTAGTGTGGGGCCCAAAACTGGACACAGTACTCCAGATGAGGCCTCACCAATGTCGAATAGAGGGGAACGATCACGTCCCTCGATCTGCTCGCTATGCCCCTACTTATACATCCCAAAATGCCATTGGCCTTCTTGGCAACAAGGGCACACTGCTGACTCATATCCAGCTTCTCGTCCACTGTCACCCCTAGGTCCTTTTCCGCAGAACTGCTGCCTAGCCATTCGGTCCCTAGTCTGTAGCGGTGCATTGGATTCTTCCATCCTAAGTGCAGGACCCTGCACTTATCCTTATTGAACCTCATCAGATTTCTTTTGGCCCAATCCTCCAATTTGTCTAGGTCTTTCTGTATCCTATCCCTCCCCTCCAGCGTATCTACCACTCCTCCCAGTTTAGTATCATCTGCAAATTTGCTGAGAGTGCAATCCACACCATCCTCCAGATCATTTATGAAGATATTGAACAAAACCGGCCCCAGGACCGACCCTTGGGGCACTCCACTTGATACCGGCTGCCAACTAGACATGGAGCCATTGATCACTACCCGTTGAGCCCGACAATCTAGCCAGCTTTCTACCCACCTTATAGTGCATTCATCCAGCCCATACTTCCTTAACTTGCTGACAAGAATACTGTGGGAGACCGTGTCAAAAGCTTTGCTAAAGTCAAGAAACAATACATCCACTGCTTTCCCTTCATCCACAGAACCAGTAATCTCATCATAAAAGGCCATTAGATTAGTCAGGCATGACCTTCCCTTGGTGAATCCATGCTGGCTGTTCCTGATCACTTTCCTCTCATGCAAGTGCTTCAGGATTGATTCTTTGAGGACCTGCTCCATGATTTTTCCAGGGACTGAGGTGAGGCTGACTGGCCTGTAGTTCCCAGGATCCTCCTTCTTCCCTTTTTTAAAGATGGGCACTACATTAGCCTTTTTCCAGTCATCCGGGACTTCCCCGGTTCGCCACGAGTTTTCAAAGATAATGGCCAATGGCTCTGCAATCACAGCCGCCAATTCCTTCAGCACTCTCGGGTGCAACTCGTCCGGCCCCATGGACTTGTGCACGTCCAGCTTTTCTAAATAGTCCCTAACCACCTCTATCTCCACAGAGGGCTGGCCATCTCTTCCCCATTTTGTGATGCCCAGCGCAGCAGTCTGGGAGCTGACCTTGTTAGTGAAAACAGAGGCAAAAAAAGCATTGAGTACATTAGCTTTTTCCACATCGTCTGTCACTAGGGTGGACAGAGGATGTGGAAGAGGGTGAGTCAACTTCAGGAAAGGTGCTGGTGCTGCTAGATCTAAGTGAATTTTTTTTTCTGCAAAAAACAGATTTGGTGAAAATGAAATGTTTCATGAATTTGTATCGATTTAATGAAATTGTTCATTTCCAGACCCCCCCCCAACACACACACCTCGCCTACCCTCCCCCCAAAAATGAGAACAATCAAAATGTTTCATGTCAACATTTACAAAAAAAAAGTTGAGTTTTCAATGTGTAATGTCTTTGTCTCAAGATTTGCTTTAATTTTATTAAATAAACATTTAAAAATGTGTAAAATAGCTTGAAATGAAACATTTTGTTAAACCTGCAACAATTTTTTTGACTTTTCACGTCTCCAAAAACTTTTAAAAATTGGTTTTGATTCAACCCAAAATGATTTTTAACTCCAATGATTGAGACTCGCCAGCAAACTGAAAAAATCGTTATTCACTCAGCACTAGCTGTTGCATCCTAAGGGCTGGCTAAGTGAAATCTGGATGTATGGAGACTCACAAGTGACACAGGAAGGCCAGAGTGGAGCCCAGGAACAAAGGACGACAGAAGCCTGAAAAACAGGACAGACCCGTGGAAAGTTCTGACCCAGAGAGAGTTTGGGCACAGGCTGGGCCTGCCTCCCTTTCTATTCCTACAAGGAAAAAGGCTTTAATTGCACTTGAGAAACTCAGAGCATATGGAATTTATAGGATCTGAGACTAAAAAATAAATTGGGTGTAAAACTTTGGTAAAATAAATACCAACAAACCTTTGCTTTAAAGTTCTGCTACGTTCTCTGGCTTCCTTCCTCCCTGCTTCCCCTATTTCTATGGTCAGCCAAGGAACCTGGCCCACCAGGCAATCACCTCATGACATGTATTAGCCTGCTCATTGAAGAGATCCAGACCTAGACAACAGAGTATTAACTTTCAGGAATAAAATTAGCCAGCCAGCCAGATTAAATATCTGCCAGGCTAACTCCTTGTTAGAGACAGAGATGATCGGAGTCTCGAGACGATTCTAAAATAAAGCAAATGGGAAGCATCAGAGCCGGGAATCATTCTATTTTTAAACTGATGATTGAGATGTACCTCATGGTTTACTTAGTAATGTACTTCCATAGGGTTCCATTCTGCAATCCTTACTTGTGCTGGTTAGCAATGACTTGACTTGGTCCCACAGACCATTTAAGAAGTGAATCGTACAGAACTTTTGTTACTCCAGGCTGACTTGGTGCCAAACCATTTGTTTCTGAAATGGTCTCACAAACAAACCAAAATCATTCTGGGAGCGTCACATTTGAATTTTTCATCCTGGTCAATCATCTACCCTGATCCTGTATATTCATCTTGTACCCTGAGAGAAAAAGTGGGCTGTGTCCAGCCAAAGTTTCTATATCACCTTCCCCTAGACAAGATAATCTATTCTTCCTAATCTCAAGGCAGATGACTATTCCAGCAAAAAGCCCCATGTCTGTTCTGCAGGAGGGAAGATCCTTGATAAGTTTATGGAGGAGATGGTATGATGGGATAACATGGTTTTGGTAATTAAATATTCATGGTAAATAGGCCCAATGGCCTGTGATGGGATATTAGATGGGGTGGGATCTGAGTTACCCAGGAAAGAATTTTCTGTAGTATCTGTCTGGTGAATCTTGCCCATATGCTCAGGGTTTAGCTGATCGCCAAATTTGCGGTTGGGAAGGAATTTTTCGCCTTTTTTTCGTTTTTCGCCTTCCTCTGTAGCATGGGGCATGGGTCACTTGCTGGAGGATTCTCTGCTCCTTGAAGTCTTTAAACCACGATTTGAGGACTTCAATAGCTCAGACATAGGTGAGAAGTTTTTCACAGGAGTGGGTGGGTGAAGTTCTGTGGCCTGCGTTGTGCAGGAGGTCAGACTAGATGATCATAATGGTCCCTTCTGACCTAAATATCTATGAATCTAAGTGGCTACTTTTGCTTACTGACCTACAAAATGCAACCTCCAGAGCTAACACGTGACAGTCCAAAGAAAAGCACTGCCGTAGACTTGCTTAGTTTGTGTCATTCAGCCTGAGAAAGCTATCTGCGATTTTACAGTTCAACCCTAGATTTCCCTCTCATTTCAAGGAACTTGAACTATCTTCTTTTCCCACTCACAGTTTACACTCAGAGTTTTACTGTCCGCATGGGCGCCATCGCTACACCTGCTCCAAGTTACCACAAACAAGATGTCAAAAGAAATAAAAATTCAAATGCAGACATACCGGAGGCAATGTGGTCTAGTGGATAGGGCACTAGGGTGGGACCCGGAAGAGCTGGGCAGCTTTGCCACTGACTTGCTATGTGATATTGGGCATGTCACAGTGCCTCAGTTTCCCCTCCCATCCTTTACCACTCTTGTCTATTAAGATTCTAAGCTATTTGGGGTGGGGAATACAGCTAGCTCAGTGTTTGAACACAGCTAGCGAGTGGGGCATTTGTTGTAGTCCCGGGCCTCTAGACACTATGGTAGTACAAATAATAGCATTCCTGCAGAGACATAGGAAATGTAAGTTTGAAGAGCAAGAGTGTAATTGACTTCCTCGACCTGAATGCTTCCAGCTAGGTAACTCAAAGGCAGTGCCATTCTCTGGCTCATACATGGCTTGTCAAGCACTAGCTTTGGAGACTGCCTCACACACATCAGTAAGCAGCTGGAGCCATTTCGAGTCTCCTCTCACATAGAGTAGGACTGGAGTGTTTGACTGGCATATTTGTCTGCTGTGGGGACTGGAATCCTGCTGAAGAATTGCAGAAGCTCCTGGGGTTACTGAGCGTGAAAATCCTTTCAGTTAGTTAGGTGGAAGTTAAGAAAAGAAAATGAGGATGAATTTCTGTAATGATTTCCTGATAGTAAGATCTACTGTAGAAGGTCCACGGCTCCTGTACACAGGAATCAACTGCTTAGAGGAGTGTGCGGCTGCTTTGTTCTGTTTTAACAGTGCAATGTAGCTGCTACTCGAGGATTTAATTTGCATGGGGGAATCCCTCTGCGATGGCCAGCTATCATGGGGTAGCACAAAGCAGCTTACTCCCTATTCCTAGAACGAGGGATATTCCCAGGGAGGGAAGCAGGCATTTCTCAGGTGTCTTTACACCTTGGTCATCTCTGGCAGCCAGAACAGCCCCTTAGGACTGCTCTAAATTATGCTGAGGACTGGACTAGTTCCCACAATGATCAAGGAAAAACAAAGGTGGCATAGAGACACCTTTGCCCCCCCTTCCCGTCTTGTGCCAACCACAGTTTGGCTAAACCAGAGGATCTGGCCCTAAGTCAGATGTCAGTAGTTTACAGGTATGTTGGGTGGAAGCGAGGGAGTTAAAAATTTATGAGCACTAAAGGAATATTCTAATCTGCTAAGAAGCAGAGTGCAGAATGGGAAAACTCCAACTCCCTGGGAGCACAATACTAATATGCCCCGAATTCCCCCCCAAGAGCTGCACCATTGTACTGCTTGATAATAAGATTAGGGACTCTAAAGGTCTTAATCTGGCCCTGCCCCCAAGCACTGAAATGATTATGGTGCCCCCCCATAAAAACAATACTATACCGTAAAATAAAATTTTATTTTTCTAAATGACACAAAAAACTTACATGTATGCTGAAATTAAAATAGCTTCTTTCTAGATTTTCTGATTGCAAAATTCTGGATAAGTTCATCGAAGCTGACTCAACGAAGCATGTCCGCTTCCATACACAATAGGGAAAATGAATCAAGTCTGTCCTGACACATTGTTGTTCTCTGAGGGTTTTTTATTCTTTTCAGCTGAGAAAAAGAGCGTTCTGCAGAGCAGCTAGTAATCATCAATGTTAGAAAAACATGAAGTGTGATCTCTGCATTTGGAAATACACATTGTATTCCGTCTTTCAGTATTGTGTCATGAAGATCAATGTGACTGAATTTCATTTTTCCTGTTTCATTAAACTTTGCGCGCATATCACAGTGGAACTGCCGCACTTCTCCACAGAGATTCATGTTCAAGCCAACAGGGTATGAGACAACTAGCTTTTGGGAACCTTGTGACTATTGATCATCTGATAAGTCCATATCGTTCAGAAAAGAAAATCTACTTGATACTTCTTTGTACACTTCACCTCTCCTCTTCATATGAGCTTCAAGTGTATCAATTATAGCGTAATAAGTAGATATGCGAAATTTGTCTTTGGATTCAATGCTGTTTCTGTTGCACGGCTATCATTTGCTTGTTTTTTGCTTGCGGGACTGGGCTTCTTTGTAGTTAGTATCAGGCAAGATCTCTTTTGATATGTCTTCAAATCTTTCAAAATCATTCCTCAAAGTGTGTAAGTGGTCTGCTAATGACTGACAGAGGTCTGCACATGTTTTGAAATCCAATTCTTTTTATTGGAGAGCTTGACTTGTGTGGTAAAAGTGTTGTAAAATGTCATTCATTCCACGTGGTGAACATGAATACAAACTCTAGTTCTTGCATCTTGTTTGCAATGTTTTCTGCCTCTCGTATAGTTTCTCCCTTTTGTGATTGGTCTTCAGCTATACTTTCGAATGCATCCACAATTTTTGAGTAGGACTCCAGAATTGCACTTGTTGCCACTGCATGTGCCTCCCCGCGAGTATTAGAAAGAGATTTCAACACACGATCATGGCCCAAATATGTTTAAATAACTGCCCATTGGAGCGTTGAGGCAGAGAAAAATGTATCAAGTAACTGGACTGTTGAGAAAAAACGTACTGCCACCGGACAACAATCAGCAGCACTGCGGCCAACAAGATTGAGAGAGTGTGCAGCAAATGGTATGAATATGGCAGATTTGTTCTGTTCTAAAGCTTCTTCTGCATTCACATAGAATATCAAGGTTGGAAGGGACCTCAGCAGGTCATCTAGTCCAACCCCCTGCTCAAAGCAGGACCAATCCCCAATTTTTGCCCCAGATCCCTAAATGGGATGATTGAACTCACAACCCTGGGTTTAGCAGGCCAATGCTCAAACCACTGAGCTATCCCTCATCCTTGATAACACCCTGACATGTTGGCAGTGTTGTCATAAAATTGACCTCTGCACTTTGAGAAATCTATTTTGCAAACTTGGCACAGATAATGCAGTACTTGATTTGCCATTTCTTCACCAGTGTGGCTTTTCAAATTGAGGAATGTTATAAATCATTCAACTGGTTATCCAGCAGTACTTATTTCATCCACAATAGCTGAACGAACTTTGTCACTCATTAGACCAAGGAGTTCATCACATATTGTCTTGGATAAGTATGATGGGTTACCTTTGCCAAAATTCCCATATTTTGAGATATGGCCTGCTAAAAATGGGTCAAACTGACCCACAAGCTCCAACAATCCCAAGAAATTTCCATTCTGCAATGATCCAAATGTGTCATTTGATCCCTGGAAAGGCAGACCATGTTCAGCTAATGTTTGAACAACAGCCATAACACGCTGCAAGACATGTTGTCAGTATTCACGCTCCCCTTTAATTTGTTCTCCAAATTTTTGTGTCAATCCAAAGCCCTGTCTTCGATTTAAACATGTCAACATTGAATCTCTCCGGGTAGTGCTATTTTCATGTATTCCGCCAGTCACTAAATCCATCTGCAGCAAAGCGGGATGTTGAAGGCTTATATGCAAAAAGTTTGCAAACAAAACAGTACACAGACCCTGCTGACAGTGAATACAGTAGCCATTCTCGAGTGTACTGTTCACCATTCGCTTTCATGCCAAAAATATTTTTTGTGGACAATATCTTGTTTGTTTGCCATTGGTAAAAGTCTGACGTGACTTCTCAAATGGCCTAGGGTGGTGCTGAGAGACATTTGGTCCACGATCTATCCAGTCAGCTACATCATCGGTACTGAAATCAACCCACATACCAGGATCTTTTCTCCTCTTATTTACAGCATGAGCAGGTTCAGTCTCTGTCACATCTACACCTTCTAGAACAGTGTCTGTTTTACCACCAGGAGTAGGATGATCAGTTGCAGTCTCTGACACATCCACATGTTCTGGAAAGGTGTTTGTTTCATCAATAGAAGAAGGGTCAGTCTCTGAAACACCTACAGGTTTTGGAACGATGTCTGTGCTACTGAGAGAAGATGTTGCTTCTGATGGATTCACTTTGAAAAATGTCAGCTTTGGAAGATTTTGAAAAATTTCACTAGTTTTTTGTTTCTTTCCTTCCACCAGTTTACATTTCTGTGCTCCACTGAGTTGGTTAAGTTTCATCCTGCCCCTTATCTCAGTTATCTGAACTTTAAAAAAACCCCAAATTACACAATGTACACTATTTTTATGTATATATGAAAGAAAAAAAACAAATCAAGTACATATAACTCAGAAGAGTATATCAATAATAAAACATAAATTTATTGCAATATATGACAGGATCTGATTTCCTCTCATTATTTCGATCTATGTTAGTAGGATGCCCCCCATGGTTTAGGTGGGGATAAGTAATAAAAAGAGAACAGAAAAAAGGGGAAAGAGTGTGTAGTTGAGTGTAAGGAAGTCTAACAAAGTTATGATTTTTCCCATGATGACTACTTCGATGCTTTTTTTGAAATATCAAATTTTTTCCAAAAAAAAATCTTTTTTTTTTGGTGCCCCCTGCTTTGCTGGTGCCCTAAGCACGTGCTTAGTCTGCCTGTTGGATAATCCAGCCCTGATTGGGGGTATTCAGCACAAATTAGATATGATGCTTCATCTTTGCAGGAGCAGCAGCCCTGTGGAGCTGGAGGCAGCTCTGAGGCAGGCTGAATAAGCATTTTTTGCAGGGATCTGCAGGTCCCCTCCTGTGGAGAGCCGCTGGGGATTAATAGGTTTATTCTGAAGCTTCTCTGCCTTCTCCACTCAACACTAATAATCCTATTTCACCCAGTCTGAGAACTCAGCATTAAGTGGCTATAGAAGCTATTTTTCGCTCTTTAAAGTAAATCTGTTCCTGCGCTAGCGAGGCAATAGTACATCCCTTAAATCACAGGTGTACGAGCTTCCCACAGGCTCATATTCTGAAGTTTCTGGAGAGGAATCCAGCCTTCTAATACTCAGACTTGCTTAGCTCATTGGTTTTGCTGGCACATCAACTCTGCTGGCCATCTGTTGGGATGCCATTGTGCCAACTCACAAGGTGGCATGCTAGTTTCAGCAAGGCTTGGTAGTAATGAAATCTAGGTTGAAAAGGATACCATAACCTCCGGGTTGTACAAAGTGACATCCTAGCTTCAAAAATAGCCTGGTGGCAAGCCAGCCTGATTTAGGAACTTGTGCTTATTGTAAGAGAATGCGTCTGTTGATACTCGCAGGCTTTATAGTAGCAACACGTGTCTTTATCCTGGCTTTTGTTTTTAAATCTGCCTCAGTGCTGGGAAATCACAGAGAGAGAAATCTATCCACATGTTGTCCTCTAGTTCAGCGTAAGCTCAGACTTTCCTTGAAGGTCTCTTACACTGAATCCCTAATTGTAGTTTCCCAGTGCGGCATTCCTCTAGCTCATAAATCACATTTGCACATAGAGGGTATTTCAGGGAAATATGTCAGAAGTGGTGCCAGGCTAGGAAATGGTTGTGACACCCCAGAATGACCTTGGAAGAATTCCAAGGCCACCAAGCTTGGTATCCCCATTGCACAACTCTACACGTTCCCTGTTACAATTCAGCGGTGAGCTGGTCCTTTGACCTCTCTCTTTGTGGGCACCTTTCAAGAGACAGGCCCACACCCATGGGTGGCGGGTACCATAGGCTGGGTGAGGCTATGCCTCCCCAAGCAGTCAGGCATAGCCCTGCCCATGCTGCAACCCCAGACCCTCCCACCCTGCTTCCCGCTCTGTGTGCGGCTCCAGTCCCTCTGACCCTGTCTCAGGCTGGGGCCGCACCGTTTGCCCTCCCAGTGTTTCACGGCAGGGGAGGCTGCGGCTGCACGCTGCCGGCCCTCCTGGTGCTCTGGGGTGGGGGTGGGGGCTAGCGGTCATGGGGGGGAGGGGCGCGCTCTGGGCTCCAGCGGGGAAGGGGGGAGAGGAGGGGTCTCGGGTGGCGGGGGGCGGAGCTGGGGGCTAGTTTCCCCCAGTAGGTGGTTCACGCGCCACCCATGCCCACACCTGCACTTCTCCCAGAGTGGAATCCTGTGATTCATCCCACTTTTAGACTAGATCACCAAGCTAAAGCACCCCATTAGTCAACCCTATTATATCAGCAGGACCAACTGGCTTTGGCCCATGATATCTACTGCCTCTGGGAGCTGTGACTACCTGGTAAACACAGTGCTAGAGAACAGCTTGTTCAGAACAAAGTGATTTATTAAGCCACAGGAATGTGTAAAGACACCAGGGTTAAAACAACAAAAGCCTAAATGCAGAGTGTCTTACCTCACCTAGGCATTAGCCTCATGCAAATAGGTAGGCTGACTTATCCTTAAGCTCCCCCTCCCCGCGTTCTGCTCTCCTGGGGACAACTTGCAGCCTGTTTTTCTGCAGACCCTCCTGACTCCTGTCTCCTCAGGGGGTTCAGGTTTTTAACTGTATTCCAGCTTTGTTTGACAGCTGCCACTTAACAGCCCCTGTGATTTCAAGGTGGAATCCTCTCCCCGCTGTTATCCCCCCAGTGGGTTCAGTCAGACGTTTGATCAGAATGTGGTGGGGATTCCATTAAGGGAACTAACACTTGTATTGTGTGTCCAGTATTGGTGACTGGGATTAAGTGCACTCATTGTCTGCATTCCTCCAGAGCCCCCAAGGACTGAGTTAACCCATAGTGTTCCATATACCACTCAAACACAGGGAGAACTAACCCGATATCTGTAAAAATGATATCAATTGGTCTCATATTTTCCCCACTCCCCTTACTCTTACTGAAGTGAACAAACCAGTCCCTGCATTGTTATTTTTAGATGCTCTTTAATTACTCTGCAGTTGTTCTGGCTGAATACTGCATAAACAGAGTTCATGGATTGTCATTTAAATCCTGAAAGAGTCTTCCGCTTGCCCAGGTACTGGCCCATTAGTATTGATTATGCCCCAGAATCAGTGGAAATAACTTTTTTGTTCACACAGATATTCAGGAGATGGTGGATCTTTGTGTGAACGTCCACATACATACATGAAAAAGGTTATTTGAGTGTGAACAAGAGTATCCACTACTTGTCATCTGCTATTTTCCTGCTTATAGTGTTTCAGTCAGAAACAATACTTGGTAATTTCAGTGACATGTTGCTTGCTGACATGCCTCATTTCAATTGTGTCTCCTTGTTCCTGGGTTTGTCTGTATCCATCAGTTGTCTGTCTCATACTTAGACTGTAAGTTCTTTGGGGGCAGGGACTGTCTTTTTGTTCTGTTTGTACAGTGCCTAGCACAATGGGGGTCTGGTCCACGAGAGGGGCTCCTAAGTGCCACAGCAATACAATTAAATAACGTAAGTGTTGAAATCAGAGCTTGAGCAATTATGCTCAGCCGGAACAATTGCCCATATAGTTTTGAGAGAGAAATTCTTCTTCTTTTCCCAACCAGTTGTGTTGTGTTGCTGGGACAGGATGGCTGCTTTGCTGCCACCCCAGAAATGGCTGTTCCAGGGAACCTTACATGGATTCTTCCATCTGCATGGAACCCCACTCAGCTCAAAGTAGCATTATTCTCGAAGGGCTACATTGAGACTTTTTGGGGAAAGCCCTACATAAGGGGCAGCACATGGCTTTACTTCCCCAGGAGCAGTCTGGGGAACGAAGGGTGTCTGAGCCACAATTCCATCCCTTGCCTTGGCTGGAAGAGAAAACACAAAAGCAGGACATCCAATTAAATTGAAAAGGTGTCACTTTCAAAAGCAATGAAAAATGCTCTTTCATTCAATGTGTAATTAGACTGTGAAACTCATGGCCACATGATGTCATCCAGGCAAAGAACTTAGTATGATTCAAAGACAGACCACACATTTACATGGAGAAGAAGATCATCAGCCAGAGTCATAAGAGCTAATGCAAACAGTCTGGAGGGGGAAACCTCATGTACAGGGTTTAAAAACGATCTCTATTAGGAACTACAATGGGGGGGGGCGGGGGCGGCGGGCTCAGATTATCTCAAATCGGTCTACTGTGGGGCTGCTTGAATCTTACTATGATGCATCAGGTGCTGGCCACTGTAGGAGACAGAATTCTGGACTAGATGGACCAATAGTTAGATCCAGTATGGCAATGCCGGTTTCTATGTAATTTGCTTCTTTGCTTTACAACTACCCAAAGCCATGGACAGGGAGGTGGGCCAAAACCAAGACTCCGCCCACTTCCTACGTCTCTCCTTCCTGCCCACAGGGCGGGAGAATAGTGGGTGCACTATTAGCTTGGCTGGGTAGGGATGTGGGTGGAGCTCACTACCCCTTGTACTCCTGCACAGCTGCATTAGGACTGGGCCTGTACATTACCTGGAGCCTCTGTCAACTGACAGAGTTGCAGCTCCATTTAAAGAAAAGGAGTACTTGTGGCACCTTAGAGACTAATCAATTTGTTAGCCTCTAAGGATAAACAGGGGCAAACAACCCAAGATACCACCCCCCCTGCCTGTTGGGCTCTGGGGGAGGAGTCCTGACCTCCTCCTCTGAGGTCAGGACTCCTCCCCCAGAGCCCAACAGGCAGGGGGCGTGGTATCTCGGGTTGTTTGCCCCTGTTTACTATATAGTTTCAGTCCCCCCACCCTGGCAAATATTTCCAGCTGGGAGCAAGGTGACAGGCAGTCTGTGGGGAAGGGAACTCCATGCTGTTTCTTTGCTAAAATGTAGATTTATTTTGCTGCTGTCCCCCTTCCTGCCAGAGAATGGCCACTTAGGAGGTAATGATCCATCAGCCTTGTTTATGTCTGGCTGAGGCATCAACTGGTCCTTTGTATCTTACCAATGGGTTTGGCCACTCTCCAGATTTCTCTGGAAAAAAACATACTTTTTGTCAGGATCTCAGCTTATGTTTATAACTTCACATATAACACTGCCACGTGCATTTTGCCACATTATTAATCAGAAAATTATGATTTTTTTTAATGATCTCACAAGGCACACCTTCTACAAACATTGCAATACTGTGTAGGGTGTATATTCTGTTGCAATAAGTCTTCTGGGTTTCAGTCTGGCTCTCTCAAGCAGCACACAATAGGTGCAAATACACACCTATTTTTGCACCTATTGTTTTGCACAGGTTTTGCACAGAATTCTAATGCCATTGTTCTTTTCTTAAGAAATAAAGCACAAGAAATTTCAGATCATTTAGATAGCAACAAATGCAATGCCCCCCCTAGCTCACCTTTCCACTGGGAGTCCCTGAGGGACTATGTCCAGGAAGGCAGGGCTCTCCCTGTCTCATGAGGCTCCCACATGCAGGTCCTCAGCTTGAGCTGGTAAAAACAGTCAAAGACATCAGCTCCTGCCTTTTATAACCTCTGTCAGCTGACTCCTAGATTTGCCTCCTCAGGT
Organism: Eretmochelys imbricata; assembly: GCF_965152235.1. Taxonomy (NCBI): domain Eukaryota; kingdom Metazoa; phylum Chordata; order Testudines; family Cheloniidae; genus Eretmochelys; species Eretmochelys imbricata. The sequence goes on from NC_135573.1 coordinate 258,803,447, forward strand.
GACCTCATTGCCAGGCCTCCTCTCCTAATTAACCAGTTCTCCCAGCTGGGAACCAGTTAATTGTCTAAAGAGTCTGTATTTCAGTAGAGGACTATCCTGATTTCATGACCCTCCATTGTAAGCCCTGAACCACTTCTCTTGAAATTTCAGCCGAACATGGAGGTAAAGTGACCACAAAGAAGACAACTAGCCCTCTTTAAATAAAATCACTCACTGCTAGGCATCCTCTCATGGCCAGGTGTGGTGTAGCAGCTCATACTTCCCAAGCCACCCTACTGCTGATAGTTGTTCTGGCACTATCGTGGTTTTTTCCTTCCATTTACTCAGCCCTCCCACTGAGTCACTGCCTTAAGTCTACACCATGTGGGGTCACAATTACCCAAACTAAGAGTCCCAAAAACATCTTAAACACAAAATTTTTCTGCTCTCACTGGGGCTATTCCTCAACCTGTAGCTCCCTTGCTGGGGTTGAAAACCCTTGTGGTAGACTTGTACACCACCTTCCTTAGGGCTATTAAGGGAATGCAGTCCCACCCTCTACTCTGGGTTCCAGCCCAGGGCCCTATACTGAACACCAAGGTCTGCTCCTTTATCTGTGCTGTAGTTTTCCCTGGGCCACTTCCTTCCCAGCATCTTAAATTCTCCTCTGGGTCACTCTGTCTCGTCCCTGCTTAAGAAATGTCTCTCCCTGACTGGAGAGGCTTCTTTACTCTCTGAGCTTTCTGCCTGTCTCTCTCTCCAGCTTTATCAACACTTAAGCCTGGCTCTCATTTCTATTTCTTCTTCTTGTTGTGTTTTATGACAAAGCACACTCACTTGCTGAGTCTATGACTGCCGAACACTGGACACCATAAACTCTTTCACCTTTCCCCAGTTAATTTTTAAAGAATTGCAATATTGTTAGGAGTTCAGTGGCACCTTAAAGACTAAGATTTATTTGAGCATAAGCTTTCATGGGTAAAAACTTGGTGGGGTTTATATATAAATCTGTTTAAGGTGCCACCAGGCTCCTTGTTGGTTTTGTGGATACAGACTAACACGGCTATCCCCCAATACTTGCAGTATTGTTGTTTTTTTTAAAAGGTCCCCATTTTCCTGATGCTCTTACTAGGGTGTTGCAGTGAAATTCCCATTACTACAGCCATCTTCTGCTCTTTATGGGGAATTTCCCTGATTACCCTCCGGTAAGGCTCATTCTGTAATCAGGTTGGCTAAGCTCCAGCCAACAGGGCAAGCCACCCTGTCACACAGAAAATGGAGTTTGCAGCTTGGTAAAGACACACACACAGAGTTCCTAATCTCACACAGAATTCATATGTTGTACAGACACATTCCCACATCATCATAGGTGAGTGCTAGTAAGAGTGAATAAACTCAATACAATGGGGAGAAAAAAGGTAGACTTTCCCAGAGTAATATCTACACAAAAAATGACAAGTTGTCATTAATAAATGATTCTGGTGCCCTTTAGTATGGCAAGTGTTTATATTTTCCTAGTGTTTGATATCTAGTCCTCTTGAATATCCAGTTACCTCACTAACAGTTTTATTGGTGAATTATTCTTTCCTTGGGTTTTTTTTATGTTCCTATTTATCTGTGCTTTGTCACACACTTTTCTTTGACCTTGTAGCTTGCATATTGTGTCTAGAGTACATATTTGTGCCCACAGGAGATCCTAAGGCATTAGTTCTTCTATCAGTAAACAGGGGCAGATAGTTGTGGTCTAATTCAGCACATGTCAGTAGGAATGTTACCACTGACTTCAGTTGCGATTGATTTCATTGTTATGTGGCTGGAGAAAGAGTCAAGGTCTTCAGATGATCTCATTCACTGAACTGATTACCTTTTTAGAAATGACACTATACTAAACAACGAATTGATGTATAATCACTGTATGGAATGGGTAAGATTTTCAAAAGCACACAAGTGGTTTAGGAGCCAAAGTCCCTTTTTTCAAAAATGACCTAAGCACTTAGGACCAGATTGCACCAAGTGTTTAGGTGTCTAACTGCCATTGAGAAAATAGGTGCCTAAAACCTTTGTGTATTTGGGCCTTAGGATCTTGAGTTCCATTGACCTTCAATCAGACTTAGGCTCCTAAGACACTTAGTTGCTTTGGAAAATGTGACCCTGACCCTGACAACTTCACCTTTTGAATAATACCTTACTCCTGGAGTCATCCCACTGAAGTCCAATTACTACTCAGAGAATAAGGAACTATTCACTGGGAATAGCTATGGTAGAATTGGTCTATATGTGTTCTAGTTTGCATGTTTGTTTATTTTTTAAAAGTTGCATACAATTCAATTACAAATATAAAAATGTACAGTACCATTAAACTTAACTTGATACAGACCAGCTTGGATACAGATGTTTCATAAACAGCAGACTAGTCTTATTACCTAGTTTAAATAATGTAATACCAGAGTGGGAAAGTTAATTGCATTTGGACCTGCCTCGTACTGGGTATTGCATATTTATGGAGTTTAATGTCAATCAGTAGGTTTTCAATAAAAAGTTTTTATGTAGCATTTCATTTTCCCCCATGTGAGGAAAGTCTGAAAGTCAGCCAATACAATAATCATGCAGACATTTAGGAGGAGATTTTTAAAAAAAGCATTTATTTTTCAGAATAGAAAGAAAGGAAGATGCAAATATAACCACCTGTGTTATTTCTTAATTACTGAGAAATGACCCATGGCATTGTTTTTGGTGATGTATTCATTATCCAAGGTGTAAGATGGAGAACACAGAACAATGCAATAACCTTTCTCACATACTAATCAAGAGCACTGAGTCCTGTAATTCATTTGAGTCCCATTCCCCATTTGTCTTGTTGAAAAGAAATCAAAGTTCCAATAATGTCAAGGTGGAATGTCATACTTGAAAGGCTAAATCATTAATGCCTCAATCCTTTGAGGATTTACACGTGCCCTTAAGTCCCATGAACTTAACTTTATTTTCAAGTGTCTTGACCCTTAAAGTAGCTTCAAAATTTCTTCCAGTTTTGTGATTTGTCAAGTTATTCTGCTACAATGTTCTGAGCTAGATCCTGTAAACCCTCTCATGTCAGCAGTTCTTACTCACCTGAATAGTCCCGCTGAAACTTACTTGATTGAGTAAGGGTGACTTACATAAGTAAGGGGTTGCAAAGTCAGGCCTCAGGGTCTGTTTCCTGATGCAACAATAGTTATAGTTTGTATGTGGGCTTAATAAGCAGAGAACCAAAAACACGAGTCCTGATTCTCCTCCCCCATACAAAGGTACACATTGGGAGTAACTTCACTGAAGTCAATTGGTGTAAGTGAAGGAGAACCAAACCTGTTAGATCTGAATGTTGACAGTTAGCTAACACAACACTCAACTCACCAAAAGCATGTTACATGTTGGTGTTGTAGGCGGGAATGGAGTACAGATAACTTTGGTTCCAGTCCTTCACTCCCTGATGATTCTGTGATCTTTCTGCATAATAAACTCAGCCACCGGAAAAAAAGATTTTATTCCTTTCTTTTGTAAGGGGTCCTAGTATTTCTGCAATAGCTGTAATCTCCAGCCTGCTGAGCACTTAGTAATTATGGCTTCCTTCATGCATTTAACAAAAGGCCTCAGTAATGAATGGCGATAACAAAGCTTACTTTACCATTTGAGAACTCCCTGTAGAACCAACTCTAAATACTATAATTCCATCTGCTCCTGCTCATTTTTATATGCAGACGAGTGGGGCTTCTATGGCTCCTATTGGCATGCTTGAATATTAGCAGTTTGTCTCCACTTTCATGATGAGATTATCACAGAACTGAATAACATAGATTTGAATTCCTTTAGGGTGTATTTTAATGTACATCATTAGTTCTGGCAATAGAAATAGGTTCCTATGATACTTTCACATTTGAAACTAAAAGAAACAATATAAAAAATTGCAAGAGGAATAATAATTAACCATGGAGATTTTCTTAATTACTGTAGCTACTTGTTCAAAATCAGCTAAGGTTGTTACTGCCCACAGATTGTTAACACGTGAGGGATTTTTTGATGGCTGAGCAATGTGTTGGTTGTTTCAAGCCCACTTCATAAATAGCACTGCGTCCAATCCTTCTTGCATTGACATAAAATCTGTCTACAGAGCCAGCCAGCACTTTTGTATACAGCTCAGCACAGACCATTCCAGCGAAGAAACACACTACTCTCTCCAGGAGACATTATTTTTGTTCCTTCTTGTTTGTTGTTTTCTTAATATACAATAAAGATAATTTTGACTGAAATTATGTGGTTGCTCGTTGTGTATGGAAAATATCATACTAACTAGAGCTGGCCAGGGAATAGCAATTCCATTTTGCAACAACTTTTGAGGTTTCAGAATTTCTCTTCATTCTGCATTGGGAAAAAAAAACCCTTTCAAAAGTTGTAACAAAACAGAATTGTGTCAAAACGTTCCTTATCAGAACAGAAATATCAGGGCTCAATTAGTCTCTCTCTCTCGAATTGCCCATAGAGTCAACACTGGACTCCAGAAAACTTCCTCAAAATTGATACATCTCCACAAAATGTTTTGGTTTCAACAAAATGGCATTTTTCCAACAAAATACAAAGAAAAAGTTTCATTAACAACAACCTCTGGGGATGTCATATGGGATACTTCCTTCCTTTAAGGAAGGTTCATGTTGAAGCATAAACAAGTTGACAGCATTGCGTTAAGCCTGACAGAAACAAAGAATATTGTATTCAACGATGAAAAGATGCCTTAGGAGTATCAGAGAGGGAGTGGACCGCAGGTTGGATCAGAACTGCAGCATTTAGAAAGACACAGCTAAATGGACAGAGAAATGCAGTGATACGGGGAAGCCGTTTCCAACTTAAAGAACATCAGGGCCGCTGTAGTAAAGTGTATTGAACACAGAGCTGGGAGTTGGATGACTTAGGTTCTACTTCTCATTCTGCTGTGGATTGTTGAGTGATGCTGGACAAGTCACTCATCCTCTCTGCAGCTCAACTACCCCATCTGTAAAGTGCAGCTCCCGCCCCCCTTTATAAAGTGTTTCAGATTCCATGGATGAAGGATGTTGCATATGTACAAGGGGTTATTTATTACTGTGACCCTGCCGCGGGTGTATACTGGGAGTTGAGGAATGGGACTTCTGAGTCTCTTATGGATGGTGGGGGAGGAGAGGCGCATTTGTGTGTGTGCTGGGAGCTTGGCGACCAACACAGTCAGTCACTGGAAAAGACATCTCCATGGTAGCCACACTCAGCTCAGGCGCAGGGGAGAGGGGAGGCTGGTGGGAGCTCCCTGATTCTCAGCTGCCTGGCCCCAGCACAAGTCAAAGCTGTGTATGTGGGGTGGGATTTTAACGTACAGGGTCCTTCAAGGACCTAACTCCATGAGACTTGGGCATAGTGGAGATTCACGCTGCCGTGGCCCTGTCTCTTCCCATGATGCCTGGGAAGAGGCTTCCAGCATAGAGGCAACAGAGCCAGCAGTAGAGCTGGCCCAGGAGGCATCAAAGTCACGTTTGCCATCTTGCACTGACAGAGATTCCGCCTACACATTCTCTAGTGGGAATCTGTGGCCATTTCAGTTGACTTTGTGCCAAGTGAGCAGCACTTTGATGGACGTGACCTTGATGGACTGGAGTCTCCAGCCCCTTGGACTTGATGGTGGTGTCAAGGATAACCGCTGGAATAGAGACTCCTGAGGGTATGTCAGGCTGCACCTGCAAGGCTGGCAATGAGGTTGCTGGCAAAAATGTTCTGCCAGCCTCGTATGGAGCTTGTGTTTGCTCTCTCTGCTATCTGCAGACCACCTTCTCCAGTCACAGTCCTCAGTCTGCATTTATGCTTCGTGCCCCATGTATATCAGGACACTGTTGTTCTTCATTAGCTCCCTCAGGAGTTTCATGTCTCCTCTAACACACTGGTGTTTTCCCCTTCTTGATACAGGGGTTATCCAAACTGTCCCTAAACCTCTGACTGACAGATGCTAGGACTGGATGACAGGGGACAGGGGATGATCACTTGATAATTTCCCTGTTCTATTCGTTCTCTCTGAAGCATCTGCTATCATTCACTGTTGAAAGACAGGATACTGGGCTTTTTGAGGCGCCTGCCACACACTGGGCTCTAAGGGGTTAATAGAGCCATTGGGAGGCTGTGCAGGAGGCTGCCAATCAGAGAGGGGCTGAGAGGAGCTGCCAATCAGGGCCAGGCTGCCCCATATAAGAAGGACTGCAGAGCAGTTTCAGTCACTCCCTGGAGTTTGTGTGGGACTGGCTGCCTTGCAGGCTGAAGGCTGCAAGCACTCTGGACAGAGCAGTGCTGCAGACAGAGACCCAGGGAGCTAAAGGCAGCTCCTGACCGGCTGCAGGGATCTGCAGGCTGAGGCCCTGAGGCAAGGGCAAAGAGTATGCTGGGGCCATAGGGAAATGGTCCAAGGAGATCTACAGAGGAGTTGGAGGGGCCGCAGCAAGTGGCAGCCATCTACAGGGTCCCTGGGCTGGGACCCGGAGTAGGGGGCGGGCCTGGGTTCCCACCCCCTCCCCAGTCACCACAAACACGGTGTTACATGACCGGAGGGCTGTATCACTGAAGAGGATGCCGCAGACTTGGAAGTGATGTCAGGCCCAGAGCAGAAGTGACAGTGGTGAGGCACCACCAGAAGAGGGCGCACTGGTGCGAAGAGCTAATCCCAGTGACAGCCTGCAGGAGGGCTGGTGTGGTGGAACGTCACACCGTTCTTATGGTCTTACAGTGGCAGCTTCTGCCACAGGATTATTTGTTTTTTATCTTATCTTTCTGAACGGGAGATGTGCAAAAGCCTGCTGCTATGAGGGATTCATTTTTTTTAAATCTCATTATTTTGAGGCACACAACTCATGAGTTTTCAACACTTGGGAGTGGAAGCCCTGTAAACCCATTGTTCTTGATGACTTTAGGATCAACTTTCCTGAGAAAAATGGAAGATCAGAGACCAACTGGGTTAACCACATTAACAAACTCTACAGAGGCATACACGTGTGTCTGCAGCTGGGTACAGAAACAATCATGTGCTAGCCCTGGTTGTAAGCAGATAGTTACAGAAAAAATACTGTGTGTAAACGCAAAGCACATTGAAACCACATTTGCTTACAGGTAGGCTATGCCCTGGTGACTGACACAATGAAAAACTGCCCAAAGTTAAGTGGTCTAGATGTCACTCATCAAACAATTCAGTAAAGATTTAACATTAAAAGTAGGCCAGTGTCTTCCCCCCTGCACACATTTTTTCCCTGCAATTACCATTTTTGTACGTTTTCACCTCACTGAAAGGTTTTTATAATGAAACACTGAAAGAGATTGGCATCTTGCTGATAATAGCAGAGTTGTGCCCTACTAAAATGATAAAGAGAGCGATTAGATCCAGGAATTCATCACACCCAGAGGTAAACAGAGAAATGAAAATTATACAAAAGAATGAGTTTGGAGGGTCAGTCTTTTAAAGGCGAGTCCAAGGAGATGCTGAGCCTGATTCACCAATGTGCTACTCCTGTTTTATGTCAACATAGCACCATTGCAATGGAACCAGTGGCTGATTCCAATAGTTACACCAGTATAAATCTGGAACGGACAGTGGTGAATTGGATTCTTTGGTTTGTTTTCCACATTGGTACTGAATTGCTTTGTGTGACCCACAGAAGACAGTAACCGCTCTGTGCCTCAGTTTCCCCATTTGCAAAATGGGGATAGTGATGTTTACCTATCTTTGATAAAGCCCTTTGGGATCTATCGACGAAAAAGGGATAAGTACAAACTCTTATCATTTAACAGTAAGAGGAAAAACAAGACATAATTTCACGAGTTAAGGAGATGCATGGAAAATTGTGGCTTTGCGCTGTATTCTGGCTTAGGCTAGTATAAAAGAAGGATCACATCCAAATCCTCAGATATTTCTTTCTGATATCATGTAAAGTGATTCCAAAAGTCTGAATTCAAAGGTATTTACTGCTTTTAACTGAGACTGTAATACAATGAGATAATGGACTCTAGAGGACATGTTCAGTTCACAAAGTCAAAAGGGGTGGCCACATTTCCATTGTTAGACTTAAGCATTTCCTATCTCTTGCTCTAGCCTTGTTACATTTTCTCTATGAAATTTATGGCAGTGAGCTGTCTGATCTCAGAGTTATTTGGGAGGGAGAGAAGTAGTAAAGCACTTTAACTAATCCTGCTGATATCATGAACTTGTAAAGACAATTTGAGCGCGGTTATCATGTCTGGACTATTTACAAAGTGGCAGGCATAGTCCAAAAATGCTGGAAACTTATCTTCACGCTGAATTTCAGAGTTCGAAAAGAAGGCTAATAAAAATATATGGGTAAGATCTTTATTAGGTCAGAGTGAACAAATTCAGAAGAAACAAGAATAAGTCCAAATCTTAGCCCACCCTGTGAACCCAAGCCCTTTTCTTTTAGAGCATACTTTTTTTTTAAATTAGAAACTGAGATTCTCACATAAACACATGACTCCAGGAGCTGGGGATTTAAGAAAAGCACCATATTGTGACTCCTGATAAACTGGCAACACCACCAGCTGTTTATACAGTTTCCACTCTCCATGTAGGAAACAGAAACAGTGCTGCGTAATTCAGGTGCCCAAGCACTCAAGGGATAGTGAATAATCAATGGCATAGTTGTAGCAAACAGCTTCTGACTACATTTTTTCTTAGTCTTTGTTGAACAATTACAAATAAAAAATAAATATGGAAGGATTAAAGGCAGCTTTGGTGGTAGTTAGGGGTGCCAGCACCAGGCATGATTAACTTTCAATATGCACTTAAGGTTTGTTAAACCAGCTGGTTCAGAAAGCTTATTATTGGGTGCAAGTAAGGAAGTAGATACAGAACAGAGAGGATGAAGAACCTTGTGGTTGAAGCACTGGCATAGGACTCAGCTCAGTTCCTGGCACTGCCCATGGCTCTCTGAGTGGGCAAATCATTTAATTTCTCTGTGCCTTACTTCCCAAGATGTAAAATAGAGATTACGATCATTCTGATCTCCCACCCTTGGTCTGTCTAGTCTATTTAGTCTGTAAATTCTTTGGGGTATGGGCTGTCTCTTACCGTGGGTACGTGCATTAGGGTCCTGATCTCAGCTGCAGCTGATAAGTACAACCAGAATATCAATAAATAATAGAATGGGATTAGCCTCTTTTCTAGCTTCTGCCCCCTTGTGCTAGCATATTATCGAAAAATGAATATGCTCCACTTGGTAGAGGTCGACTGTTAAACTGCTCACGGACAAGCTGCAGACCAGCAGAAAAATCTTAAGACATGTTGGGAACAATGGACGATAGAATATAAAGGATGGAGGTTCTTAAAAGGAAGGTTCAGTTGTGAGGAAGACATGTCTTATTATGCCTGTCTGCACACTGAGATCACTGGCATCAAGACAAAAGAATCCCTACTCTTCTCAGAGTTTTTTCTGCTTGCAGAGTCATTGCATAATAGCCTTCTGCTGCGAAGGCATGGCTCCAAGGGGCTTTTGATCATTAGGGGTCTCCATGTTCTCTCTCTGATACCAGATACACATTTATATCCTGAGCTGTGAAAACACTTCCTGCATGATCATCAAATTTTAATGTCTGACTTCTAGGAGTTTGGCACCTATGCAAAGTGAATGTGAAGCCCAATGAGAATGGCAGCATATTGGATTAGTGCCAATGACTACATAGGGTGCAGATATAACTGCACGTCATGGGCCAACAGTAGGATTTGAACCTCAGATCTGGAGGAGAATCAGGCCAATTATCTCCCAAACATAACATTGCACATTGACAAGATTTGATGGACACTTGGGATTATTTGCCATTGAGCAATTCAACCCTGATGTGTGGGATTGTTTAAATAAATTGGATCGCTTCTGCACCAGATGAAGTCCCAGACAGTAGTTATCAGTGGTTCATAGTCATGCTGGAAGGGTATAACGAGTGGGGTCCTGCAGGGATTGGTTCTGGGTCAGGTTCTGTTCAATATCTTCATCAGTGATTTAGATAATGCCATAGAGAGTACACTTATAAAGTTTGCAGACGATACCAAGCTGGGAGGAGTTGCAAGTGCTTTGCAGGATTGGATTAAAATTCAATATGATCTGGACAAACTGGAGAAATGGTCTGAAGTAAATAGGATGAAATTCAATAAGGACAAATGCAAAGTACTCCACTTAGGAAGGAACAATCAGTTGCACACATATACAATGGGAAATGACTGCCTAGCAAGGAGTACTGCAGAAAGGGATCTGGGGGTCATAGTGAATCACTAGCTAAGTATGAGTCAACAGTGTAACGCTGTTGCAAATAAAGCAAACATCATTCTGAGATGTATTAGCAGGAGTATTGTAAGCAAGACACGAGAAGTAATTCTTCCACTCTACTCCATGCTGATTAGGCCTCAGCTGGAGTATTGTGTCCAGGTCTAGGTGCCACATTTCAGGAAAAATGTGGACAAATTGGAGAAAGTCCAGAGAAGAGCAACAAAAATTATTAAAGGTCTAGAAAACATGATCTGTGAGGGAAAATTGAAATAACTGGGTTTGTGTAGTCTGGAAAAGGGAAGACTGAGAGGGGACATGATAACAGTTTTCAAGTTCCTAAAAGGTTGTTACAAGGAGGAGGGAGAAAAATTGTTCTTTTCAACCTCTGAAGATAGGACAGGAAGCAATGGACTTAAATTGCAGCAAGGGCAGTTTAGACTGGACATTAGGAAAAACTTCCTAACTGTCAGAGTGGTTAAGCACTGGAATAAATTGCCTAGGAAGGTTGTGGAATCTCCATCATTGCGGATTTTTAAGAGCAGGTTGGATAAACTCCTGTCAGGGATGGTCTAGATAATACTTAGTCCTGCCTTGAGTTCAGGGGACTGGATTAGATGACCTCTTGAGGTCCCTTCCAGTCCTATGATTCTAAGTCTCCTTTGATTTCTTCTTTGGCCTCCCAGCTGTTATTAGTCCAATTACAGTGTCTGGGAAGAGAGATATGACAAGTAATACATCTTTTCAAACCCATCCCTCACAAACACTCCTGTACTTCCCACACCTAGATAGAAATTTCAAACCACTTTTTACATACAATTTATATTTCCCTTGCGGATACCCGTGGGTGCTGTGAACTTGTTACGTTTTAAGCACTGTGGGAAGGGTTCATGTCTTCATATATATACCACCACAGTTGATGCAGAACTGCTTTATAAGCATTATTACTATTATTCCTGCCTGTGGACTGTATCTTTTCATCCTGTGAAACAAAGAATTACTGGAAGATTCCCTCTAAAGATCTGTCCCATGGTGCACTGAACCATGTACTAGGCTGAAACACCTACAGACATGGGCCAATTGTTCTAATTAATGTTAGATACCTAAAATCTCAGCTAGATACCCAATGTGTCTACCAAATTAGGTCCCCTGGTGAGTAAGGTATCCAAGATTCTTACCTTCACCTCCTTGTTTGACTTTCAGCTTCCTCCACTCATCAAAATGGCCACCCCTTGATCTTGCCCTCACTAAGTGCTGCTCCTTCTCTAATCTCTCAATATCTGCATTCCCTCTCTGTAACCATGACCTCAGCTCCTTCGACACAAGGCACTCATCCCTCTTCCCACCTCTTGCACGATCGCCAGTCCATCAATGTCAATGACTCTCCACCCAACTCCCACTACCGTTTGAGTTCCTTTAAAATTAGGGTAAAACTTCTTACAGGAACAGAGCAAAACTCAGTTCTTAGATGCCAAGCAGCTCTAGTCTCCTCTTATTCTTATTCCTTACAGCCATGAAAATAGCTGCATCTGTAGGGAGAATAAACTACCAGTCAAAATCCCAGTGTAGAAACTTTCCCCGCATCTCTTCCTGCTTTCATTCTGGATGCTCAGGATACTTGAATTGAGATCATTTTCTGTTCCAACTATATATATATTGTGACAAAGTTCCTCCTCTACCTTGGTGGGTCTTGCGCTAATTGGCGGATTTGCTCGCCTTGGAGCTTCATGGAAGCCCTCAATTTGGCCGTTTTTGTGAACCCACAGTCCAGGTCAACTCCTCCTGTGTCTGACCAGGAGTTGGGAGGTTTGTGGGGAACCCGGGCCCGCCCTCTACTCTGGGTTCCAGCCCAGAGCCTTGTGGAATGCAGCTGTCTAGAGTGCCTCCTGGAACAGCTGTGTGACAGCTACAACTCCCTGGGCTACTTCCCCATGGCCTCCTCCCAACACCTTCTTTATCCTCACCATAGGACCTTCCTCCTGGTGTCTGATAATGCTTGTACTCCTGAGTCCTCCAACAGTCTGTGTTCTCACTCTCAGCTCCTAGCGCCTCTTGCTCCCAGCTCCTTACACGCGCACCACAAACTGAAGTGAGCTCCTTTTTAAACCCAGGTGCCCTGATTAGCCAGCCTGCCCTAACTGATTCTAGCAGCTTCTTGATTGGCTGTGGGTGTTCTAATCAGCATGTCTGTCTTAATTGTCTCCAGAAGGTTCCTGATTGTTCTGGAACCTTCCCTGTTACCTTACGCAGGGAAAAGGGACCTACTTAACCTGGGGCTAATATAGCTGCCTTCTAGTACTCTCCTGTAGCCATCTGGCCCGACCCTGTCACAATATATACGCTTCAATGTCCTAAGTGCAACTCTTAATTCAGTTAGCCATGTTCAGCACAGCAAAGCCATTTGAATGGTGATCTCAATGTTTCATTAAGTTTGGTGGCTCTTTGTTATTTGCCAGCCCAGTGGTAAAGGTGATGTAGGTGAAAGTCAAAGTGCATTTATGTTCCCGTGTTAGTTTGTTTCTCCACATGACAGATTTCTCTTTGGTACCATTAACTTGTATAGTTTGTCCAGAGCTATTTTACACTGTGCTGAACACAGCATTTGATACAAATGAATTTGGGATGTTTAAGCAGTTTTAAAAGGTATATGAAGGAAAGTCGCATCATCATGGTATTCCTCAGTGAGCAGCTAATGCACAGCTAAATTGTACTTTTCTAAATGGATTGCATCCTCCAGAGGCAGCTAAATGGTGAACTCTTACTTTTAAGGGACATTGTTTATATGTTTTGGTTGCTGAGAGAGGCAGGACAAATAGGATAACTATCTGGGCAAGGAAAGGGTCAGGCAAAGACAACAGAGGAGCCTGGGATGAGCTGCACTGAGCTGTCTTTTATCAGGGAGGTGGTGCAAAGAACAGCAATAAAAGTGGGCATGCAATCAGAGGGGGAGGGCACAAAAGGAAGAGCGGCTAAGTGGAGCAACAGAACTAAGATGCCAATCCGAGGGTTGGTGGGTGGTTGTATCTTACATGAACCATACAACAATGCTTTGGGAGAAGGAGGCAGGATCAGGGACAAGTACACGGATGAGCTGAGCCCAAGAACTTGTCTACATTAAATTTTCAGCAAGCTGGGGTGTTAATCTACTCTGCACTAACCTGACATGCTCTAGCTGCCCATGGGTACTCTGCTGACATGCATTAACAGTACATTAATGTGCTCTGATCTAATCCTGTTTCAAAGAGAGATTGGGTCAGGCTTTCTAACTGTAGTCAGATATAGAATCATAGAAGATTAGTGTTGGAAGAGACCTTAGGAGGTCACCTAGTCCAACCCCCTGCTCAAAGCAGGACCAACCCCAGACAAATCATCCCAGCCAGGGATTTGTCAAGCTGGGCCTTAAAAACCTCTAAGGAAGGAGATTCCACCACCTCCCTAGATAACCCATTCCAGTGCTTCACCACCCTCCTAGTGAAATAGTTTTTCCAAATATCATACCTAGACCTCCCCACTACTACTTGAGACCACTGCTTCCTGTTCTGTCATCTGCCACCACTGAGAACAGCCAAGCTCTGTCCTCTTTGGAACCCCCCTTCAGGTAGCTGAAGGCTGCTATCAAATCCCCCCTCACTCTTCTCTTCTGCAGACTAATTAAGCCCAGTTCCCTCAGCCCCGCCTCATAAGTCATGTGCCCCAGCCCCGTAATCATTTTCATTGCCCTGTGCTGGACTGTCTCCAATTTGTCCACATCCTTTCTGTAGTGGGGGGACCCAAAACTGGATGCAGTACTTCAGATGTGGCCTCACCAGTGCTGAATAGAGGGGAATAATCACTTCCCTTGATCTGCTGGCAACGCTCCTACTAATGCAGCTGAATACGGCCTTAGCCTTCTTGGCAACAAGGGCACACAGTTGACTCGTATCCAGCTTCTCGTCCACTGTAATCCACAGGTCCTTTTCTGCAGAACTGCTGCTTAGCCAGTCAATCCCCTAGTCTGTAGTGGTGCATGGGATTCTTCCATCCTAAGTGCAGGACTCTGCACCTGTCCTTGTTGAACCAAAGGCAGTCAGTTATTTTGCCAGAAAGGCAACAGTTTAGTTCCCAGCCAAGCTAGAGTAGTCTGTGTAGCAATGTTTAAAGCCTTGGAAGTGGCCAACTAAGCAGAGACAGCGCACTTTAGTTTTAAAAACGGGATAACGCTTGTAAGCTTGAGATCACATCAGAGGTGTCAAAAGCAGCTGTTTTTGCCAGAAAGTCAAACAGTTTAGTGCCAATCTGTATAGATTTCAAATTACGTAGGCATTATTCACAGTGTTATATATTTTTTTAGATTTTTTTTTACTCAAGATTGAAACAAATTATTACACAGTCTCGCCTCAGTTCTGATTCAGTCTTAGCCTGGTAGTGGCAATGACATTTTAATTTATATTAAAGAAAGGACAAAACTAAGCATGCAGAGAAGGGAGAGTCTGACACACTAAACACAAGAGCATAAAAATGAGAAACCTTGACAAAATAGATCAGGACAGAGGAAGCAGAAGGCAGAGCAGTCCCTTTAGACAACCACAGAAACAACAATATTTCATTTAAATTTACCTGAGAGAATGAGACAAAATTGAGACAACCACATTTTCTTATTAGACAACCATATTTGTGGTCTTAGCTGCCCATGGACAAGTGATCAGAATCTCTCCCCTCCCCCCCAGTCCCCCCAGCTTGTACGGATAGAAAACAATGTATTTGGGTCAACCTGCTATTTTTCTGGGAGGTACTTCTGTGATCTTAATTTGGCCTTCCTCTATTTCAGCTGTAACTTCTGCCCTACCCCTGTATTACTAGATACAGACCTACCTTTTCCTAACCGAAATCCCGTGCTCCTCCTTTAAATAAGTTCTCCAAACCTTGTTAACTTTCTGTCCGAGCAGTCTGGTTCCACTGTGGTTAAGGTGGAGCCCATCTTGGCAGCAAATATGCTCCCTTCCTGTCAAAGATCCCCGGTGCCTAATGTAGGTCTATGTGTACTTGGTCCTGCCTCTCAAGGAGGCTGGACTTGATGACCTCTTGTGGTCCCTTCCAGCCCTACATTTCTATGATTCTGTGATAGTTAACAATCTTGGCTGAGATGCTTACCCCAGTTCCAGCCCCTTTACCCAGGGTAAGAGGGCTGGAGGGGCCTTAAAAGTTGTGACTGTAGCCAGGGGAGGATTCCCTCAGCACAGACATTGTGGAGAGTGGCTGTCAGGCTGGTATAGGAGGCATGTCAGAAGTGGGGACAGGTGCACAACATGCCATGCTATGGAGATTGAGCAGTGTTGCTGCACATGGGGAGGCTACTGTAACTTCGACAGGCCCACAGGGCTGTCCAAGTTTTGCTGGGGGTGGGGGTTCTCCAGCCCCAGGAACAGCCCAGGATTGCAAGAGCACAAAGGTGGCTTCAAACCACCACAGCCCTCTTCCACTCCCCTGGCCAATGAGGTCTGTGCTGTGACTCTAGGAACCTGTTAAAACTACGAATTCCCTCATCTACGAGGGTGTTCACACGTTACTTAACATGTTAGCTACTGTGTTAAAAATACATCTTCTGCTAGTGAAGACAAGGCCAAAAATAGCCTTTACTGCTAATGGTTTTGATTTTGAACAAATCTGGCACTGAACTTTTGCATCAGAACGACTAGTGATCCAACAGGCCCCGGCTATCTTTTATTCATTCTTTTATGTCTTTTGGGTGATGTGAAAGGAGGGCACTGATAAGGCCAGCATGTCGATTTCTTAGAAATAATAAACAGAAGCCAGCAACTAATAAATCAATAATAAACTTATGAGGCATCCCCAACAGGCTGCAAATACAGAGCTAAAATAATGCTGGGGTAACAAAACTCCCACTGGTATCTATGGAAGGGATCAAACTTTTAATTCAGTGCATCAAACATTTACCTTCCATTAAATCTTCTTCTCAGTTTGACTTTGCCAATGGCACGATCTCTCCTGCCTCAACCTTGCAATGCATGTTACTTGCCAAAGGAAACACCTGAAATATATTTCACAATGTTCTGACTATCTTTGAATCACTGTTAATGGCGTCTGCCAACCTTCTCCCCACCAACTTTTCAAAAACATGAGCTTGTTTCAGGGAGATTTAAGGGCTCACAGGATTCTTAAATCAACAGAACTATTTCAGATCTGTGTATCTTTGTTCTTCTCTCTTTAAAGGCCTATCTGTTTCTCTAGCGGCCAAGGGCTACAGTACCTGAATGACAGCTGCCCTGAAAAAGAAATTTGTTATGAAACCTGAAATCACCTAGTTTCAGATTCCGGTACAAATACAAATACCCATGTTCTTATGCTGTCTGTTCATCCAGGGTTTATGCATAGAATCTATCGACATGGTATCTAAAGGCTGAACATTTCACTGAACGGTATGCAAGGGTTTATGAACCTTTCAAGAAGCTGGGCCCATGTCGAGTGGCTGGTTTATGGTAACACATTGAAACCACACGGAGCTTGCCACATTCTCATGGTTTCTGTGCAAATCCAGATGAAACTCAGCCATTTCCAATCAACTTTGCTTTAACGTTTGGGTTTTTTCGAACCTGAGACTCGGGGTACGTCCACACTGCAGCTGGAGGTGTGAATGCGGCACATGTAGACATGCCTGAGCAAGCTTTGATCTAGCTCGCTCCAGTAATAATAGCAGTGAAGCCACAGCAAAATGGGCTGGCACCACTCACCAGGGACCTTGGGCTCACAGTCAACTGGCCGATCCAAACAGCTCAGGTGTGTCTACATCTGCTGCAATCACATCTCCCCCGGGGAGAGTAATCCCATCCTCAGTGTGAAACTCATTGGGGGAGGGGAGATTACATCCCTGCAGATCAAAACTGACAATATTCATGTGAATCTCAGACTTTTGCTCTAAGAGTCCCCTTCTACCTGGCCAGCACCTTCTCTGAAGGACAGAGGGTAGCCTGGCTTTTTGCAGTTACCCAACAGACCTGATATTTGGGGGACTGGTGAAAATAGCAAACACAAAAGTCTTTCTTTTTTTCCCTCAGGAATCATAAAGAGAAAACCTGTTCAGTCCTCAGCAGAGTGGAAAGGTACAAGTAGAAACCCCTGCTGGTGACTTAGTTACCTTCTCGGTAGGGAAAGCCACGGTTGGGGGGGAGGGATAGCTCAGTGGTTTGAGCATTGGCCTGCTAAACCCAGGGTTGCGAGTTCAATCCTTGAGGGGGCCATTTAGGGATCTGGGGCAAAAATTGGGGGGTTGGACAGGGGTGGGGGGTTGGACTAGATGACCTCCTGAGGTCCCTTCCAACACTGATATTCTATTCTATGAACTTTCCTTGGTTGTTATAGTCTTGGAGCTTTACACAGCAGAGTCAAGCCTCTGCTGGGGATTACATGAAGATAGGATCAACTATTCACACAATACAATCCGACACAGAAGATATATTTGTTTCAAGCTCAAAGCTGTCCGATATAATCTTCTTTCAACAAAGCTGCTGGGTTGTGTACTTATGTATAAACAAACGGCTGACAAGAGAAACCAGGAAGTGCCAAAAGGCTGGCAGGTGTCCAAGTTACATCACTGGTACTCAGCACCGGATATACCTCACATCTCACTGCCCTTGAGGAGAGACCTCTGGGTAGGCAATGACGTCACACCCCAAAGCACATGGGGCAACAAAAGTTAAGGCTCAGCTGACGTTGGGGAACTGGAAAGTGCAATTCTTTTAGGCTGTTTTTTAAACTCCCATTAAAAGGCATATGGCCTGAATTTTCAAAAGTAACTACTGATATCTTGGGTATCTTGCACTGTGATCTTGTGGGTACCACAAAGGGGCCTGGTTTTCACATGGCACTGAGCACCGACCCTCTGAAAACCACGCCCTTTTAAAGTATCTCAGCTTGGTCACCTATAAGTGGAAGCACCCAAATTCACAGGGCACATTTCACAACTTAGGCCACAATTAGTGGCTCAGCAAAGATATGAAGAACAGCGACACAAAGGAAACAGCACTTCGTTTCATTAGCATAGTGCCCATGCACTCACAGATTTTAAAATAAGGCACGATAGATTCTTAATGTGTAAAACAGTAGATTTTATGACTACATCATGGAAACGGTTCCCTATTCACTCCATTGCATATTCTGCATTTACAGAGGCTACAGTGGTCTCATCTGCAGCATGATCAGGAATGAACATTTTGCCCCAAGATTTTTCAGTTGCGGATTTTCCAGCCTGTTGCACAAGGGCCACATGACTTCCACTGACATTGGTTAGGTGTTGCTGGCTGAGTCCTCAGGCTTGGCAGGCAGCGGGGAAGTATAAACTCAACACTAGCAAGACACCAACGGGTAAAGCTCCAAAAGAACAGGGTCTTCCCCTCTGATCTTGCTGCCAAAGGAGAGAGACCAGGCAGTAAATGGAGAGGCTACACTGAGCCATCAAGAGTGCAGGAACCCCAGATACTTGCTTGCGAAGGCTGAGCTTGGAAGTCCCTCAAAATAAGGGACGTCTAAACTCCGGTTCAGTGCTAAGTAATAAGATTATTTTGCAGTTACAAAGTTCTTCCGGCTCTCAAAGTGCTTTATAGACTATGCACCACATTCAGTCCTGAAGTACACACCTTGGGATGGTGAGGATTATGAGTAAGAGCAGAATTTTGTCCTGTATTAAGACATGAGCACAGAAAGTCTTCTGCTGCTGGGGCTGACTGTTGCACACAGCATGTTGCATGGGCACGTGTGTGAGAGTGTTTGAAGAGGGGGAAGCCTCAGCCAAGATATTTGGGCAAAAATCTGCTCTCAGGAAGAGGACATCCATCAGGAGACAGGTATCCTTAGCAGTTACTTTCACTGAAACAGGTGGACAGCTCAAGTAATGGAAGCAGTGCTGACATGATGTGTGATACAGCCTGTGGCTGCAAGGGGTCAGAACCACTGAGAGGAGATGCCACTGTTCCTGCTGACACTTCGTACTGATGCTGACAGCTGAGATGGGCAGCTGGGATCTTCATCAGGTGAGCCTAGAGGGCTTTGTCCCTTTTAAATGTCAGCTGTCTCCTTGATCTGTATTTTCAACACAGAAAGAGTAGCTCAGTAGCCTGAGCGGTCCTCCACCAGAACGGAAGGGTGCATGACCACAGTGAAGTCTACGCCATCGAACCTGTTGGTTCCCACTCTGTTCTGGTAGGGATCCCAGGATCTGACATCAGGAATCTGGTCAGGTAATTATTTCTGTGTTTTGTCCGGACTGAGGACTGTCTTGTCTCTGTGTCTATCCGTCCTCCCTGTGGTGTTTGAGTCTGGGCGCCGTCTCCGTCCGGGGATCGGCTGACCAAAGGGTTCCTGTCCCCACGGTCTGAGTGAGTGAAATCTGCACAATCGCAGCCGCACCGCGCCTTGGGTAAAACCCTTGGTGTGAAAGCAAGGGCGATTGAGGCAGTAGCCTGTGGGCTCCTTTTGTGTGTTGCACCGGGCATCGCTCTGACGAACCCGACTTTCCTTCTTGTGTGATTGGTGTGTAAAGTCCTCCTGTCTGGGTAACCAGACGTCTAAGTCGGGACAGTTCCCTAAAGGAACGCTGGCTCATTTTATGTATTTTAGGAAGAGTCCGGACTCCTGTAAATTTCTGGAAAAATGGTCTAGGCTAAGGGGGTCAGGTAGAGTGGCTGCTACCAGCACTACGCTTCTGTCCCCAGAAGCCTTTACAGCTATTCTGAGGGAAAATGGGCCCTTTTCCCACAGAAATGGTCTATAAGGGACTGCTGCAGGCAGCAGGCAGAGAGAGAATCTGATCAAAATTATTTGACTATTGGGTAATGTAATCAAAATCACTAAAGGATGTAAGGGGTTTCTATTGGAACTTAACTTGGCTGCTCCTGGTTGTGTCTAGTTGTACAAGATGGAAGTATAATCGGGGTACAGTTGTGTGAAAGAGTAATCACAGTGCAAGGGACGTTAGGTGAAAGAGAATTTTGTGTGTGTGTATAGTGCTAAAATCTGAAGCTGTGTCTCAGCTATTACCTGAGAATAAACTTAAAGCTTGGTACAGCAGGGAAAATATTGCAAACATGGTCTGTTGCAGAAGAGGGGAAACTGAGGTACACCACCTCATGAATTTCATAAATGACCAGTGAATGGGGTAATTCACTAGCCTGACTATAGAACAAAATAAGTACAGCCTGGAGGTAATTCTTCTGTTTTTCCTGCAATTAGCAAGGAAATTTGTAAAAGAAGGTGCTATTATTATTAAGCAATAATCTGCCCCCACCAGGGGGGTGGAAATTGTTTCTTTTGCTTTTCAGACACTCTACAAGCAAGCTGGTGCCAGCGGAAGAATAACTGAGAATACCATGGATCTATGTTTTGTGTTGTTTGTCTGTTGTGTTTGTCTTGTTGCTCACATTGTTATGTTTTAAGGAAGAGAAAACCTCATGACATGGGTGGGGGATGGCTTCAAAAGGCTGACCTTGGGGGGTGGGGAAGATGTGTATGGGAATGCAAAAGGCTAACTCAGGAGAATCCCAAAATTCAGTGGCCACTGTTAGGATCTTGGGACAAAGACCAAGTAGACGTCTTAAAAGACAAACTCGGCCAACCTAAAACTAAATTGGCAAAAGGAGAGGTTGATTGTTTCATGCAGTGGTGGGAAGAGGCAAATCATAGGTGGACAGAATCAAAATTTGCCTCTCTCAAAGATTCTGGCTTCTATCCCAACAGATGCAACTCATTTTACTGTTGTTGATTTGTGCTCTGCTTTCTTTTCTGTCCCGGTTCACCCTGACTCCCAGTTCCTGTTTGCCTTTTCTTACAAGGGGCAACAACACACATGGACCACACTGCCCCAGGGGTATACTGAAAGCCCATCATATTTTTCCCAAGCATTAGCCCGAGACCTTGATGCCTTGTTTTCCCGTCCAGGTCCACACT
Source organism: Eretmochelys imbricata (assembly GCF_965152235.1). NCBI lineage: Eukaryota > Metazoa > Chordata > Testudines > Cheloniidae > Eretmochelys > Eretmochelys imbricata. The sequence continues at coordinate 258,824,659 of NC_135573.1, forward strand.
AGTCCAATATGTAGATGATCGACTCCTCTGTTCGCCTTCATTGTCTGCCTCTGAAACTGACTCTTTAGTGCTCCTTACTGCCCTAGCAAATAAGGGTCAGAAAGCTTCTTGCTCTAAACTACAACTCTGTCAAGCGTCTGTCACATACCTTGGCTTTCTCCTCTCCCAGGGTTCCCATGCACTTTCTCCCACCCGCGTCCAAGCTATCCTTAGCTTTCCCCGACCCCACTCCCCACGCCAGGTCCGGAAGTTTTTAGGCATGGCTGGATTTTGCAGACAATGGATTCCCCAATATGCCTCCCTTGCTAAACCTCTCCAGGAACTCACTCGATTCTCTGTGCCTGACCCCATGCTGTGGCCCCCTGAGGCCAAATCTGCCTTTGTTTCCCTCAAACAGGGTTTGGCTTCTGCCCCTGCCTTAGGGCTGCCTGACTATTCTAAGCCTTTTACCCTTTTCTGCCACGAACAATCTGGGTGTGCACTTGGAGTTCTCACTCAGATGCACAGAGAAAAGAACCGCCCAGTGGCTTATTTCTCTGCCACTTTAGACCCTGTTGCCCAAGGCTTACCCCCCTGCCTGCGTGCTGTGACTGCTGCAGGGCGCCTAGTCGAAATGTCTGAGTCCCTTGTTCTCTGCTCTCCTCTTACCCTCCTGGTCCCTCACTGACCTCGCCCTGCTCCAAGACTCTGTCCCAGAAACCGAGAAAGAATCCTGGGTTGCCCAAGGTTGCTCTCTACATCCCGATTCTCTTTGGCGCTCGCCTATTGGCGCCTTTGTAGCCCCCTTTTCACTCTACCCATCTCTGGCCGCCCTGCTACATGGTGTTTCGCATGTCGGAAAGGAGGGGATGGTCTCTGCTGTAACTAAGACAGGATGGTGGCCCCCCCCATTTTAGCTCTTTTGCAGCCCGCCACTGTGCAGCCTGTACCATTTGCCAAAGCCATAATATTGGTAAACCTGTAAAAGTGGCCCAGGGGTTCCAGGGTCTGCCTTAAGCACCGTTCTTGCATTGGCAACTTGATTTTGTACAAATGCCTAAGTGTCAACAATATGATTTTATATTGGTTATGGTATGTTTATTCTCTGATTGGATTGAAGTCTTTCCTTGTCGCAAGGCTGACTCACTGTCTGTTGCCAAATGTCTGTTAAATCTTATTATGCCTGCCAAGGGAATTCCTGCTACTCTGTCCAGTGATCGGGGTACACATTTTACTGGACAACTTGTTCAACACCTGGACCGTATATCGCATATCGAACACCTGTTGCACTGTCCCTACCACCCACAGAGTGCAGGTGCAGTTGAAAGACGAAATGGTGTACTTAAGAATAAGCTTGCTAAAATTTGTGACTCTACAGGATTAAGCTGGCTAGTAGCCTTACCATTAGCCCTTATATCCACTCCATCCCAAAGGTATAAATTAAGTCCCTTTGAAATTGTTATGGGACGCCCTACGCGAGCTATGACTACCATTACTCCCGTTCCAGATTTGAACTTGACTCACAGTGCGCTCCTTCAGTATTGCAAGGGACTAATGCAAGCTGTAAGTCACTTCCATTCACAGGTTCGAGCTGCCTGGCCCATGGAACCCACCTCCGACGCTAGGTGATTGGGTCTACGTACGGCGCCATCATCGAAAGCATGCCTTGGAGCCCCGGTGGAAGGGTCCTCATCAGGTACTGCTTACTACACAGACGGCTGTTAAACTATCTGGCATCGTAGCATGGACACATGCTTCAGAGTGTAAGAAGGCACCATCCCCAGAGAACCAATCACCACCTCAGGACAACGCAGAGTCAATTTTGACTCCAGAAGAAGATGTAGAGGAACAGTCTGCAATACCTTACAATCTACGCTCTCGTAAGGGTTGCCAGAAGCAGACGCTGTTCCTCAGCTGCTGGTATCTTACGGTCTGGGGAGACCACGATGACCATTCTTTTATCCAGCAGCAGGTGTGGATAGCTCAGATCCTTAATATTTCTAATTGATGGGTCTGCAGCCACATCCCAGCCCACTCTCAAATTGGTGTTCCTGTCCTGGATATCCCACTCAAGTCCCCAGACCTCACTGGAGGGCCTCGTCCGTTTAACAAAATATGGAACAGCAATGACACTTGGGAAGCGGTGGGAATAAATGCATCTAAATGGATAAGTGTGGTGGAGGGAAAAGGTCATTGGTGTTGGGTGTGTAATGGGACAGGGCTGGATCTGGGGAAAAGCCGTTGCCTTCAGCATATTGTGGCCAATGGTGTATGGGATTATTCAAACAAAACTAAAAGTGGCGGGCCGGGTACGGAGATATGAATTTTTTTCTCAACCTGGGATCAAACAGAGAAATCAATCTCATGTTCCCCCTATAGTCATGCAAATAACACCACTCCTCGTAAGGAGAATTACCCTGTACCCTTTGGGGGATACTCCTCCTCCTTTGCACACATCTATATGACAAATGGGTGCAACCGACCCTTCCCGGCCTTAATAGGCCATCACTGGGTGTGTGGGACCAGAGTTTATACCGCACTACCAGGTAATTGGTCAGGAATCTGTTATCCTGCCCGACTCTTCCCACAATTCCGAGTGCTAGGAACCTTCCCTCGAGAACGCGTCCGCAATTTCAGGCAAAAAGGAAGGGACTTAACAGATGCCCAATGGTATGTAAATAACATAAGCCCCTTAACCTAGGAAGAGGCCATTGGCAGTTCCTTCATACCATTAGGGGGAGTAATACACCATGCAAAAAGGCTCCTAAGGTTACAAGCAGTAGTTGAAATAATGGGAAATGAAACCGGAGAAAGTTTAAGAGCCCTGGCCAAAGAAACAGGGGCAATCCAACAGATGGTCCTCCAAAACCGTCAGGCATTGGACATAGTGCTGGTGGCAAAAGGAGGGACTTGTGCTCTCATTGGAAAAGACTGCTGTGTGTATATACCAGACAACACCAATGAGGTAATAGATCGTGCTAGCCACTTAGAACAAATCGCATATCTTCCCCACGAAGAGCCAAGTTCTTTATGGAAGTGGCTAAGTAACCTTTTCAATTTTTCTGGCATAGGAAACTGGTTGTTTCAGGGAGCCCTAACTCTCCTGTTTGGAATCCTAATAATATTTGTATGTTTTCAGTTACTTTCCTGTTGTATCCAAAATTGTGTCAGGCATGCTACACAGATAGCTGCCCCAATCCAGAGTGCTAATTTGATGATTTTAAATATCACTGTTGAACAAAGAGATAAAGAACGATTGATATGTGGAACCCAGTCATTGTTGGTCATTGCGTAGCTTGACCAAAAGGAGGGATTGTGAAAGTAGAATGAATTATATTGAAATTATAATTCATTAAAGAAATGCTGCTTGAAGAGTTTGTGGAAATATAGTTGTCAGGAAGAGAAACATTAAGGAGTGTGAGACAATGGGTCCTCAAACTAATTAACTTAGAGCTCCTACTGAGCTAGGAGATTGGTAAACGTTAGTATGCAAATAAGACATGTATGTATATTTGTCAGTTTCTGCTTCCTTTTGTCTCCTAAGTTAAATTGGCTTTGGCTTCTGTATAAATAAGTTAGATTGAGCTTTTACAGGGGGCTCACATATATCTGGGTGCACTGGCAAAGCGCTTTGCTAATAAACAGAGTGGTCTGACAAATTATGTCAGTCCTGAATCTGACTTTGACAACATTCAATCTTGATTTCAAATTTCTAGTGATGGAGAATCCACCACAACCCTTTGTAAGTTGTTCCAATGGTTATTTACCCTCATTGGTTAAAAAATTGCCCTTTGTTTCTAGTCTGAATGTGTCTAGCTTCAACGTCCAGCCATTGGATCTTGTTAGCACTTTGTCTGCTAGCCATTGGATCTTGTTAGCACTTTGTACCAGCAGCGCTGCCTTAGGAAGATCCTCCGTATCAGATGGGAAGACTGTCACACCAATACCAATGTTCTCTCTGCAGCTAACATCACCAGTGTTGAGGCGAAGATCATGAAACATGAACTTTGCTGGGCTGGCCATTGTGTGCATATGGCTGAGACTCGTCTTCCGAAGCAAGTCCTCTTTTGTCAATAGTAAGAGGACTTGCGGGGGGACAAAGGAAATGCTACAAGGACACCCTGAAAGTATATCTTAATATACAGTGTGGCAAATTGCTGGCACTACTATGATGGGTCCCGTGCTTTCTCTTCTTGTGGGGGCGGTTCAGGGAACCGTTTCTCACCCCTGATCTGGGGTGTTAACTGTCCCACTAGTATCCCAGAAAAGGGGAGTGGAGAGGGAGGGACCCGGGCCCGCCCTCTACTCCGGGTCCCAGCCCAGGGGCCCTAGAGATAGCGGCAAACCACTTGAACTAGCGAGCAATTCCTTCCCCTGGGCTCCTTCCCTCTCTGGCCCTTCAGCTTGTGGGCTTCCTGCCCGCTTTCTGCTTGGGCCAGGTTTCTCCCAACCCCTTGTGTCTGTGCAGTCCCTCTGCTCTGCACAAACTGGGTTTCCCTTTACCTAGGGATTTGGTTTTCTGGCCCGCCACAGCACTTCTCCAAACTCTCCTCTTCTTCCCTTCAAACTGCTCTCTGCTCCAACACCAAACCACTCTGCTTCAGCTCCTCCAACCGTCTGATTGAAGCAGGAGGTTTTTATCAGGTGACTGGCTTCAGGTGCTCTAATTAATCTATAGCAACCTCTCTTCCCTCTACAGGAAATAAGGCTCTCATCATCCTGGGGCCTACATGTCTCCCCTCTATCACCCTACTGCTGCCCTCTGGCCGTGCTGTATCACAGGAGCCATTGACCCCATGAATTGGGAAGAGCTGGCTGGCCACACACTGCAATGGCGTCGCATCATACATCAAGCTTCTCCCCGTTTTGAAGAGAATCGCCTTGCTCAAGAGTCTGAGAAACAGCAGAGGAGGAAGGAAAGGGTACAGTGTCTCGGCCAGCAGTTGAGCTCTCTCCAAGCAACCAACTGTTACATATGTAGAAAAATCTGTAGAGCACGAACTGAACTCCTTGGCCATCTTAAGTCTCATCAATGACTTTTCTACCGGCAGGCATCATCCTCGTTTCAAGGGATAACCGCTGCCACCAATCTTTGTCTACTAGGTTGAAGGGCCAGTTATCAAATTTTTGGCCCCCATGTAGGTACTTATAGACTGTGATCAAGTCACTCCTTAATCTTCTCTTTGTTAAGATGAATAGATTGAGCTCCTTGAGTCTATTACTACACAGGATGTTTTCAGTCCTTCAGGCATTCTTGAGGTTCTTCTCTGAACCCTGTTATCAGTATCCTTCTCGAATCACAGACACCAGAACTGGATGCACTGTTCTGATGGAGTCATTCAATAGAATGGATGGCAAATGGAAATGACAGAGGATGGACAGAACAGTTCGAAGTAGCTGCTAAAATCAATGTGTGAAAGAAAGGATATCGTGTAAGCCAGAGGTTCTCAAATTGGGGGTCATGACCCCGCAGGGGGTCACAAGGTGGTTATATGGGGGGGTCACAAGCTATCAGCTCCATGTGGCTGACAGCCCCAAGCCCCATTAAATTAAATTAACCCCCCATTTTTAATTTATAAGGGGGGGGGTCACACTGAGAGGCTTGCTGCGTGAAAGGGGTCACCAATATAAAAAGTTTGAGAACCACTGGTGTAAGCTACCCAATTATGTTAAGCAAAGGACAAGCAGGAGATGTGTACAGTAGCCATCAGAGGTGAGAAGTGAATATGGGAAATTAAAAGATGTGGTAGAACAAGCACCTGAACTATAATACATATGTATGGATGCTAGAGCTGAGGCGCATTCCTGTATAAAACACAAACCAAGCAAAAGCATCCTTTTGAGTATATAGGGTCAGCTAGGCCAATCAGAGCACCAGAAGCAATGCCAAGTGACTTCAACCATGTGATTGTCACCTTACCATCAGTCCTGGCAACGAATTTAAAATGAACCTCACCTGGCTCTGCAGCATAGGGCATGGATTGCCTGCTATAATCATCTGGGCATATTTCTCCTCATCAAATTCCTGCCATTGCAGGGGCCTTGGGGCCTGGCACCTTGGTCTCTCCTGTTCTCTGACTGTGGCACACAAATAGTTTAAAGAAAAGGAGTACTTGTGGCACCTTAGAGACTAACCAATTTATAGTTTAGGCTCCTGAGGACTAAAATTAGTCCAACCTAAGTAATTGGACTCAACACAGAGGTAACTGGATGGAATTCTCTGGCCCCTGGTATATAGGAGGTCAGGCTGGACGATCTAGTGGTCCTTTCTGGCCTTAAAAGCTATGAAACTGTGAAAAGCTGCATGGCCATTTTTATGCACATCCCCAAATGCCTTTTGTGCCGGACAGCCATAATTCCACATGACACACTGCAGGTTCACTCACACTGTGCACAGTTTTTAAAATGGACAAATTTAGAGTCCTCCCAATCTGTCCCTTCTAAATTTAGAGCCCCACAGCTGTCAGTGGGCTGGCATGTTGAGAAAGTCAGATTACAGATTTCAAACAATACTTTCACTATGATCTTCTGCCCCTCTTAGCCAGCAGTTGCCTGATTTTAAACAATCAACCACTTCTCAGCCAGAAGATAATTTACACCCATTCCCTTTGATATATTTTATGGTTTGCATTATCACTTGGTGAATACACTACAAGCCTCTATTGACCAAGGTTTGAAGCTTCAAGACTTCTATTCTATTTTAGGTATTATATGAGGCTGATCCAAAGCCACTGAAGTCAATGGGAGTTTTCCCATTGACTTCAGTGGGCTTTAGATCAGGCCCTATAACTTGCCCATCCCTACGGGATCTGAATGCCTGCTACTGGCTTCCCCTCAGGTAGTTACTTTAGATAACTGAATATTTTAAATACCTGAAACTCTGAAGGGCAAAAGAAAAGGGTATGTTGCCAAAAGTTATTTGCACAAGGACTCTCTACCTTGATGTAACATACGTCACTGTCCCTTTTTTACTACTATTATTTCAGATCTTGGTAGAGGTATCTTAATGTAATTTAATTTGCTGTGAGGTGCATATGTATGAAGCTGCACCTTCCTAAATTGCAGCGTTTTATTATATGTTTCATCCATTCAAACTGATTTGTGTGGGAGATTGACTATAAACTGCAAAACCTCTTCACTAAACTGAATACTGCAAAAGAAATCATGGACCTGGAGTTGATTTTTCAGATCCTGGGGTGGTGTAAATGGGTTTAGATCCATTTAGGTCAATTGAGCATTGCCAGTTTACACCAGCTGAAGATCTGTGTTTGTTTAATTTTTCCCTTTCATCGTGTATTCTAAAGAACATAGGAATTCCTATGCTGGGACATTCTAGCGGTCTTACTCGGCTGGGCATCCTGTCTCTCAGGCTGATTTATAAGAAGGCACAAAACTCCCAGACCAAAGTCTCAAAAGTGGCCACTAATTTTGGGTGCCTCAGTTTTTGGGGTGCCCAGCTGGAGATACCAGGAACCTAATTTTCAGAGGTGCGGAGTCAGCTGGATTTTGAGTGCACTTCTCTGAAAACGGGGCCCAAAGTGCTTGAGGTGGGCACCCAAAATCAGAGGTCACTTCTAAAAATGAAGGCCCCATACTTTCATTAGGGGGATGTTAGGAGTGTTAGTGACAATGTAGGATTCAGGCCTGTATCTTCATCTTGGGTTTTGTTTGCCCGTTTGAGTATAGATACTCTAAAACACAAGAAGAAAGAGAGGAAGACCACAAATAACATGGAAATGAACAGTTCTGAATGACATTAAGCACCTCAGCATGAAATGGGAAGACTTGAAGAGAGGGGCAGTTGACAGGCAAGGATGGCAAATGTAGGTAGCCCAATATGCAGCAAAGCACGGGATGGTCTAAGGTCTAAAGTATATCTATATACTCTTAGATCTTACACTAATATGTGTGAACAAAGGGCAAAGACACTGTGTGTTGCTTATACCTGGCCAGATGGGTTTGTTAGTATAATGGGAAGAGATAAGGAAGAGAGTTAGTGTTACAAGGTATGGTGGGAGTGTAATACATGAGCATACACCAGAAGAGTGCCTGGCTCTTCTCTCAAGCCAAGGTCAAGCAAACAGTTAGGAGGGTCAGGGTGGGATGGTGGGGAGGGCATAAGAAACACTAAAAGCCAAAGAAAAGCCTGGCCTTGGCCAGAATACAACCTTACTCTTTATCCCTCCCATGGGATACAAAAGAGGTGGAACAAAGACCCCAGACTCATGATCCCCCAAAACGGAACATGACCATAAATTGTAAAGGGTGGGACCGAGGGTGTGCATTTCAGGTTAATTATGCCTGCTAAGGAGGGGTGGAATGGGACACTTGGAAACAAGGCTCTGCGATGTCAGAGTTACGGACATACTTGCTGGAAACTAACCCCAATAAACATCACATTGCCTGCACTTCGGACTTCTGGTCTTCTGCTTTCTGTCTGTGTGACAAGAACCGGGGGAAAGGGTGAAGGGAAAGCCATCTAACAAGGGACAATCCTATTCTCAATTAAGTAAAATTGTAAAACCCCTTTGATTTCAGTGGGAGTAGTACTTGGTCCTAATTTTACAAAATATAGCAGGGAGGGAATTTCTTCCTTACTCCAACTAGTGATTAGCTTATGCCCTGCAAAAGAACATAACCCTTATAATTCCTGCCTTTATGAACCCTTAGAAATATTATTTGGGCGCACCTGTCAAATCCTTGAGTTGCACAGACAACTGGTAAGACTTAGTCCCTGAACCTAATAAACAGTAAGGAGCAGCTGGACAGTAAGAGCATATAAGACCGAGATCTTCTAGTGAGGGTAAGGTTTCAAACACCGATTCTAAAGTTGTCCCTCCAGAGAATAATACTAAACACCCACTGACAGTGAGCATGCAAATTAACAAAGTATATGCCGTGCTACTCACAACACCAATTTCCAGTGTTGAGATCAAATTAAATGGAGTGCCGCTTCTTCCGATTGCTAAAGTATGTATTTATCTCCCACTTTTAGGTCTGTCCGTGCACAGGCAAACCAAAAATGTTCATGCTTGTACGGAGACACATGAGTGATGGAGACAGCAGAGGTGTAATGATGATTGCTTCTTGTAGCATTGTTGTCTGACAAGGGTTTTCTGTCCTGATGGTTTATTGTGCTCTGGAAGCTGCTGTAATCACTGAGCTGTACAGGCTTGCACATGGAGAGCATCAGATCCAAGGCAGAGATCTGTACAAATCCCTCATCCAGACGACTTCAAGTCATAGAGTTTGTTCTCATAACTGAGTTGCTGTCATTAGCTACTTCACAAGTCCATTTGCTGGCATGCTTACATGGGTGGGCAGTGGAAGGATAGGAGGGGGAGCAAGGCGAGGACAGAGACTTGGGGGCAGTTGGCTTCACGCTGGGACAAGGCATCCCATTCCTGGGCAGCCGGTGACCAGTGCCTTGTGCTCCCCCCTCTCTCTTGGGTGGCTGGTGTCCTGTACACCAATGCCTCCCTGCCGCCCACCCACATGTCAGTGCCCTGGCCTGTCACCCATCGCACCTTGGCGGCTGGGCGCACATGCTCTTGCCCCTCCCATGGGCTGGGGTCTCCACTGGGACCTGCAGGGGCTGGAAGGTAGGACCAGGCTGGCCCAACCTCCTGCACTGCAGCAGACACTCCAGCTCTTCCTCCAGGTCCAACTCTTGTCTCCCCACACTCCACCCGCAATCCATGGCATGTGTTTGGGGGCTGACCATAGCCACCTCCCCTCCACGAGAGCACTGGGTCAGAAAATGCTAGGGGGAGGCAGCAGCATAAATCTGCACCCTCCCCCAATATTTTCACGGTGGGAGCTCTAATCCCCACCCCAGTTCTGCTGCTCCTGTGCTTCTGAACTTAATAGCAAATTCAAGTTTGTTTGGACAACATGCCCAATCCAGTGCAGCCTTTAAAAACTACAAATGAGCGGGTCCTCAATGCAGTTTCAAGTCACTTTAATTACAGTAGTGGGTGGGCAACGGGAAAGATTGTGTGCACTGGGTTACCGTGCACACAGCCCCAGTAAACAGGTGTTGTACAGAAGAACTGCACAGCAATCGAAAGCATTAAATCCACACTACACCAATGGGGTCTAGTCCTTACAGCCAATAATATACAGAGACCAAGGTGACGTATACAGCAGACCTATCTACGAATGAACATAGGCTGGACAGATGGAAGATAGAAAGTTACCTAGGCAAAACCCCCACTCTCGAAAGGACTGATAAAGTCTCCTCCCTAAGGAGTACAAGTTGCATTATATCAATCGTAAACTCTCTGTGGCAGGGACTGTCTTGACAGTATACGTTTGTATAGCACGATGAAGTCCTATTCCTGACTGTGGCCCAGGGCTGTTATTGTAACGGAGGCCATGTAACCTCATGGGTAGTGCCGTAGACACTGACTCCATGGGTGCTCTGGGGCTGGAGCACCCATGTAAACAAAAAATTGCGGGTGCTCAGAACCCACCTGCCGATCAGCAGTGGGCGGGAGGGGAAGGGCGGGGCAGGAAGAGGGAAGAGAGAGTGGGCCCTTGGGAGAAGGGGCTGACTGGGGCCTTGGGTCAGAGGGGAATTAGCACATCCACCTAGAAAAATGAAAGTCAGCACCTGTAGGTAACGCAATAGACTGGGACTCAGAAGATCTCGGTTCTATTCCTGGCTCTACCGAAGCCTGCTGGGTGACCTCAGGCAAGTCACTGGAACCCCTCTGTGCCTCATTTCCCCATCTATAAAATGGGGATTATGATACTGAACTCCTTTGTAAAGCATTTTGAGATCTAGTAATGAAAAGCACTACGCATTAGCTTGGTATTATATTTAGATGCCTTGATTTGAACCTTATATTGTGAGTAGTCCCATTGAAGACACTACTCATTAGGAGTTCAGGGTGGCAGAATCTGCCCCATAAATCCTGACCTTGCACCACTGAAATCAGTGGGAGCCTTTGTCACTTGAGTTCCATGAGCACAGGATCAGGCCCATATTGCATGAGGTCTTCTTGCACTGTTGGGGCATTGTATGGTCATTTTTCTTGCCTCTCAATTTGTGGCAGTTCCTATTCTGTCTAAAGTAGCCACAAACATTTGCAATATGTGTGTGTGTGTGTGTGTCTGGGGGAGGGCATTAGAAACAAAATGATATCTACTTTTGGAGCCTTGCATTGTGCTACCTGCTTCCCTTTCCCAGGATGTTCATGGAAATCAGGAATAAAATACATTACCTCCATTGACGGGAACTGCTTGTTTTCAGCTCTCCGCAACACCAACGACAGCAGTAGAGCAAGAGAAAATAGATGCACTGAGACAGGAAGCCTCTTGCCATGCTCTGACCTTCACTACTAGGTTGGAGTTTTTTCTTCAGCTTTAAGACATGGATGATGGAAGTTTGCCTGGAGGCAGTGATCTGGGCAGGACACATGCATACGTAACACTGAGAGTCCCAAGGAAGCTGACTGTCAGCATGGATTTCATTTTCTTTGCAGCCAGCTTGCCATCTATTTTTGTTGGTGTTACAATGAAATTGGAACATAAGAAGGATTTTTGTCTGTTAACTTCAGGACAACTTCAGTGCTGGTATGTGACACTTAGGCTTTGTCTGGCATTTTATTTTATATACTATATAACTGATAGCCTTGATGTATTTTGTGGGGAAAAGCATCAACACTTTATCAGCTCCTTTTTGGCTGCACTCAGGGCCCACTAAAGCAAAGCACTTAAGGACATGATTAACTTTAAGCACATGTCTGGTGCCATCCAAGTCAATGAGACTATCCATGTGCTTAAAGTTACACACATGCTTACGCAATTTACTGGACGGGGCCCTGAGTGCTCAGCACCTAGCAGGATGGAGCCCCGAGCGCAGATGAAAAAGAGCTGACACAATGTTGATGCTTTTCCTCATAAAATACAGCAGGGATTTGGGGGTTATCAGTTATGTGGTGTACGCAATAAAATGTCAGTCAAAGCCCAAGAGTGTGGCATGCCTTCCTAGCATAGAACAATGTCCTTTGCTGCATCAGACGAGGGTTTGATTGGTGGTGAAACTCCACTTTCCTGCCTGTACAAACTACTTTTGTCTCAGAGGACACATCCTACTTCAATTGCATGGAGTATGGCCGCAGCTCAGGTAGGCGTACCCAAGCTAGCGTTACGCTAGGTAGCTCAGGTACGGAAGCAGTGAAGCTGCAGCAGCATGTGCTAGCCACCAGAGCAAATCCCGAGGATTCTGGATGGTATTATACAGCTCCAGCTGAGCCCTGGGCTGCCACAGCTTCCCTGCGCCAGTACCTCTCAGTGACTGCCAGTGCCAATCACAACCTGTGACTGCGGAGTAGACATAACGAGAGACTGTGGTTGTCTTCACCACATTTCAGGAAAGATGTGGACAAATTGGAGAAATTCCAGAGAAGAGCAACGAAAAGGATTAAAGCTTTAGAAAACGTGACCTATGAAGGAAGATTGAAAACATTGGGTTTGTTTAGTCTGGAGAAGAGAAGACTGAGGGAGGACATGATAACAGTTTTCAAATACATAAAAAGTTGTCACAAGGAGGAGGGAGAAAAATTGTTCTTCTTAACTTCTGAGGATAGGACAAGAAGCAATGGGCTTAAATTGCAGCAAGGGTGGTTTACGCTGGACATTAGGAAAAATTTCCTGTCAGGGTGGTTAAGCACTGGAAAAAATTGCCCAGGGAAATTGTGGAATTGCCATCATTAGAGATTTTTAAGAGCAGGTGAGAGAAACACCTGTCAGAATTGGTCTAGATAATACTTAGTCTTGCCATGAGTGCAGGGGACTGGACTAGATGACCTCTCGAGGACCCTTCCAGCCCTATGATTCTGTGATTCAGCCGACCTTTTTCACTGTTTGTCCTGAAGTGCAAAGTCTTCTATTGAGATATTGTGTGGGTCCCATCAGTTATTTCTGGATCTTCTATCCTCTTACAATCTGGATGGTGATAAACCTCCAGGCATGCTCTGTGTTAAGGCTGCTGTCGCTATTATAAGGTGAAAATGAACAGGGTATTTGTACGGATGATGACAGAATTTCAACTGGACACGCCTGGATACTAGAAAGGCAGTGTTGTCTACTAGACTGACAACAGGGCAGGAAGCAAGGAAAATCTGAGCATGAATCCTGCCATGCCACTGATCTGAGGTTTGGCTTTAGATATTTCCTACCACAGCCTAGTGCCGTCTGCTCCCACTGAAGTCAGGGCTCTCAGCATACTGCAGGATTGGACCCTTAAATTCTCTGCTCAAAATTTCCCTGGTGTATCTTTATCCACTTCAGTACCCTTACACCAGGGTTGAATTGGTGTCTTGGTTACCTTATCTGTGAAATGGGAATAATACCTACCTACATCACATAAGGATTAGCTAGCCAATAGCTGTAAAGGACTGTGTAAGTGTCTTATTATTAATTAATGCTCCATGCATTAGTCAACTACAGCTTGCTTTCAACACTCCATTCAGCTTCTAATTACTTTTCTAAAAACATGACATTACCCTCATGCAACAAGAATTTTTCAGGAGACAATGACCACTGGGACAGAACACATTTTCAAGCTAATTTTAACACATCCAGAAAAGGGCGATTAAATTGGTATCTCACTGAGCCTGTCTTTGTACTAAAACATAAATCGCAAAGTGGGTGGCGCCATTCTTCTGTCCGAGATTTTACAAAGTTCTTTTTTTACTTTTTAATCATCATTTGCAATGTTTTCATTAATCCTTGAGAAGCCTTTCCTAGGAAACGGACAGTTCATTAAGAATAACTTTAAATTTGAGGGGATTTCAACCTGCCACGAAGGTGCCTGTAGGGGATGAAGGGAACTAGGGAGGCATGAATTTCCTTCTTAGAGGGTGGTGATTTTGTATGCCCGTATAGTCTAGCTATCCTAGGTACCGATGTGGCTCCCATCGCCATAGTATCTGGGCCTGACTATCTTTAATGTATTTATCCTCACAACACCCTTGTGAGGTAGGGAAGTACTATTGTCCCCATTTTATAGTTGGGAAACTGAGGCACAGAGCTCAACCAAGAGCTAGATCCGCACAGGGACTGGTGCCTAACTGCCACCCTAGCTGCCTAAATCCATCATTTACGTACCATGGAGATTCTCAAAACCCCCTTTGGGCTGCCACCTAAATGCCCATGGCACCTAAATTTCTGCCTGTGGACATGCACAAAATTGCCTAAGTCTTGACACAACCAATCTGTTCAGTGCTTAGTTCACGCTCAAGTTCTAGCAGTATTCCTAGACTCTGCATTCCTCCACCTGCAGGGCCCAATCTGGTTGTTGTGCTCACTGCATGCCGTGCCCAGCTGGGGGTGAGCAGATCGGGGGCTGGCTGGCTGGTATTCTTTCCATTATCTATTCATGATCAAATTAGTTGTTCTAAATACATTTCCAGAATAATAACTTGACAGCCAGGCTGCCATTTGTTAAACATCTGTCTTAATTGCATTCTTCCCTGGATATTTAAATCATTGAGTCTGTGCCAGAAGTCTGCTTTCATTATTAGCCTGTAGTTATTAGGTACACAGTTGTCTTCAAAGATTCAGTGTTGTTTTCTCTGAACATATGTCTTTAAGTCTATTTCAAGGTTATTTTGCAGGAGTTTGTCCAGTTATTTGCGACTCAACCTTCTCAGTGAGTCTATGTGGACTGGTTAGAGCATTCAGTTCATATCCTCTGCCATGCTACAGGAACTGGAAGGTGGAGGAAGTAGTTTTGCTGTGTACCCTGGTGTCGTAAGGAAAATTGCATCACTTTCAGCCAGATTTTGATATCTGTACTAATGACGAGTGCCACCTCACTCTGTGAATAGTCCTCTAGTACGATACTTCTCAATGTTAGTTAGAGGTACTGCAGTCTGGCCCTTAAAGGCTGACATCAGTTTTGTTATCATGTCAATCAAGAAGGGTCAACTTCTCTACCATATCCTTCTTCCTTCCAATGCCATATCAACAAGGAAAAACTTCCTGTCAGAAACTAGGATGGAGATGGTCAGGCCTAGTGGTTGGAGCTGGAGCAGTGAGGCCTAGTGGTCAGAGCTGGAATCAGGAGTCCGGGAAGGGGTTAGAGCAGGGCTGGCACAGGACTAGGAACAGGGCTGGAGCAAGAACAAGTCTGTTGCCACCCTCAGGCAAGAGAGAGTTCCAAACCCTGAAGTGACATTGAGCAGACTAAGCTGCTGTTCCTCCTGTGGGTCTTATATATCTGGTCTGGGAGTTACATGACCAGTACCTGGCTTTTGGATTGGCTGGAGCCTAGCACAGGAATGACTCATCACCTCACACTTCTCCTCAGTCCTGAGACATTGGTACTTAAGAGACAAGTAATCCTTGACATTGCCCAATCTTTGTAGTTCTGATCCTCAGCTCCCAGGGCCAGATTGTGCTATTTAGCCCCATCCCTAAGAAAGGGATGGCATATAGTGACACTGATCCAGATTCATGAAGACAGAATGCCTCTTGGAGCTCCCATGAAATCAATGGCAAGACTCCCACTGACCTCAATGGACTTTTAATAGATTCATAGATTCCAAGGCCAGAAGAAACCCCTGTGATCACCTAGTCCGACCTCCTGTACAACACAGTCCACAGTAATAATTCATGTTTGAATTAGAGCACACCTTCCAGAAAAACATCCAGTCTTGATTTTAAAATTGCCAGTGATGGAGAATCCACCACAACCCTTGGTAAATTGTTCCACTGGTTAATTACCTCACTGCTAAAATATGCTACCTCTCCAGTCTGAATTTGTCTAGCTCTAATTTGTCAGCTCTTGCCATTCCTTTGTCTCTTAATTTGAAGATTCCAGTATCAAATATTTGTTCCCTATATAAGTACTTATTGACTGTAATCAAGTCACCCATCACTCTTTGTTCAGTTAAATAGACTGAGCTCCTTTAATCTATCAGCATACGGCAGGTTTTCCAATCTTTTACTCATTCACCTGACTCTACTCTGAACCCTCTCCAATTTATCATCATCTTTCTTGAATTGTGGGCACCAAAACTGGACCCACTATTCCAGCAGCGAACCCCACTAGAAACATACCCACTTTAAGATCATTCCCATTTACCATTACATTTAAGACCAGTCCACTAATGTGTGCCATGTTAATTTTGTATCATTATAGCTTTTGACCTGGCCCATGCTGAAGCTACATGACCACTACTACACATCCATTACTATCCCCACATATGGCCAGCCAACTCCTCTTGTCAGTGGGCTGGGTTTTTTTTTGAGGGGGGGGGTGTTCCTCCTCCCTGCCATCTATGGAGTGCTGAGTTCCTTCAGAGAAATAAGGAGGGAGCAATTCCTGCACTTCAGTGCAATTCTCAGCAGGCCTTTATATAAGCCATTTTTTGTTCTCCTCACACGCCACTCCCAACACACATACACACACATAGACAAAGAGGCACACACATTGCACAGCCATGGAAAGGGCTCCCAGTGATGTTTTTCCTATCAAGATGCCTTATACCTACTCCAAATTCACATCAGTGATTCATTCCTTCCCAATCATCTCCATAATAATTTTCAGTGCCCACCTGGATCTGAAAATTGGTTGAGATAAATAGCACTATTTTGTTACTCTTCTCTTCCAATGGATCGATCTTATTCAAAGCTGTTGAATGCCTGGGCACATATCTCAGCCGCTAAATATCTTCTAATTTACCTTCTCACTCTCTCTTCCTCGTTCTGCAGCTTTCTTACATTCTCAAAGAAACAGCTCCATTGAATTTCCCAGTGGACAATGCAGTGATCAAAAGCCATCTACTGTTCATGGGCAGCACTAGAACACGGAGTCCATTTCTGATGGGACATAGCACATCCATTTTCATTCATTGTTCTGCTGCCATATGCTCCCGTTCTCAATACTTTAAAAATAGCCTATAAGGATTAAAAATAATATTGAAAAATTTGCAAATGGGCTGAAGTTAGAGATGGACAAAACCTACTAAGTCCTCTAGATCATGCAGGACTATTGTCTACAGAACATTTTATAACATCCAGTCCAGGGTCAGATCCTCAGCTGGTGTAAATAAATGTAGCTCACCTGACTGAAATGGATCTCTGCTGATATGTACTGGCTGAGGATGTGGATCCTAATCTTAAACATTTTCAAATGATGGGGCTTTGACTTTCCCCTTAGAGAGAACATTCTGCAGCCTCATAGGCAGTAGAAGCTGGCTCTGATACCTTCTCTTGGAAGACAGAAGAGAAGAAAGTACTCAGCATCCATCCTCTGAAAATCAGGCACCTGTAAGGTGTCTCACGGTGGGCATCCAAAAATGGAGGAGCTCAGAATCACGCTTCACTTTTGAAAAATTTGGCGTAGAAGTCCCAACGGAGCTTCCTAACCATGATGATCTTGGAACACTACCTGGACATCGGCTCATTCTAGTTTGGCTACAAATTAATATGGCTCTGCAGAGTCAATTTTCAATTTTAATGTTGTCCAGGCTGATAGTATTATATCATCAGACTGGACAACATTAACACTGTTGATCAGAGGTTGCTTCATGAGCAAGATCAGAGCACACAAAAGCGGGTGAAAATGTTGAATTGGAAATGTGTATGAAATTTGTTCTGTGTTTTGCAATCCCTGAAATTTCAGTGTGTACAGAATGTCAGTGTGTACAGAATTTCAGGGATTGAATATTATTCACAGGGAGGGATGTGGTAATGTAAAAATGTGT
Source organism: Eretmochelys imbricata (assembly GCF_965152235.1). NCBI lineage: Eukaryota > Metazoa > Chordata > Testudines > Cheloniidae > Eretmochelys > Eretmochelys imbricata. Next base: position 258,842,361 of record NC_135573.1, read on the forward strand.
GAGTTTAGATGTAGCAACAGTGCCACACAAACAGCAGATTAGGCACATTACTGAGAGTCGGGAAGTCCTTGATTCTGTTCCTTTCTCAGCCATTGACTGGCTTTAAGTCTTATAAAACACACAAAATGTAGGAACATAAGCAATATGACTGGAAAGGATTTCCTGAGTCATTGGGTCCAGTGTCCTGCTATCACAGACAACTCCATCAAATTATCCTGCTCATGAACTTATCAAGCCCATCTTAAAACTAGTTAGATTGTTTTCCCCCACTACTCCTACTGAGAGGCTGTCCCAGAATGTCTCTCCGCTGATTATTAGAAACAATCTTCTAATTTCCAGCCTAAAGTTATTCATGCCCAGACACCACATAGGTGGGTGCCAAGTAATTGCTTGTAATAATGACTGAAATAATGACATTAATACCACCCACAAGAACCAGCCGTTCATACCTAAAGATTCCAAATCACTTCACATTCTATGTATGAACCACTGGCGATGTCACTGAAATGCTGCCACTGCTTAGAAGGAACGCAGCGGCTCTTTTAAGAGCACACTACACACCAGTTTACGACAGGAAGTGAAGACGAATGCCATGCCCCGCCGAAATAATATATAATCAAAGTCTGATTTTAGCCCTGACAAAGCTTGGTTTTGAATATTATGTGTAGGTGCCATTCCTCAATGTTATATTTGCCTACAAACATGTCTGAAAGATTAATTCATTTTCACACTTGTCAAGGCAGAATGAAAATTCCTAGAGTACTACCATGCCAGTGATGTTAGAGGAGCAAGAACAGCAGTTATTACTATTTTGATATCAGCAGTTTGCTGGCAGCACTGCACCTGGGGACACAGATTATCCTCAAGTAATTCTCCTTTGCCATGCACATGCATACAGTTAAAACAGTAGGGCAGATTCTGCTCTTGGTTACACCAGCCTAAACCTGCAATAACGCCACTGTTGTGAATGGAGTTACACTAGAACTACACTAAAGTTACTGAGAACAGAATTTGGCCTGCTATCCATGTCTATGCATCACACTGCCTCATTCTTCCCCGCTCTCTCTCTCATCATTTCACTTGTATCTATTCAAGAATAAAGGAACCTACTGAGCAGTGGAGATACAGAAACAGCTGGATCTGCCAATAACAATTTGCGTGGACTGTCATGCAGTTAAGATTGTGTGGATGAGATACCACAGAGTAGCTTCCCTCATGAGCTGCTTAGAAATGGTGCCCTGTTTAATCACTCTCTCACACACACACACCATCTTAAAATAGCACTACGTGTGCTAATTTTACTGAGCACTGAAAGCCCTTTTATTTGAGGCCTTGCCGGGCCCACTATGCCACGGCCTGAGTAAACGGAGGCCGCATCATTCTAGAGGGAGCTATGGGAAGAAATAGGTCTCCTGTAGTTACTGCTGTAAATATGACACGAGATCATACATGGCTCTGGCCTCTGCACCATGTTACTACAGTGGAGCAAATGAATGGCAGAGTCAACTTGCAGCCTGAAACCTCACTCCCTCTGTGCCTATTGATTTAATTCAGACCTTTACAGTGATAGGCAGGCATGTGACCAAGTGGCTACTGCACTGGATTAGGACTCAGGAGACCTGGGTTCTTCAATTCCTGGCTCTGCCACTGGCCTGCTGGATGATCTTGGGCAAATTATTTCACCCCTTTGTGCCTCAGTTTCCCCACCTGCAAAATGGGGCCAATGACCTTTCCCTCATTTGTCAAGCATTGTGAGAGCTACTGATGAAAAGCACTATATAAGAGCTTGCTGTTCTTATTGTTAGAGCTGGTTGGGAACTGGAATATCCGTTCTACCAGAAATTCCGACATTTCCACATTAAGTGTCCTGTGAAATAAAAATTCTGAAAAATGTTCTTGTGATGGCATAAAAACATTTGGTATCAGTGCTGTTGCTTCAATTCATTTGGTTTCAATGTTGATCATTTATTAAAATGTGAAATGCAATATATAACACACAGTATTACATATAAATGTAATATTAATAGACTATTAGAATGAATATAATCTAAGAAGTTGAAATGAAATGAATCTAAATGACACTATTGAAATGAAACTTTTCATCACTGTTCTCAAAAACATTTCAGTTTCAATGAAATTACATGTTTTGATGAAAAACTATTTAGACAAAAGACTTTTGACCACCTCTAATTAATACTATTACTCCAGATCGTTCCTTCTGTCTTCATTTCCTTTGCTTTTTGTTGCTGGAGCTTTTCAAGGTCAGTTTTAATGAAAATAAGAAATCCTTCTCAGTTGGTTATGAGCACAGGGCAGGCAGGTCATATCTCCTTAAGTAATTTTTCTTATTCAGATCATTTTAAAAATGACTAATCACCAGGTTTTGACTTCTGTTGAGGAGAATAAGTTTTATTAACCCAAAAGGTAAATATTGACGGCATTTTCCTTGGTCAATGTTAACCCTGAGAGACACTTTCATGTCTTGATGTTCGCAGAAAGATGTAGTCAATAGATGCAGTTCAGTGCATTCTGAATGGCCTCATTAGAAATCTAATCTTATATGCGCTTTTAACGCGCCTGTAACCACCGTATCTAAAATCTCTCTGTTATGAATTTCAAAACAATAACATTTTTGCCTGACTCCATGAAGTCCACTAGGGACTTAGTTTTGGTTTGGTATTGATTTTACATGGAAGGTCCTCGCATTCTGTGGTGATGGGCAGCAGTATAAAACCCTAAGATAGATAGATAGAGAGGAGAGTTAGGTCATGGATACACTCGAGAGTTTACAGTGGCACAGTGTAAGCTCTCTCTAAGCTGACGGGAGTGAGCTCTCCCGCTGGCTTAACGACTCCACCCCCAATGAACGGCAGTAGCTATGCAAACAAGAGAAACTCTCCCGCCGACATACCTCTGTCCACACTGGTGCTTATGTTGGTGTAACTTATGTCGCTCAGGGGAGTGATTTATTCACCCTCCTGAGTGACATAAGTTGGGCCGACATAAGCTGTAGTGCAGACATAGCCTTAGAGTTCCAGAGACAGGCTATTGGGGTGGAATCTGGATTGTCCACAGACACATTCTGGTTGGCTGGTTGGGCCTTTCTGACCATGTCACAACCACGCACCAACTCCCAGTAGTGGACAGCTGGGCACCATCACTGAAACAGTTCCAAAAAGGTCTCTACACCCATTATCTTAAGTGGACGTGTGTTCATGGAACAGGGGAACAAATAAAAACAAGCAAAGAGTTTTATAATAGCCCCATGGAAGCCTATTGAAAGATCCAGGTTCCCACATGCAGAGCACGGGGTGGCATTCCAGATGGATCTGCAGACCAGCGGTCTTTGAGTGCAGCCAGTGTCCCATGAACTTTTACAAACAGGGTTGAACCTGGCCATTTTTAACCAGCCTGGTTGGTTTTTCTACCAGCTGGTGGGTTGCCAGTCAAAAAATTTAACATGCTGGGTATTTATGCTCCTTGTGCACAGTGATCTTGTAACTGCTAGCGATTTGTGAGGGAGCACACCATGGCCAGCACCCAGGTCCTGCTCTGCATGTTGGGCCCTCAGCTGCTAACGTCAAATGGCTCCTCTCAGTGCCACAGACTGGGAAGCAGGACAGACCTGTCACCCAAGGCTCACGAGCATGGAGAGGGAAGGGGCAGCAGGGTGGAGGAGACAGGGGCTCCTTATCCTTCCCTGCTGGCAAGCTTCAGGTCCATTCCACTTCTCAGAGTTTTCAAGGGAGTCCCCCTACCATCCCCACCCAGGCTCTTTGAAGGGCTGAGGTGTTTTGGGGGACTGGGGTGGTGGTGTCAGTGGCCAGTTTTTCTGTATCCTAGAGTTGGCAACCTTATTTACAAACTGATCTGAAGAAGAGCTCTGTGGAGCTTGAAACCTTGTCTCTTTGACCAACAGAAGTTGGCCCAATAAAAAATATTACCTCACTCACCTTATCTCTCTCACATCCTGGGACCAATACAGCTGCAGCCACCTGCACATAACTTTATTTGCAATTTCATTAAAACATGGTCCTGACAAAGCTGCAGCTCTAACTATGACCAGGACTTTGACAAACTGGAAGGAGAACATGGCTTTTTTCATTGTTACGTCTGGCATTACTGATATTACTGACTTCCAGGGAGATGAAGGCCTATGCTAGAACATGGTTTCAATATGGCAATACTGGAAAATCCTTTTAGTATAGATGCAGCTTGCACTGGCAAAAATTTGTTTTGCCAGTATAGTTTATACCAGTTCCCCAAATGAAATAAGCTATGCCAGCTTCTTGCTGGTATAACTGCGTCTACACCAGAGTTTTGTCTGGTATAGAATTGTCAAAAAAAATCACCCCCCTCATTGGCATTACTATATTGGAGAGAGGTTCTATTGAAGACCAAGGCTGAGATTCTGAGAAGGCTGGATCCAGTGGAAGTTGGTGAATTCTGAAAGTGGGCAGATGATATTGATAAGTAAAGGCCCAGTCACTCAGGGTACAGTTGTGAGTGGAGAGCACTGCATAACTTACTCAAACCATGAAGCGGGACCACCGCTGACTGACGCCACCAATCCAATATTATTGCACAAAGTGAGTGTGTGTGTGTGGGGGGGCAAAAAGTCACTCTCACTGCGCAAAATTCACCCATGTTTAACCAAATTAATCTCTCTCACTCACAGCCCGGTTTATAATAGAAAAACCTGCTGTGAAAATACACAGCACAAGGCCTATGCATCACCATTTTGAGAATTTAAGTGGCATCGTTCTGAGTTTGTACAGGGCCTAGCACAATGGGGTCCTGGTCCATATGTAAGGCTCCTAGGCGTTACAGTAATACAAATAATAAGTAATAACGGTAACATAGGCCTTTGGCTTGCCCTCTGCACATGGCACTGTGATGGGGTGTACAAACCCCACCCAGGGCCTGAAGGAGTTAAAAGGCAATGCTGGGCCCAGATAGCCCTACCCCTCTGGGCCTGCCCCGCGCACTCTCCCTGGAGGAGCAGGTTAAAAGGAGCTCAGAAACCCAGGCAAAGGATGGTGGGCAGACTGCAGTAGAGATTAATGCTCTGGGAAGCCAGATCGAAGGTTGCGCCTCAGAGTGAACCACAGAGTATGTCAGGCCCACAGGCAGTGCCTTCTACAACTACCACCCCCTCTGAGACCCAGCAGGTCCTTCAGGGCCTTGTTCAGTTGGACCTTTTGTTAAGCTATTAACTGTTTGGATTATAGGGGCATGCCCCAAACTGAAGGAGCACATAGGTAAGAAGTAGCCCAGGGTAGTAGACTTAGACTCTCTGCAGGAGGGACCCTGCTGGTGCTACTTCCCACAGAGGCCTGAACTGGGACCCAGTGAAGAGGGAGGGCCCAGGTTCCCCTACTACGCCCCACTGAAGAGCAAAGGTCCAATGTGGGTGAAGTCCCAAACATACTGAGGTCAGGAACTGGGCATCTCTAATACCCCCTGACAGAGAGACAAGGGGCTGGAGGTCAGGTGTGCTAACCACTAAACCACCCGGCCCTTTGAGCACCCCATCACAGTGCCCTACAGAGATCTGTTTAGATAGCATGCAAGTGCAGTACCTTAGTTTTTTCACAGTACATGGAGATATACACCAGACGATCTGGGAACAAGTACTAACACAAAATTCCCCGAGGCTGGGACACAATGAACTGATTATTTTTGGATTTATCAACTGACACAGTCTGAAACTTTATTGAAATGCCAGGCAGAATCAAATCATCTGGCATTTTATTATGACCAATCATATTTTGCTGCAGGTCTTTCTGCTGAACTTTAATTCACCTGTTATAACAACAACATAGCCCAGTTACTTCACCGAACAGCCAATCCATTTAATACCTCAGAAAATACACATGCATTTTGGCTCAAGACATCCTGCATTGTCAAGCTCAGCAACAGATTATTCCAACTCTCTCTGACTTAAGCTTCTAGACCGTAATTGTGGAGATGAGATAATGAGACTCCGCTTTACTTGAGCAATGGAGATTTTACTGTAATGACTAAGAGAAACAGAATTACTTTATTGTGCTCTAAGTAATCTGTTTGAGTGAGGATTAATTTGTCACAGCATCCATCACAGACAGACACTAGAAAGATGGAAATTAAACATATGGTAGTAATAACCATCATAATAATAGCCTGTTTGCAGCCCGAGGCATAAATTTTATGTTCAGCTTAGCTAATAGAAATTCCCTCCATTTAAAACAAAAAGCAATTGTGGTACTCATAAAAACACCGGATACTGAAGTCCTTGGTTTGTCCACAGAATAAGTACAAGCGCTGAAAGGTTCTCTTCCTTGCCCCCATTAGCCTCTTAAAATCTGAGCTGAAGGGACAAACTCCAGGATGAGAGGAAGTTTTCAGTGCTTAGCATTGGCCAAACTCTGCTCCTATTGAGGTGTACGGTAAAACTCCCAGCGATGACAGAGTAGGTCAATGCTAAACACTGAAAACCCCATTCTTAGTCTCTAGGCACATTCAATCCTCTAATTCTGTGCTGAGGCTGCCAAGAAAGGTTAGTTTGTTTTTGCGGTATGGAGTTTCCCTCAAGAGTGAGAACACCAACTCATGTGACATAAGCTGATCAACAGTCCAGCTGGTACCAGTTTCTGGTCACTACTGACCTGGTTGAGTTTGGACTAAAGGTGCCATAGAGATGAAAGGGTCCATAGTCCAACCTCTGAGCCATTCAGTCCATCTCATGGTTGCGTTTCACTATGCATAGATTATGTAAATGTTTTGTCATGAGGTTTTGATTAAACAAATAACAGTAAAACCAGTAAAACAGCAACTGGACTCTCTGAGCTACATGAATGCTAGATGCTAACATGCTTTGTCATTTAAATTCTTCTCGTTGCTAATTACACAAGGCTAACTTTTTTATTTGCAAGGGGGCATTTATCTTACTCACATATAAGAGTGTAAGGCTACAAGCTGGACACATGGATTTCCTCCTTCCCTGAATTTGAATCCAAACCATTTCAGAGATTGGAATAATGTCCTGTTTTTTATGGCTCTTCCTTGGAAGTTGCTGCTGTCAGTTATACTGTTAGTTTTCAAAAGCAGCTTCTAATTTTGTTTGTTTTTCCAACTTGTGACTCCCGTGGCTGGTTGTCAGTCATGCTGATCACCAATGGCTCAAGACTAATGGGAGCTGGAGTTGTGTCAGTATCTCAAAAAATCAAGCTCTAGATCTCTCGAATTGGGCACCCAAAAACTGAGGCACCAAAATCTTGAAACTGTGTGCCACTGAACCTTAAAATTGTGCATTTATTGCTTATATGGTTAGCAGGATAATTGCTCATGCACACACATATACCCACAAAAGCAACCAAAAAAACCCCTCTATATAATAGAGGTGGATTAGCAGGAAACATTAGCTTCATCCACCTTAATTTTCTAGGTAGAATATTATTCTCTGATCCGCAGGGAGGACCTCTGATGCACAGGGGTGCACAGAATTTCCATCGGGAATATGGGATAGGTATTACATAGTCAAGTGGAACTCTCTCGTGTAACTCAGTAGAATGAGCTCTGGCTGCAATGACCATTGCTTCTCTTTGCGGGGAAGTACTGCATATTGGCACACATTTCAATTAAAAAGAAAAATTAAAGCTGGTGGTTCCACATGAATTCAGAGGACGAATGCAGCAGAGATCAGCAATTGCAGGGCTCCTTTCAGACTGAAATATTGCTAATTAAATTTTACAATATACCATACAATGTATCCTGCAGCACTTTCAGATGGAATGTCATGCGTGAATAATGTTGCGAACACAAATATTCTAAAAATGCATATCGTTAAGTAAGAGCTTGCTCAAGTCCCTGATTGCAATCCTGAGCAGAGAGACTCTTCATTATTTGCAAAGAGGAATGATTTCGTGTTGACTGGGACATCGGGGTACAGAATGTGCAGGTAGTTTTTGGTAATTGGCTGGTGGTGGTATATTAGGTAGAGGATGGAATTGAGATGGTCAGATACATCTCTTAAGTGCAGAGGGATTTACAAACTTGATTGCTTTTCAAGAATACAAAGTGATCTACAATAGAGAAGTTCAAACACTGGGCCAAGTTCAGAGGGTAGTACTAGCATGTTGTTCTCCATAAAGGCTCTTAAGCTTTGGAATTTGCTTCTCCAGCTCAGTCTGCTGAGGTCTGGATTTACTAACTTTCTGGATATTGTGCCAAGGTCGTCTTCTCTCAGGCATCTGGAATATGATAGGAGGATAGGGTGTGATTTGAAGGGTGGAGAGGAATTTTGGTTATTAGGTCTAGAGGGAGTCTTATTAGTGATGGGTAATGCTAGAAGCATGTGGATAGCTCACTATACTATGTTTGCGGTGTCTGATCTTGATACTGTAGTTTTAATTACTGTAAAAATGCTCAGAGCACTTTTGGATGGACACTTATTGTGATCAGACTATCTAAGAAAATGAGGCATATCTTGACAAAATGCAAGCTAATGCTTCTAGGGAACAATAATCGAAAGGACAGATCTGCAAATAGAGGGAAAAAATCCTTGAGAAACTAACGCTGAAAGAGAACTTGGAATGCAAGTGGGGAGCAAACTGTAGCAGATGTGTTTGCAAAGTGGTATGGTCACAAAAGAAGCGCAAATGCTGAGACTTCAAAACACCTGCAGATAATGCTCCTTCCTTTATAAGACTCTGCTGAGACCAGACGTAGAATATTGCGTTCAGTTCTGAGTACTACAATATCAGACATTGGAAGAAGATCAGAGAAGAGCAACTAGGTTGAACGTTATAAAGATCCAGAAGGATTAAACTTAGAAAAGTTAAAAGATAAAAATATATTTAGCGTGGCAAACTGATTACTAAGGTGGGAGCATGACGCCAGTCTACAAATATCTGAGTGGGAGTGTAAGATACGAGTGTACACTTGAAGGACAGTCCTGCCTCAAACTCCTCTCCAGAGATAAGGGCTCTCACAGTTGGGAGGGGCGAGGGGAATAGGAGGAGAGGGAGGTATAAGAATCACTAAAAGGCCAAAGAAATGCCTGTCTGTGACCAAAGCACAACCTCATTCCTTACCCTCCCATGGGATACAAAAGCGGTGGTACCAAAGCTCCCAGACCCAAGACCCTCCAAAATGGAACATGACCATAAATTGTAAGGGCTAGGACCAAGGGCGTACACTATAGATATAATTATGCCTGCTAAGATGGGGAAACTGGGACACTGGGGGAAAAGGCTCTGCCAGCATGCAGAGCAATGGATATGCTTGTTTGAATTAACCCCAATAAACACTGCATTGCCTGCACTTCAGACTTCTGGTCTTCTACTTTCTGTCTGCGTGACAAGAACCATGGGGGTGGGGGTGGGGGTAGGGCGAAGGGAAAGCCTTTAACAACCAGGGCAGGGGGTGTGTATGTTCCAGGATATCCCAGTGGTAGGGCACTCAGCAAGTCACAGCAAGAGACAGTCCTAGAAAATACAAGTTTATCAGCAGATCTAGAGACAATTAGATTTCGATTTTAAACATAGAATTGGAGTGATGATTATAATCAGATGTAAAACACTAATGTAGAAGGTTATGTCCCCTACCATGTGTATACTTTTGCATTTATGGCTTTGGTTAGGTTTTACTGGGTGAAAGAACATGCTGTCTTGTTACACTTTTTTTGTTCTTGCCGTTAAAACAAATAATAAAACTGTTTTAAGATTAAGAAAATCTATTTTGGGAAGTTAGGACTGGATAACCCTTCCCTCACCCCCAAAAACTCTAACCACCAAACAAACAATCAACCAACTGCCACAGAAATACCCCACACACAAAGGTTTTTACCTAATGAAGGAAAAGAAGATGTCGCAATTCAAGGCAAGTGCACCTGTATTCCCCCTCTAAGCTCCTGACCCCTCAGCCATCACCTCTCCTGGGTAGAGACCCACGTCTCGCTCCCTCCTGACTGGGGCTTTTATAGGCTGCAGTTTTCTGCCTACACTGTGAATTCCCCAGCAAGTCAGACTGCCTAAGCAGTCCTGCTTTGCTTTTCTCTTGAGAGGTTACAAACAGTGTAATGGAGCACGGTTAAATTAACACCCAGCTCTTTCTAAGCAAGCACATTTATTCTTAAGGTGAAAACATTACAGAGAAAACACTAAACACAATAAAAGAACCTATACACATGCTAATAAGCTTACCAGAGATCACCCTGAAGTCCAACAAGGGCTCCGATCCGTCCTTCAAACCCCACTATGGCAGGGCACTGAGCAGAACGACTGCAGAATCAGCCCCCTGCCACAGCAGCCCCGTTTAATAATAAAGTGGAGTTGGCTGGAAAGAACCTCCCCTAATTGGGGAATGAGAGCCAGCTGGCAGCCCAATGGGCCCAGGGCTGTATAAGAGGCTGGGAAGAAGGAAGCCAGGGAGGCAGGACAGAGGAGAGCGAGGGAGTGCAGGCAGGCAGGGAGAAAGCCCTTCACTCCTGGGTTCAGACACAAGGAACCCAGAGCTGTGTACACTGTATGGTGAGAAGGTGGTGAACACAGACTTGTAAATAAAAGCACCAGTGGTTTCAGAACCAGAGGGTCTCCGAGTGACTTTATCTGTGCCTGGCAGGAGCCAGGAGGACCAGCTGCACTCTGTTACACCCATCCACAGGTTTCTGTGAGGTTACAAGTTCATGAGAGCTGTTAGCTGAGAACAGGCAGCCCCATGAGTCGGTCAGGTCCTTCTAACCCTTCCCAGGATGCACTGTGGCACCTCTTGGACAGCAGGTCCCGTCCACTGACTGGAGCAGAAAGAAGGGCCTAAGTCCATTTAAACTGAGACTATTTATTTTTGTCTGTTGGTCTCTGGAGACTCCAGTTTGAACCAGTGTATGAGAGCCTTTCCATGAGGTGGTGTCTCTCAGGGAAATCGTACACCCTGAATGAATTTGCCTAATCACCCCCTACTGTTCTTAGTTCCTGGAGGGCTGTGGTCACCATCCCCCATGGAATGACAGTCCATGGCCCACAATGATACATAAACTTAATGTGTGAGCACTCCCAAAAGTACTGCAGGAAATTGCCATAGTTGTCACACAAGCATGAAGTCCACCAGGGACTTTGCTATTGGTATCAATTTTACATAGCAGGCGATCAGATACTATGGTGATAGGCAGCATTATAAAAACTAGCTAGCTAGCTCAACAGCGAGTATTTTATTTAGATAGCTGGTGGATGAGAAGACAAATGCTTGCATTAGAGTTATGACCTTCCCCGATTTATAAAGTGACAGTTATGGCAGCAAAGCCTTGTGTATTATGGTGGGAGGCTGAATTTCCCCCCCCCCACCCCCGCTTTGTCAGCACAGGTCAGCTCAGTGTTCCCGTGGTAGTTTCCATCACACTGCTGCCTTTTATGATTACTGCATAGGTCCATACCTTTTCTGGATTTCTGTGCAACCACTGTTTAGACATAGCTGCAGTTACATTGCTGTAGCTTTAGTCAATTGGTGCCCTATTTATTGCCAGGTTTTATGATTGTACAATGTTTTCTTTATTAGCTGCTCTGGCTGGAATGTAGGTGCTGCGTGATTTATTACTGGTGTAGCACAGTGATAAATTGGTGCTATGGTGTTTAGAGAGACGAGTGCTGAGCCTGAAAGAATTATGAAATGAAAGTGATAGGCCCCAACCAAATCCTTGGAGCCAAACAGTCCCAAGCGTCACGAAAGTTTTGGGGCCAGAGATTCTTGCGGTTGTAAACTAGCATAAATCCACTAACAGCAATGGAGCTATGCCAGTTTATACCAGAGCTGAACTCTGTCCTTCTTTCTAAGGGCTTGATTCTGTGCCCACTGAAGTCAAGAGTAAACCTCTCACCAAGTTCATGGTACTCAAAGGGTGGAACTGTAACTCTGGGTCAGAAGCTGCCTGAACTCTGGTAGAGGTTTGGATCTAGATGTTCATCTAGGCTTTGTGACTAGTGTCCATCTTTATTAAGCCCAAGCGTCTACTAAAAGGACAGGTCTGGACCCTGTGCCCATTTTATCTTTCAAATCTGGGGAGATCTAGTGATTTTGTCTGTAAAATGCTGATCAGAGGACATTTTGTTTAGGACTATCCTTCTGTGCTGGGAAATATATATGCCCCTACTATCCATGGTATACGATATTCTCAGCAGGGTTTGGGTATTACTTATCAAGTCTACTGAGCTCAAGCAGGTCCAGAGATACGTTGCCTCTGACTTGTCATAATACAGCGATAAAGGGGTTTTGATCCTCTTGTCCCAGTTGTGACATTGGTTGGCATTTCGAGAAACTAGAGGAATCCAGTCTGATGACGAGCAACTCTGCTTAGAGTGATGTGGAATGGAAGTTTCCAATTGTTGCAGTGTGTAAGCTGCAATTCTAATGAAAGTGAAGTGTCTCTTGGATAAAATGACATTGCTCTAAGCAGGTCACATTGCATATATTTATTTCTAAAACTAGATGAAGGTGAGCCATTGTTTCAAGAGTCCACTACACAATTAGATCAGCATATGCAAAGCTACCTCCCATGCTGATTATTCTAATTGGATTAGCTGGAGGCTGAATCATTTGTCATTCAGCAATCCTATGTTCAGACTCCATTCAAGTGAGCCATATTTCACAGGGCATTACACCTCATTCAGCAGCTTAGTTTCTGGAGCTCCTCTGAAGGGAGCCACTATATCTTGTGATACACTCACATCAGGTTTAAGATGTAGGCAGAGTCAGAGACTGGTGAATAAATACTAGTAGGTGCAAGTGGCCCAGGACCGCACAAGGATCTTTTGAAGCCACAGGGCAAACATGATGGACCTTATCACTAAGTCCTTCAGGAAAACCCGTGGGCAGGGGGTAAAGGGGAAGAAATCACTGTGATATTCCTCCCACCGATCAGAACAAACCAACGGGTTGGCCACCAGTTCCCAAGGATCTATGATAGGTGGATCCTGAGAGGTGAGGAAGCAGCTCTGTGTGGAACCATCGTGCGTCTGCTATGGCCTGGGGCTAGCCATAGATTGTAAGTTCCTTGAGGAAGGGACCAGCTTTTTGGTCTATGCTTGTAAAGTGCCTGGCACAACGGGGTCCTCATCCATGACTGGGACTGCGGGGTGCTACCACGATACAAATAATAATATTATACCACCTTCAGTTCTGCAGGCCAAGTGAGCAAAAGATGTGCATACACACGCATGATGCTTCACCCATTCCATTCCAAAGATGCACGGTGTAGGGACCGGGGAGAGACGGGATGCTGCTGCAGAAGTGTCTGACCTTGCTTCCATATTGGACAGAGAGATCAGCTCACAGAAGATCCCCTCTTCACATGCATCTCAGGGGCACAATTGGGCCCTATGTTATTTGACTGAGAATAACACTTTTAGAGATGCAGGATCAAACGGGGAATTTGAGGGTTACCAGCCCACCTTCTGGGCAATAAGGGCTTTAGTTTAGCTGCCATACCTATAGACAGAGGCAATTGTTCTTGGTTGAGATCAAGTGTGCTTTTCACATGCCTGGAAGCTTTATTGTGACCACAAGGAAGGTGATCAGGGTGATATACACATGCCCAGTACTCTCACTAGGGTGGCTTGCATTACTGTCCAAGGCTGTGAAGGCCTTTGAGCCATCCTGGCAGCTGGTGGGGCAAAAGCATGTGGTGTCAGCTGCAGTCCTTACCCATACAAATACCACATGATTGTTACAGAGTAGAATTCTATCAACATGAAATTGGGGTGGCTCTTCCTTCCGGCGCAATTGGGACCACAGTGCTGGGATGCCAGATGCCCTCACACAAAGGGGGGATGGCTTCCATTGTCTCTTCTCTCTGGCTCTTATTGCTTTACTTACAAAAGCCTAGAGGGAATGTTTTCTGTGAGGCTGATTATTTTGCTGTTGTTCAATCTGGACACACAGGTTCCTAAGGCTGGAGAAATATGTCAGGTGATTTTCTTCCCTTGTGGAGAAATTAGAGCAGTCGGAGTTGTTTTCCTCAGAGACATGGTCTGTATCTAATGACAGCAGGCTGCTTTCACTGGACAATCTCCATCAGCCTGCAGCGGGGCACTGGGGTCAGCAGAGGGAGCTTTTTGGCATATTTTCACAGAAATATGTAGCTTTCGTTTTAAAACCCCTTGGGCTTTCAGTCTGTCAGCCTGACTCACCATGGCATCAGCACAGTCCTATTTGCATATTACTGGAGTAACTACAGAGGTGAATGAGACCCTGTGATCTTAAAGTCCTGTTACACTCCCCCTAAATCCCATGCAGTTTCTAGTCTAGTACATCAGCATTGTAGCTGCCTACCTTCTTGAAACTCTGGTCACAGCCTCAGGAGCCAACCGTAAATGGATGTGACGAGCTGACTAAGAGCTCACATGGACCATTCATCCGGGACTACCTTTCATCTTCCAACCCCAAAAGGGAGGTAAATTCATTCATTCCTAAAATTATCTTCCATTAGTGGGCTCTTTTTCTGACTCCTGCAGCAACTTTGCAACCTCCATGGGCTCCAAAGAAATGAATTACAAGGCAATTTTCCATCCAAGTGAGCCAAGGGACATATCACTTATCTTGGCCTCCATATCTCTCCTCCCATCTACAATGAACATAATGGCTGTTATTAAACATGCCATGGAGGATTCAGAGATGGCCACAGCTCTGCCTTCCTATACGGACAGAGGCTAACCCAGATGTTGCTATTTCTATGCATTCTGTGGATCCTTCCAGGACAGAAAGGAATAGTAAAGGAGTAGCAGCCGTGTTAGTCTGTATCCGCAAAAAGAAAAGGAGTACTTGTGGCACCTTAGAGACTAACAAATTTATTTGAGCATAAGCTTTCGTGGGCTACAGCTCACTTCATCGGATGCATGGAAAGGAAGGAGATTCAGACTGATTTGCCTGAGGGACCGACCAAGGTATCAGAAGTTACCAGAGACGTGTTACAGCATGCCTTCAGGGAGTGAGACACCAGTCTTGCTGAACTACATTAGGACAAGTAAAGTGCACTCCAGACTGACTGTCTGAATCTGTCAAAGCAAATGAAAATTATGACCCTTCTGCCTCATTAAGATTCCCCAGTTTATTTTGTTGCTGCTGCCTAGTCTATATCCAGGGAAACTGAAATTAGGGATGTAGGAAATTGGCTCTTTTTGAAATTGCTGGACACTAAATACTGCATTCTGATGCAAAAAGGGTCTGAGAAAGCCAGGGGTGCTGTACCAGTTTATAATGACCGAGTATCTGGCCTTGTTGACTTCAGTTGAGGGCTTCTGGCCCAAGAAGTGTTTAAAGAGAAAACATGGTGCTTTTCGAAGCTTCCAGGCACCTGATTTCAAAATGCTTCCTCATGGCTGACCTAGACTAGCCAGACACAGGATCACCTTGAGATCACCTGCTTGTCAAACACAGTCACCTTCAGCAGGTGACCTTTACCCACAAAGAGGGTCCCAGGGATTCTCTGTCACACATGCTCAGAGCAATTCAAAATTCGACCCTTGCTCTTCCTCCACTCCAGTTCACAGCCTCGGTTCCAGCATTAAAACCCATGTCTTTTGAGCCCCCTTTCCCCATAAATAAGCAGTTTACTCATGGGGGGCATTCGTTAAATAGCTAAGCAGAGAAATAGGTTCTGAATGCTCATCTATGCAGTCACAGGGCGGCCTGCTGGAATAGAACAGATGGCGACATTGGGGCCTTTGTCAGCTGGTTTCTTGTAACCCTCGCAGAAGACATGAGTCGTTCTGAGAGATTGAAATAATTGTAGTTTTATTTTGAAAATGTCAGTGAAAACAATGTTTAGAAAATATTGTCCCAGAAAGAGAGATAAGAGATGAGGTTGACCATGTAGTGCAGACCAGCCTGTCCCTTTCTCAGTCTAGCGCAGGATCTGTACAGTATGTTCATGGCTCAACCCAGTTTTAAATCTCCCAAGTGATGGAGCGTCAACCACTCCCTTGGAGAGACAGTTCCTCAGCCAAATAGATCTCACTTATAGGCAGTTTCCCATGTCTCAGTTTAATTCCAGGACCCCTAGTTCTCTCCCAGCCACTTACATAATCCCGCTTTCTCCTTGGCCTTTACGCCCTTCATATACTTGACTCTTACCAACTTATCTGATGATTGATTAGCTCTGCTCAGATCCCTCAACCCACCACGGCTTCACTGACATCAATGGGAGGTCTGTCCGCATGGAACCAGTTGCAGGCAAATGTGTGGCAGGATTTCTATGTGAATACATGACAGCAAATTGAAGCAAGGACCTTGTCTCTCTGTCTCCTGCAAGCAGGGCCGGCTCACAACATTGTGGCACCTGAGGCGGGGAGCTTAAATGATGTCCCCATGCCTCCTCGCTTGGGCCAAAACTTTGAAAGGTCTCAATTCTGCCTTCTTCCTGTTCTACTCCTCTCATGGTACTGCTCTGCTACCTACCCCAATAAAAGAGAACTAACAACTTAAAATGCCTTCTTCAAAAAATTTAAGTAACATTTAACTTTCAAACGCCTGAACAGCAAATGTAACTTTTCTTGTCTGCATAGTAAACACTGGCATTTTTATCTGTTTGAATAATCAAAGTGGTGCTTTCTGTGCCTTCTTGCTTGCAAAGATTTGAACTGCTTCCTGAAGGGTCACAGTCTGGGCCAGCTCATGCTCTGTTGAGATGGTTGCAAGGCCAACTGGCCTCTCCTGTGTCATTGTGGAGTGTAGATGTCTTTTTATTAACTTCAGCTTGGAAAAGCTGCGTTCTCTACTGACAACTGTTACGGGAAGTGTTAGAAGTATGTGCAGAGCAACAAAAGCATTTGGTCATCTTATCTGTGCACATATATTCCAGAACAGCCTTTGGAGTTGATGCTCCTGAAATGTATCTTGAAAGGGCTTTCAGTTCATCACCTAAATCACTTGCTGCCTCACATCAATATTGCGCATGTCATCATGTGTCAACACTGTCTCTAGTGCCCTGCATTGCTGATGTAGATCTTCTTCAGGTATAGTGAGGAGTTTTGGAATATCACACAACATCCCAAATATACTGCTGTGTTTCTTGAGCTGCATGAAACGTTCTTCAACTGACTGTATTGCACAATCTAGCACCTGGTTAAAGAATTTAACTTTGAATTGTTGTTTGGGGTCTCTTATGGGATTATCCCATGCCTCATAATCAAAATGTCTTCTTCTTGTATTCTTGAGTGGGTGGGAATAGATTCAGAGTGAAGTTCCTCTGCCAACTTCTGTGCACTCTTCAGAATGTTTTGAAATCCCTCATCGGACCGGTAAGACTGTAGGTATGACTTTGTTTTGTCCAGTTGTTCCATTGCTCCAGATATATCAAGGTCAACACCTTGGAGTCTCTTGCTGACAACATTTATTTCAAACAGTGTGTCATGCCACAACACTACGCCACACAGAAATTTGAAGTTATGTATGTTTCTGGTGATTCCATTTCCCTCTGCCACTGTTCTCCCACGAACAGTTCCTGTCACATCCTCCATAATGGCAACTATGGCATCATCTATCTTCCCAATCTGGTGTTTGATAGGCTTTATGGCCTCCACTCGACTTTCCCATCATGTGGCACACAGTGGTTTCGGTGTCAGAGAGGATGTTCCCAGATGTTGCTTCAAAATTTGCCATCGATGAGTTGATGCAGAGAAAAATACATAGATGCTTTGAATTACATTAAAAAATTCAGCAGCCTCATTAGAAGCTGATGCTGCATCACTGACCACCAAGTTCAATGAATGAGAACTGCATGGGACAAAAAAAGCTCGAGGGTTTAACTCTCGGATCCGTGTCTGCACTCCTCTGTTCTTTCCTTTCATGTTGGCAATATTATCATAGCCCTGACCTCTCATGTCAGCTATCACAATTCCCGTATCTTCCAGCTTTTTAAGAAGCACATTTGTCATACCAGCTCCTGTAGTATCATCAATGTGAATACATTCTAGAAAACGCTCTCTGACAGTCACCATTGCAGGGACATTTTCACTAGGTTCTGTTGTTGTTACAAAACACACCATTAAAGTCATTTGTTCCATATGGCTGATGTCAGGTGTGCAGTCCAGAATAACAGAGTAATATCTTGCTGGCTTCAGATCTGCCACAGTCTTCTGTTTGACTTTTGTTGCCAGTAAGTGTATGATCTCATTTTGAATTGTTTCTCCAAGGTAGTGGTGTGTGTACATTTCTTGGGTGGCGACTCTTCTTAGATGCTCCTGGAGTACAGCATCAAACTCAGCCATCAGCTCCACAATTTTAAGGAAGTTTCCACAGTTTGGCACATACAGCTGATCTGAAGTGCCACGTAGTGCTAGGTTTTGGGTGGCAAACATTCTCACAACGGCAATGAGCCTTTTCAGAACATTTGGCCAGTAAAGAGACTCTGATGCAATCTTCTCTTGATGCTGATCATCTATGGTGGCCTTTAACCTTAGTCTCATCTCAAGCTCTTTCCACCTATGGAATGCTCTCTGGAGATTTGCTGCCTTCTTATGGCATGCCAGATTTCTACCCAGATTTTTCCAGTCCTTTGTTCCTGTAGAACATTGTGCTGGAACATTAAACTGGAAGAGTTTGCAACAAAAACAGTATGCAGCATTCTGGGTTTTTTAGTACATAAGCCATGGCCTCTCCACTTTGTCACCATTGGGGATTTCATGCCAGTAATGTGTTGGATGGAAACTTCTGTTTTCATTGTCTTTGGAGAACATGAAGTTTTTCACTTGCTGTGGCCCATGCAGTACAAGGAAGTCCCTCGGGCTACTGCCCAAGTGGGTCCACAATCCTGGATCATCTAGACTTAAGGAACTAAACTCAGCAGCAGCTGTTTCTTGACCCTCCACCCCACTCTTCTCTGATCTACACTTTTCTACAGGAATGTGCATGGTTACATCCATTTGAGATGGAGATATGGATGCTGCAGTAGCTGCCAGGTCACCTGCACTCTAACTGGAAGATCAGGCATCTCCTCACCACTCACATCCTCACTGGGGCCAGAAGGCTCACTGTGAACATTTGTGTCTATGTATCTCAGGAGAGCTCCTTCCTGCTTAGATAGAAAAGCTTCTTTTCTTTTTCTGAATGCTGCCCCAGGGGGGCGTTTTCTTCTTTCACTCATGACTGCTGTTCTGTGCCAGCTATAGTGGCCCTCAGCACTCAGTTGAAGGGGACAAATAAGCAGGCTGGTAGCAGGGCCTGAGTGAGGGAAGATACCAGCGTCTTAAGGGCCTAACTGGCTCCTACTACTTCAGCTGACTGCCTTTTCTCCTCAAGTGGGTTCAGGGAAGCAACAGGAAACAGGAAGCTCCCTGAGAAGCTGGTGTTAATCAGTCCAGGCTCCTGGGGGTGCTAGAGAGGTACATAAGAGGCTTCTTCTCCTCTCTCTCTACCTGCAGCTCCTGCTGCTTTCTATTATTCCCTCTCACCTTTTCTCCTGCCTGCCTGCCACGTCTCTTGTGCCCTCCTTCCTCCAGCACAGCACTCCACCACCTCTGTGCATCTAGAGCAGGGAGAATACGTATGCACCAGCAGCAGACACAATTTTCTACACTCTGGGTCCTGGTGGCGTCCCCCCAGCCCCCACAGTCTGGCAGCTGAGGCGGCCACCTCAGTTTGCCTCATGGTAAGGCCAGCCCTGCCTGCAAGCACACTGGCTCCCAGAGCCGAGCACACTTTTCAGAGCTATAAAATAATGAACAATGGTAACATCGAGGCTGTGATTTGAAATCCTGGGTTTGGAGATCGAGACCATCCTGGAAAGACTTTACTCAGGCATTTCTCAATTGACTTAATCACAGAATTGCTTAAAACCACCTCTTGGCAAGGATCCCAGATAACATCCAACACAACTGGATGTAATCAAGGAAGATTAAAACTGTTCATTCATACTGTGCTTGGAAACGGAGTTGCTTTACTCTATAATGCTGACCCCAGGAGTGAAGCATAAATATGCGTATTGCAGTTTAATGATTTTGATTTAGGATCTACAGAGTCAAGGTAAAGGAACAACAAAGTAATAAGTTCTCAGATAAGTAGATATTTTATATGCGCAACCAGTTTGGAATCCTACTCATGATGGATGAAATTTAATCAGTAAGATAATTCCTTGCAATAAGTGAAAAGCTATGTGGCGCTAGATCCCCAGCTAGTGGTAAGTGGTGTAGCTCCGTTTACATTAAAGGAGCTCCACCATTATGATGAATGCAGTGGAACTCAGTACCGACTATTGATCTGTATCCCAGAAATGTGATTCCTATATTGGATTTTTAAGATGGTGTGCTCGGTTATCAGAGGTTTCAGAGTAGCAGCCAGGTTAGTCTGTATCAGCAAAAAGAACAGCAGTACTTGTGGCACCTTAGAGACTAACAAATTTATTTGAGCGTAAGCTTTCATGGGCTACAGGTCACTTCATCGGATGCATAGAATGGAATATATAGTAAGAAGATATTTATACAAACAGAGAACATGAAAAGGTGGAAGTACCCATACCATCAGAGGGTAGCTGATAGTTTCAATCCCCTTGCCTAACGGTAGAAACAGCCACAAGACCAGAAATGACAAGCTATTACAATGTGTAAATGGTATGTTTACCTGCAGGGTGCTAAGTAGTTGGTATACACAGGGTAGAATAGACAGATCTTGGTCTAAGAATGGCAGAACCACAAGATTCCAGCCCAAGACAGGTAAGGTCGAGAGGCCCAAGATCTGAGGTGGATGCTGTCAGAGAGACCAGCAAAGGGGCAGAGGTGTAGCTAGCCCAGTAACTGAGACAGCCACCAGCTGAGGGTTTGGCTCCTTGGTGCGGCATTGTTGTTTCCTTAATACCCCTGCCCCTGCTAAGTGTCAAGCTGAGAAAGCAGAAGATGTGCTCTCATATTAAGTAGATCAGAACATCTTGGCTGTTTCCTGGTGTTTGATGTGACCATATCTGCCCTCCCGAGATATATGTAAGGCCCTTGGGAGAATAAAACCTCACAGTAGCAAACTGGCCAATGAACTCTTGGATTTGTTGGAGAAGATTTCCACTGGCTCGGTTAAGTGGACAAAACAGAAGTTTTCAAAACTCTTGCCTCTGTTTCCACCTTTATTCTTGCATCTGTTTCCACCAGCAGATTCCTTTACAAACACGTTTACTTTGATCAGTAATAGATTCATAGGGTTTACAGCTAGAAAGAAGCATTATGATCACCTAATCCCACCTCCTACCTAGCACACAGGTCACAGGATTTCACCCCACCCCCAATGCCTACAATGGGAGGAACTATTCTTCCTCAATACACTAGTGAATGCTGTCTAGCCCAATACCTCAAGCAGAAGAGAAATTCTAGGCAATACTAGACCTAAAATGAAATCCTGACCCCACTGAAGTAAATGAAATTTTCCCTCATGTTTGGGCAGAGAGGTAGGGAAGATCCTGGCTGGTAAAAAAAAAAAAAATCTTTTGTCCTTTATTTTAAATTCAACATTTTAAAAAAAGCTGAGTGGCCAGTATTTTTGAATAGCTGTGGATCAGATACCAGGAGTTAGCATATTCCAGGCACTGGTGTTACCTTCTTTCTCTTTTTATTTTACTTATTTATTTCCATGATGAAGCTAAATTTCTACATAAATAAATAAATATCTGTGATGGGGTGGGACTCACCACTGCGGTGCCCCCTGCTGGATGTCCCAAGGATCAGCTCTGCTAGCCAGTGTGCCCTCTTCTGGTGGCATCTCGCCGCAGTCACTTCTGCTCCAGGGATCCACGTCACTCCCAGGACCGGGGCATCCTCTTCATGGCACAGCCATGCACTTTGTGCTCCCCCCTTCTGGGGGAATGTCCCAGTCCCTTAGTCCAGCCACTTCTTCAGTGGCAGGTGGCGACACTGGAGCGGGGAGGGAATCTGGGCTTGCCCACTACTCCGGGTCCCGGCCCAGGGAACCTGTAGATGGACAGCTTGCGGCACCCCCTCTGACTCCTCTGTAGATCTCCCTGGGCCAGTTCCCTGCAGCCCCAGCACCCTCTTTGCCCTTGCCTCAGGGTCTCAGCCTGCAGATCCCTGCAGCCCATCAGGAGCTGCCTTTAGTTCCCTGGGTCCCTGCCAGCAGCACTGCTCTGTCCAGGGTGCTGGCTGCCCTCCACCTGCAAAGTAGCCAATCCTCCACTTTCCTCAAGTTCTGCAGCCCTTCTTATATGGGCCAGCCTGGCCCTGATTGGCTGCTCCTCACAGCCCCTCTCTGATTGGCTGCCTCCTGCACAGCCTCCCAAAGGCTCTATTAACCCCTTAGAGCCCAGTGTGGGGCAGGTGTCCCATCACCACATCCCTTTTAACTATGTAGATGCTAGCATGACAGACACTAGTGCTGACTTCTATTTTATGTAGTTACATGAACCCCCCTCCCCCCCCCCCGCAATCACTACAGTATCTGAGCCTCACCTCTGCAATGCATTCATCCTCCCAACAGCCCTGTAAGGTAGGGCAGTGCTACTATCCCCATGTTACCAATGGGGAACTAAGACATTGACAGGCTAAGTGACTTAGCCAAGGGAATACAGGACATCTGTGGTGGAGCAGGGAGTTAGACATCTCAGAGTCCCAGCTAGTGCTCTGACCACTGGACCATCCTCTTGTATTGCAGTAGTACCTTGGAGCCCCAGGCATGCACCAGGATGTCCTACATGTGCTAAACATACACACAAAGATAGTCTTTGCTCCAAGGAGCTTCTAAGGGGAACTTGCATAATGCAGTTAACAAGGATCAGGCTTGCGATTTGCAGGGACACAGCATTCTGGTAGGCATCCCATATCCTCCCTTATCAGCCCACAAGTGACCATCCTGAATGGAGCCTGCTTTGCTGAGCTCTGTAGTGGAATGACACCCATGCGTGTCACCATTTGCTCACTGGTCAGACCCGTGTTGTCTGCACATGGTTGTATTTTCCCAAGCAGTGTGGGGCCCCAACCTGTTACTTCCACAGCGCTGATACTTTTTTAGTGTGAAATATGGGCAATCGGGGCAATACTTCTGCTGCTACGGGGACTCTTGTACATGCTCCCTCTTCCCAGAATAAAAGCATCGCTACCTAAAACCACACAGCAACTCCTTCCAGCAAGCGGAGTGTGAGAAAGCGGTCCTGGCCTATATAAGGCTAGGGCCAGTTTCTGCCAATCTTGTACTGAGTAGAAGCTCATGCCAGGAACAGTCCCATTGAAATCAGTGTGAAACCTCCGGCCCAGGTGCAGCTAAGGCCCTCAGCCTGCCACACGAACCCCTGCACTCAGGTAGAGCACCACTGAAGTCATTTACATTGTGAATTAAATTATATTAAGAGCTTCCCCTGCAAATTAAAATGTGTTCTATGTGCCATTGAAACAGGAGTCACCAAGGCTCTGCACAAACACTGGGCATTCTGTGGGGAACGGTAACAACCAACAGCGGGTGCCCCAGGACATGGATCAACCAGAACAAGTGGACTTGCTGCCTCCTGACAGCAGAAGTGCGGATCTTCCAGGAGCCCGACAGGTCCGAGCGACAACTCAGGGCACCTCAGAGGCTGAAGACTGTTAGCAAGTTCAGTAGTTCTAAGCACTTGAAAGTATGTACCACTTGTAACACCAACCCACACAGGGGTATTGGCAGCGGGAATAAAACCTGGGACCTCTGGAGCTACATGTATGAGCCTCTAATGCATGAGCTAAAAGACACCTGCCTTGCAGCCAAGGCTGAAGCAGGCTCATTAACCTCTAGCTGGCCTAGCCGCCACTAGAGGGGGACAGAGTGCCACTGTTTGGCTAGGGAAGGAAGATGTGGGGAACTGTACCTTTAAAAAGCTCTGGTCAGGGCCAGTTGGAACCGTTTGTTATGCAGTGGCTTGTGTTATGCAATGCTGATCAGTTAGAACTCAGACACAGAAGGACATAAACCTTGATCAAACTCCTTGGCTCCAAGCGATTACGGGACACTGCAGATCCAACTTGCAGGACTGAAGTTTTAGTTGCACACAGCTAGAGGATTCTCATTCACCCTGCCCCACTCCTCTCCAAAAATAACACTCTCTTGAACTGAAATCATCTGTGTCAATGTTTAGGCCTGGAGCAAATTTTTATAACCAAGTTATGGTGTTTATAATGTAAAACCTGGCAGATCCCTGCCTATGAAAGAAATACTGGCCTAATACCTAGCGAGTAACACACAAGGAGGTATGGAGAATACAAGACCACCAGGCACAAACATAACGCAACAGTCCCTTGCAGATGATCGCTATGAGACCTCGCCAGATCACTGTTCTCTCCAAGTAGCAGAAATAGAGATGCTATTTTTACTTTCCACAGGGGAAGCTCTTATATAAATATTTTTTAAAAAAATCTAATCTTCTTTGAAACTTATGTAGGTCAGTGTAGAAAAGAGAGATGCTGCCACATTTGATGGATTATCATGCAGCAGAGCAATTGCATTATAAAGAAGATTTTCTCTCTCCCTTTTAAATCAATTATACCCAGCTGGTGTAAGCTTAACTGCCTTAATAAGGCCAATGATGAAATTACTGGCCTTGTGTCAATAATGTACAAACTGAGCATATTGTTTTAATTTGCAGCTGTTTAGCATGGCCATCCATTCAAATGAATCAGTCATTTGTTGGGGACACTGTTCTTGTGAGACCTTCTCGGCTTGGATAGCCGACATACATTTTGTAAGCACCTGCCCCTTTCCCCATTGCTTTTCCTTGGGAAGTGGTTAAAATAAAGCAATATTTTGGGTCAAATCCTCATTTGATGCAAACTTTCATAGCTTCTTTGATTTCAATGCAGCTACACAGCTCTATACCTCCTGAAGATCTGTCCTTTTACGTTTTCTGAGCCGAATATTTTTGTGACCCTTTATTTCCAAAACATGCAGGTCACAGGAGAAATATAGCTGAGCCCTACTGACCAGTCACTCAGAAGTGGTTCATCTTGCCATAATCTGCGTACTCCAATAAAAAGGTAAGTAGCTACTGCCACCCTGTTCCTAAGAGAAATGAGCTTGGGCTTTGTATTCTTAATCAACGAAGCAATGCTACAGCTCAAAAATTGATGTGTTTTGGCAATTTTCCAAACTGCCATAAACATCTACAGCATCTGAGCTGCCACAGGCTAATGTGACACTGGTATAATGTAAAGAACATCACATTAAATGCCATGACCAATTAGGAAGAAAAGGAGTCGAAGGGGGCTGGCAGTTCTTAAAAGATGTAATACTAGAGGCTCAACATCAAGCTATTTCGAGGCAGAGCAAAGATAAGAAGAGCCACAGGAGGCCAATGTGGCTGCACAAGGAGCTTTTTAGCAATCTAAAAACCAAAAGGGATACCTACAGGACATGGAAGGAGGGGCATGTCACCAAGGAAGCATACATGGGAATAGCGAGAGCGTGTAGGGATAAAAATCAGAAAAGCCAAGGCAAAGAATGAGTTACAGCTGGCAAGAAATGTTAGCTACAACAGGAAGGGGTTCTTCAAATATGTCAGACAAAAAAGAAAGTTCAAGAATGGCGTGGGTCCACTGCTCAATGGAGCAGGTGAGCTGGCAACGGAAGATGATCGGAAGAAAAAGCTGCTCAATGCCTACTTAGCTTCAGGCTTCTCACAAAAAATAAGATGTGACTGGACGACTAGCAAAGTTACCACAGACAATACAGGGGAAGGGATCCAGACTGGGATAAGTAAAGAACATGTCAGAGATCTTCTGACCAATTTGAATGGATTCAAGTCAGCAGGGCTGGATGTTATTACCCCAGGGTACTGAAGGAATTAGCTGAAGAAATTTCAGAGCCACTGGCAATAATATTTACAAATTCATGGATGACAGGAGAGGTCCAGGAAGACGGGAAAAAAGAGGGCAAAGGAGGAGTTGGGAAACAATAGACCAGTCAGCCTGACTTTGATACCTGGGGAGCTACTAGACCAATGGATAAAACATTCAACTGTGTGACTGCCCGGAGGATGAAGAGGTGATTACTAGCAGTGAGCATGGATTTGCCAAGAACAAATCATACCAAACCAGCATGATTTCCTTCTCTGACAGGGTAACTGATTTGGTGGATAGGGGGAATGCAGGGAACATAATATACTTGGCCTTCAGCAGGGCTTTTGACACAGTCCCACATGACATTCTGATATGTAAGCTGGAGAAATGCCGGCTTGACAGAACTACCATTAAGTGGATACATAACTGCATAACTGCAAACAAAGAGTAACTATTAGTGGTGTGATGCCGGATTGGAGTGAGGTCTCAAGTGGGGTTCCACAGGGATCTGTTCTGGGTCCGATGTTGTTTAACATCTTTATTAATGACCTGGATGCAGGTGGAGAGAGCATGCTGATTCAATTTGCAGATAACACAAAGCGGGCAGGGGGGTTGCCAATACATTCGAGGATAGAACTAAAATTCAGAGGGATCTTGATAAATTGGAGAACTGGGCTATAGACAACAAAATGAAATTCAACAAAGACAAATGTAAGGTGCTACACTTAGGGAAGAAAAACCATATGCATAAATACGGGGGGGGGGGAATGGCTTGGCAGCAGCACTGCTGAGAAGGATCTGGGAGTTGTGGCGGATCACAACGTCAACATGAGTCAGCAACTAGATGCTCCTTGCAAAAAAAAAAAAACAACAAATGCAATTTTAGGCTGCGTTAACAGAGACAGAGCATGCAAGTGACGGGAGGTAATAGTACTGCTCTACTCTGTGCTGGTTAGACCTCAGCTGAAGTACTGTGCCCAATTTTGGTCAACAATGTATAGAAAGGATGTACAGAAACTGGAAAGGATCCCATGGCGAGCAACAGAGATGATGAAAGAGATGGAATGCAAGCCATATGAGCAAAGGCTGAAGGAACTGGGTATGTTTAGTTTGGAAAAGAGGAGACTGAGGGAGGATATGATAGTAGTCTTCAGATACTTGAAAGGCTGCCATAAAAAAAGATGGAGGAAAGTTGTTCTCTTTTGCTACAGAGGGCAGGACAAGAGGCAGTGGGTTCAAACTACATTATAGCAGATTTAGATTAAATCTCAGGAAAAACGTCCCAACTGTAAGAACAGCAGGACAATGGAACAGGCTGCCTTGGGAGGTTGTGGAAACTCCTTCACTGGAGGTTGTGAAAAGGTGGCTGGAGAGCCACCTGTCTTGGATGGTTTAGACACAACAAATCCTGCATCTTGGCAGGGGGTTAGACCACATGACCCTTGTGGTCCCTTCTAACCCTATGATTCTATGTTTCAAAATGAACTAGCAGAGACTTCTTTGGGGAAATCTGCAGCTCCTTGTTTTGTAAAACAAAATATTAAAGGCTGGCCATTTCCCTCTATTTAAGGCTCTGTGTAAGATGTTATATATTATAAACAACATGTCCTCTGTAAAAGAAGGCTCCCAAATAGTGCAATGCACTACCTAGTGTGTATTGCTCAGCAAGAAGAAGAACCCCCTGATTTGGCTCATTATAATTAACAGGCTAGAGTTTGTGCAACACTGCCATGGGCAGGATGCAATCTGAAGAGCTCAAATGGGTCTCATGGACCCTATACAGCTAACAGAGATTCTCCTTCAAGGACCTTGTGTTCTTAGAGAAGGAGGATCTGATTTGTTCAGATTTTCCAATATGTTCAGAGCATCCCTGGAGTACGGCACAGCAACAACTGTGAACTTCATCTATAGCGATGGATTTGTAATGAAATGTACAGATTTGCACACACCTCTCCCTCAGCCCTTTAAATGGAAAAAGTGTGTATGAAAAAGGCAGCCTTTCATTACAACTCCAGGACAAAATTTACTACCTACACTTACAAATGCCACTGTTCTATCAGCACATACACCAGCCCAGCAAATTGATATTCAGATAACTTGTTTGTGAATAGGAAGAGAAACTAACCACAACAAAAAGCATTCTCTTACTACCATAAAAACCATCCAACTTTGGGTCATAGTTTATCAGCTCCCCAATAAAACCTGTGCTTAAGGAATGTTAGAAATGGTTTCATTACAATTAGAAATGACCCAGACATGTTCCCCAATGGACCCCAAACTGGGGGAAAATTCTGCTCTCTTATAATGGGAGCCTCGGATGTTTGAAAATTCATCCTGAAGCTCAAAGAAAAGTTTAACTGCTCGTATGAGAGAGCAGTCTAACAGAAGACCCAAGTGGGGAGAACTACCCATTGACAGGTTAAGGCAGAGATTTTATGAAACCACAGTCTCTGAAGTCTAACACAAAACCCCAAGGGAACAATAGAGAATTAAGAACCAACAGCTCAGTGCACAATTCACAGCTGTTGTTTCTTGACTCATACTTGGATTGTAAGCTTTTTGGGGCAGGAACCATCTTTTATTCTGTGTTTGTACAGCACCTAGCACAGTGGGGTACTGATCCATGGCATGATGGTAATACAAATAATGGATAATATAGAAAGACAGGTAATACTACCCTCTTAACCTTGGGGTACAATTTCCCTAGGTTCTTAAACTGTGGATTCAGGGACACAGGTCAAAAAAAAAAAAAAAAAAAAAGCAGTGCCCACTTACCACTGAGAACTACCATCTTGGAATTATGCAGGAGGTCCTAAGTGTGCTTCTCATTTAGTCTATCAAAGCACCACAAGGTGGCAGCAATGCAGTATTGCAGTCTCCTATCAGGATGAATGGGAAACAGCAAATGCCAACTTAGTTGTTGGAAATGTAAAGGTAGGAAATTGAGTCACAAGTCCACCCAGCTCAGGCTTAATTAATTGTCACCTCTATTTATAAATTTTCAGATAGAATTATTGTCGCTTATAGTGTCTGAGCATATATTTTATGCCAGTCAGTGAACAGATAAAATGGAACAGGTAGGGACCCAATTTACCAAGTCTCGGGGTACTGGGAAGCTCTTCTGTACTTCATGATGGTTGTCTCAACCTCTGATCCCTGGTTTGGTCCTTTAGCCTTGTTCCTTCAATTTGCCCCACCCCTTTCCCTTGGATTCTTATACATTTCTACATTACATATTCATTAGCCCTTCTCAAATCAACATAAAGCATTTGTCTTATGTAATCCACACACTAGACATGCGCAAGCTTCAATTCACACAACTTTTCCTATTTGCCTTATTTTTGTGTCATTATGTCTTCATGTCACCTCTCCCTTGTGTTTCCTAGTAAAGGGGATTTTAGCATGACAGGTTTGTGTATTTATCATACTAATTCACTTTTCCTTTTACCTAAAATCTTCCAACACAACATAGCACCTTTGTCCTGTCAGCAACAGCAGTATTTAAGCAAATCAGCAAATCTATGTAAGAAAAAAACTGGCAAAGCAACACTCACACCAGTCAAATTTAGGCTGAGGCCTTGGCTGCAAAGTTACCTAATCCACACTTATTCACTATTCATAATTATAAAGTAACAAAAGCCTTATTTTTACCATTTAACAATTCTTCACCTTTATACTTCCATATCATCATTCAGTGTCTATGTATTATCATAACCTCTAATTTTTATTTGAAGGGGGAAATTATGTGGGTTACCATGCTTTTAATGTCAACATTTTTATCTTTTTCAATTTTCAAGCATAGGTTTTCAGGGGACTTTCTGCTCAAAGTCCAGCATGATGTCAATCATAGAATCATAGAATATCAGGGTTGGAAGGGACCTCAGGAGGTCATCTAGTCCAATCCCCTGCTCAAAGCAGGACCGATCCCCAATTAAATCATCCCAGCCAGGGCTTTGTCAAGCCTGACCTTAAAAACTTCTAAGGAAGGAATTTCCACCACCTCCCTAGGTAACGCATTCCAGTGTTTCCCCACCCTCCTAGTGAAAAAGTTTTTCCTAATATCCAACCTAAATCTCGCCCACTGCAACTTGAGACCATTGCTCCTTGTTCTGTCATCTGCTACCACTGAGAATAGTCTAGAGCCATCCTCTTTGGAACCCCCTTTTCAGGTAGTTGAAAGCAGCTATCAAATCCCCCCTCATTCTTCTCTTCCGTAGATTAAACATCGCCAGTTCCCTCAGCTTCTCCTCATAACTCATGTGTTCCAGTCCCCTAATCATTTTTGTTGCCCTCCGCTGGACTCTTTCCAATTTTTCCACATCCTTCTTGTAGTATGGGGCCCAAAACTGGACACAGCACTCCAAATGAGGCCTCACCAGTGTCGAATAGAGGGGAACGATCACGTCCCTCAATCTGCTGGCAATGCCCCTACTTATACATCCTAAAATGCCATTGGCCTTCTTGGCAACAAGGGCACACTGTTGACTCATATCCAGCTTCTCGTCCACTGTAACCCCTAGGTCCTTTTCTGCAGAACTGCTGCCGAGCCATTCGGTCCCTCGTCCGTAGTGGTGCATTGGATTCTTCCGTCCTAAGAACTCTGCACTTCTCCTTGTTGAACCTCATGAGATTTCTTTTGGCCCAATCCTCCAATTTGTCTAGGTCCCTCTGTATCCTATCCCTACCCTCCAGTGTATCTACCTCTCCTCCCAGTTTAGTGTCACCTGCAAACTTGCTGAGGATGCAATCCACACCATCCTCCAGATCATTTATGAAGATATTGAACAAAACTGGCCCCAGGACTGACCCTTGGGGCACTCCACTTGATACCGGCTGCCAACTAGACATGGAGCCATTGATCACTACCCGTTGAGCCCGACAATCTAGCCAGCTTTCTATCCACCTTATAGTCCATTCATCCAGCCCATACTTCTTTAACTTGCTGACAAGAATACTGTGGGAGACCGTGTCAAAAGCTTTGCTAAAGTCAAGGAATAACACGTCCACTGCTTTCCCCTCATCCACAGAGTCAGTTATCTCATCATAGAAGGCAATTAGATTAGTCAGGCATGACTTTCCCTCAGTGAATCCATGCTGACTGTTCCTGATCACTTTCCTCTTGTGTAAGTGCTTCAGGATTGATTCTTGAGGACCTGCTCCATGATTTTTCCAGGGACTGAGGTGAGGCTGACTGGCCTGTAGTTCCCAGGATCCTCCTTCTTCCTTTTTTTAAAGATGGGCACTACATTCGCCTTTTTCCGGTCGTCCGGGACTTCCCTGGATCGCCATGAGTTTTCAAAGATAATGGCCAATGGCTCTGCAATCACATCCGCCAACTCCTTTAGCACTCTCGGTTGCAGCGCATCCGGCCTCATGGACTTGTGCACTTCCAGCTTTTCTAAATAGTCCCGAACCACTTCTTTCTCCACAGAGGGCTGGTCACCTCCTCCCCATGCTGTGGTGCCCAGTGCAGCAGTCTGGGAGCTGACCCTGTTCATGAAGACAGAGGCAAAAAAAGCATTGAGTACATTAGCTTTTTCCACATCCTCTGTCACTAGGTTGCCTCCCTCATTCATTAAGGGGCCCACACTTTCCTTGACTTTCTTCTTGTTGCTAACGTACCTGAAGAAACACTTCTTGTTACTCTTAACATCTCTTGCTAGCTGCAACTCCAGGTGTGATTTGGCCTTCCTGATATCACTGATTTAAAATAAATCATTTTAAAAAATAATATTGTTAGTGATTTTACCTGTTGCATTTTGAGGGGTGCTTTATTGTAGGGCCTTGATAATCATTGTTCCCCAGCAGTGTGTTTCTGACTTGCCTTGCCTTTGCATGCCTGGATGATGCTGGCCTCCCCTTGCTTCCTCTTAACCAATGGCAGTGAAGGGGCAAACTGTCATTCTGGGAGTGACTCACAGAAAGTTGGAAGGGGCAGACTGGCTGAAGGCAGGAAAGCTGGTCTTTGTGGCTGAGGCAAGGTAGCTGAGATCAGGACTCAATCCATGTCAGGGCTCTGCCAAGCCAAAACAATCCAGGAAGTTTTTGGAAAATGTAGGGGACAATTTCCAGTGCAAGTGCTAGAGGAGCCAACTGGGGGGAAGCTTTTCTTGACCTGCTGCTCACAAACTGGGAAGAATTAGTGGGGGAAGCAAAAGTGGATGGGAATCTGGGAGGCAGTGACCATGAGTTGGTTGAGTTCAGGATCCTGACACAGGGAAGAAAGGTAAGCAGCAGAATATGGACCCTGGACTTCAGGAAAGCAGACTTCGACTCCCTCAGGGAACTGATGGGTAGGATCCCATGGGGGAATAACATGAAGGGGAAAGGAGTCCAGGAGAGCTGGCTGTATTTCAAAGAATCCCTATTGAGGTTACAGGGACAAACCATCCTGATGTGTCGAAAGAATAGTAAATATGGCAGGCGACCAGCTTGGCTTAACAGTGAAATCCTTGCGGATCTTAAATATAAAAAAGAAGCTTACAAGAAGTGGAAGATTGGACAAATGACCAGGGAAGAGTATAAAAATATTGCTCGGGCATGTAGGAATGAAATCAGGAGGGCCAAATCGCACCTGGAGCTGCAGCTAGCAAGAGATGTTAAGAGTAACAAGAAGGGTTTCTTCAGGTATGTTGGCAACAAGAAGAAAGCCAAGGAAAGTGTGGGCCCCTTACTGAATGAGGGAGGCAACCTAGTGACAGAGGATGTGGAAAAAGCTAATGTACTCAATGCTTTTCTTGCCTCTGTCTTCATAAACAAGGTCAGATCCCAGACTGCTGCGCTGGGCATCACAGCATGGGGAGTAGGTGGCAGCCCTCTGTGGAGAAAGAGGTGGCTCGGGACTATTTAGAAAAGCTGGAAGTGCACAAGTCCATGGGGCCGGACGAGTTGCATCCGAGAGTGCTGAAGGAATTGGCGGCTGTGATTGCAGAGCCATTGGCCATTATCTTTGAAAACTCGTGGTGAACGGGGGAAGTCCCGGATGACTGGAAAAAGGCTAATGTAGTGCCAATCTTTAAAAAAGAGAAGAAGGAGGATCCTGGGAACTACAGGCCAGTCAGCCTCACCTCAGTCGCCAGAAAAATCATGGAGCAGGTCCTCAAGGAATCAATCCTGAAGCACTTACACGAAAGGAAAGTGATCAGGAACAGTCAGCATGGATTCACCAAGGGAAGGTCATGCCTGACTAATCTAATCGCCTTCTATGATGAGATTACTGGTTCTGTGGATGAAGGGAAAGCAGTGGATGTATTGTTTCTTGACTTTAGCAAAGCTTTAGACACGGTCTCCCACAGTATTCTTGTCAGCAAGTTAAAGAAGTATGGGCTGGATGAATGCACTATAAGGTGGGTAGAAAGTTGGCTAGATTGTCGGGCTCAACGGGTAGTGATCAATGGCTCCATGTCTAGTTGGCAGCCGGTATCAAGTGGAGTGCCCCAAGGGTCAGTCCTGGGGCCGGTTTTGTTCAATATCTTCATAAACGATCTGGAGGATGGTGTGGATTGCACTCTCAGCAAATTTGCGGATGATACTAAACTAGGAGGAGTGGTAGATACGCTGGAGGGCAGGGATAGGATACAGAGGGACCTAGACAAATTGGAGGATTGGGCCAAAAGAAATCTCATGAGGTTCAACAAGGAGAAGTGCAGGGTCCTGCACTTAGGACGGAAGAACCCAATGCACCGCTGCAGACTAGGGACTGAATGGCTAGGCAGCAGTTCTGCGGAAAAGGACCTAGGCGTTACAGTGGACGAGAAGCTGGATATGAGTCAACAGTGTGCCCTTGTTGCCAAGAAGGCCAATGGCATTTTGAGATGTATAAGTAGGGGCATTGCTAGCAGATCGAGGGATGTGATCGTTCCCCTCTATTCGACATTGGTGAGGCCTCATCTGGAGTACTGTGTCCAGTTTTGGGCCCCGCACTACAAGAAGGATGTGGATAAATTGGAGAGAGTCCAGCGAAGGGCAACAAAAATGATTAGGGGTCTGGAACACATGACTTATGAGGAGAGGCTGAGGGAACTGGGATTGTTTAGTCTGCAGAAGAGAAGAATGAGGGGGGATTTGATAGCTGCTTTCAAGATGAGAGGCGGTTCCAGAGAGGATGGTTCTAGACTATTCTCAGTGGTAGAAGAGGACAGGACAAGGACTAATGGTCTCAAGTTGCAGTGGGGGAGGTTTAGGTTGGATATTAGGAAAAACTTTTTCACTAGGAGGGTGGTGAAACACTGGAATGCGTTACCTAGGGAGGTGGTAGAATCTCCTTCCTTAGAAGTTTTTAAAGTCAGGCTTGACAAAGCCCTGGCTGGGATGATTTAATTGGGGATTGGTCCTGCTTTGAGTAGGGGGTTGGACTAGATGACCTCCTGAGGTCCCTTCCAACCCTGATATTCTATGATTCTATGATTCTATGTGCTCTTGATAAGAAATAATCCAGCTTGCGCATAATCAGTTTAAAACAAGAAAAGAAAAGCCAATGCCTAGATTGGCCTCCATCTGTTCCCGCCCCTCTCCCTGTAGTTCCCCTGTTTCAGCTGCAGTGAGACAGGTCAATAAGGAAAGTCAAAATTCAGAAAGAAGACACAGGAGATAAAAATACCTGCATATCATCTGGGTACAATGTTACTTGCTTCACACCACCATCCACTGCCATAGACATGATGGAGTCAGAGCACTGAACCTCCTCAGTTAGCATCTTGATCACTACTCCTGCCAAAGTCTCTGCAACTTACATCAGAGAACAGCCTTCCCTGCAGAGAGCAGTTCTCACTTATTTCTTGCCAAACGTGAGTGCATAACTGATGCAGAGGTACCTTCACCAACAAAAATAGTTTTGTAAAAAAATTAAATTCTTTGCTCCCGTGTTCCATAAGAGTCCCAAATGAGTTCCTCATTCTGCAGCATGGTCATCACTGCCAGCTGCACCCAATGGGAAAGGTTGTGTACAAATTTCTGATAAGGAGCTACATTTCACAGAAATAAACACAATGTACCTTTTTTATTTGGAAAGGAAATATGTGACATAAGGACATCGTCTTATTTCACTGCAGTTGAAAGCAAAGACATGCCAGTCCTATTGGAGCCTGCCTTACAGTTTGACTTTGCACCATTCTTTGCAGATCTTATATTTTAGCTGGGCTTCTGCTGTCTCATATGTGTAGTGATTGAAGAGGCAATCTCAGAAATTCTTCTTGTTCTGGCCATAGTCGTCCACAAAGCCTCCTTGTATTCTTTCCCAGAGGAAAACAGTCCAAGCAGCAGTCATCTTTGGTGCCCATAGCCACTTAAGATAAAGTCTCAAGGGCTTGGATCCATTTAAAAAAAAAATGCTCCAGCACAAACCACTGAATTGTTAGAAACAAATATCCCCACCATTCTATGCAATTGAAGACTTTTTTCTTATTCAGAGAGGCTGCAAAGTCAAGGCAGAGTGCCAGGAATATCCCCAAGCAATTAGAAACTGTTAATTGGCTCTTTGAAAGAGCAACATGGAATGTAATGCTATGGTACAACAATATTTTTAGATACTCATCTTCTGAGAAGTGGACGGAGACCACCATTCATTTTACAGGTTTCAGAGTAACAGCCGTATTAGTCTGTATTCGCAAAAAGAAAAAGAGTACTTGTGGCTCCTTAGAGACTAACCAATTTATTTGAGCATAAGCTTTCGTGAGCTACAGCTCACTTCATCGGATGCATACTGTGGAAAGTGTAGAAGATCTTTTTATACACACAAAGCATGAAAAAATACCTCCCCACACCCCACTCTCCTGCTGGTAATAGCTTATCTAAAGTGATCACTCTCTTTACAATGTGTATGATAATCAAGTTGGGCCATTTCCAGCACAAATCCAGGTTTTCTCACCCCCCCCACACACAAACCCACTAGCAGGAGAGTGGGTGGGTGTGGGGGGGGGTGAGAAAACCTGGATTTGTGCTGGAAATGGCCCAACTTGATTATCATACACATTGTAAGGAGAGTGATCACTTTAGATAAGCTATTACCAGCAGGAGAGTGGGGTGTGGGGAGGTATTTTTTCATGCTTTGTGTGTATAAAAAGATCTTCTACACTTTCCACATCTTCTAAGGTGCCACAAATACTCCTATTCATTTTACAGTTCTCTGAGATCTAGGCCAGATTTGATCTAGTAGCCTGAAGGGCGGGAAAAATTACGTCTAAAGCCACTTTGCTCTACTAACAAACCTAAAAAGGTAACCACTCATGAAATTAAACCATGCCACTTCTACAGAAACTCCTTTCCTAATACCACTATATTAGCATGGGATCTCTTAATTATTACAGTCATTTAGTCGTACATTAGTTATGATGACTTTCGCTTTGTGGTATTTTACTAAGCACAAACATTCTGAGACACAGCTTGCTCTAATACTTGCTTGTCTAGTTCCATTTTGTTAGGGCAGTCATACAATATGCCTGGTTCTTTCACATACCAGACCTCTTTTCATGTTATTTGATTTTAGAGATGTGCACATAGGAAAGGAAAGGAAACAGAGGGCACAGATCTTTGCAAATTAGAGGGTTTTTTGTACAAATCAGGTCTATTTCCTATGTACCAGAACCAGATACAAGAAAGAGATAATATTCCCAGTGACTTGGTTCCCGTATGTGTGGGATTGCAGATAGTTGTATACCATCAGTGCTGAAGTTGGGCAGCTGATTACTCATCACCCTTTTTTCAGAGGTTGAACCCTGATGTGCTGCAGAATTCCAGGGCTCAGAGGATACTTTGCTGCCGTGCATTACAGGACAAGTGGCTGCTGAAGCAGGTGTCTTCCTCTATTGGCTGTGCAGCATATTCATACATGAGCAATCAATTTCACAACAGAACAATTGGATGGAACCAAAATATTATAATTAGAACATGAGACTGGCCATACTGGCTCAGACCAATGGTCTGTCTAGCCCAGTATCCTGTCTGAAAGTGGCCAAAGTCAGATGCTTCAGAGGGAATGAACAGAACAGGGCCATTTTGAGTGATTCATCCCCTGGCGTCCAGGCCCAGTTTCTGGGAGTTGGAAGCTTAAGGACACCTGGAGCATGGGTCACTGACCATCTTGGCTAATAGCCACGGATGGACCTGTCCTCCTTGAACTCAACTAGTTCTTTTTTTGAGCCCAGTTATACTTTTGGCCTTCACGACATCCCCTGGCAATGAGTTCCACAGATTGACTTTGCATAGACGCTATCATATCCCCTCCATGCACCTCACTCATTTCTTTTCTAAGCTAAACAGTCCCAGTCTTTTTAATCTCCCTTCATATGGAATCATAGAATCATAGAATATCAGGGTTGGAAGGGCCCTCAGGAGGTCATCTAGTCCAAACCCCCTGCTCAAAGCAGGACCAAGCCTCAATTAAATCATCCCAGCCAGGGCTTTGTCAAGCCTGACCTTAAAAACTTCTAAGGAAGGAGATTCCACCACCTCCCTAGGTAACGCATTCCAGTGTTTCACCACCCTCCTAGTGAAAAAGTTTTTCTTAATATCCAACCTAAACCTCCCCCACTGCAACTTGAGACTGTTACTCCTTGTTCTGTCATCTGCTACCACTGAGAACAGTCTCGATCCATCCCCTTTGGAACCCCCTTTCAGGTAGTTGAAAGCAGCTATCAAATTCCCCCTCATTCTTCTCTTCCATAGACTAAACATCCCCAGTTCCCTCAGCCTCTTCTCATAACTCATGTGTTCCAGTCCCCTCATCATTTCTGTGCTCCATGAAAGTTCACCACACCAGTGCTGTATGTTTCCTTCCCACTGAGAGTTTTTAACCATGCTTTATCTCAATTTCTTCATCTATGGTACTTGCAAATGGATAATAGCAGTAGATGAATCTATTGGTCCTAAAGCAGGTGACCCCATTTACCCTGATTGTGCCAATCACATGCCTGCTGGTAGTAGTTGGCAGTAGTTGGCAAGGCAGCAGGGGCATTCACCAGCTTAAACAAGATTTGGTCACCGAAAATCTACAACTTAAAGACCACATTACGAATTTTCAACTCAGCTAGGTATTTCAGCTATGACCTGAACATATGGGCAGGAAAGCTGGAAACCCTTCTAGGTATAGATAGACTTCTGAAAGCCTTCGAAAGCATATGCCTGAGAAAAATACGAGGTACTAAGTGGAATGAAGATCTAATAGGTGCCAAGATTCATCAGAGAGTTAACAACCCCTTAACACTAACAGGTTTCAGAGTAGCAGCTGTGTTAATCTGTATTTGCAAAAAGAAAAGGAGGACTTGTGGTACCTTAGAGACTA
Organism: Eretmochelys imbricata; assembly: GCF_965152235.1. Taxonomy (NCBI): domain Eukaryota; kingdom Metazoa; phylum Chordata; order Testudines; family Cheloniidae; genus Eretmochelys; species Eretmochelys imbricata. The sequence continues at coordinate 258,880,395 of NC_135573.1, forward strand.
ACAAATTTATTTGAGCATAAGCTTTCATGAGCTACAGCTCACTTCATTGGATGCATTCAGTAGAAAATACAGTGGGGAGATTACTAACACTAACAGTATCTGGAAAAGAAGATGGAGATACCTGGGACGTTTGTTAAGAATGATGTCAGAGTGTCTGCCATGGCAGGCGGGCCACTGGAGAGCATGCAAAAGGAGCCAACCACAAGCCAACCTCTGTCTAACAGTACTCAAACAGGGAAAACTTAAGGGACTTAACACAACACCGGGCATAAAAAGAGCAGCCCAGGACAGACGGGGATGGCCGAGCCTTGTTCGTGCCCTGACTGCACTGGAAGGAGTCGCAGATTCAGATTCAGTGGGGATGGCAGGTCTATTAGCTTCCCTGGTCAAATACTCCTATGAAAATACATTTAACTTCCTTTGCCTTTCTTTTAAAAGAAGGGGAGGTGGTTTGATTATGAGTCTTATGCAATTTTACAGCCTAAAGAAGCCAATAGTGCAGAAAAACAAACAGGAATTTTTCAACTACAGGGCCATATTCCTGGCTGTGGTAGGTACGCATCTGCTCATCGGCATCAACAGGGCTATGCTGATTTTCACCAGCTGAGGATGTGGCCAGTCATAAATGGACGCTTCTTGGGACTAATTCTGTTCTGCTTTCACACATGTGACTAAAGGTGGGCAGTATTTAGACCTTTAATTTTAATAGGACAACTTTTTGACTGATCAGTGACTATACCTAGCTTTTACTAGATACCGTTAACTTGGGTTTGAATAGAGACTGGGAGTGGCTGGGTCATTACACATATTGAATCTGTTTCTCCATGTTAAGCATCCTCACACCTTCTTGTCAACTGTCTAAATGGGCCATCTTGATTATCACTACAAACGTTTTTTTCTCCTGCTGATAATAGCTCATCTTAATTAATTAGCCTCTCACAGTTTGTATGGCAACTTCCAACTTATCTGTATGTATATATATATATCTTCTTACTATATGTTCCATACTATGCATCTGATGAAGGGAGCTGTAGCCCACAAAAGCTTATGCTCTAACAAATTTGTTAGTCTCTAAGGTGCCACAAGTACTCCTGTTCTTTTTGCGGATACAGACTAACACGGCTGCTACTCTGAAACTGAGCTTTTACACTGTGCTTTTCATGCATAGATACCCAGGGGGCAGAGTTTCAAAGGTGTTTAGACACTTAAAGATGCAGATAGGCTCCTACTGAGATTTTCAAAAGTGCCTAGGCACCCAATCCCTATTCACTTCAGTTGATTTCAATGGGAGTTAGGTCCTTAAGGTCCTTAAGCGCTTTTGAAAATCTTACTAAGGGCCTATCTACATGTTTAGGCCTCTAAATACCTGTGGAAATCTGGCTCCAGAGCTTCACAAATGAAGGGAAGTATCATCACCCCCATTTTCCAGATAACTGAACAAATTCAACCTTAACAGATCAGACAGGTGCACTATGAACTGAGCTAAATCTCCTGGCTGGGAATTCTCGAGCACTACTGCAACTATTTGTTACTTATCTTATTATGTTGATGAATCAACTTAATGTTGATTCTTGCTTTACCAGAAATAATTAAAACTGGCGTGAATGTTACCTTTGGGGAATGCGGTGATAAGGCTGTGTGTTTCAACTGAAAGCACGGGCAGAGTAATGAGCCTAACCGCATGTGTGCACACACACTCTCACACACACAAAGTGTCAATCACGTTATTTGAAATGATTGATTGAGATTCATTCCTTCTAAATTATGTGTTTCAAATTACCCAGTCAAGATCCTTTATCCAGTTACCACTCTGATCCTGATTAGTTTGTTCTCATGTTGGTTAGTTTTTTCCACTGAGACATGACAATGTGTCTTATAGAGACAGATAAACTTTTAATGAAATGAAATTGCGACTTATCTGATAAATTATTATCTCCAGAGATGCTAACATTGTACAAATCCAGTTCACTGAACCGAATTCAGCCTTACTAGGTGCTCTAGATTTTTTTTTAAAAAAGTTTGCAATACATAATCTAGAATTTTAAGCTAAAAGCACTGGATTATATTTTCAACATGCTGCAGAAGTGACTCTGTCTGTGAAACTTTGCACAAGTCACTTACCATCTCTGTTCCTCAGTTTCCCCCTCTGTAATAGGTGGGAAAGAAGAAAAGAATATTTAGACAACTCTACCTTTTGAGATTTTTTTTCCCCAGGGTTAAAATCAGAAAGGATATTACAGCTGATGAAATTTCCTGTGAGTTTTCTTTCACAGAAAGGAAAAATTGGCACACAATTTGAAATTAGGGGAAAAAACAACAAACCCCAACCAAATATGTAAGACCTTTCATCTTTCTCTCCCAAAGTATGTTGCAAACAAACGTCACAACACCCTTTTGAAGAAGGTAATTATTATTATCCTTGTTTTACAAATGGAGGTTAAGTGGCTTCACACACAGGCAGAGAAAGAAATAGAACCCAAGCACCCTGATAGTCCTCCTAGACCTGTGCTCTAAACACTAGATCCCATGTATCTTAAAAATGAGACAATCTGGTGAAAGTTCCCACCCTGCTCTAAACTGAGTATACCTAGAATTTGAGGCTGGTTACACTGTATTTTCCTTGATTAACTTGGTGTTGGCTTTAATGGAGTTATTTCTAATTCACCCTGGTGTAGGTAGGAACAGAATCAACCTGGTGGTATGTAATCAAAACATACCTCTTTCCTGGAATTTTGGCTTACTGGTAACTTAAGTAAAAGAATAAACTTCAGCTCCAGCTTTCTCCCCACATTTATCTGTTCTTTGGGGTTTCCTTGCAGATCTTCCTCTGGCCCAGCTCGCCATTCCCACAGCCATTCCAATCCCTCTTACATCCTGGTTGGAACGCAAACGATCCACTTGGCAACATGAGTCAGCAGTAATTGTCTACATCTTTATTCAGGGTGCTAGAACCTGAACTTCAGAAAGCTTAACAAGATACCCCTCAGTTCCTATCCAGGATGCTGTAACCTGCTGTCTACCTCTTGCCAGTGGTTTAAAGGAAGACTTTTATACACAAACAGTTTCCTTGGCTAGTTTTATCTATATTCCCTTGCAGGGTAGGAAAACAACATTTAGTTACCCCTACACTCAAAAATTAAGTGAATTTTAACCCCAGATGGGCAATTAATCACACTGGCACAATGGGTGTTGCTAATGCAAATGAGGTATACTTCTGGTTTACCAGCAGATGGTGGAGAGGGCTCTTTATCTTTAGAGCCCTAGCCACTGGCTAATGCTGTCATTTTCAATGCTTGTGCTCCTCCTTCTCACGGCCTCTTTCTACTTCTTTTGATCATGCCATGAAAGTCTCCTCTGATTATTGATGCGTGTCACATCTAGGGCTCATTAGGAAATTTCAACAAAAAAGGAAAATGCTCACCAATTATTTCCCCCTCCTCCCCCACTTTCCAAGCAGCTCTAATCAGAGCCTGTGTAAATAAAATAAAACTATGATGGTGCAAATCCATCAATACGATTTGGCTGAAGAATCAACTAAATGGAGAATGAGGTAGCCAGGGGAAAGACCTTGTTTGAAAACACACATCTCCAATAACTAGCACGTGTGATAAGAAATACAAATGTAAACAATAATCTGTGATCCAAAGCCTACAGAAGGCCAAATAAAAATTCCCATTGACTAAGGGCTATAGATGCGGACTTTGAAGTTGGGCTTTCATGGCATGATCAAAGGAAGTAGAAAGAGGCCGTGAGAAGGAGGAGCTGCAGGTGCAGCACAAGCATTGAAAATGAGAGCATTAGCCAGTGGCTACGGCTCTAGAGATAAAGAGCCCTCTGTGCCATCTGTTGGTAAACCAGAAGTAGACCTCATTTGCATTAGCAACACCCACTACTATACCCACCTGCTGAAGTGAAGAAACAGATCGACAGAGCCAGAAGAGTACCCAGAAGTCACCTACTACAGGACAGGCCCAACAAAGAAAATAACAGAACGCCACTAGCCATCACCTTCAGCCCCCAACTAAAACCTCTCCAGCGCATCATCAAGGATCTACAACCTATCCTGAAGGACGACCCATCACTCTCACAGATCTTGGGAGACAGGCCAGTTCTTGCCTACAGACAGCCTCCCAACCTGAAGCAAATACTCACCAGCAACCACACACCACACAACAGAACCACTAACCCAGGAACTTATCCTTGCAACAAAGCCCGTTGCCAACTGTGCCCATATATCTATTCAGGGGACACCATCAAAGGGCCTAATCACATCAGCCACACTATCAGAGGCTCATTCACCTGCACATCTACCAATGTGATATATGCCATCATGTGCCAGCAATGCCCCTCTGCCATGTACCTTGGTCAAACTGGACAGTCTCTATGTAAAAGAATAAATGGACACAAATCAGACGTCAAGAATTATAACATTCAAAAACCAGTCAGAGAACACTTCAATCTCTTTGGTCACTCGATTACAGACCTAAAAGTTGCAATTCTTCAACAAAAAACCTTCAAAAACAGACTCCAAGGAGAGACTGCTGAATTGGAATTAATTTGCAAACTGGATACAATTAACTTAGGCTTGAATAAAGACTGGGAGTGGATGTGTCATTACACAAAGTAAAACTATTTTCCCATGTTTATTCCCCCCGCCAGCCTCCACTGTTCCTCACACGTTCTTGTCAGCTGCTGGAAATGGCCCACCTTGATTATCACTACAAAAGTTTTCCCTCCCCCCGCCCCGCTCTCCTGCTGGTAATAGCTCACCTTACCTGATCACTCTCGTTACAGTCTGTATGGCAACACCCATTGTTTCATGTTCTCTATGTATATAAATCTCCCCACTGTATTTTCCGCTGAATGCATCCGCTGACATGAGCTGTAGCTCACGAAAGCTTATGCTCAAATAAATTTGTTAGTCTCTAAGGTGCCACAAGTACTCCTTTCCTTTTTGCAGATACAGACTAACACGGCTGCTACTCTGAAAAGAATACTTTAGGAACTTTTAGGAAGTAGTAAGGATATTGGGAACTTTAAATATTAGTACTTTAAATATTAGGAAGTGTTTCTACTATGCATTAAAGAGAGATGAGAATACAGCACTTGGACCAGAATCTAAATAGGTTTAGGTAAGCATATAAGTGGTTAGAGTTAAACACCAAATCAGGTCTAGGATTCAGATTCAAATTCAAAGCCACTGAAATCTCAGAAAATTTTGGTCCAAAATGGCAGAAATAATCAGGGCAAAATTGTCACTAATGAGCATTTCAACAAGCCATTAAATCTTTCACCTGCAGCCTAGCTGCATTGAAATGTGCAAAATACTTATCCAGCTGTAAATACATCAAAGCCTATTATTTCCAGTCTGATCCCTGCTAATGAACACCTCATTGATCAGCATAAACACCAATAAACATATCAGCACTAATAGGCTTTGGATAGGAGTTTAGATTTGCTCCATAGAACTTGAGCTATCTCTGCCAGAAGTGATTGATAAAACCAAATTCCATTATGGTATACGAATGTGTCCATATAAATTAGCATAATCACATGTATGAGCAATAGCCGTACAGCTAGGTGGACAATTGTGATGATTCTGTGGAAATTTTTGAAATAATTTTCCATTCAGGTTTTTAAAAGAGAACAATTTTTAGAGTGGGTTGAAAAATGGAATTTTGTCCTGTGGGAAATTCTGATATTTTGACATTTAATTTTGCCCAGAATTGGAATGAAGAGTAGAAATCTTGAAATTATTCATGAAGCTAAATATTCTCAAATATTTTGGTTTAACCTTATCAAAATGTTTTCTTTATATAAGGTGAAAATGCTTCATTTTGATAAGATTAAAATGTTTAATCTTGAATTAATCATTTACATTTGTATATTGTAACAAAATGTTTAAGTAATTTTCCATACTTTTTGGACAAAATCAATATGTTCCCGTGAAACATTTTGATTTCATTGAATCAGCATTTTCCAGGGGACAAAATGTTGCCATAAAATTTTCAACCAGGTCTGCAACTTTTCCTGTATTCAAAATGTTCAGGTTTTGAAAATTTTCAGCTTTGAAACTCCTTTTTTTCCAGGTTTAGGGTCCCCCACCCCAACACACACACACACACTTTCTCTCGCTTGTTTTCCTTTCCCTCCTTTTTCTTTCTTCTCATTTTCCCCTCCGAGAAAAGGGTAGGGTGGAGTGGAAGGAAACAGAAGAACTGAAAATTTTAAAAAATGAGGTCCGAAAAATAAGAAAAATCGAGCAACCAAACATTTTTTGATGTTATTAAGAAAACCAGAACATTTTGAATTTTTTTTAAAAAGTTCACGTAATTGCTTTTAAAAGCCCATTTTTGACCACAAAAAGTAGTAACAAAACCAAAAAACAAACATAAACCATCAACCATCTGTAGCTAGCCTTGATTCTTCAGAGTAAGCAGGGAATGCGTTCGAAATGTTATTCAACAATCGTAGGATTTCTGAATCTATTTTACCTTTGGTTTCAGGATATCCTGAGTCCCACATTAATCACAACTAAAATCAACTGTAATCAATGAATATATGTTGGCCAGTTACTGTGCTATTGTATAATGACTCTTTTGGAACACAAACTCCTCAGGGCAGGGATTATGTCTTCAACTACTATATAAAGCAAAATATGTGTAGCTATCACAATGTTAATACCATGGGAATTGGGGATTTTATATGTAATTCTAACTATCTTTTTAATTTAAAATCTTCTTCTCCTTCCTTGCATTAATTCCATAAAATGGGGTCCACTCTACGAGACCTCTCCAGTTTAATTTAAAATCAATTTGTTTTTATGATGATGTCCTTGTTCAGTGGTTTGTTCCGTTATCACCAAGTGATTTCTTGGATCATCCACGGCTATTAACTGGATGGAAAACTCCAAATACACAAGGAATGAAATGTAAAGGGAGCTGTTCAAGGATTACTTGAATCTCATATTTATTTCTCCAGCAAGAATATGTGCTTGTCACAAACTACCCATGATGTTGGTGTGCGTGTGTGTACAGGAGGTCACACACACACACACACACACACACAGACACACACACACACACACACACAAAGATTTTAGGTCCAGAAGGGACCAATAGGTCATTTGTGTGACCTCCTGTGTATCACAAGCATTAGAATTCGTATATTAGATATTCGTCTGTTTCAGTCATACTTGCATGTCTCTTGTATTATGGATGGAGGATTTTATTGAGTGGGGCCAAAGGAAGAAAGTAGCAAAGTAAGTGGACCACAACAGCCATTTGTACTGCTCTTTGCTGGCACAAGGAAGCTATGATAGAAGCCCCAATTTTTGGCTTGGAGGCAGCAGCTAATGCACCTGATATTTTAAAGAGTTTACTGTTTCTCTGCCACACAGCAAGCAATGAACTCTGACTTACCCAGATTGGAATTTCACTTGTCATGGGCTCCTGGAAAATGGCATTTTTCTAAGCCTGCCACAAAGGAAAAATAATATTTCACATATATATTTGCTTTTATCTGAGGACCTCTATGCTCTTTGCTAACATTAATTAGGGCCAGGAGTCTTGAGTATTCTGCTTTAATAGTACACTGCAACATTATGTGAGGGTTTAGGATGAGAAGGGATGAGTACCCCATCCAAATGAAATGACAGATGCAATTTTAAGCGGAAAGGCTGCAGCTGCCCAGACTAGAATATGATCATCTCCCTTCAGTGTTGTAAAATATCCCATAGGATCTTCTGATCAAAAGCCACCAGGAGTTGGTTTTTACATCTCATCTAACAGACGGTACCTCCATCAACAGAGTGCTCTGCCAGTATCTCGCTGGAGCATTTGCTTAGAAATAACCCAGAGGGGACGCTGGCCTCTTCTGAACCCTCAACAGCACTTCCTTCACCATCTCAGCCAATTCCTCTGGTGCACTCATGCTGTTTTGCACCACACCACGAGTGAAATCTAACCCTGAAGGAGTCACCCCTGCTGCAGGGGATCATGCATAGAGGGTTGCATAGAGCTTGCGTAAAAGGGCTCCTCTCCTGCCCCTTCCCTGCTGCCATGATGGAAGCGTGGCTGGAGAAAGGAGTTCTGGGTGGATCCACCCCTACACTGTGAAAATTCCCAGGTGGAATTTTAGACCTGGCAGGGGGAGGGGGGCAGCACCGGTAATCTGCATTAGGGCACGTCTACACTGCAATCGCAGGTATGACTGCCTCAAATGGAGACATAACCAAACTAGCTTTGATCTACCTGCCTCAAATAACAACCACAGTGAACCCACAGCAGAGCAGGCTAGCCATTTAAGTATATACCCAGGGTTCTGGGTGGGTAGGATTGTACAGACTTCAGGCTGCCCTAAATTATGCTGGAGGACCAGCCTGGTACACAGAGTTTCCAATATCAGGAGAGTGCAAAGGTGAGCTTTACAGTACCTTTGCAATTCCACTGATCTACAATGCAGCTGGGCTACACCCAAGGATCTGGCACCCTAGGTCTACCCTAAGACACTACCGGCTATATATTCACCTGGCCCAGTCCTGCTTGGTTTAGGAAACATAAGTTCACAGCTGGAAGTGGTATAACTGAAGCTGCGAGTCAAATCACTACGTAATTCTGTAGCAGAAGGAATAGCGTATAAAACATCCTAGAAAATAACATATAACCGTGCACATAGGACATTAACAAACATTAGCACGCCCCACAGTGCAGCTACAGTCTGCAGGGACCATTAGCATTGCAAAAAGATACCAACAAACCAGGATGATAGCAAATACTGCATCGCACTGCTCTGCACCTTTGTAATATTTGGGAATGGAGGCATTCAGAAATATTGCAGCGTCAGCTTTGTGAATAAGGTTGGATTTCAGGAAATTCAGGAGCACTGAAATGTTTCTGAGATGTAAACAAACAGAATGTGACAACAGAATAGTCATTAACCAGAATCATCATTATTTATGTTGGTAGAATATGATTTATTTGGATATAATACGATTCTCCCCATTTCCACTTATCTGGGCTTTGATTCATATCCCTCTCCAGCCACATTCCATAGGCGATAACACTATTCTAATTATTGTGGGTATTACAGTCATGCCCAGAGGCACTCAACTCAGATCAGGGCCCCATTGTGCAAGGCACTGGGTGCACACATACTAAGAGGCAATCCCTTCACCCAAGAACTTAACAGTCCAAATAGCGAGAACTGACTAAGGAAGTGTTACTAATCCCATTTCGCAGCTTGGGAGTTGAGGCACAGAGAGATTAAGTGGCTTGCCCAAGACAGCTGGGGACTGAAGCCAGACCTGCTGAGTCCCAGTCCAGGGTCTCACCTACAAGACCATTCTTCCTTTCCACACTTAGGACATCTGGTCACGTTGCTCCCTACTGCAGAACAACTTGCTGTGGGGAGGCTGCTCCTTTCCAAGATCTGCCCAGATTATTCGGTCGGAGCAGGAGTGAAGTCTGATACCCTTCCCTTGCAGAATGGGCCCGGGGCTCAGCCCCCAGAACCTCTGAATCCTGAAGCAATGCAAAGGGAGCGGCATAAGGGCCTCTCTCCTCATGCCATACTTCCGCAGCTCTGAGCAGCAGAGACACTGGAGCTGGGGCATTATGAAAGAGAGGGGGTCGCTGGCAGGATGTTCTCTGTGAGGGCTCCGGGACTCTGGGACTTGCTCCCCGACTTGGCCCAAAATAGCCCCAGATTCGGTGACCTTATAGGCAGGCAGCAAAAGCCATAATTTTGTGTGAGAAGGTTTTTTCTGAAGTAGCGGACAGCGTGAGGCCCAGAACCCTTTATATAGGCATCGCTTTTATTATTAAAATCAAAATAAAGAGTGGACGGGTCTCAGCAGAAAAGCGGGTATCGCCTCAGGCTGAGCCTTTTAATAGATTCTCTCGGGGGCTACAAGTGTACTGCTGTTATCAGAGGGCGCAGAACTTAGCTCACGTCCCGCAGCCCAACGATGGGTAAGAGTCCCGCTGCCGGAGATGGAGCGCTCGCGTCCATCACAGAGCTGGCGTGGTACCTGGGGCACCGAGAAGAATGGCGCGTCCAGTGGCCACGGGCGTTGCTTGAGCTAAGATGCAGCCCACTTACGTGAATGACCGATAATTGAATATAACAGTAACACGGCCCTCAGTGTAAGACCTGCTTACGATCCTCTCAGTCACTGCTGCCAGTGTTACACGTGTAAGCAGGGTCTGAATGAGCTCTCCCCTGACATCTAGTGATGGACTGCGGGCAAAGTCCTCTGGAGCAGACTGTGTGCATAGACACTCCTTCTCTGCCTAGAGGATCAGCAGACAGACTTGCATTGCCAAAAGGAGGGGCGTGTGCAGGAATTTAAATGTGACTGCTTTTGGAGGGGCAGGTTGGAGCAGTGGCCTGAAGCTGAGAAAGCGGCTGGAGCAGTGGCCCGGGTCAGTGGCAGGGGCTGGAGCAGCAGCCAGGCCTGGGGCTGGAGCCGTGCATGGCCAGAACTGGGGCAGTGAATGACAGTCAGCAGCCAGGGCTGGAGCAGAAATACATATTTTTAGATGTATATTGCGAGGGGGGGGGACTGTGCACCTTCTTCCCCTCCCCACCTTGTTCATGCCTCTGATTGCCAAGGGGATCCATTTTGGCTGTTTTGAGTTACACTTTACTTTTGTGTTGAATGCAGGGGTAGTGGAATGTTGCTACCCTGATTGTATGAGAAAAGGGCAGCCGGGTTGTACATAGCATTAACTCATGGAGGGGGTCACCCTGGCTTAGTCTTACTCACTAAGCAAGGGATGGTGACACCATATTTAAGAAAGAGGCCAGAGAAGTGGGGACAGATTGTTGCAGCTGGTGATGTGGATCTGTTTAAAAGGTCGTCCAAGCCACTTGACCCTCCACCCGTGTACAAAGCCGGGGCTGACTAGATTCATGGTTCTTTCTCAGCACTCACTAGAGCGTGGAAAAGGCGGCAGCAGAGAGGTTCCCACTCCCCAGGGAAATCATTGAGAACTGGGCTAAGTGGTGGAATCTCAGAGCACAGTATTGCCACGAGAGGCGGCTGTGGAGGTGCCAGCTGTGAGCAGTGGCAGTGACAAGCAGTGGCAGGGACAGTGATAGCAAGTCACAGCAACACACAGCGGAAGAGACAGACAAACGGTGGTGGAGACTGCGGAGACACTGATGAGCATCACTCAAGCACCCTCTCCCCTCAGGGGCAAAAAGAGAACCCTTGTTGCTGCCTACAAGGGGACAAGGGGGATCCAGTGGACATAGTGTACTTAGATTTCCAGAAAGCCTTTGACAAGGTCCCTCCCGTAAATTAGGTTGTCATGGGATAAGAAGGAAGATCCTTTCATGGATTGAGAACTGGTTAAAAGACAGGGAACAAAGGGTAGGAATAAATGGAGAGGAGTAACTAGTGGTGTTCCCCAAGGGTCAGTCCTAGGATCAATCCTATTCAACTTATTCATAAGTGATCTGGAGAAAGGGGTAAACAGTGAGGTGGCAAAGTTTGCAGATGATACTAAACTGCTCAAGACAGTTAAGACCAAAGCAGACTCTGAAGAACTTCAAAAAGATCTCACAAAACTAAGTGATTGGGCAACAAAATGGCAAATGAAATTTAATGTGGATAAATATACAGTAATGCACATAGGAAAAAATAACCCCAACTATACATACAATATGATGGGGGCTAATTTAGCTTCAACTAATCAGGAGACAGATCTTGGAGTCATCATGGATAGTTCTCTGAAGACATCCACGCAGTGTGTAGTGGCAGCCAAAAAAGCAAACGGGATGTTAGGAATCATTAAAAAAAGGGATAGAGAATAAGACGGAGAATATCTTATTGCCCTTGTATAAATCCATGGGACGCCCACATCTTGAATACTGCGTACAGATGTGGTCTCCTCATCTCAAAAAAGATATACTGGCATTAGAAAAGGTTCAGAAAAGGGCAATTAAAATGATTAGGGGTTTGGAACGGGTCCCATATGAGGAGAGAACTAGGGGCCACCAAATGAAATTAATGGGTAGCAGGTTTAAAACAAATAAAAGGAAGTTCTTCTTCACTCAGCGCACAGTCAACCTGTGGAACTCCTTGCCTGAGGAGGTTGTGAAGGCTAGGACTATAACAGGGTTTAAAAGAGAACTGGATAAATTCATGGAAGTTAAGTCCATTAATGGCTATTAGCCAGGATGGGTTAGGAATGGTGTCCTTAGCCTCTGTTTGTCAGAGGATGGAGATGGATGGCCGGAGAGAGATGACTTGATCATTACCTGTTTGGCTCACTCCCTCTGGGGCACCTGGCATTGGCCACTGTCGGTAGACAGGATACTGGGCTGGATGGACCTTTGGTCTTACCCAGTATGTTCTACACCACTTGGCAGGAGGGCTACACATGACTCACTGTTCAAAGAATGCAGTGTAAAAGCAGATCCCACACCATTATTCCTTGAAGTGCTCTAGTGCGTCATGTATTCTGATGGCATAATCTGTTTTTAGTGACAGTGTCCATTGACAAGCACAGACAAGGTGTCAGTAATTACTTTAACTATCACAGAAGTGATATGAATATGGCTAACATCTTGGCACATGTCTGTACTTCACAATGACTATCCTCTGCTGTTTGTGTTGAAAACAGAGATGATCTTGCATTTAAGATACTGGTGCTCAACAGATCAGTTCCCAGCTCTACCACAGATTTCCTATGTCACCTTAGGCATGTCCCTTCATCTCTCCGTGCATCAGTTTCCCCATCTCTAAAGGAGAGTTAGCAAGCCTTCTTTTATCCAGCCAGTCTATTTAGACTCTAAACTCATTGGGGCAAATAATAAAATAAAGTTCCAAATCACAATGAACCAAAAAATGTAAAGCAAAAACAAGTCATGGTTCACCTGGTTTTGGTGTCACAACTCTACCTGTTTTTTAGCACCAAACTGTAAAATGGTCTGGGTTGGCTTGAAACTGTACCCAGATTTGCTAGAAAAGTTCACGAAGCTTAGTAACTCCTTTGACAAACCTGGCTTGAAGGGAAACTCTAAACCAAGTCTGCTTTAAGTGCCCACAGTCTGTGTTCTCATAGCTTTAGTATTAAGGTCATATCTGGAGGGTATAAATTTACTGCATCTCAGCAGCCTCCCAGCACTTCAGGGGATTAACTTAAAATCCTGTCGTTTTGGGTTAAAATTAAAAACAACCACTCGAATGAATAAAAGTATATGTCAGTGACATTAATTTATAATTAAAGTTTCTCTTGCTCCTGCACACACTGCCCGTCTTACCCTTCTCCTCCCTCCCTAGTGCGTATTTATCCACAACTCATTGCATCAGATTTAACATTAGCTGGAAAGCTTTTAGAGGCTTTTCTATTTGTCTTTTACAAAGCCCAGTACAAATCATAGAATCATAGAATATCAGGATTGGAAGGGACCTCAGGAGGTCATCTAGTCCAACCCCCTGCTCAAAGCAGGACCAATCCCCAACTAAATCATCCCAGCCAGGGCTTTGTCAAGCCTGACCAAATAATGATGGCCAAGGTTTTCGAAGTGACTAGGGAGTTTGGATGCCCAATTTGAGACAACATAAGGGGATCTGAGTTTGAGAAAGGTGGCATACCCGCTCTGCTAAAAATCAGACCCCTATAAGATGTCTCAAGTTGAGCACTCAAAACCCATCACTGCTGAATATTAATAATTCCATTGTTAATAAGGGACCATATTCTGCTACCCATATTCACGTTATTACCTTACTATGTAGATAGCCCACAGATTTCAATGGAGCTACTTGGTGAGTAAGGTACTACTACAGTGTGGCAAACTCTCATGATATATTTAAAAATGTGTCACTTTTTTTAAAGCCCCAGGTCCTGACTTCATGGCATGATTTGAGAATCGCAGCTTTCATTTAAAAACAACAAACAAGGGAGTTTCTAACCCTCTTGGTTGCAGAAACAAGCTTGGAAATGTTTCAGAGTAACAGCCGTGTTAGTCTGTATTCGCAAAAAGAAAAGGAGTACTTGTGGCACCTTAGAGACTAACCAATTTATTTGAGCATGAGCTTTCGTGAGCTACAGCTCACTTCATCAGATGCATACCGTGACCCCTAAAGAGACCAACAGCAGATGAGAATGAAAAAGAACCCCAATGTTGGTTTGTTCATTTTAAAAAAATACATTTTATGATTTTTAAGGAATTTTATGATTTTGGAGGGCCTGACTGACGATTAGTTTAATGTCAGGGGTTGGCAATTGAGTGTCAGGATGGTAGAATTGGACCCATGAGTGTTTTCTGCTGAAGGAATGATTTTGGAGTGCCGGGGATATTTGAAGATTTCTGCCTGCAAACAAAAGAGGCCAATTTTCTTCCTCCGATAATACACCTCTTCCCGTCTCCCCTTTTTACTGCATCCTACTCTTCTTTTCTTAAATTGTCTAATCTATTTCTTTCCAAAGCTGTTCTTCTTCTTGTTCTTGCTCAGTCCTTCCAGATTTTCTTCACCCTCCAAAGGCTTCAGATAAAGTGGCAGTAAAACCATCTCAACAGAATCATGTTAGAACTTCCCAGCATAGACCAGGAATAACCATTTTATAATCCGTGGAATAAAAGAAAAGATTATGGCCTTGTTTACACTGGTCAGGCAAACTACACTCCCAGCTAGGTAGTTGCTGGTGTTATTATATATAAAAGAGATTTCGCTCTCTCTCTTTCTCTGCACACACACACACAGAGAGAGAGAGAGTTAATAGACAGATCCCCATCTACTGGCTCATACGAATATGTAGTTTCGTCTCTAAGTTAGTAGAGTTAATAAAGTTGTTACATGCTGCAAGAGGCATTTGCTGAGCACCTCTTACCATGCACCTCCTAACAGTGAGTGTACTGAAATGACACCCTGTCAAGGGACCCAGTGCCTGGGGGCCATTGGTGCTGTTTGACAGGGTTTTAAACATATTCCTATAATTGTGTTTGGGCCTGACTGAACCACTACTGGACCCCATACCACATTCCTCCCAACTCCCCACCATGAGCCTACTTGCTTTGCAGGAGTAGGACAGCTCTAAGACTGCTTCCGTGGCTGGCAAGGTGCCACAGGGTCAGGAGAGGATTTAACTGAAGCAGTGAGAGTGGAAATTGCTGCGGTTCAAGAGAAATGTTATTCTCTGAGCACAGTCAGTGACGGGTTGCAGGTTTATTAAAATGTTGCCAATGTTTAAATTAAAACAGTTTAAAAGAACAACAACAACAACAAAAACCCAATAGAAATCAATGACACAAAGACACCTCTCTTCTCTTATCTCCTTGTATCTGTCTCTTGTCCAGTTTAGAGACATTCCAGGCAGGGACTCTGGGTTGTTTCACTCTTCCTTATTACTCACAGGGAAGTCTAAGACAATGAGGAAGATGATGATTATTATAAAACAAGATAAGCTTCATTAGGGAAACTTTAAAAAAATCTCTTGTGACCTCCTAGTGTGTGTGATGTGCTGCATGCCTTTTCCTATAATGTTATTTCTGAGGCGTCTGTTTAGGGTGAAGAAGGGGCTGGAGAAGGATTAAAGGACGACAGAAAGAAGTGGTGAATTTGAACATGTGGCCCAGCACCGATGAAACAGCCTCTTCTGCTTAGTTTGCTTAGGAAGAGTTCGGATCATTTTTCAGATGCAGAGAGTGTTTTGATGATCTCCCCCACGTGAAGTCATTGGAGCCCTGTTATAAACCAACCCCTCTTCAGATCCACGCCAGGTCCGCCACGACTCAGCAGGACAAACCAAAGCCACGTCAGCCGATAGGCCCTCTGTACTCTAACGCCCTGGTGGATCCCCGTTAGCACTGCAGCGCACCGCTCCAGTGCAAGGGTGGTTTACCGGGGCCGGCAGAAAAGGTCACAGATACCCTAGGCTCTACGGCTTAAACAGTTACATTCAGCAATAAGCGCAGTTCCAAATGGGTAAACCAAAAGGATGTTGGCGCATTACAGAGCAGCTTCAGAAGACACAAATTGCTCCACAAGAGTTCACAATCTAATTTCAGATGTAATGCCATGAGTGAGTGAGAGTAAACAAGCAACAGGCCTGATCCAAAGTCAGTGGAAAGATTCCCACTGCCCTGGATCATGCCCGATGGGAAGAGGGGAATGGGGGATGAGAGGGCTACAGTAATAAGATCAGCTGGTTATTCATTTCTGGTATGCGCACATCCTGATGCTTCCATTCATTTATTATCTTCCCCCTCCCTCCCGCAATGTTCCTGCCTTCTGAGATCAAACTGAGCCAGCAAGACAATGCCACCTCCTCTCTAGCGTTCATAAGTAAGGCTATGATTTAGCTACAGAGGTTGCAGAAATCACAGAATCCGTGACTTCCAGTAACCTCTGTGACTTCAGCCTGCGGTGGTGGGGAGCTGCAGGGTCCTCCACCGCCCAGAGGGAGCGGGGGTCAGAGAGCTGCAAGGTACCCCTCTACCTCTGCGGCCCCTGGTGCTCCCGGCTGCCATGGGCGGCGGGGGAACCCCTGAGCTCCCGTCTGCCACAGGCAGAGGGGAACCTCCAGAGCTCCCAGCCATCGTGGACAGCGGGGAACCCCCAAAGCTCCTGGTCACCGAGGGCGGTGGGGAACCCCCAGGCTCCTGGCCGCCTCAGGATCTTGGAGCTGAGGGCAGCAGGGGTACCCTGCAGCTTCCGGCCCCCACAGCTGCAGGGGAACCACCAAGCTCCCAGCTGCTGTGGGCCCCCTGAGCTGGGGTGGTGGGGGTACCCTGGAGCTCCCAGAAGACACGGGAGGTGGCACCCCACAGCTCCCGGCCCCCACAAGCAGCAGGGGACCCCTGGATCTGCAGGTGGCAGGGGTACCCCGCAGCCCCCAGCTGCTGCAAGCGGCTCCTAGCCCCTGCGCATCTGCACCACTTCAGCGGTATGTGGACCCACAGATCCCCATTTTGTCATGGATATTTTTAGTAAAAGTCACACACAGGTCACGGGCTTCCATGATTTTTTTCTTTTTTGCCCGGGACCTGCCCATGATTTTACTAAAAATATTTGGGGCAAAATCTTATCCTTATTCATAACTGAAGGCAATATCTCAAGTGGCATCCACATTAAGAGCAGCTAACAGGAAGGTCTTGCATCTGAGCTGTAGGACAGGAGTAATGGCACTGAGATTGTCACTTCTAAGAACAAGGTCAACTGTGGCTATAAAAAGCATCCCTTTGCACAGATAAATCAGGGGAAATGTAGTCTGAAAGGCTCACTCCACTTGGATCGATGATACGGTCACCATTTCCATTTAGAAGCAGCACATTTGTAGTGAGGCTTCTGTTAGAGAAACCCTGGGTCTGCAATATCCAGGGGTTACACCCAGGGGCTAGAGGCCAGATCTTCAGCTGGTGCAAACCAGCACAGCTCCACTGAAACACAATGAAATCAATGGGAGTTAGGCAACTAGAAGTTTTTGTAAATCCCATTGGGTGACTATCTGCATCTTTAGGTGCCTAAATACCTTTAAAAGTCTGGTCCTACATTATTATTGAAAATGGGACCTTGGAAAATTTTACCATAGATCTAAATAGCCAACTGCCTATTTTCCTGCCTATATCATGCCCAACACTGTAGTGACTGAGATATTTTAGCCAAAGACAATGATGACTTAAGTAACTGCATCTGGAATGAGTACTGCATCTGGAATGCATCTAAAATCTCCCAGTTTAATTCCATATTCTCCTGCAGCTGCTCATTTCCGTATAAAACTGTGGTCTCAAGCAGACACAAATATGTGAGTTCATCCCCATGAAGTATGAGTCAAGAAATATCATGGCCTTATAACTTATAATCATAGAATCATAGGACTGGAAGGGATCTCAAGAGGTAATCTAGTCCAGCCCCCTGCATTCATGGCAGGACTAAGTATTATCTAGACCATCCCTGACAGGTGCTTTTAAAAATCTCCAATGATGGAGACTCCACAACCTATGTAGGCAATTTATTCCAGTGCTTAACCACCCTGACAGTTAGGAAGTTTTTCCTAATGTCCAACCTAAACCTCCCTTGCTGCAATTTAAGCCCACTGCTTCTTGTCCTATCCTCAGAGGTTAAGAAGAATAATTCTTCTCCCTCCTCCTTGTAACAACCTTTTATGTACTTGAAAACTGTTATCATGTCATCTCTCAGTCTTCTCTTTTCCAGACGAAACAAACCAACTTTTTTCAACCTTTCCTCATAGGTCATGTTTTCTAGACCTTTCATAATTTTTGTTGCTGTTCTCTGGACTTTCTCCAGTTTATCCACATCTTTCCTGAAATGTGGTGCCCAGAACTGGATACAATACTCCAACTGAGGCCTAATCAGTGTGGAGTACAGCGGAAGAATTACTTCTCATGTCTTGCTTACAACACTCCTGCTAATATATATTAGAATGATGTTTGCTTTTTTTGCAACTGTGTTACTCTGTTGACTCATATTTAGCTTGCGATCCACTATGATCCCCAGATCTCTTTCTGCCATACTCCTTCCTAGGCAGTCATTTCCCATTTCATATATGTGCAACTGATTGTTCCTTCCTAAGTGGAGTACTTTGCATTTGTCCTTATTGAAAATCATCCTATTTACTTCAGACCATTTCTCCAGTTTGTCCAGATCATTTTGAATTATAATGCTATCTTCCAAAGCACTTGCAACCCCTCCCAGCTTGGTATTGTCTTGAATTCACGGACTCACTAGCGTACTGCTGATGAGCGTGATTAGTGTGGATTTCACTGCTATAGAAACCGTTACTCACTAACAGCAAATTCATACATCATGTCTCAAGAGAGAGGAAACACTTATCAGGCAATCAAAGGAATTTGTGAGCCTCATTCACAAATTAATTTGAGAGTAAAAACTCAGATGCCTAGATCACACTGATATTGAAAGGCGGCTAATGAGGCTAAAGCCAATTATGTTCAAAGCCATAAAAACTCGCAGGGGTTACAACATTTTTCATACAGGATTCTCCCTAGGAGGCTGAACTGAAAAGACAGAGGAAAAACATCTCATTGGAATTGTTGTGTATAAAATTCTGGATTTCAACTATAAAGATCAATACAAGTGTTATCCGGATGACTTAAATTTACAAAACAGCCTTTCTCTAATTAAAACAAGATGTGTTGAAATCCCTGGAGCTACTCCAGTTTACACTTGCTAAGGGTCTGGCCCAGTGATATTAGTTCTTGAGAGCAAGCACTATACAGATCACTGGAGGTTTATTTCCACAGAAAACCGCTTGTTAAGAGGAACTGAAAGTTGTGGGTACATAGCAGCAGGTGAAAGACTTAGAGGCTATTTCAGCCAAAAACCAGAAATCCTTCAAAATCTGTTAAATCTGACCCTAGTGAAGCCAATAAAGCTCAAGCAGGCTACAAGAAGGAAAATTAGAAAGGGCCAAAATGGATTTTGAAGAGGAAACAGCTAAAAGTGTAAAACCAAACAAAAATACTCTTCAACTACAGCAGAAACAGAAAGCTTGTGAAAGAATCAGTGGGCTGCTCCACCCACAGGGGCTAAAAATAGTGATTAAGATAAGGACACTGCTGGGAAGTAAATGTGTTCTTTGCATCAATCTTCACCACCAAGAATGTTGGAGAATTTGGATGGGGCTTTGATTCCCGGTCAGAGCCCAGTCCAAAAGGTTCCTGTTTTCTGGATCTGGGTCAAATAGAGCTCACAATGGTGAGAATCAATTCCCTATCTCATAAGACAATGGGAATCTTGCAACACCAGCACAATCTCTTGAGCTTCATGTCATTTGGAGCTGAAATATCGTGAGTATGACACATGTGGAATCTGGTCTTAGCCTTGGGGTGGACTTCACCCTGAACCCCAGCCTAAGCATAATCAGAATCCAAATCCACACATCGTCACGTTAGCCCTTCTCCGATATTTTGTGCTGGATAAATAAATAATATAAGCCAATTACTTATTGGTTGGGTTTAGCAAAAGACTTCCTCAATATTGCATAATTGTCCATCCTGGGGTTTTTACTCTTTCCTCTTGTAACCTTTTTGCTAGCTAGTGTCAGTGGAATGCTTTTCCACTGCACGCGTCCGATGAAGTGAGCTGTAACTCACAAAAGCTTATGCTCAAATAAATTGGTTAGTCTCTAAGGTGCCACAAGTCCTCCTTTTCTTTTTGCAGATACAGACTAACATGGCTGCTACTCTGAAGCAGGAATAGGGGTGAGGTTCAGTGTCTAGGGCTCTCTCTTAACATTGCAAAATAGAATTGGCTCGAGCCCCTACCCAGTGATTTGGGCGCCTCTAAGGGTACATCTGCACTGCAGTAAAAGACCTGCAGCATGGCTGTAGCTGGCCAAGGTCAGCTGACTGGCGCTCACCTGGCTCAGACTGCAGGGCTAAAATTGTCGTGTAGATGTTCGGGCACAGGCTGGGCGTGCTTGCTCAGCTTGGTCCTTAAACACTGGAAAGAGATGAGTCAAATGGTCTCAAGGACTCTTTAAATAGAATCCCCTGACCCAGGTAGGAACATCTGTCTCATCTCCCATCCTCCTTTGAGTTTCACTTGGATTTGGCATCCCTGCCCCCTGCTTAGAGAGAGAGAGTGACTCAAGTTAGTGTGACCCCCCTGCACACCCTTCAGTCAGGGCAGGCTATGTACAATTCTACTGCTCTTCACTCATGCAATCAGGACAACCACATTTCATTACCCTTGCATTCAATTCAATAAAGTGAATTTTAACCCTGGAAAACCCAAACTGATCACTTTGGCATAGCAGCTCTGTCTGCTGAACCCCCAAGGCACAGCAGGTGTGTCCATGCAAATATGGTCAGCTCCTGAAGCCTTTTCCCCCGGTTCATAAGAGGACAGAGGAGAACTCATTCAGACCCTGGCTTACACTCTGAAGCAGCTAGTATTGACTATTGCCATATACAAGACATCGACTACATGGACAACCAGCTAGATCAGTATGGCAACTCTTACGTTTAAAGGTTTAGGCAAGTGCAACTTCGGTGTCCACACTGGAGAATTTTGCCCACCGTGCTACACAAATGGAGTGTATCAACACCATAGAATCATAGACTATTACAGTTGGAAGAAACCTCAGGGGGTCATCTAGTCCAATCCCCTGATCAAAGCAGGACCAACACCAACTAAATCATCCCAGCCAAGGCTTTGTCAAGCCGGGCCTTAAAAACCTCTAAGGATGGAGATTCCACCACCTCCCCAGGTAACCCATTCCAGTGCTTCACCACCCTCCTAGTGAAATAGTGTTTCCTAATATCCAACCTAGACCTCCCCGCACTGCAACTTGAGGCCACTGCTTCTTGTTCTGTCATCTGTCACCATTGAGAACAGCCTAGCTCCATCCTCTTTGGAACCCCCCTTCAGGTAGTTGAAGGCTGCTATCACTCTTCTCACTCTTCTCTTCTGCAGACTAAGGTGGACCGAGGTGCCTTTGATCTCACGGAGGTAACAGTGCAATCTATAAAAAGCTGAGCCTGTCATGTCACTATGGGTAAAATTCACTGGAGCACAGAGGCCACATGCCCCTCTTAAGTTCCTCTCCCAGGCTGTGTATGGTCCCTCTGCACAGAGATCAATTCCAGACTATACCAATGCTATCATTTGCCGCCACTGAACTCCACTCAGCAGTTGGCAGCACATGTCAATCTCTTTTGACAGATGGCTAATATCCGAATCACTGTCAATGCCAACATAGCACCGATCCCACTGATGACATCACCAGTTTAGTATTGAAAAGTGTTTGCGGCAGATCGTAGAAAACATCAAACATAAATGAGCTCATGCGAACTCCACCACTCCAGACAAAGCCTCCTGGATACCATGATTACAAATATACTAAATGTAGAGTATATAAAATATACACAGTAACGTATAACGATATTGCATCACAAACATTTGGAATAATCTAGCAGCTCTTCCCATAACTGCTCTCCCTGCTGCAGCGGAAAAGTCTACTTTGTGTTTATTTCTTGGCCCATGCTCTTCCATTTGTGACATTTGGTGCCAGGCCACTCAAATTCCAGCATGCAAGAACTCAAGGACAGAGGCCTGGTTTTTCACCTTTGATATATGGGAACTAAAGTTGCTTTTGGCAGCTGCCTTAGAGCTTCTGTCAGGAAAACTATGGGCTCAGTCGTGGAACTGCCAGAATTTGTAGGTCTCAGTGACAGGTTTAGTTAGGATTACCTGGTCTCAATTCTAAACCTGCTGTGGAGAATATTGTTTTCATATTATTTGCTGAAGTGCATTTGAAATGTCACAGCCAGTTTAACTGGATCGTATTAACAGTAGCTCCACAGTCAGTAACAAACACTGAGTACATTAAGCATTGTCAAAGTCAGATTCAGGACTCACATAATTTGTCAGACCACTCTGTTTATTAGCAAAGCGCTTTGCCAATGCACCCAGATATGTGAGCCCCTCTCTGAGGCTTAGGCTAACTTATTTATACAAATAAGCCAAAGCCAATTTAACATAAGAGACAAAAGGAAGCAGAAACTGACAAATATACATAAATATCTTATTTGCATCCTAACGTTTACCAATCTCCTAGCTCAGTAGGAGCTCTAAGTTAATTAGTTTGAGTACCCACTGTCTCACACTCCTTAATGTTTCTCTTCCTGACAACTATATTTCAACAAACCCTTCAAGTAGCATTTCTTTAATGAATTATAATTTCAATATAATTCCTTCTACTTTCACAATCCCTCCTTTTGGTCAAGCTACGCAATGACCAACAATGACTGGGTTCCACATATCAATCGTTCTTTATCTCTTTGTTCATCAGTGATATTTAAAATCATCAAATTAGCACTCTGGATTGGGGCAGCTATTTGTGTAGCATGTCTGACACAATTTTGGATACAACAGGAAAGTAACTGAAAACATACAAATATTATTAGGATTCCAAACAGGAGAGTTAAGGCTCCCTGAAACAACCAGTTTCCTATGCCAGAGAAATTGAAAAGGTTACTTAGCCACCTCCATAAAGAACTTGGCTCTTTGTGGGGAAGATATGCGATTTGTTCTAAGTGGCTAGCACGACCTATTACTTCATTGGTGTTGTCTGGTATATACACACAGCAGTCTTTTCCAATGAGAGCACAAGTCCCTCCTTTTGCTGCCAGCACTATGTCCAATGCCTGATGGTTTTGGAGGGCCATCTGTCGGATTGCCCCTGTTTCTTTGGCCAGGGCTCTTAAACTTTCTCCGGTTTCATTTGCCATTATTTCAACTACTGCTTGTAATCTTAGGAGCCTTTCTGCATGGTGTATTACTCCCCCTAATGGTATGAAGGAACTGCCAATGGCCTCTTCCCAGGTTAAGGGGCTTATGTTATTTACATACCATTGGGCATCTGTTAAGTCCCTTCTTTTTTGCCTGAAATTGTGGAGGCGTTCTCGAGGGAAGGTTCCTAGCACTCGGAATTGTGGGAAGAGTCGGGCGGGATAACAGATTCCTGACCAATTAGCTGGTAGTGTGGTATAAGCTCTGGTCCCACACACCCAGTGATGGCCTATTAAGGCTGGGAAGGGTCGGTTGCACCCATTTGTCATATAGGTGTTTGCAAAGGAGGAGGAGTATCCCCCAAAGGGTACAGGGTAATTCTCCTTACGAGGAGTGGTGTTATTTGCATGACTGTAGGGGGAACATGAGATTGATTTCTCTGTGTGATCCCAGGTTGAGAAAAAAAATTCATATCTCCATACCCGGCCCACCACTTTTAGTTTTGTTTGAATAATCCCATACACCATTGCCAAATATGCTGAAAGCAACGGCTTTTCCCCAGATCCAGCCCTGTGCCATTACACACCCAACACCAATGACCTTTTCCCTCCACCACACTTATCCATTTAGATGCATTTATTCCCACCGCTTCCCAAGTGTCATTGCTGTTCCATATTTTGTTAAACGGACGAGGCCCTCCAGTGAGGTCTGGGGACTTGAGTGGGATAGCCAGGACAGAAACACCAGTTTGAGAGTGGGCTGGGATGTGGCTGCAGACCCAGCAATTAGAAATATTAAGGGTCTGAGCTATCCACACCTGCTGCTGGATAAAAGAATGGTCATCGTGGTCTCCCCAGACCGTAAGATACCAGCAGCCGAGGAACAGGCAGAGGCTCATGTTGGAGGCAATGCTCTTCTAGGTTCTGACAACCTTAACTGAGGGAACCGCAGTCACGGTTTTACCCCCACCAGGCAGTAGGCGCTAGGCTCGCTACTGCTTTTTTTTTGTTCGTCGTCTGCTTCTGGCAACCCTTACGAGAGGGTAGATTGTAAGGTATTGCAGACTGTTCCTCTACGTCTTCTTCTGGAGTCAAAATTGACTCTGCGTTGTCCTGAGGTGATGATTGGTTCTCTGGGGATGGTGCCTTCTTACACTGTGAAGCATGTATCCATGCTGCGATGCCAGATAGTTTAACAGCCGCCTGTGTAGAAAGCAGTACCTGGATGAGGAACCTTCCACCAGGGCTCCAAGGCGTGCTTTCGATGACGGCGCTGTACGTAGACCCAATCACCTGGCTCGGGGCTGTGGCAAGTGTCAGAGATGGGTTCCGTGGGCCAGGCGACTCGAACCTGTGAATGGAAGTGACTTACAGCTTGCTTAGTCCCTTGCAATACTGAAGGAGCACACTGTGAGTCAAGTTCAAATCTGGAACGGGAGTAATGGTAGTCACAGCTTGCATAGGGCGTCCCATAACAATTTCAAAGGGACTTAATTTATGCCTTTGGGATGGAGTGGATCTCATGCCCATAAGGGCTAATGGTAAGGCTACTAGCCAGCTTAATCCTGTAGAGTCACAAATTTTAGCAAGCTTATTCTTAAGTACACCATTTCGTCTTTCAACTGCACCTGCACTCTGTGGGTGGTAGGGACAGTGCAACAGGTGTTCGATATGCAATATACGGTCCAGGTGTTGAACAAGTTGTCCAGTAAAATGTGTACCCCGATCACTGGACAGAGTAACAGGAATTCCCTTGGCAGGCATAATAAGATTTAACAAACATTTGGCAACAGACAGTGAGTCAGCCTTGGGACAAGGAAAGGCTTCAATCCAATCAGAGAATAAACATACCATAACCAATATAAAATCATATTGTTGACACTTAGGCATTTGTACAAAATCAAGTTGCCAATACAAGAACGGTGCTTGAGGCAGGCCCCGGAACCCCTGGGCCACTTTTACAGGTTTACCAATATTATGGCTTTGGCAAATGGTACAGGCTGCACAGTGGCGGGCTGCAAAAGAGCTAAAATGGGGGGGCCCACCATCCTGTCTTAGTTACAGCAGAGACCATCCCCTCCTTTCCGACATGCGAAACACCGTGTAGCAGGGCGGCCAGAGATGGGTAGAGTGAAAAGGGGGCTACAAAGGCGCCAATAGGCGAGCGCCAAAGAGAATCGGGATGTAGAGAGCAACCTTGGGCAACCCAGGATTCTCTCTCGGTTTCTGGGGCAGAGTCTTGGAGCAGGGCGAGGTCAGTGAGGGACCAGGAGGGTAAGAGGAGAGCAGAGAACAAGGGAATCAGACATTTCGACTAGGCGCACTGCAGCAGCCACAGCACGCAGGCAGGGGGGTAAGCCTTGGGCAACAGGGTCTAAAGTGGCAGAGAAATAAGCCACTGGGCGGTTCATTTCTCCATGCATCTGAGTGAGAACTCCAAGTGCACACCCAGATTGTTCGTGGCAGAAAAGGGTAAAAGGCTTAGAATAGTCAGGCATCTCTCTCCTTTCTGATCAATGTATTCCTAGGCTGCACCATTCCCTGCCTTCACTGTGTATTGCCCAAGGACACCTGCTTGCTTTCTCTTCAGAAAGCAATTGTCAACAGTTATAGGTTACCACAGAGCAGTTCCTATGCAATCCAACTTTACTCTTATGGTAAAAAGCATTACAAAGCACATATATTAAAAACAATAAAAGAATCTATGCATGCTAAAAAGCTTACCAGAATTCGGGCAGGCCCAGTCCTTCCAACTTACCCTAAAGATTGGGGCCCTCTGCAGATCAGGGGGTCCTGCTCCTTTGCTGTATCAGGAAGAAGGTCCTGAGCCAGTTGAAAACCAGGCTATCTATCCAAAACCCCTTTGCTTTATGTCGGTCCCTAGAGAATCCAATTTGAACTAGTATATGCATAACTTTCTGGGACAGCGGGCAGGATTTCTCCGAAGATGTTACAAGCTATGTGAATTTCCCTAATCACCCCCTGCAGTTCTCCTATTTACCGTTTCCTTGGAAATACATAGAATTCCCCAATAAGGCATACACAATTGCATTTTTAATACAAAGTTATTAACCTAATTCAATACAATTTAACTTAATTCAATTGAGTTCATTCTCAATATTGCAGGAAACTGTCAGATGAACAGATGCCACATGATCACCGATTAGGTACTGAACCAGGTCCTCTGGGGTTTTGACTGTAACTGCACTCATGTCAACAGAGCTCTGACTGTTTTCACTAGCTCAGAATGTGGCCCACTGTATTTCAAAATAACGTATCTCCACAACATGTAACATACAATTATTTTTAAAAAAATGAGGAGTCCTTGTGGCACTTTAGAGACTAACACATTTATTTGGGCATAAGCTTTCGTGGGCTAAAACCCACTTCATCAGATGCCTCTTAACCTTAAAGTGCCTCTTAACCATTTATTATTCATATAAAGTGTTACTGAAATTCCTATCTCCGTGTACATAATTCACACCCTTAATATTATTTTAACATAGTGTTCTCTTTCTTAATGGGTCAGTATAAAGAAATGTTCATGGACAAGTGTCCTGATCTTGCTGCCATGGAAGCCAGCGATGAAACTCCCACTGAGTTTCACAGAGCAGGAGGCAGCCCTAAATGCTACTACTGTCTTGTAAAATGCATCATCAGTTTTAAGTATTCTAATTCATCTTCTGCCCGTGCGATGTTCTATACAGTTATTACTGTACCAGACCCATTCTCAGAATGTTACCAAGGCCACGCAAGAATCATTCAGGCAGGGAAGGGAATGGTGCCTGTTTGACAGCAGAGCAGCCAGTGAACAATTTGTCTGTGAGAAAAATGAGCCATGCCAAGGGGCATGTCATGCATGGGTCTAAGATTGCTTGTGATTAATTAGGGACTGTCAAGGTTCCTTCCCCACTCTGAACTCCAGGGTACAGATGTGGGGACCTGCATGAAAGACCCCCTAAGCTTATTCTTACCAGCTTCGATTAAAAACTTCCTCAAGGTACAAACTTTGCCTTGTCCTTGAATCCTATGCTGCCACCACCAAGCGTGTTAAACAAAGAACAGGGAAAGAGCCCACTTGCAGACGTCTTCTCCCAAAATATCCCCCCAATCCCTACATCCCCTTTCCTGGGGAAGGCTTGATAAGAATCCTCACCAATTTGTACAGGTGAACACAGACCCAAACCCTTGGATCTTAAGAACAATGAAAAAGCAATCAGGTTCTTAAAAGAAGAATTTTAATTAAAGAAAAGGTAAAAGAATCACCTCTGTAAAATCAGGATGGTAAATACCTTACAGGGTAATCAGATTCAAAACACAGAGAATCCCTCTAGGCAAAACCTTAAGTTACAAAAATACACAAAAACAGGAATATGCATTCCATCCAGCACAGCTTATTTTACCGGCCATTAAACAAAAGGAAATCTAACGCCTTCCTAGCTAGATTACTTACTAACTTAACAGAAGTTCTGAGGCTGCCTTCCTGATCTGTTTCCGGCAAAAGCATCACACAGACAGAAAAACCCTTTGTCCCCCCTCCCCCAGATTTGAAAGTATCTTGTCCTCTCATTGGTCATTTGGGTCAGGTGCCAGCTACGTTACCTTAGCTTCTTAACCCTTTACAGGTGAAAGGGTTTTGCCTCTGGCCAGGAGGGATTTTATAGCACTGTATAAAGTAAGGTGGTCACCCTTCCCTTTATATTTTTGACAGGGACTGATCCAACTCCCAGTGAAGCAACAGCTAGAACCAAATTTCCAGATCTAGACTCACCAGTTTGTGGGATTTGAGATCCTGAACAGAATTCTGCAGCTTAATGCGCAAAGGGTTTCCATTTTTAAATGCACCTAGGTGATTTAGGTGCCTAATGATGCTGATATGCACCTTGTAGGATTTTTTAAAATGTCTAAGCAGGTTAGGTGTCTAACTCCCATTAATATTAAAAAGTTAGTTGGTTTTGAAAATCCCACTAGATACCTACATGCGTTGTTACACACACACACACACACTCTCCAGATTGCATTCAAATGCCCCCTTTTCTTTAGCAGCAAGACTTTGGCAAAGACATGAACACCTAAGTACCCCTGAAAATCTGTCGCTAAAGATGCAGCTTACATGCTTAATAAGATTTTCAGAAGTGCACAGGTGCTTAAGTCCCACTGATCTCAACAGTAGTTAGACACCTAGGCACTTCTGGAAATCTCACTAGGCGCCTATCTGCATCTTCAGGTGCCTGAACACCTTTCAAAATCTGGCCAAGAGACACCAGTCACATTTTGCAAAGAAAACGACGCATTTATCCCAGGAGTTTCTTTTGATTTTCCTATGAAGGGGGGAAAATGTATATTCTTCAATATAACTCATACATTTAGAGAATAAACACACAAAAAGGCAGACTAATACCCATAGAATAAAGTTGAAAGGGGAACACTCTGTCTTTACAAGATCCAGACACCAGTTAGCTACTTCTTGTGTGTTTGATTCTTTGTTTACATAATTAGAACAATGATCTTTTGGACCACATTTTCAAATATAAAGCCGAGTTCTCCTTTTATTCTATATAAGTCCATTGAAGTCAAAGGGCTGCACATATGAAAGAGAATAGTTTTTCCCATAGACACCCAATTTCCCCCTAGAAATTATGCATGCATAACAATAATAATAGTACCTACCTCTTATTCAGCAGCTTACATCAGTTGATCTCAAGGAGGTCAGTATCATTATCCCCATTCTACAGCTGGGGGAAACTGAAGAACAGACAGGCGAATTGAGCTATCTTTCAGACTTGTTTTCAGATGAACAATCACCATGAAAGAGGCTACCAATTCATTAAATGAGTTTCCTGCAGTTTAGGAAAACATTCCCCCACTCCAAAAGAAAGAATGCCTCACGGTGCTGGTATCCCTCCAGGGACAGAGTTAAGGTTGCATGGTTAGGCTGTGTGCAAAGCAGCACCTTAATTGGGCATTTCCTAGTGTTTCTAACTTTGGCATGTGTTTTCTTCCTGTTGCACTTTAAAATTCTTTTTGGGGAGACTTTAACTGAGCATTTCCTGGTTTCATAGCATGTGAGTTTGTAGTTTGAAGCCCTACATCCTGGAAAGATTTGGGGAGCATTTCTGACAGCTACCTTAGCTCCCTTTGACACACCACTGCTGTGGTCTGACTGCATGGCAGGCTCACTCTCCAGCCAGGCCAGGCCTCTTCTTCATACTGGGCCAGGTCTAGGGTTGAGGGAGGTGAGGGTGCTTCTGCAGGTGGTTAGTCCCCCCTTGGTGGGGCAAAGAAGGGAGCATTTTTATCAAAAATTAGGGAGCAGTCACAGTACATTTAGTAACCCAGGACTTTTACTAAATTGACCATGACTACTCTGTGATATTTGATAAAAATGCCATGCCAAATCTGCAGCCCTACTGATGAGTTTCTGGGGGTGACTGGCAGGGGAGACCATGGACGAGGGCATCCCCTATCAAAAAAGAAAGGAGATGATGATGATAAAGAAGCCCCACCAAGGCAGAGATGAGAACAAAGGTACTTCACCATGCAGCCAGAGAAACCATACAGCAACCCCAGGGAAGATGTTGTGGAGAAAGTGTCAATTTCTTTTTTCATTATGTTGACACCCAGTGGGTTGGAATCTGAGCACAGTTATACTGTAGTGATCAACAGACTTATCCAGAATGTGGGCCACTGAATTGAATTACTGTACATTTGTCCAGGAACAAACAGGTTGATAGACTGAGTAAGCTGGTCTTCTAGGGCAGGGTTTCTCACTCATGGGTCAGGACCCAAAATTGGGTCATAGAATCATAGAAGATTAGGGAACTGACCTGAAGAGGGCATCTAGTCTAACCCCCTGCTCAAAGCAGGACCAACTAAATCATCCCAGCCAGGGCTTTGTCAAGCCGGGCCTTAAAAACCTCTAAGGATAGAGATTCCACCACCTCCCTAGGTAACCCATTCCAGTGCTTCACCACCCTCCTAGTGAAATAGTTTTTCCTAATATCCAGCCTAGGTCACCAGAATGTTTCAAAGGGTCGTGTGGCAGGTCCTGTGGCTCCTGCCCCATGGGGCTGGTTGGGCTCGCCTCCCTGTTCCAGGTACTGCAACCTCTGAGGTCCCAGCACCACTCAGGTTTGGCCCAGCTGCCATGATGACAGGAGTCCAGGTAGGCCAAATTTGAGTGAGTGGCACTGCATCCCCGTGAGCCAGGTCACAACTCCACTCAAACACGTTTGATCCAGTCGGAAGGGGCTGGGGGGGCAAACCTGAGTGGCACTGCAACCCCAGAGGTTTCAGTGCCCGAGTGAAGAGCCAAGCCCAGCCAGCCCCACAGCACCACTGAGGGGTGAGTGTCTGGAGGGGCAGGACCCAACCGAAGCCACCCCAGGGCTTCCACCCCCTGATTGTTTACTGAGTCACGGCAGGCCATAAATACAAATGGGTTCTGAGCCCAAAAAGGTTGAGAACCACTGCTCTCAGAGTTTTCCTTGAATTTTCAAAGCAATGCTATGTATTTCTATGGTACTTAGAAGCCCCAACAGAGATTAGGGCTCCATTGCACAAGGCACTATATATACATATGGGGAGACAAACCCTGCCATTAAGAGCTGCCTCCATCTAAGTTAGACAAGCCAGACACATGGTGGCAGAAAGGAAGTGTCATTTCCTCCTTTTACAGATGGGGAATGGAGGCGCAGAGAGACTGAGTTACTTGCCCCACTTAACCACAAGCCCATCCTTCCTTTTCTCTACTAGGAGTTCACTTTAGTTTGATGAGCTCCACCATGAAGTACATTGTTTTAATGGCATATGTTATTTAAAAAAAAATTAAAATGCCCTGGATTAAAACTTTGGGAACTGAAAGAATAGCGCAGAAGAGATGTACAGGCCCTGCTCCAAAATGGCCTGCATCTGACATAACTGTCCCATTGTCCAGAGTCACCTGGAGCTTCACACAGACTGAAATTCATGCACTGCATTTACCTAGACTGTGAGCCCAACTGTGAGAAAGGTCAAGAGATGTAAGGACAATTGAAATCAACAAATGTTAATGAGAAAAGGTGCCAAAGGGACACATGCAAAATTAGTCCAAACAGGTTTAGGTTGGGGGAATATCTGCAAATGTAATTGTAATAATGTTAAGTTAACGTATCTGGGAATAACCAGCAAGTTCTCTCAATCCCCATCAGCAACCATCTTTCACCACCCTGCAAAATTATGATCTGAGCTGTCGGATGTCTCCTTATGAAATACAAGACAGGTGCAGCACTGGGGAAAATAATATGAATATATTAAAATATAACCCATTGTCCTAAAAACTCCACACGTCATGCCTTTTCCTGCTTCTATATTTTCATTTAATTTCTTCTCTCACTGCTCCTCCATCTTCCTTTCCATTTACTGTCTGGCTTCCATTTTGTGTATTGTTTTCTGCCCATCCTTTTGCTAAGTCCCTCCCTTTTGCATCTTTCCTTCTTTCTTTAAATAATTATTTCTTCTCTTTTATTCTCACTTCATGGCATAAACCATGCTTTAACTAATGGAGGTTAAGAGGAAACTTTTGGTGAGCATGGGTTATCCTACAACTCTGCATTTTCTGCAGCTGTTGGCCCTGGCCCCCATAGAAGACAGATGGCCTGCTTCAACTTTTGTTTAACTACTTATTTTTCAAATTATCGTTGTGCTGTTTGTTGTATATTCATGTGCCCTTGGATTTTGTAGTGTTAGCAGAATGGAGCATGTGGACTTAGGCCCACATCCAGCAGACAGTCTGTAAACTACCAACATTCCACACATTACCTGGTAACTAGATTGCAGAAGGAATTGATTTAAAAAAGAGTGTTAGATTTTGGTTGCTATGCAAGGTCTTCTGGGCAAGAGCAGTCTTGGTTTTCTGTTTGTACAGTACCTAGCACAATGGGGCCCTGGCCTCCTAGAGGGATACTCTATCACAAAAAAGAGAATGAAAAAATCTTTGTCTGAAACACTGATGAATAAGTCTAGTATAGGGATACACAATTGGTAATTACATGTAGTGACATTATAAAAAGAAGCTTATGCGACTTTATCATATATTTAAAATGTGTAGTTGTACCGGGCACATCCAATTCCCGATCCACTTAGTTTGTCTTGGTTAGTTTGTCTTGGTTTAGTGAGGTGGCAAAATTTTCAGATAATACAAAATTACTCAAGATAGTTGAGTCCAAAGCTGATTGCGAAGAGTTACAAAGGGATCTCATTAAACTGGGTGACTGGGCAACAAAATGGCAGCTGAAAGTCCATATTGATAAGTCCAAATTAATGCAAATTGGAAAATATAACTATACATACAAAATGACGGGGTCTAAAATAGCTTTTACCACTCAAGAAAGAGATCTTGGAGTCATCGTGGATAGTTCTCTGAAAACATCTGATCAATGTGCAGCGGCCGTCAAAAAAGTGAACAGAATGTTAGGGGCCATTAGGAAAGGAATAGATGATAAAACACAAAATATCATCAAATATCTTAATGCCACTATATAAATCCATGGTATATCCACAACTTCAATACTTCATGCAGTTCTGGTTACGTCATCTCAAAAGAAATATGTTAGAGTTGGAAAAGGTAAAGAGAAGGGCAACAAAAATTATTAGGGGCATGGAACAGCTTCCATATGAGGAGAGATTAAAAAAACAGGGTCTGTTCGGCTTGGAAAAGAGATGATTAAAGGGGGATATGATAGAGGTTAATAAAACAATGGTGTGGAGAAGGTGAATAAGGAAGTGTTATTTACCCCTTCATATAACACAAGAACCAGGAGTCACCCAATGAAATTAACAGGCAGCAGGTTTAAAACATCAAAAGGAATTATTACTTCACACAAAACACAGTCATCCTGGTGAAACAGATTGCCAGGGGATGTTTGAAGGCCAAAAGTATAACTGGGTTCAAAAAAGAATTAGGTAAATTCATGGAGGATACATCCATCAGTGGTTATTAGCCAAGATAGTCTGGGAGATAACCCCATGCTCCGGTTGTCTGGAAGCCTCTAATTGCCAGATGCCAGACTGAACAATAGGGGATGGCTCACTCGATAATTATCCTGTTCTGTTCATTCCCAAAGAAGCATCTGGAATCAGCCACTGTTGGAAGGCCGGATGCTGGACTGGATGGACCATTGGTCTGTCCCAGTATGGCCAGTCTTATGTTCTTATGTTTAACTGTTAGTCTGGGAAAATTCATGAATGACAATGGCACTTAAGCTCCCACTTCCTGCAGTCTGGCTCGGTGCTTTAGCACCAGGGCCCCAGGGTTGTTCTGTGAAGTTTGTGGGAACAATGATGGAGGTGTTCAGCTTTCTGCTTACTGATATCCTTGCTTCTGAATTTATTTGGAAAAGAAGCTGAAGAAAGCATATTAGGTTTCAGCTCTGATCCTGGAAGTAGGGGGCCAGTTGTGAATCCATAATGCAGTCACCCCCCCATGTATTCAAGTGCTCTGCCTCCAAAATGAAACTCAGAATGAATGAATGAAACTCAGAACAATGGTGGGTGGTTCTTGCCAGTAGAGGAAAATTTTGCACCCTGAAATGAAAAGGTAAAATCAAAGTCAATTGCATTCATCTTTTAATCCCAGTTTGGAGGCACTGTACACTGCTATTCATTTAACAGCTTCCATCTTCCAGAGTAGCACATATGTAAGGAAGTCGCACTGTGTGCTCCCATAGGAAGGACAGCTTAACAGAATCAGCAGGAACGCAGAGGGGGCACTTGGGCTTCACCGAGTATTTCAGCAGCAGCCAGGTGGAAAATGACCCAGTGAAAAATTTCAAGTTTTTATTGAAAACTGGAGATTTTTTTTGACCTTTCACCACAACCCAAATATTTTAGCCAAAACCAAAATGTTGCCACAGAAAATTAATTGGTTTAACGAATCCCCATTTTTCTGTAGATAACCTTGTCGAAAACAATCTCAACGGGCTGCCGCTGCTGACTGATGGATACTTTTCAAAGTCCCCTCAGTCAATAAGTTCACAGTCAGGTACAGAAAGCAATGATGCTTCCTCTCAAATGTTGACAGTTCCGTTATTTCTATTATGGCAGTGCTTAATCCCTCCAAACGAGATCAGGGCTTCCTAGTGGTAGTGGAGGCAGTTCTTGCCCTGAAGAATGTACAAACTCAGTAGAAATATCAGGGAATAGGAGGGATTATCATCCCTGTTCTACAGAGAGGGACCTGAGGTGCACAGAAATTGAGACCCTTACCTAAACACTCACAGGAATTCCAAGTCAGAGCTGGGAATTGACCCGACATCATCACCTGAATTTCACCACAAGGCTACCCTTCCTGCATATAACACTGCCACTGGCAAAACCTATAAAAGGGTTTTCTGTTCTTTAGCCTATGTCAGACAGAAAATCCTCTCAACCATAAATTAGGGCACAGCCAAGCAGCCACAGACTTTGGTTCATATAGACAAGGGACGGTTTGCCACCATCAAACTTGGTACCAAGGCGATAGCACTCCACCCAGGTAGTATAGTTTGCTCAGCATATGTGGTCTTGCCAGCCCCACTTATGCAACAACGAGGGCCCGTCCAAAGTCCGCTGTGAAATCAGTGGATAGCCTCCCACTGATGGACAGTGCAAAATCATCAAAAGGACCAACAAATGGTGAGGAATGTCAAAGGCTGGAGCACACGTGTTATTCGATGCTGCTGCTGCTGCTGCTGCCAATAAATGAAAATGGCAGTAAAAAGAGTGCAAGTGTTCTTGCCTTCCCTTCACTGTCATTCAGTCTTGGGATAATCTGAAACATGATCTTAATTGGGACAAACTGGGACATCCAATCATCTATACGGAAAAGAAAGTAAGGCAACTGCCACCGTTTCTATATTGATTAATTTGATCCATTTACACAGGTGTTACTGGATAATCAATCACTGCCTGCTGCATTTGAATGAAATAGAGAACAACACAACATCCATGCGGTGATGATCAAGAAGCACAACTAAAGGTTGCGTTAGTCAGACATTGTGACTGACACATAAGCACCAACATGAATCCTGCCAGCCAAGACAGGCCGTCTGAAGTCATAAGGAAAATGAAAGCAACTGATTAATCAGAGTGATAGGGAACTGACTTCCTTGCAGTTTTTTCAGAAGTCCTGATTTAGGGGCTCTTCTACACAAGGACACTCAGGAAAGTTAAGAAGAATCAGCTAAAGGTGTGAAGTCAATACACACTAATTAAAGCGTGTTCTCCCCAGGGCGGTGCTCTCCTTACCATAGTCCCCTGTAACTTAATCCTCCTTGGAGAACTAATGCTCTCATGCCAGAGTAAAGTGGTCATAGTTTGTTGTACATTAATTCTCAAGGAGGAGAGACAAGGTGGGTGAGGGAATATTTTTTATTGGAGCAACTTCTGTTGGTGAGAGAGACAAGCTTTCGAGCCACACAGAGCTCTTCTTCGGGGCTGGGAAAGGAACTCCCAGCCTCACAGAAAAATTCAAGGTGGCACAGATTGTTTAGCATCAGTAATTAGCACTTACGTAAGGCAATGGTTCTCAGCCAGAGGCCTGGGGCCCCCTGGTGGGCTGCGAGCAAGTTTCAGGGGGTCTGCCAAAGTAAACCAGAGAGCAGGGCCTGCGTTAGACTCACTGGGGCCCAGGGCAGAAAGCCTTAAGCCCGAGCCCCGCCAAAGCCCAATCGTTTTAGCTTCATGGGGTCCCCCTGTGTCATGGGGCCCCGGGCAATTGCCTTGCTTGTTACCTCCTAACGCCAACCCTGGCTTTTAATCTACTGGGTGTGGAAAAAAAAACCAGTGTTGTGGCACAGGAAGGCTGTGGAGATTTTATACCATGTTGGGGGAACTCAGAAGGAAGAAGATTGAAAACCCCTGTTGTAAGGGACCGTTCATAGAGTGGCCCGTTAACACCTCTGCAGTCACAGGATATAAAGAGGGAGCTAGTGGGTTACAGATTGGTGTCATACACCATAAATCCAGTCTCAAGGAGTATTAAGTTATAATAAACCAAGGTCACGTCATTCTTTAAGGAGAGCATGTGAGGGGAAGAGGAGATGGAGGGATAAAATGCACATTGACTTCACACTTTTAGTTGTTTTACCTTAACTTTCCTGAGAGTCTGTGTAGACATGGCTTAAGGCTGTGACTCTGAACCTTTCCAGACTACTGTACCCCTTTCAGGAGTCTGATTTGTCTTGCGTACCCTGGTTTCACCTCACTTAAAAACTACTTGCTTAGAAAATCAGACACAAAAATACAAAAGTGTCACAGCCACACTGTTACTGAAAAATTGCTGACTTTCTCACTTTTACCATACAATTATGAAATAAATTAATTGGAATATAAATATTGTACTTACATTTCAGTTCATAATATATAGAGCAGTATAAAGAAGTCATTGTCTGTATGGAATTTTAGTTTGTACTGACTTCACTAGTGGTTTTTCTGTAGCCTGTTGTAAAACTAGGCAAATACCTCAATGAATTGATGTACCCCCGGAACACCTCTGCAAACCCCCAGGGATACACATACCTTTGGTTGAGAATCACTGGCCTAGGGTATACATGATCTCCAGTACCATAGTACATGAGCACCTAACCATCTTTACTGTATTTATCCTGACAACACCCCAGTAACGTAAGGAAAGTGCTGTTTTCCCCATTTTATAGATGGGGAACTTAGACACGAGACTAAGGTCTAGTCTACACCTAAAACTTAGGTCATCCTAGCTACATCGCTCAAGGCAGTGAAAATCATCACACCCTGTGGAACATAATTAGGTCAGCCTAACTCCTACTGTAGATGCTGCTAGGTTGACAGAAGAATTCTTCTGTTGTCCTAGCTACCGCCTCTCCATGGGGTGGATTTACTACCGCAACAGAAAACCCCTTCTGCAGGGTGATCATACGTCCAAGGTTATCACACGTCCTGTTTTGGCCGGGACAGTCCCCCTTTTTCAGCACTGTCCTGGCTGTCCCTACTTTTTTGCCCAAACTGGGCATTTGTCCCGGCTGCAAGGCAGAATGGTGGCGGCTGCCCAGGGGGTCAGTGGAAGGCAGTGCTGCCCGCCAGCAGAAGAGCGGAGAAATCTTCTGCTGGTGGGGAGCGCTGCCTTCAGAGCTGACCCCATGGCGGCACAGAGCTTGTTGGGTCAGCCCCGGCCCCAGCCATGGGTAACATGGGGCTCGGGCACTCAGCCCCAGCCCCAGGAGGCATGAGGAGGGCCGCTCTGGTGAGCCCTGTGCATAGGGAAGAAAGGGGGCTTGGACGAGCCCCGGGCCATCCCATTTTTACTTTAAGAAATATGGTCACCCTACCCTTCTGTCACTGTAGTAAGTATCTACACTACCGTGGCACAGCTGCAGACATGCCCCCGGGCCCGGATTCTCAAAGATACTTAGGCCCCTAATTCCTATTGATTTCAAAGGGCATTAGGCGTCTAAATACCTCTGAATATCTGCACCTAAGTGACTTGCCCAGGCTCACACAGGAAGTCTGTAATAGAGCAGGGAATTGTACTCCAGCCTCTTGAATCCCCAGCTAGGGCCCTAACCACTGGACCATGCTTCATCTCTGCTGTTTACATCTCCATTTGACTTTCAT
This sequence comes from Eretmochelys imbricata, assembly GCF_965152235.1. Taxonomy (NCBI): domain Eukaryota; kingdom Metazoa; phylum Chordata; order Testudines; family Cheloniidae; genus Eretmochelys; species Eretmochelys imbricata. The sequence goes on from NC_135573.1 coordinate 258,918,228, forward strand.
GGGAGGTGTGAGCAATCTGCACTGTCTCTCTGATAAAGACACCAGTTCACCTCTAACCTCAAATGAAGAATCCTGTACAACTGAATGTAAAATGATAACCTTTTTATAGGTCTTTTTGCACCATCCTGTGAGATTTAACAGAGAATTATACCCTTGCTAAAGAATTCTATAAGTTGATTCAAAAAGCCAGCGAAAGGTTATGGTCGGTTAACATCAATTAAGTTCTATAGACTTTTAAACTTATTTCTGTAGAATCACATTAAGGGCCATTCCTACATGGCTGTAAATTTAGAGTAACTGCAGCAAAGACAATGGAGTTATACCAGTGTAAACCTGATGAGCGAGAAAAAAGCAACTATGATTTGTTTTACAGTAGCATCTAGATGAGATCAAGACTCCAGTGTGCTAGGCACTGTACATACACATAATAAGAGAGAGCCCCTTACCCTGAAGAACTTATAGTGTAAAGACTGACAAAGGGTGGGAGGGGAAACTGAGGAACAGGGAGGGGAAATGACTTGCCCAAGTTTACAAAGCCAGTCAGTGGCAGAGGCAGGAGACCTGGGTTCAATTTCTGAGTTGCAGCCCAATGTCCTATGCACTGGGCCACTGCTCCTTCCAAATTCTAAAATCAAACCCTAAAATTCCTATAGAATGCTATAGGATTTATCCACAGTATTTTTCCATATGGGGGCGTCATAGAATATGACTGGTGTTTTCAATGCCACATGAAATATTGTCACACCAAATTCCCATTAATTTTAAAGGGGAAGGAGCATCTACATCCCTTTGGCAGCTGTGCAAGCCTCAGCCTAGATGTATTTTTGTTATGCCTGGTACCAAATTGCATTAGTATGTAAAATCTTACAGAAATCTAGTTAGCATGTGCAAGAGAGTTTGAAGCCATTTATCTGAGCAATGTCAGCAACAGCCAGTTCTCTCTCTGTGACTAGAGGATCTCTTCCTAAATCCTTCACTGTGGACGACTTGTGCTCTGCTTGCTCCTACTGCCATCTCTCAAAGATGGTGTTTCATTGTAGAAGCTGCTGCTGTTTTGGCCACAAAGAAAAGACTGTCCCTGAAAAGCGTTGCTCCCGTTGTATTTGAGGTGTCAACAGCTTGCGACGGTACCCTTCTCAAAGCTTACCTATTCATTCCATGCCAGAAATCATTAGTGCTTTGAGATTCCATACCCAATGAGCTACTCACGGGGAGACCAGCTGTTCTCCAAAAATAAGGAAGGGAGGAAACAACTGAGGCTTGTGAATTTTGGTTCCATGCATCACAGCATGTGCCCATGTTATATAGATGCACCCATGTTGTATACAGTAAATCCCCAAGCAAATGGTTCAAGTGATACCCTGGAGTAGCAATTGAAGCTGTGGTTTATAAACTCTTGTTTTGCAGATTACTCTAGTTTGCTTTTTGATATCACCCAGCAGGGTTCAATTCCAAATGAGATGTGTGAAATGAATATACAGAACTGGAGCAACCCCCATTTTGTTCTGTGATTCTCAGCAGATAAGAAAAGGAGGACTTGTGGCACCTTAGAGACTAACAAATTTATTTGAGCAGAAGCTTTCGTGAGCTACAGCTCACTTCATCAGATGTATTCAGTGGAAACCTATCAGCAGATAATGAAAACTAAGCAGGATTTTCCAAGGTCAGCAGATCTTCAAGGAACACTGAACAGGTGGTGCTGGCAATTCAGCTGGTTGCTTTCTTCCCCTGACACCGAACTGAATTAATGCCCCAGCATGGTGAAACCAATGAACATTAGGCCATCTGAGCATCTGGGCCATTGTGCTGATGGAGATGCGGTCTTCCAGAGAAGACTAATCAGTTATGGTGATTATCTTACGACACTTTGCTCCCCCGCGCCCAGAGTAAGGTTTCCATGCACCTCTGGTGCCCTGGCCAACTCCAAGTGATCACGTCTACACACATTCTGCTTTAAGCAGCACTGCGTTCTTTTTACTTCCTGTCTCTATCATGGTGTAGTGTTAAAGAGTTGCCAAGTGTCATCCCATGGTAAATCAGTTTAAGAGTCCCAACCTGAGAGGTGCTCAGCACCATTCAGGTTCAGACCCTTATTCTGAAACAAAATATACACAGAGACTTCGATCTTGAAATACCTGCTATAGCCCATTGAATTACCAGCACTGATTGCTCCTGGGGGGATTCTGCAGGATTGCGCACATGCAGAAAATGGCCCCCACCCCCGCGCTTCCCTGCAGAAAACAGCAGGGAAGCAAAGGGAAGCCACATGGGGGGGGGGATGGGTGCAGTTTTTTGAGGGGGATTGCCCCCCCCAACAGAGGTGAGGCATGGGAGGGCACACAGAGTTACATGCTGCTCCCTCCCTCATTTCTGCAAGTGCAGAGCTGCCCAGCTGAGGGAGGCTGCCTCTTGGCTCCCCTGACTCTGCAACTCAACGCCGCCTCCTGGGTCCTAGTGCCAGCCATGCTCTGCTTCTGGATACTGGGAGCCTTCCTGTTTTCTGTGCGGCAGTGAGTAGCTGCTGTGGGGCTGGGTAAAGGCGAGGTGGGGAAAATGAGGGAAGGGGAGTGAGGGGGTGTAGGAAAGAGGCAGTGGGAAAGGAAGGGGGTGTAGAACAGGGCAGGGGGAGAGGAATGTGGGAGTTAGGGGAGGGGGATGGAGAAGAAAAGGGTATGGGGTATAGCCCAACATACAACATCCCCTCAGCAGCAACTGGGGCACCCCTGTTAAGCAGGCCCATTGAACCCTCACCCACAAGCCCTAGCCCCCCACACCTGGACCCCCACTCCTGAGCCACAACTACCTTCACCTGGATCCCCTGCAGGGTCCCATTGCCTCTGCACCAGAACTCCCCAACAAGCCCCTCTGCATCCAGATCTGCCACTGAGCCGCCCACACCCAGATTGCCCACACAGAACCCTCTCACCCCACACCTGGATCCCCCCACACTAAGCCCCTCCACACTTGGATCCTGCTGGGCTGAGCCTGCCTACTCACACCCGGTGCACCTGGTGCAGAAGGGCAGGGCCCCGGGGTATTTCTGGGGCAGGTCCAGCCATTGCACTCCATCAGAATCAGGTGCAGCTTCACTGCTGAGTCCCTGTACTGGGGGAGGTGGGGGCTTCAGGGTTATCTTCCACCTCAATACAGCCAGTGGCCTGTGCACCCCAGTGCCATACTGGAGCCATATTTATTTACTGACAAATAATATTTGCAGAATTTTAAAATATTATGTCAGGTTTCGGAGTAGCAGCCGTGTTAGTCTGTATTCGCAAAAAGGAAAGGAGTACTTGTGGCACCTTAGAGACTAACTAATTTATTTGAGCATAAGCTTTTGTGAGCTACAGCTCACTTCATCGGATGCATTCAGTGGAAAATACAGTGGGGAGATTTATATATACACAGAACGTGAAACAATGGGTGTTACCATACACACTGTAAGGAGAGTGATCACTTAAGATGAGCTAATACCAGCAGGATAGCGGGGGAGGGGGAGAAAACCTTTTGTAGTGATAACCAAGGTGGGCCATTTCCACAGTTGACAAGAACATCTGAGGAACAGTGGGGGGGGGGAATAAACATGGGGGAATAGTTTTACTTTGTGTAATGACCCATCCACTCCCAGTCTCTATTCAAGCCTAAGTTAATTGTATCCAGGTTTCAGAGTAACAGCCGTGTTAGTCTGTATTCGCAAAAAGAAAAGGAGTACTTGTGGCACCTTAGAGACTAACCAATTTATTTGAGAATGAGCTTTCGTGAGCTACAGCTCACTTCATCGGATGCATACCGTGGAAACTGCAGCAGACATTATATACACACAGAGATCATGAAACAATACCTCCTCCCACCCCACTGTCCTGCTGGTGCCAGCAGGACAGTGGGGTGGGAGGAGGTATTGTTTCATGATCTCTGTGTGTATATAATGTCTGCTGCAGTTTCCACGGTATGCATCCGATGAAGTGAGCTTAGCTCACGAAAGCTCATTCTCAAATAAATTGGTTAGTCTCTAAGGTGCCACAAGTACTCCTTTTCTTTTTAATTGTATCCAGTTTGCAAATTAACTCCAATTCAGCAGTCTCTCGCTGGAGTCTGTTTTTGAAGTCTTTTTGTTGAAGAATTGTCACTTTTAGGTCTCTAATCGAGTGACCAGAGAGATTGAAGTGTTCTCTGACTGCTTTTTGAATGTTATAATTCTTGACGTCTGATTTGTGTCCATTTATTCTTTTACATAGATGTTAGAGAGCTTATTCCTTCACTCTCCCACTTCCCTGGTCCTTCTCGCATGAACAGAGAGCAACAATACCCGAAGTCCAAAGGTGCAAACAATTCGATGTTTATTGGGGTGAACTTCCAGCAAGCTTAAACACAAGTTCCTTTTTCCTTATTTTCGAATCCCAACTTACTTCCTGTTTGCCCCTAATTTATATAGTAATATTCTTAGCTATACCTTAACCAATCATTCTACTGAAATTTAACTAACCAATCCTAACATATTGTAACATGATTAGCTAACCAATTATATCCCACCACCTTAATTAGTTTACACCCAGCAAAATTAATTATACAGCAGACAGAAACAATCACAGAACCAGACAGAGATTATACAGACAAACAATAGCAAAATGGGAACTATAATGACAAAACAATACAGAAGTGAGGACTTCACAACTACATCTATAAAGACATAAGAGTTTCCCAGCTGTGTCTATTGATAAGTGAGTTCTTACCAGAAAGAAAACTATCAACCTCAATTTCCTTTTACATCTTCTAGGCACTTCCCTTTCTCTGGAGGTGATAGGCACTATCAGGACAGGATTGTATTCCTAACAGCCCCATAGCACCTTCTTTCAATGTGACTACTTTGGAATGTGAGGATGTGACCGGTCGCTTCCCAGCTTATGGCTGCCTCTGTTGCTTAGCCAAAGGCCTTAGCCTAAGAACAGGGCCTCAGACTGTCACAGTAAGAGAAGGCCCTTACACCGGCAGACAGTGATTTTGATTCTTTCTTTTATACCTCTAACTAGCCAAGTGATAAGAATACACCTAAATTCTTAAACTACAGGCCTTTGCAGACAGACCTGAATACTATATCCTAACAGTAGAGACTGTCCAGTTTGACCAATGTACATGGCAGAGGGGCATTGCTGGCACATGATGGCATATATCACATTGGTGGATGTGCAGGTGAACGGGCCTCTGACAGTGTGGCTGATGTGATTAGGCCCGGTGATGGTGGACACATCAGCCACACTATCAGAGTGCCAATATAACTGCGTGCACCCTGGCAGTTGAACTGGTAGAATTATTTCAATAAGGAACCCGTACCCCCAGCTAAAATAGCTATGACGGCCCAAAGTTGTGGATAGACCAGACCTAACTTACATGTTGATATTTTCACACCATTTCTGTGAAATAGCGATTATTGTTTCCATTTTACTACTGGGAGAAAATGAGGCAGAGAAGTTAATTGACACGCCCAAGTCTGTTTCACATTAGGATTTAGTAGTTCTTCGTCCAGTCTTGGATTCAAGCCACTCAGTCACAACTGTCTCTGGAATAAGACTATCGTACTATGCATTATTGGGAAAACTTTTTCTTCAAATGGTGGAATAAAATAGTTGCATCTCTAACAAACTTGTTCTGGAACAAATTACAAAGATAATTTCTTGATATCATTCATATTTTATTTCTTACATTTGTTTTAATGCTTTCTTTACGTTTATCATAAAATCAATACGAACTCTATGTATGAAAACGAAACATGATTGATATACGAACCTGTTTTATTCTGAGTATCACTCCTGGTTGAGATTTGTCAACAAAAATACACCATATATCTGGCAAATCTTTGCATGGCAATAAAGTATTGTATTATGACAGCATAAAAGTATGTCATTAGGTAGTAATTTCCTTTTAAAATTTCAATACTAATCACAGGATTAGGAATTTAAATTCAGAGAGAACAAGTTTTGTTCAATCTTGGCTGAATGATGGAAGTGTAGACTCTTGGGTCATGGACTCCTCACACTTACACAGGGTTTACACCCGGGTAACTCTTCACTTTAGTGGAATTACTCCTGATTTACACCAGTGTGAGTGAGAGGTGGGTTAGGCCACTGAAGAGAAGGATTCACTTTTAAGAAAACCAAATAAACGTTTTCATTCTTTAATTTTTTTTTTGTAAATTGCCACCATTAAACTTACATCCGTACATGCAACCAGAAGTCACTGGTGCATTTATATTGTTCTGCTTTATTGTTTTCATTTGCTTTCCTTAAGTCTTAAGCATCTTGCTACACTATGAAGAACGGTTCCTGCTTGCCTTTGCACAATCTTTCTAAAGAAACCAAGGCAATACCGCTGGTTCTCTGGAGAGAAATTCCATTTTGAGGGCTTAAGTGGCACATAGGTCTCATGTTGGCCTTTTGCACAGGGGCTGATTTCATCCACAGGGCACAGTAAATGAGTAGGAGGGAAGATTATGTTCGTCTCATATGCTCTATGTGATGTGCAGCACTGGCTTTAGTAAGGATCTGATCAAAAGCTTACTGAAGTCAGTGACAGGTTTCAGAGGAGCAGCTGTGTTACTCTGTATTCACAAAAAGGAAAGGAGTACTTGTGGCACGTTAGAGACTAACCAATTTATTTGAGCATAAGCTCTCGTGAGCTACAGCTCACTTCATCGGATGCATTCAGTGGAAAATATAGTGGGGAGATTTATATACATAGAAAACATGAAACAATGGGTGTTACCATACACACTGTAACCAGAGTGATCACTTAAGATGAGCTATTACCAGCAGGAGAGCAGGGGCGGGGGGGGAGGGAGAAAACCTTTTGTAGTGATAATCAAGGTGGGCCATTTCCAGCAGTTAACAGGAACATCCGAGGAGCAGTGGGGTGTGGGGAGGGGAAATAAACATGGGGAAATAGTTTTACTTTGTGTAATGACACATCCACTCCCAGTCTCTATTCAAGCCGAAGTTAATTGTATCCAGTTTGCAAATTTATTCCAATTCAGCAGTCTCTTGTTGGAGTCTGTTTTTGAAGTTTTTTTGTTGAAGAATTGCAGCTTTTTGGTCTGTAATCGAGTGACCAAAGAGATTGAAGTGTTTTCCGACTGGTTTTTGAATGTTATAATTCTTGACGTCTGATTTGTGTCCATTTATGCTTTTTACGTAGAGACTGTCCAGTTTGGCCAATGTACATGGCAGAGGGGCATTGCTGGCACATGATGGCATATATCACATTGGTAGGTGCTCAGGTGAACGAGCCTCTGATAGTGTGGCTGATGTGATTAGGCCCTATGATGGTGTCCCCTGAATAGATATGTGGACACAGTTGGCAACGGGCTTTGTTGCAAGGATGGGTTCCTGGGTTAGTGGTTCTGTTGTGTGGTGTGTGGTTGCTGGTGAGTATTTGCTTCAGATTGGGGGGCTGTCTGTAGGCAAGGACTGGTCTGTCTCCCAAGATCTGTGAGAGTGATGGGTCGTCCTTCAGGATAGGTTGCAGATCCTTGATGATGCGTTGGAGAGGTTTTAGTTGGGGGCTGAAGGTGATGGCTAGTGGCGTTCTATTATTTTCTTTGTTAGGCCTGTCTTGTAGAAGGTGACTTCTGGGTACTCTTCTGGCTCTGTCAATCTGTTTCTTCCCTTCAGCAGGTGGGTATTGTAGTTGTAAGAATGCTTGATAGAGATCTTGTAGGTGTTTGTCTCTGTCTGAGGGGTTGGAGCAAATGCGGTTGTATCATAAAGCTTGGCTGTAGACAATGGATCATGTGGTGTGGTCTGGGTGAAATTCACTTGACTTCAGTTGGCTTTGGATCAGGCCCTATATACACATTATTCCCACCACTGCCAGAAATGGATATATTCTCTTCTTACTACTGTGAGGTGCCCATGGATGGGAGAGGAGGATGGAGTGAAATTGATATACGGTCCCTGAACCAGAGCAGAATGGATTATAGGGAAATAGGGATAGGGAGGGTGGGTGCAATGTTCTGCAGATTTCCTTAGTGTTGGCTCCAGAAAGGAGCAGCATATGATTTTTGTAGCTTTGCTGTCAATTATGGTGTACTTTCCAGCAGTACAGGGGTCTGCCTGGGGCCAGACGTCATTCCACATCACCTCCTGCAAACTCACGAGAAAGTTATGTCCTGCCATGCTCTGGCAAAGATGAAAAGAAAGCTAGTTGTAGCCATGCAATTTTCATTGTAAAAGAAAAATACATGTTTTTTTTCCCCTAGCTTGTGGTTTCCATTGTTTTTTCTCCACTCCTGCTGAGGGTCATCAGAGAGAGCAAGGCAGCCTAATTCAGCGCTTGACTTTATGAGTTCAGTTAGAAGAACTCCGAAGGTTCAGAACTAAGCTTTACTACACTAGCCGTCTAAGTTGACCTCCTTGCAATTTGTAGTCCAGTATGGCACATCACAGCTCATGAGAGTGATAAATGAGTGCAGGTCTCAAGGTGAGACACTTTATATCCATGCTAACACAAGCAAGTTTCATTGCTGTTTTTAGTCCACCCTCCCCCCCGCCCAATTCACACTCTCACTTTCCACTTGCTCCTTCTCCTCTCAATCTGATCAAAGCATATAGCAGCGTCCTCCCAATAGGCAGCAAACTCTTAGAGCAGGAACAGGTTTCGCACCAAATAGAGACGTGTGAAGAATGAGAATGGGCTTCCTGACATGGTTGCTGTTTTGTACATGAAGCCACCTGGAGGCTTTGAATATTATATAGATTGAAAACAGTCTCCCATCTCAGTCGTGATTATTATAAAGGATGGGTGAATTAATTCTGAGCCTCTTGAGTTGATGATTTACAATCCCAATTTCAGCTAAATCCTCTTGTAAATGACTGAGATAAACATCCTATGGAGAGGCTTACTATGTAAAGTTTACCTTTAAAGTAATACTAGTATAATGTTGTAACACAGCTCCTGACAACTCTTCAAAGGGATGGGGTGTTCTGCTGCTCTGTTTTTAACAACCCTATATTTAAATTCCACCCAGAATATAGTCTTGGATATTTTCAGAGATATTTCTCGTTCCCCATTCTTGTGCCTCTTCATCCAGACTGACTTTTGATTGCTTGGGGGGCCCAGTGCTATTTTAAAAAGACTTACGGTATTCACTTGCAACAGCTCTACCTCACTTGTAAAGAAGTGGTGCCATGGCTTCTGTCCATATTTTGATTTGGTCTGGCACCAGTGGGCATATAAATGTATTATTATTAGCGCACAGTCTAAGGTCAAGTGCTAATGACTGCTCCAACATTTGGTCTGGACAGAAATGCTCTGCAGAAATAGTTAGCGATATTCCTCTGACAGATCTGGGAAGTATGTGAAGCTGCTTGGTATGTACAAACCTCACATCCCTGAGTCCAATTCTGCAAAGTGCCGGAGGGGGTCAAACATGCAAAGCACCTGGCAGGACCTGGCCCATGATCATGGTTGCTGACAGGAGTTAGAGCATTGTGGCTGACAACCCCTGAATTTTCAGATGGGTGTTGTGGCCTTACTATCTGGATCAGAATATGGGTTTTCCTTGGCACTGCAAGAAGTGAAATGCCTCTGTTTTTACGCCTATATACGATCAACTCAAGGGGGTTTCTCTATTCACAGTTCCTGTATCTTGTTATCTGAATAATAAAGACTCTGCACGTAATTACAGGACTTGCAATGTGATGAAAAAATCTGAAGTTATTGCTTGTTTTAAACTGAGAAGGCCATCATACCTCAGAATGCTGGCCAAAATGAATAATGTTTAGGGCATGGAATGTGTGCCAGAGGGTGCCTAAGGGAACCAAATTTCAAGTCTTAGCTAGCTACAGACCCCCAGCGGAGCAAGAGTTATTGGTGCCTTGCCCTATTATGATACCTGTGGGTGGTCTTTTTATCACAAGACCCAGGACCAGAAGCCAGCTGAATGATTTAGGGTGAAACAAGCCCACTGTGTTTATTAAGACTCGGGAGTACACAATTTGCTGTAACTGATCAGACCATTGTCCGTAAAGGCTGGTATCTCAGTTTCAGCAATGGCCAGTACCTGATGCTTCAGAGAAAGGCAAAACACTGTCCTAGTTCTTCTAGCCAAAAACATAATGCTGCAAGCAGAAGGAAAAGCCTGCCTGGCTCCTGCAGTGAACAGCTTATGCCACAATGCCTGGGATATAATTAACCATATTTTGACTACCTTCTGTATCTTAATTACTCTTATTATAGCATACTCTGCATACTGTAATTCACTGGCATACTGTAACAGTTTCTGTCTAAATTAATATCTTTTAGGGAGAGAGACTTACCCAGAGTAATATGAAAAGGAGTACTTGTGGCACCTTAGAGACTAACCAATTTATTTCAGCATAAGCTTTTGTGAGCTACAGCTCACTTCATCGGATGCATACTGTGGAAAGTGTAGAAGATCTTTTTATACACACAAAGCATGAAAAAATACGTCCCCCCACAAACCCACTCTCCTGTTGGTAATAGCTTATCCAAAGTGACCACTCTCCTTACAATGTGTATGATAATCAAGGTGGGCCATTTCCAGCACAAATCCAGGGTTTAACAAGAACGTCTGGGGGGGGAGGGGTAGGAAAAAACAAGGGGAAATAGGTTACCTTGCATAATGACTTAGCCACTCCCAGTCTCTATTCAAGCCTAAGCTAATTGTATCCAATTTGCAAATGAATTCCAATTCAGCAGTCTCCTCCAACGCATTATTAAGGATCTAAAACCTATCCTGAAGGAGGACACAACACTCTCACAAATCTTGGGAGACAGACCAGTCCTTGCCTACAGACAGCCCCCCAATCTGAAGCAAATACTCACCAGCAACCACACACCAAACAACAGAACCACTAACCCAGGAACCTATCCTTGCAACAAAGCCCGTTGCCAACTGTGTCCACATATCTATTCAGGGGACACCATCATAGGGCCTAATCACATCAGCCACACTATCAGAGGCTCGTTCACCTGAGCACCTACCAATGTGATATATGCCACCATGTGCCAGCAATGCCCCTCTGCCATGTACATTGGTCAAACTGGACAGTCTCTACGTAAAAGAATAAATGGACACAAATCAGATGTCAAGAATTATAACATTCATAAACCAGTCGGAGAACACTTCAATCTCTCTGGTCACGCGATACAGACATGAAAGTTGCGATATTACAACAAAAAAACTTCAAATCCAGACTCCGGCGAGAGACTGCTGAATTGGAATTCATTTGCAAATTGGATACAATTAACTTAGGCTTGAATAGAGACTGGGAGTGGCTAAGTCATTATGCAAGAAGAAAAGGAGTACTTGTGGCACCTTAGAGACTTACCAATTTATTTGAGCATAAGCTTTCGTGAGCTACAGCTCACCTCATCGGATGCATCCGATGAAGTGAGCTGTAGCTCACGAAAGCTTATGTTCAAATAAATTGGTTAGTCTCTAAGGTGCCACAAGTACTCCTTTTCTTTTTGCGAATACAGACTAACACGGCTGTTACTCTGAAACCTGTCATTATGCAAGGTAACCTATTTCCCCTTGTTTTTTTCCTACACCCCCCCTCCCCCCAGACGTTCTTGTTAAACCCTGGATTTGTGCTGGAAATGGCCCACCTTGATTATCATACACATTGTAAGGAGAGTGGTCACTTTAGATAAGCTATTACCAACAGGAGAGTGGGTTTGTGTGCAGGGGTGGGGGGGAGAGAAAACCTGGATTTGTGCTGGAAATGGCCCACCTTGATTATCATACACATTGTAAGGAGAGTGATCACTTTAGATAAGCTATTACCAGCAGGAGAGTGGGGTGGGGGGAGGTATTTTTTCATGCTTCGTGTGTATAAAAAGATCTTCTACACTTTCCACAGTATGCATCCGATGAAGTGAGCTGTAGCTCACGAAAGCTTATACTGAAATAAATTGGTTAGTCTCTAAGGTGCCACAAGTACTCCTTTTCTTTTTGTGAATACAGACTAACACGGCTGTTACTCTGAAACCAGAGTAATATATTTTTCCTTTAGTGTGCTCTGTTCATTTCTTAATGTGAGAGCAGCGAAGGGAAGCTGTGGGCAGCTGGTGGCTTCTGCTCAGCTGCGATCCAAAGTCTAAACATCTGTCCATCCTCTGACATTTTAAATGGAGCCATTGACCCATTAAAACACCATCAGCCCTTTCTGTTCTGTTCCTGTAACTCCTTGGAGCATTTCTGAAAAAGCAACAGTACTATGCACATCAAAGATGTGACAGCTTTATGAGAGCTAAGTATCCAATGAAATGAATGTGTCTGCATTAGTGTGGAGATGAGTGTGCATTTGGTCAGCTGGATGAATGGGTGGGAACTGGTATTTGTGAACATTTGGGCAGATTACAGTTCTGCAGCCAGAACACTTCTGGTCTGCAAGGTGAATTCCACTGAATAACACTGAGTGCCTGTAAAAGAAGACAGACCGACAAAAAGGGGTTTAATGCTGCAGGGCTGTAGAAACCATTTCCCTTTTGCTTGCTTGCTAGCTTTACAGCAAAGATTCATGTAAGTGATGCTTTGCTCATGCTAACGTGTACAATGTAAATTTGGGGGCATGCCTAGAGCTGATTTGGTCCCAAAACAACGTTTGTGTCAGACAAATGCAGAAGTAAGTTTGTGCTTTTTTTCATTCTGTTTCTCCAAGAGAGACAGCTGCTTCTTTGCAACAAATCACCATGGGGTGCCACTAGCAAAGTGACAGATTATGGTGAAGAATTGACAGATAGACTCGTGACAGCCAAATATCTGTGTTGGACCCAGAGATGTCTTTTTATTATTCCCCCTTCTCCTGCACTTTTGCGTGCGCTAGTCATTAATAGACAGAGGGACAGACCCATTGAATGGTTTCCCTGGGATTTTTGCTGGAGAGCTGACACAGGTGTATTACCCAGAGCCTAATGCTCATTTCTCAGCTGGGACTGCTGCAATTGCCATATGTCTGTGAGCATGGTGAATGGCAATGAATGACAGAAAACTGGAGACCAGGGAGCAGAAAGAAATGCCGGTGCGGTAATTGTAGTGAAATACCATAGTATATGGGACACAGTACCATGTTCCTTCCCAGACTCCCAATCTGAGCCTTGACACAGAGGCTCTTAGAGGGTTCCCAACATGCTCTTTTCAATTAGGACAATGCTGTTACGTCCAGGCCAAAATTGTTGTCAGATGTTGGCTGCGTGTGTTCTCTCTGCGCGCTGCACTGGCTCTGGCCAGATAGCGTGTACAGCAGGCTCTGACTGAACTGCCCAATAACCACAGACCCATTAGTAGCCAAGGCACTTGGTCAGGTTTATTGTCGAGGAAGCACAGTAATAGCACCTGACAGTCTCTATGGGGATACTAAGACCCATGTGCCCATGACAATGGATGCAGCTCAGTCAGTGGCTGGATTTTCCACTTCCCCCTAGGCTGGACAAAGACAAAGACACTCCCTCTGAGTCTCTGTTTTATACACCGATACAAACAAAGTACATATTGCCCCTCTGACATGGTCAGTTACCACCGTCAGACGTGGTTAGTTAGCACCCTTTACCTTGTGCATGTTGGTTCAATCAAAACATCTCTATCCATCACACTGTCATCCTGAACTTATCTTTAAGAGAGGTCAGCGTGTTCCTGCTATCTCTGGAGTGTGTGTGTACCATACTTGGTATCGGGGTGTTCTGGTATCACCAATCTGGAATGTGTTTGCATGGGTGTCCTCTGCTTAGTACTCCTCAGGAACGTGTATGTTTTTGCAATACCATCCTTGTTCTTGCCAGATTCTCTGAGCTTGCACACAGGCAGGCAGAGCCTGACGTCTGCTCACAGCCTGTCTCTTGCTAATGTTGCTTTATGTTAGCAAGGCTTGACCGCTACTTTAGTTCAGGCCTCACACAAGGCCTCTGATACAAGGCCTTATGTCTCAGGCTCCCTTTCTACTACAGTAATTACCGGTGGATTTGTTACAACAGCTGTAGGGAATGGCGACAGCTGACAGACAACAACCAGTGCAACTGGTATAACAGCACTTCATTACACCAAAGCACTGTAGGACGGGGCTCAGTAGATGGCACCTTTCTGTGCTAGAGCAGCACCCCACTCCTAGCCAGAGCCTTGACGCAGAGACAGTAGAATAAACCAGAGAAAACTGGCTGCATCCTTTGCCACTGACACCGCACGTGGCACTTGGTGTGAATTTGAAGAGGAAGTTATGTTTTAAATCTGACCCCGAGGTCACAGTGTACAATAGACTCATTTCTCCATCATTACTCTCAGACCAGGTCTGATACAGGCAGCATTTAGAAACTGCCCTTGTCTTGTTGGCCGATCTCCGAACTCCAGTAAGGGCTGTAACCAGGGCGGGGTGAATGGGGCAGCGTCCCAGGGCGCAAAGCCGGGGGGAGCAGAAAAATGGGGCGGACAAAAAAAGAATGGTGTGGAATAGAGCCCTGCCGTGGGCCTGGGAGCCTACGGGGTCATAGGTGTAGTCTGACTGCTACATTTGCGGGGGCAAAGCGCTCTCGCACACACACGTCATGCTGAAGCCCGTTCCCTGGGCTCACTGGCTGTCTCCCTGCACCTGGAGGGGTACCTGGGCTGCTGGTGCTGGGGGAGGGGACAGGCTGGCTTCACAGTGGAACCCCAGCTGCCTCTGGTGGCCACTCTGGACCGGCTGCTGCAGTGACATTGATGCTCTGGTGCTGCTGCAGCCACCTCCCTGCTGGGGCTGCTGCTACTGCCGAAGGGACGCCCCATGCCGGGCTCCTGCTTCCCTTCCCTCCCCGCATTCCTTTATCCCCTTCTCTTTCCCATCCCTTCTCCATTCCTCTCCCCACAGTCCCCTGCTGCATTCCATCCCCCATCCACTTCTCTCCTCCCTGCCCTATCCCACTATCTCTTCCCCCAGCCCCAACCCACCCTCCTTGCCCTGTCCTCCCTGTGGGGACTGTGAAAGTAGAATGAATTATATTGAAATTATAATTCATTAAAGAAATGCTGCTTGAAGGGTTTGTTGAAATATAGTTGTCAGGAAGAGAAACATTAAGGAGTGTGAGACAATGGGTCCTCAAACTAATTAACTTAGAGCTCCTACTGAGCTAGGAGACTGGTAAACGTTAGGATGCAAATAAGATATGTATGTATATTTGTCAGTTTCTGCTTCCTTTTGTCTCTTATGTTAAATTGGCTTTCCCTTATCTGTTTAAATAAGTTAGCTTGAGCTTTTGCAGGAGGCTCACAAATCTGGGTGCATTGGCAAAGCGCTTTGCTAATAAACAGAGTGGTCTGACATATTCTGTGAGTCTTGAACCTGACTTTGACAATTTGGAGGTCCCACCGAGATGGCAACCGTCTTCACTGGGGCCGTGTGACTCCTGACCATTCTTAGGACGGCCGTGGCAAGCCAGCACCTGGGCATTTGGCCTGAGCGGTCCTCCACCAGAACGGAAGGGTGCATGACCACAGTGAAGTCTACGTCATCGAACCTGTTAGTTCCCACTCTGTTCTGGTAGGGATCCCGGGATCTGACATCAGGAATCTGGTCAGGTAATTATTTCTGTGTTTTGTCCGGACTGAGGGCTGTCTTGTCTCTGTGTCTATCCGTCCTCCCTCTGGTATGTTTGAGTCTGGGTGCTGTCTCCGTCCGGGGATCAGCTGTCCAAAGGGTTCCTGTCCCCATGGTCTGAGTGAGTGAAATCTGCACAATCGCAGCCGCACCGCGCCTTGGGTAAAACCCTTGGTGTGAAAGCAAGGGCGATTGAGGAAGTAGCCTGTGGGCTCCTTTTGTGTGTTGCACCGGGCATCGCTCTGACGAACCCGACTTTCCTTCTTGTGTGATTGGTGTGTAAAGTCCTCCTGTATGGGTAACCAGACGTCTAAGTCGGGACAGTTCCCTAAAGGAACGCCGGCTCATTTTATGTATTTTAGGAAGGGTCCGGACTCCTGTAAATTTCTGGAAAAATGGTCTAGGCTAACTCAGGAGAATCCCAAAATTCAGTGGTCACTATTAGGATCTTGGGACAAAGACCGAATAGGTGTCTTAAAAGACAAACTCGGCCAACCTAAAACTAAATTGGCAAAAGGAGAGGTTGATTGTTTCATGCAGTGGTGGGAAGAGGCAAATCATAGGTGGACAGAATCAAAACTTGCCTCTCTCAAAGATTCAAATGATAAGTTAAAACCTTTATTAGAAGCCTCCTCTCCTGCTGCCAGACCGAGCACTCCCCTTTATCCCGTTCCCTTAGAAAACCAGGATCGATCCCATCCTCCTTCATACTCCCATCTCATTGTGGGAAAGGATGAAGAAAACCCCTTGTTAAATTCTGGGGATGACGATGAGGAAGATGCATTAATTGGCCTGGCATCCTTGCATTGGATCAATAGGCAGTCACAACAACTCCCAGGGGTCTCCAGTTCAGACCAGTCCGGATCGTACAGTACCGCCCAGGCCCATTCCTCCGGTACCACTCAGACCTGTAAAGAAAACCCCCCTGTTCCCCCGAAACCCTTCAGTCTGCCTGACTCCTCTGTTTTTCCCCATAAATACGAAGATAGCCTGGACACTGATTGGGCCCAACACTTACGCTCTGGCTCTAAACCTATCCAGGCTCCCCTCCAAATCCTGCATACTGGGGGCCAACAAGAAGATCCCACTTGGAGCTATAAACCCTGGACTCGTACAGAGCTCCTTTCAATTGTAAAAGGCTTTCCAAAGCCTCTGGAAAATCCTACCACATTTGCAGAGGAATTTTTGTTAGTGTGCGACACCTATGAACCCTCTGAGGCAGACCTCCAGGAGCTGTGCAAGCTACCTGTAACCCCTAGCGAGCATGAAAAATGGCTCACAGCAGCCAATTGGCCCATCAGCGAGCGCCATTCAACTTTACCACTGAATACCGGAAAAAGTGTAAAGACCGAGCTAAAAACCTACATGAGGCCATCCCTCGAGTATGGACTCCAAAAACAAACTGGACAGCCATACATTGCTGTAAACAGCGACAGGGAGAAAGTCCGGGTGACTATCACACCCGACTGACTGATGTTTTTCTGCAACATTCTGGTATACAGCAACCAGGTGAAAATGGGAAGGGCGCCCTGGCTCATGCGTTTGTTAATGGCCTCCTACCTGCTATTGGCAGTATGCTAAAGCAAATAAGTGTTGGGTGGGAAACTGAAACCATGGATAAATTGCAATCAGTGGCAGAACACTGCCATCGCACTCTAAAGGGAAAGGAGGAACAATCTTCCCAAAAGTTAATGGCCCTGCAAATACAGCATTATTCAGGGCAAGGTAAACAGTACCGGGGAGGGGTACGTGGTCATGGGAGGGGCCGTGGAACTGGATTTTCGGGTTTTGGGCGTGTTTGTAATTACTGTAAACAACCCGGACATTGGAAAAACGAGTGTCCATGCCAGCCTAATAGATCTGTAAACAACTGGCTAGACCCCCCTGTCAGCACAGCCCAACAGTCCCCAGACTTACTTTGTCCCACAGCAATGACAGAACACCAGGGAACCTCAGGAAATTTTAGCTCCTTTACTACCTCTCACTCCCACGGGTGAATGTGTTTTGACTATTAGTGATCTTTCTCTCCCTTTCCTGGCTGATATGGGAGCTTCACTCTCTGCAATTCATACTGCTGACCTGCCTGAGGTTCCCCGCTCCAAAAAAACCATATTCACTGTGGCCATTATGGGAGTCCCAACCCCTTATCCCCTTTCAAAACCTCTACCAGTCCAGGTTGGTCCCCTTTCCGCAGACCATGCATTCCTCCTCTCGGATTCCACTCGGGTGAACCTTTTGGGTTGGGACCTGTTATGTAAACTTGGCTGTACCATCTACTGTTCCTCGGATGGTGTCTACTTACAAATCCCCCACTCCTCTCTGAGTGATTCTGTAGCCTCCCTGCTGTCTGAAACTCCCCTTTCCACTCCGGTCCCCTGCTGCCCATTGGTCCCGTCCCTTGAACACCTAATTTCACAGGTCCCATCTTCTCTGTGGCCAACCCACCCGTCTGAAGTGGGCCGTTTACATACTGACCCCGTCTGCATTATTGTTGATTCCTCCAAACCTCTGCCTCGCCTGTCTCAATACCCTTTAAACCCCGAAGCAGAGGCTGGAATTGCTCCAGTCATGACCGCCCTGCGGGAACAAGACATTATTATCCCCTGCTCCAGCCCCTGTAACACCCCTATCCTCCCAGTTCGAAAAGCTGACGGTAAATCATGGTGGTTTGTTCAGGATCTTCGGGCCATTAACCACACTGTCATACCTGCCTTTCCCGTTGTCCCTAACCCAGCGACGATTCTCGCTTCTATCCCACTAGATGCAACTCATTTTACTGTTGTTGATTTGTGCTCTGCTTTCTTTTCTGTCCCATTCACCCTGACTCCCAGTTCCTGTTTGCCTTTTCTTACAAGGGGCAACAGTACACATGGACCACACTGCCCCAGGGGTATACCAAAAGCCCATCATATTTTTCCCAAGCATTAGCCCGAGACCTTGATGCCTTGTTTTCCCGTACAGGTTCACACTAGTCCAATATGTAGATGATCTACTCCTCTGTTCCCCTTCATTGTCTGCCTCTGAAACTGACTCTTTAGTGCTCCTTACTGCCCTAGCAAATAAGGGTCAGAAAGCTTCTCGCTCTAAACTACAACTCTGTCAAGCTTCTGTCACATACCTTGGCTTTCTCCTCTCCCAGGATTCCCATGCACTTTCTCCCACCCGCGTCCAAGCTATCCTTAGCTTTCCCCGACCCCACTCCCCACGCCAGGTCCAGAAGTTTTTAGGCATGGCTGGATTTTGCAGAAAGTGGATTCCCCAATATGCCTCCCTTGCAAAACCTCTCCAGAAACTCACTCGTTTCTCTGTGCCTGACCCCATACCGTGGACCCCTGAGGCCAATTCTGCCTTTGTTTCCCTCAAACAGGGTTTGGCTTCTGCCCCTGCCTTAGGGCTGCCTGACTATTCTAAGCCTTTTACCCTTTTCTGCCACGAACAATCTGGGTGTGCACTTGGAGTTCTCACTCAGATGCACGGAGAAGAGAACCGCCCAGTGGCTTATTTCTCTGCCACTTTAGACCCTGTTGCCCAAGGCTTACCCCCCTGCCTGCGTGCTGTGGCTGCTGCAGTGCGCCTAGTCGAAATGTCTGAGTCCCTTGTTCTCTGCTCTCCTCTTACCCTCCTGGTCCCTCCCTCTGTAGAAACTCTCCTGCTACAACGTAACACAGGCCACCTCTCCTCTGCCCGCCTTACCACGTACAAACTTTTACTACTATCAGCTTCATATATCACCATAAAGCGTTGTTCTCAGTTAAACCCTGCCACTCTCCTTCCTTTGTCTGATGATGGTGATCCCCACGACTGCCTTGCAACTGTCTCTGCTGTCACCGTCCTGCGCTCTGACCTTTCTGATGTCCCTCTCCCTAACTCTGACCTTGTTTTATTTACTGATGGTTCCTGTTTTCGAGACGACCAAGGTCATCTCCTTGCAGGATACGCTGTAGTTTCACTCTCTAAAACCCTGCAAGCTGCGCCTTTACCTTCTGTAACCTCAGCACAAGTCGCTGAATTAGTTGCCCTCACCCGTGCCTGCTTTTTGGCGGAGAGACGCTCCGCCACCATTTACACTGACTCCCGCTACGGTTTTGGGGTTGTACATGACTTTGGTACCCTCTGGCAAACTCAGGGTTTCCTTACCTCTGCCGGTACCCCTATTAAAAATGGGCCCTACATCGCTGCCCTCCTGTATGCAGTTTTACTTCCGTCTGCCCTAGCTATTGTTAAGTGCCCTGGCCACTCAATGGCGGATACTGATGTTGCTAAGGGTAACGCATTTGCTGACGCCTCTCCTAAACATGCTGCTGCCATAGAATCTTCCCCAGATGCATTTCTAGGGTCCCTTTCTGTTTCTATACCGCCGCCGTCCCTCACTGACCTCGCCCTGGTCCAAGACTCTGCCCCAGAAACCGAGAAAGAATTCTGGGTTGCCCAAGGTTGCTCTCTACATCCCGATTCTCTTTGGCGCTCGCCTATTGGCGCCTTTGTAGCCCCCTTTTCACTCTACCCGTCTCTGGCCGCCCTGCTACACGGTGTTTCGCATGTCGGAAACGAGGGGATGATCTCTGCTGTAACTAAGACAGGATGGTGGGCCCCCCATTTTAGCTCTTTTGCAGCCTGCCACTGTGCAGCCTGTACCATTTGCCAAAGCCATAATATTGGTAAACCTGTAAAAGTGGCCCAGGGGTTCCGGGGTCTGCCTTAAGCACCGTTCTTGCATTGGCAACTTGATTTTGTACAAATGCCTAAGTGTCAACAATATGAATTTATATTGGTTATGGTATGTTTATTCTCTGATTGGATTGAAGCCTTTCCTTGTCGCAAGGCTGACTCACTGTCTGTTGCCAAATGTTTGTTAAAACTTATTATGCCTGCCAAGGGAATTCCTGCTACTCTGTCCAGTGATTGGGGTACACATTTTACTGGACAACTTGTTCAACACCTGGACCGTATATTGCATATCGAACACCTGTTGCACTGTCCCTACCACCCATAGAGTGCAGGTGCAGTTGAAAGACGAAATGGTGTACTTAAGAATAAGCTTGCTAAAATTTGTGACTCTACAGGATTAAGCTGGCCAGTAGCCTTACCATTAGCAATTATGGACATGAGATCCACTCCATCCCAAAGGCATAAATTAAGTCCCTTTGAAATTGTTATGGGACGCCCTATGCGAGCTATGACTACCATTACTCCCGTTCCAGATTTGAACTTGACTCACAGTGCGCTCCTTCAGTATTGCAAGGGACTAATGCAAGCTGTAAGTCACTTCCATTCACAGGTTCGAGTCGTCTGGCCCACGGAACCCATCTCTGACACTTGCCACAGCCCCGAGCCAGGTGATTGGGTCTACGTACGGCGCCGTCATCGAAAGCACGCCTTGGAGCCCCGGTGGAAGGGTCCTCATCAGGTACTGCTTTCTACACAGGCGGCTGTTAAACTATCTGGCATCGCAGCATGGATACATGCTTCACAGTGTAAGAAGGCACCATCCCCAGAGAACCAATCATCACCTCAGGACAACGCAGAGTCAATTTTGACTCCAGAAGAAGACGTAGAGGAACAGTCTGCAATACCTTACAATCTACGCTCTCGTAAGGGTTGCCAGAAGCAGACGACGAACAAAAAAAAAGCAGTAGCGAGCCTAGCGCCTACTGCCTGGTGGGGGTAAAACCATGACTGCGGTTCCCTCAGTTGAGGTTGTCAGAACCAGAAGAGCCTTGCCTCCAACATGAGCCTCTGCCTGTTCCTCGGCTGCTGGTATCTTATGGTCTGGGGAGACCATGATGACCATTCTTTTATCCAGCAGCAGGTGTGGATAGCTCAGACCCTTAATATTTCTAATTGCTGGGTCTGCAGCCACATCCCAGCCCACTCTCAAACTGGTGTTCCTGTCCTGGCTATCCCACTCAAGTCCCCAGACCTCACTGGAGGGCCTCGTCCGTTTAACAAAATATGGAACAGCAATGACACTTGGGAAGCGGTGGGAATAAATGCATCTAAATGGATAAGTGTGGTGGAGGGAAAAGGTCATTGGTGTTGGGTGTGTAATGGGACAGGGCTGGATCTGGGGAAAAGCCGTTGCCTTCAGCATATTGTGGCCAATGGTGGATGGGCTTATTCAAACAAAACTAAAAAGTGGAGGGCCGGGTATGGAGATATGAATTTTTTCTCAACCTGGGGTCAAACAGAGAAATCAATCTCATGTTCCCCCTACAGTAACCTTAGTGAAAACAATACAATCTTTCAGTGTCATGCAAATAACACCACTCCTCGTAAGGAGAATTACCCTGTACCCTTTGGGGGATACTACTCCTCCTTTGCAAACACCTATATGACAAATGGGTGCAACCGACCCTTTCCGGACTTAATAGGCCATCACTGGGTGTGTGGGACCAGAGCTTATACCACACTACCAGCTAATTGGTCAGGAATCTGTTATCCCGCCCGACTCTTCCCACAATTCCGAGTGCTAGGAACCTTCCCTCGAGAACGCCTCCGCAATTTCAGGCAAAAAGGAAGGGACTTAACAGATGCCCAATGGTATGTAAATAACATAAGCTCCTTAACCTGGGAAGAGGCCATTGGCGGTTCCTTAATACCGTTAGGGGGAGTAATACTCCATGCAAAAAGGCTCCTAAGGTTACAAGCAGTAGATGAAATAATGGCAAATGAAACCGGAGAAAGTTTAAGAGCCCTGGCCAAAGAAACAGGGGCAATCTGACAGATGGCCCTCCAAAACCGTCAGGCATTGGACATAGTGCTGGCGGCAAAAAGAGGGACTTGTGCTCTCATTGGAAAAGACTGCTGTGTGTATATACCAGACAACACCAATGAGGTAATAGATCGTGCTAGCCACTTAGAACAAATCGCATATCTTCCCCACAAAGAGCCAAGTTCTTTATGGAAGTGGCTAAGTAACCTTTTCAATTTCTCTGGCATAGGAAACTGGTTGTTTTAGGGAGCCCTAACTCTCCTGTTTGAAATCCTAATAATTTTTGTATGTTTTCAGTTACTTTCCTGTTGTATCCAAAATTGTGTCAGGCATGCTACGCAGATAGCTGCCCCAAACCAGAGTGCTAATTTGATGATTTTAAATATCACTGTTGAACAAAGAGATAAAGAACAATTGATATGTGGAACCCAGTCATTGTTGGTCATTGCGTAGCTTGACCAAAAGGAGGCATTGTGAAAGTAGAATGAATTATATCGAAATTATAATTTATTAAAGAAATGCTGCTTGAAGGGTTTGTTGAAATATAGTTGTCAGGAAGAGAAACATTAAGGAATGTGAGACAATGGGTCCTCAAACTAATTAACTTAGAGCTCCTACTGAGCTAGGAGATTGGTAAATGTTAGTATGCAAATACGATATGTATGTATATTTGTCAGTTTCTGCTTCCTTTTGTCTCTTATGTTAAATTGGCTTTGGCTTATTTGTATAAATAAGTTAGCTTGAGCCTCAGAGAGGGGCTCACATATCTGGGTGCATTGGCAAAGCGCTTTGCTAATAAACAGAGTGGTCTGACAAATTCAGTCAGTCTTGAATCTGACTTTGACAGTACTCACCATTGTACAGGAAATAGATGGGCTCTAGGACCCGGAGGCAGGGTCCAACTGCTGAGCCAGTGACCCAGAGCTCAGGGAAAAGCTGCTCCATCCCACCCCTCTGCTTCCCATGAGCCAAAACTTGGGGGGAAGGGGCACAATGTGGAAAGTACAGAGCTCCTCTCCCAGGCAGGCTGAGCAGAGCAAGCCCAGCAGGGCGCTCAGTGCTCGCACAAATGGAGGAGGGGAATGGCATGTGATCCTACATGACACCCCCCATACCTCGCCTCTGTTTTGGGGCTCAATGCCTCCCTGCGCCTCCCCAAACTAAACCCATGCACGGGTCCCGTTACCATACCATGCCCCCCTTCCTTCTGCGCTGCTGCTGGCAGTATCACTGCCTTCGGAGCTGGGCGGCCGGAGAGCAGCAGCTGCTGGCCAGGGGGTTCATCTTGTTTGCAGCATGGGAGGCCTTTTTTTTTAATGCCGCCCCTGTCCCACCCTGCAATACCCTCTCCCACTCGCTCCCGCATTGTTTGTTGAATTTTTTATCCCGTTCCCGCTATTATGGCATCCGGTCCTGCTGGACATGCAGGATCCCAGTCCTGCCTGGGGCTCTATTGGGGGTGCAAATATGCTTACTTGTCCTGGGCGCTAAACTGCCTGAGTTTAGAGCACTGGCTGCTCACGTCTTCCCTGAAAGAATCAAGGACTTATCAGCATGGTCACACCCTCCCCATCCTTAGTCATACTCATCCAATCAGGGAAGAGAAACAAAACCAGGTGACTAAGCTGACGAATCAGACTGCAGCAATATTGAAGAATGAATGGTGGGGACATTGTCCAAACCTGGCTTGTGAGCAATCCATAGGCTGAAATGTGTTGGCATGAAAAACTGATTGAATAATTCAGAACAAGGATCAATATCTGTTGGCAAACTGAAATAAAGGACAACAACATTTGTTGAATAAATCTGCTGCAAATGGTTCACACAGCTCCAACACAGTGTATGAGAAGGAAGAGGAGTTGTATGCCTCTATACCAGGGATCACCCTATGAAATTAGCAGGCAGCAGGTTTAAAACAAACAAAAAGAAGTACTTCTTCACAGTGGGAACTCTTTACCAGGGAACGTTGAGAAGGCCAAAATTATAATAGAGTTAAACAAAGAATTAGATAAATTCATAGGGGATGGGTTCATCAACAGTTATGAGCCAAGATAATCAGGGATGCAACCCCATTATTTGGGTGTCCCTAGCCTCTGATTGCCAGAATCTGGGATTCTGGACAACAGAGGATGGATCACTTGACGACTGTCTGTTCTGTTCATTCCCTCTGAAGCACCTGACACTGGCTACAGTCAGAAGACAGGATGCTAGGCTAGATGGGCCATTGGTCTGACCCAGTATGGCCGTTCTTATGTTCTGTGAATGTGTACACGTCTCTCTCTTTTGCTGTGGTCTATGCACCAGATGGATGTTGTCAATTTATATTGAAATTGAATCTCCATCATTCCATGGAGCAACATCCTTGTCATTTCACTAAACCAACTGTTTCTTCAATGTGCTTATTGTTATTTCTTATCAGCAACCCAACAGTTGCATAAAGTAGTAGCTTCTCTGGCTATGCTGGAAGCGAGGCAATTAAGCATGTGCTTACACAAATGATGTCGTCCTTCTGTAATAACAACAACCCATGCACATGTGATGATATGAAAGCCTCATTCTGATTAAAAAGTCATTGTTTTCTAATCAATGAGGCTTTAATACCAGCTTAGAGGCATGCTTTTTCTGTTTCCTTTTAGAATTGCTAAACCCCTTTGTGGGTGCTAACTACATTTTGATAATTGGGTCTTATCTTACACTTTTAAAGTTGCTATTCCCTGCAATCCCTGCCCATCTTCCAGGCAACATGGAGTGTTTCCCTCCCAGGAACAGAATTTTTTAAATGCAACAGCGGCTCTATAATCATGAATCACAGATTAATTCTATCATTTGTGCCAAATCAACGGTGCTGAAATAGGCTATAAAATCACCTTCCAGTCAAACATATGGGCAGCATCGCTGTAATAATCATTGGACTCAAAGAAGCAACATTTATATTTTAATTGATTTCCAAGGTGCATGGGCAGAATGTAGATTGGCTCATAATGCGGAAGTTTAAGAAATGTTTTATTAAATAAGAATAATTCATATAATTTGCAGTTACTCCGTTACATGGTAAGAAGACACAAGAAGTAATTCTTCCGCTCTACTCCATGCTGATTAGGCCTCAACTGGAGTATTGTGTCCAGTTCTGGGTGCCACATTTCAGAAAAGATGTGGACAAACTGAAGAAAGTCCAGAGAAGAACAACAAAAATGATTAAAGGTCTAGAAAACACGACCTATGAGGGAAGAGTGAAAAAATTGGGTTTGTTTAGTCTGGAGAAGAGAAGACTGAGAGGGGACATGATAACAGTTTTCAAGTACATAAAAGGTTGTTACAAGGAGGAGGGAGAAAAATTGTTCTTCTCAACCTCTGAAGATAGGACAAGAAGCAATGGTCTTAAATTGCAGCAAGGGTGGCTTAAGTTGGATATTAGGAAAAACTTCCTGTCAGGGTGGTTAAGCACTGGAATAAATTGCCTAGGGAGGTTGTGGAATCTCCATCACTGGAGATTTTTAAGAGCAGGTTAGACAAACACCTGTCAGGAATCATAGAAGATTAAGGTTGGAAGAGACCTCAGGATGGTCTGGATAACATAGTCTAGATAATATAGTCCTGCCATGAGTGCAGGGGACTGGACTAGATGAGCACTCAAGGTCCCTCCCAGTCCTATGGTTCTATGATTTACATACTGTAGCTGTAGTGATCATAGGGTTCTGGTGAACTCCCACCAAGGGTCTCCACTGAGACATGGGGTCTCCAAATCAGCTTTGATTAAAGATGATATGAAAACATCACTCTCCAATACATAAGTTCACTAATAGTAAAACAGTGATACATTAAACCTTAAACAGTATATTTAATTTGAAGAAAAGCACTTTACAGAGTTCATTTACCCTATTTTCATCTGACACATTTAACTTTGAGCATTTTAAGGATGCCCCTGTTAAGGAGGTCTCAGATAGAACCTGAGTTTAGGACACCTTGGTTTGTGATTTAGTAGAGAGATTTAGGAAAGCTGATGTAACTTAATAGATATTGAGCTCTGAGGAGGCACATCTAAAATGCTGTAGCATCTGCAAAAGGATTTAAAGCAGAAGGGTTTTTTTCCCCTCTAACAAAAGCTAGGAAATTAAATGAAAAACTAATCTTTAGTTTAAGCAATTAAATGGTCAAAAATCTGAACCGCCCAAAAGTTAATATGCTACATTGCTTAAATTTTCACAAAAAGACTTGTGACTAATTTCTAAATGCCCAATTTAAGACACCTTAAGGGAATTTGATTTCAGAGTGTCCTGAGCACTCTAAAAACCAGGCCCTTAAAGTGTCTCCGAAGTTGGGCACCCAAATATCACTAGTCGCTTTTGAAAATCCAGGGAATTTTCTATTCATTTTCTTGATGTTAAATGTAAAATTTTAGTGTGTTATATTATGTGATCCACACCTCAAAATATCCAGGAGAAGGTTTGTGGAAGAGTTAAAGCAGCTACATAAACTGTAACTTTTGAGAGCTTGATGTCTCAGATCTCAAATATATATTGCATTAATGCTAGATTTTGCATTTATTTACCAATTATCAATGATAATGCTACTGCTGTGAGTGACACAAGGACTTGGCAATAAAAGAAGGCTGGCCGCATAAACAGGATATTTAATATTGAGTTAGGATTTGTCATTGCTGTCCACATGGAGTCCTTATTCTTCTCCCAGCCCATCATTAGCAAACCCTGCTTGTACCTCGTTGGTTTCTCTATGTACAGCTTCGATTACTATATTTTCCCAGGAATAGCTACTAAACCACAAAACTTTCATAGCTTTGTGATCCTCATTGCTACAGATTCCACTATTCACTCTTTGTGCTGTGTTATATCTAAAACAAGGTGGTTCAATTGCTTCTGTTATGCACTTATATTCTTCTGTTAATCTTCAGGGGACTACACTGTATATCTAGCCAGTCATTCTAATCACAGCTTGGATAATAGCCACGAGACCGCAACTAACTACTGTAGGTCTCCTTGTGAATGTGCAAATGAGGCTCTCATTGCTCTTAAAATGGAAATTATGCACCAGACCATCAGCTGGTGTAAATCCATGTAGCTCCATCGTTTCCTATAAACTGACATTTCACATGGACTGGGGGACATTTGGTTCACTTTGCAGGAGGACAGCAGCAAGTCCAGGTTCCCAGAATACATAGTTTATATGATCTGCTTCATTAAAAGCTCCTGAGGCAGGTGCATACAAGTCTGTCTTATTTTGAAAGATAGCTAAAGAGTCTGCTGTCCCATTAGGTCCAGCTAATGCAGAACAATCCTCTGACTGCAGAGCTGTCATGCTGTGAGAATTGAGCTAGAGTCCATTAAAAAGTTGCCTTGAATGCAAATCACAGCACATGGTCAAGTGCCATTAAAACACTTTAAACGAAAGAAAAGTCTGTTAGAAGAGTTTTGAATCAGACATAAATTCTTACACCAAGTTGAAGCTATCTGGGCTCCTTAACTCATCCTGCTGCATCAAATGTGGTGCTGAAAACACAGCACAGCACCCGTATGTGAAGATAATCAGAAAAGTGGCAATGCAAAAAAGGCACCTTTCTATTCCACAGATCCTCTCTGCATGTGTATTTTGAGTCATCCTGTATCTGTGTCCTTTACTGACATGCATCATATAGAATCTGCACGTTGACTGTCAATGTCCAGTCCTCTAGCCTTATTCCATTCAGATCATCATTAGGGTATTGCCACAATAGACTACAGGTCCTGAAAAGATGGATAAGACAGGAGTTGGCCATTTGGCAGATGAAGGTTTTTGGACGTTGATAAGAATTAGGTCCTTTACTTTTATAGCCTGGCATTTGATGACATCATTTGGACCTGATGAGACTGGAGTTGCTAGAATACATTCCCTGACATCGGATGCCTGCCCATAACGCCCTATGAGCTGAGACACAACAACAAACCCAAGAATTGGTAGTTAAGTGTCAGTAGTGGAATGGGTTATATAGGGTTTCCCGAAGCAAGGTGACATGTGCTTCGTGGTGTATGGCCAACAGGAGGAGGATATCCCTTTTGGGCACTGAGATTTCCTCGATATTGGAAGTACAGCACCTTGACAGCTGACCACAGCTCTCAGGTTTGTGATGCCCCGAAAGAGACGCCATTGGAGGACTCCTTTGGGCTGTATAGGTCTCTCTCTTTTTACAATGAGACCTTGAGCTCTGATTTTGCATTTTGTCGACTTTAGCTTTGCTTTTCACTACTGAGGCAGGGGTGCCACGTGAAGGCAGTACATTTGTTTCCTTTCCTGACTTACACAACCAGACTACATCAGCAATTTAAATCTGCCAAGAACAAACAGGAGGTTTCTGAGAAAGGTAGAGATCTTTTTCACCTTCTAAATCAAACCAGGCAAGAGTGCTGGAAAGGAACTGTTTCCAAATTGACAGGCTTTGCAACTGGAATGTGTGAAATTCAAACTATTAAGAGACTGAGCTGACAGTCTAGTCCGGGCAAAAAAGAATACCAAGTCACAGCAAACTCCATTGCATCATCAGCTGGTGGTCAATGGCAGGGCTCCTAATCAAGACAAAGATTTCAGCTGTACAGTTAAAATGGTGGCTGCTGAGAGATGGCTCCTTTTACTGAGCAAGAGCTCAACCTGACTATACATCGGCTGCAGCCTAATAGGGCTCCTGGTCTAGAAAACATCCACCCCAAGTTTGTCTCTCACTTTGGGCCAATCATCAAAAGCTGGCTGTCTTCTGTTTTTGAATCATTGTACCCAAGATTGCAGAATCCCAAACATCTGGTGCAGGGCAAATGTCAAAGCTGTTCCCAAGCCAAGGAAACAGACAGACCCCAAAAGCTACCAGCTGATCTCTCCTGTGTGTGTTATCTGCAAGATGATAGAAAGAGTAATCCCAATGCAGATTTAATGAGCTGGTCAAGCCTCACGTGCCTTGTATTCAGCCTGGATTCAGGCGGGAATGATGCACGCAAGATATGGTATCTCTGTCTGACTCAATACAAAGAAAGAAAAGGAGTACTTGTGGCACCTTAGAGACTAACCAATTTATTTGAGCATGAGCTTTCGTGAGCTACAGCTCACTTCATCGGATGCATACCGTGGAAACTGCAGCAGACTTTATATATACACAGAGAATATGAAACAATACCTCCTCTCACCCCACTGACCTGCTGGTAATAGCTTATCTAAAGTGATCATCAGGTTAGGCCATTTCCAGCACAAATCCAGGTTTTCTCACTCTCCACCCCCCCACACAAATTCACTCTCCACCAGCAGGAGAGTGAATTTGTGTGGGGGGGTGGAGAGTGAGAAAACCTGGATTTGTGCTGGAAATGGCCTAACCTGATGATCACTTTAGATAAGCTATTACCAGCAGGACAGTGGGGTGAGAGGAGGTATTGTTTCATATTCTCTGTGTATATATAAAGTCTGCTGCAGTTTCCACGGTATGCATCCGATGAAGTGAGCTGTAGCTCACGAAAGCTCATGCTCAAATAAATTGGTTAGTCTCTAAGGTGCCACAAGTACTCCTTTTCTTTTTGCGAATACAGACTAACACGGCTGTTACTCTGAAACCAATACAAAGAAATGCATTTCAGTTCGGAAAGCACGTTGGTTAAGTTCTTATTCAGCTGATGGCAACCTATGACACTATATGGCACATCAGGCTGACTTCCAAGCTGCTGCACGTTATTCCTTGTAGGGCAATGGTGCGGGTCATGCAAGAAATGATTAGCAACTGAAGCTTCCCCCTGCAAGTTGGGGAGAAAAATCAGTTGTCTTAAACATCCTCATAATGTCTTTCCATATGGAACAGTTCTAGCTCCCCTTCTTTTCAATATATGCACATCCATCCTTCCTGAAATGCAGGCCGAATGGTATGTATATGCTGATGATATCTGCATTGCTGACACTGGAAAGATATTCCATATCAGCACTGGCCCTGATGTTTCCTCCAGCTGAACACTGCTCTGAAGTCAGGGGCTCCAGTCACCACACTCAGCTTGTTGACCTGAAGCTGAGTTTGGCCCCTCGTCTTGTTAGTGGCTGGCTGAATTATATACCAACCTCCAGTCTGTAGCGCCACCAGACCTTCAACGAGATGCCATTATGGCCAAGTCTACCTGGAAACCCGTGACAGATGAAACAACCTATTATATGTTTGGTTGACTGGTGCTCCATTTTCAGACAAGAAACGTGCAGCACAACTTGAAGGTTTGCTCATATTCAGGGGAGGAATTTCACCCCTTCACACTGAGATGACACACCACAGCTGATCTCCTGACAACTCTTTGCTACAGCAGCTCATGTGCTCTTTGGACAAGAGCACTACCAGCCCTTTTTTATGCGCGGGCAACCAACCCCACCTGGGAGCAGAAAACTCCATTCTTTCAAAGTGGAAAGATCAGTGGGAAAGAGACTCGAACACACTAAATACATTCAGGAGACCATCAATGCGCATGCTTCGTTGTCCACTTGATCGCAGATCACGGACTAGGCTCAATAGGCTATTCTCTGGATCATCCAAAGTTGCTACAACTATGTACCAGCTTGGCCTGGTTTCCTTCCCACACTCTGTGGTTGGGGCAGAGCTGCAGCCAGTAACTGATGTGGTGGAAGAGTGCCCAACCTTACATCTGGAGGGCATTTTACAATCTCTAGTGTCTCTTGATACAGAGGCCGTCCTGTGGTTACAAAACCTGGATATTGAGCTCTAATGTATGGATACAAAAGAAGAAGACTGACATAAATAAGCTTTTACTCCTGTTAGCCTTGCAAGACCAAGACAGCTAAGAGTAAGCTGGATTCTATTCTAGCTTGGCTTCACGAGAACTACTGTTAACTAAGGGTTCAGAGTAGCAGCCGTGTTATTCTGTATCTGCAAAAAGAAAAGGAGTACTTGTGGCACCTTAGAGACTAGTCTCTAATGCTCAAATAAATTTGTTAGTCTCTAAGGTGCCACAAGTATTCCTTTTCTTTCTACTGTTAACTAAGTTTAGTTGCAGACTGCATCATAGCTACATCTATCATACTATTCTGCTATGTCAAGTTTATGGGTGATGGATGTGCAAGCCAGGAAAAACACAAGGCAGGGAAGGAAATTGAGCAAATATAGTCTGGAATCACTGAGAGAACCGATTCCCCATAATGACAATTTTACTGAGTCTATTTTCAGATCAGAACTGCACCTTAAGGTCAACACTTGTTTCTGGTCAACCTGATAGAGGCCTATATGTCCTGTAGTATCTACAAACAATGCATCAGATTCTTCCCTGGAGGAGCACCGCGGAAGTCTAACTAATTTGTTTTGAATAACCTTACACCAAATTCATTTAAAGTGGTCAGAGCTCCATGGAAGACAATGGGGTCTGACTCCTTGTAATAGGGTATTTGGCTGCTTGTGTATATGCAGATTGCTATCCTTAGTTGGACACACTGACCCCTACATCAGCGTCAGGTCCCTTTACTAGACTCAGCTTGGCTGCAGGCCTGCGGGCTCACTAGCCCTCTAGATCCCCTGCCTGCTCCCCACACCTGATTTTCTCTCCAACTTCCATCTTTTGTTTAGTTTACACGACAATTCTGAACCGCAGAACTTTCCTGCCTCACTCCCAGTCCTGCTACTCCTCTTTGTCTCGGCTGCAAAGCTGCTGGTGTGGTCACCATGACTGAAATCTTCTACTGGCCAGCTGATACACTGACCCCTCCTCCCCCTATGAATGACTTGACATTTCTCAGCTTTTACTGAACTATGTGCAGTAAGTTACTTCTTATTATAAGATATTATTTATATCAGTTATGTTTATTTTTTTCTACTAAGGCTTCATCATAAAACTATGCAATTACAATTGTAAAGCTATCAGTGCTGGAAGTAATGATGTCATTTGGAATAATAAAAAAATACGGAAAGTTCTTCAAGTTGGGAGGATCGGGCTCTGCGTGTGTTATCTGGTGCTTAGAAAAAGCAGCCAGGGAACACAGGAAGGTAGGGGAAGGAAAGGCATTCAATTAGGTGGAAACTCTGATTAGAGCTGGGTGAATGGTGTAAAAATAAAATGTAATGTTATTTGGTCAATTTTTAAACAAATTTGCTTTAGTTGTGTAAGCAGAGTCTGAATGAGCTCTCCCCTGATATCTAGTGGTGAGCTGTGGAAAAAGACTTCAGAAGCTGATCTTGTTTGCATGGACACACCCACTCTGCCTAGGTGCTTGGCATGATGGGATTGCTTGCCCAAATGATCACTTGTGGTTGGTGTTGGATCCCCAGTCTCCTTGTTATTGGGGCAGGAGTAATAAAGCATTGCTATCCTTGTTGTGTGAACTGAGGGCAGCAGAACTGTACCTGGCATATCCCAATAGAGGGACTCACCCTCGACTGAACAGCACTTGCTAGGCAGGGGATATGGGTTCCAAAGCACAATGAGTTGAGAGAAGGTGGGGACAGGTACTTGTAGATGTGGGCCCTGTTTAAGGGTCCTTGACACCATTTGACCCTCTCTTCATGGTATAATAAAAGCTAATTTAGACACAATTGATAGTCTTGTTACATGCTGCAGAGCTGAAATCACTGATACCCAGGTCTAAGTATTAGACCTACTTTGGGACAGTATCTCTATTGCAAGAAGCTGCCGCACTAACAGCTGAAATCACTGAGAGCTGTGTTAAGTCAGGGGGGCTGAAAACATCTTGGCGAGTGGCCAGCAGGGCGGATGGCGGACAGGCGGGGCAAGCGGCTAGCAGAGAAGCTGGTGGAGAGGGCCAGAACCAAGCCCTGCAGAGGCGTGACAATTGGCCATTGGGGTGACGAATGAGTCCCTGAGCAGTACAGCATGTAAGGTGCCTCATTACCACCCCCTGCCTTCCACACAGGATGGAAGGTGTGTGACGTTATTGACATGAACTGTGACCATATAGATTATTGTTGAAACCAAGGTCCTATAGTTGGACAAATCTTGTACAAAGGAGGTCAAGTAAGGTGTCTATGAAAAGGCTGTAATTTGCTGGTTATGATTATGCTATCTGGATGTGTGTATCATTTTTGTATTTGAAGTTATGAATATTGGTTATGTACTTGTATCTCAATGTGTTTGATTCTAAGTAGCATCAGTGAAGCATTTGGTCAGCTTCTTGAGAAAGAACTATTCTGAGTAAGTGCTCAATCAAGAAACACTTAACTGACAATTTTCAGAGTAACAGCCGTGTTAGTCTGTATTCGCAAAAAGAAAAGGAGTACTTGTGGCACCTTAGAGACTAACCAGTTTATTTGAGCATGAGCTTTCGTGAGCTACAGCTCACTTCATCAGATACATACCGTGGAAACTGCAGCAGACTACAGGACAGGCCTAACAAAGAAAATAACAGAACGCCACTAGCCGTCACCTTCAGCCCCCAACTAAAACCCCTCCAACGCATTATTAAGGATCTACAACCTATCCTAAAGGATGACCCAACACTCTCACAAATCTTGGGAGACAGGCCAGTCCTTGCCTACAGACAGCCCCGCAACCTGAAGCAAATACTCACCAACAACCACATACCACACAACAGAACCACTAACCCAGGAACTTATCCTTGCAACAAAGCCCGTTGCCAATTGTGCCCACATATCTATTCAGGGGACACCATCACAGGGCCTAATAACATCAGCCACACTATCAGAGGCTCGTTCACCTGCACATCCACCAATGTGATTTATGCCATCATGTGCCAGCAATGCCCCTCTGCCATGTACATTGGTCAAACTGGACAGTCTCTACGTAAAAGAATAAATGGACACAAATCAGATGTCAAGAATTATAACATTCATAAACCAGTCGGAGAACACTTCAATCTCTCTGGTCACGCAATCACAGACATGAAGGTCGCTATCTTAAAACAAAAAAACTTCAAATCCAGACTCCAGCGAGAAACTGCTGAATTGGAATTCATTTGCAAATTGGATACTATTAATTTAGGCTTAAATAGAGACTGGGAGTGGCTAAGTCATTATGCAAGGTAGCCTATTTCCTCTTGTTTTTTCCTCCC
The DNA here is from genome assembly GCF_965152235.1 of Eretmochelys imbricata. Taxonomy (NCBI): domain Eukaryota; kingdom Metazoa; phylum Chordata; order Testudines; family Cheloniidae; genus Eretmochelys; species Eretmochelys imbricata. The sequence continues at coordinate 258,952,545 of NC_135573.1, forward strand.
CCCCCCCCCCCCCCAGATGTTCTGGTTTAACTTGGATTTAAACTTGGAGAGTGGTCAGTTTGGACGAGCTATTACCAGCAGGAGAGTGAGTCTGTGTGTGTATGGGGGTGGGTTTTTGGAGGGGGGTGAGGGAGTGAGAGAACCTGGATTTGTGCAGGAAATGGCCTAACTTCATTATCATGCACATTGTGTAAAGAGTTGTCACTTTGGATGGGCTATCACCAGCAGGAGAGTGAATTTGTGTGGGGGGGTGGAGGGTGAGAAAACCTGGATTTGTGCTGGAAATGGCCTAACCTGACGATTACTTTAGATAAGCTATTACCAGCAGGACAGTGGGGTGGGAGGAGGTATTGTTTCATATTCTCTGTGTATATATAAAGTCTGCTGCAGTTTCCACGGTATGTATCTGATGAAGTGAGCTGTAGCTCACGAAAGCTCATGCTCAAATAAACTGGTTAGTCTCTAAGGTGCCACAAGTACTCCTTTTCTTTTAACTGACAATGGACTTTGGGAGACACCAATCCACATCTGAGCTTTCCCGGGAACATTCAAACTATCATGTAAACAATGGTATGAGCCTGCAAAAAGCTGAATCATTTGTGGACATGTGACTTGCCCAGGTGGCTACAAACTCCATCTTGGTGCTGTGATTTTGCACAGAAGAACAAAGGGGTTTCTACCCACAAGAGAGAGAATATAAAAGGCCCTAGAAACCTCTCCATTTTGTCTTCAGCTGGCTCAAGAGATGGCGTCTCCACCCCAAAGAGATGCCTGAGGAGACTTGGAACAATGGACTAACTATGGGTGTGTGAGTGATTGCTGGACACAGACCATAAACTACAATGTTGGTCTGAAAAGGATTGGACCCAGACTAGGAAGGAGTCCAATCTGTGAAAGAAGCTTATTAGAACATTGCATGTGTTTTTTTATTTTGCTTGGTAACTTACTTTGTTCTGTCTGTTATTACTTGGAACCACTTATATCCTACCTTTTACACTTAATAAACTCACTTTTGTTTATTAATTAACCCAGAGTAAGTAAGTAATACCTGGGGGAGCAAATAGCTGTGCACATCTCTCTATCAGTGTTGTAGAGGGCAAACAATTTATGAGTTTACCCTGTATAAGCTTTATACAGAGTAAAACAGATTTATTTGGGGTTTAGGCTCTCAGAAAGACTGAGTACTGGATGCTGGGAAAGTCCCTGTTAACTGGGCTAAATGAATCTTAATTTCTGTGAACTGCAGTGGGGCGTGGCCCAACCTCTTGATCTGTGCTGGTGCAGACTGGTGTGTCTAGCTCAGCAAGATGGGAGTGGAGAGAAGCCCTTTCTGGAAGTGGGATTTGTTTACAGTGGTATCCCAGCACATCTAGTGACAGTCTTGAGGGAGTTTCTGTGATCCAACCAGTCACAGGGGAACTTTGTGGATGAACCTCTGAACTCTGGGGGCTGCACTGGCCAAGGACAGCAACTGTGAGTGGGATACAGAGAAGGGACTGGCATGTTAAAGGGACTTTTTGGGTTGCTGGAGTTAAGACCCTGAGGGGGAAAGGACACTGCTCAACTTACTTGGGGGTGGGCCTTTTGCTCATGGTTTGTGTTTATGAACCCTAGTTGTGGTGTTTTCGCAAATTAATGCTCAGTTAAGTCCCTCCTTTTATTAGAAGTTTTTGCTACACTCGGAGTCTGTGCTTGCAAGAGGGGAAGTATTGCCTCTTAGAGATGCCCAGAGGTTGGTGTGTAATTGTCTCAGGTCACTGGGTGGGGGCTCGAGCCGGTTTTGTGCTGTATTGTTAAAAAGGAACCCCCTAGATACTGAACCTGACCCTTGTTGCTGCTGGCTCCACGTGGCAGTTGTGTTGTGTTTCTCTTTTTTTTTTTTTTTTGTTCTGAGAATGCACCAGTGAGGGAGTTGACTGGCATTAGTGTTTGCAGAAACTGGGAATTTTAAGTGATCCTCTCCAGAACCTTCATAAAAAGAAAATTTCAAATTCATAACTGAGCATTTGCAATAGAAAACTGATTCTAAGAGTGATGGTAATCCAATCAGCAAACATAAACAGGCTACGGGACCCTGTGTCAAATCAGAACAGCTTGGACTGGAATCACTGAGTATGTTGGTCTCAAACAAATCACATATGTACATTATCTCTATTGTGTACAGTAATTCCAATTAAAGTACACATTTGAAAACACAGGGCCAGACTCCAAAGCCCAGTGAAGTCAATAATCTATTGTGATCTGTTCACTGCCAGTTCACAGAAGAAAAAAAAAGGTGAAATAAACTGAACAAGTTATACATTACAACTCCCCCCATGCAGTTTTAACACCGCAGAAAGCATAAGCACAAAACTTTGAGGCTGCAACTGAGCCTATGAAGTCTAACTCAAGCACAATAGGGAAGGAGAAACATGCTGATTAAGCCTACAAGCTTTGGGCCTCATCATGGGAACTGCATCTCTGTGGGTTTCGTAGCCCACCTTAAAGGTGCCTGATTTTAGCAGGTACAGAAAGCAGCCCCCTCCGAAAACCAGACCTCTTCAAGTTGCCTCAAACTGGGAACCCTGCACCCTTAATCACTTTTTGTGAGGCGTAACATTCAACTCAGTGGCACTTCAAATAATTTGTCGTTCTGTCCTGTCTCTTCCCAGCCCCTGCAATTAGCTACTCATGAAACACAAAAAAGTTAATTTTTTATATTTGCTAAAATTTGAGTGATTGGTCCTAGATAAAACATAAGACTACTTAAAAGACTGTATGGAAGCTTATAACAAGCCCCAGACATAGGACAGAAGAGCTTTTAATCAGACAACCAGAAGCTAATGAAAATTATTAGTGCTGGGTAGGGCTGATGGAAAAAATGGGACAAACTTTTTATGAAAATGTCACCCCTTTTCCCTGCTCCATCAAAATTTCAGCATCATTTACACAAATAGGAAATTGTGACATTTTTCTACCAACCCTCATGCTGACTGGACTTCAAAGGGCTCAATTCCAAAGGAATGCTTATCTGAATTTGGGATGGGCTTCTGGCATAACATTCAGATCCAGATTTCACACACCCCGAGGAAGAGATGTGAAGTTGAGGTTTTATCCTAGATTCAGCTGAAGATTCTTATTTCAATCAATTATTTCTGCTCTAATCCTTATTACAAACCCAACAGTGCTTTCTGTCAGGTTTCAACTAAACAAACCCATAAAAAACACATTGGGATGAGCAGTGGGGGAGACAAAGCTTTAACAATTAGACAAAGGGATGCTATTGTCACATCACACAATGGTAAGAGAACTCATAATTGCCCAACAGAGGAATAGCATTGTTAGAAGAAGAGTGCTCTAAATACAGAGGAGGAGAACGCGGGAGGGGGGGTGGGGGGAGAAGGAGGAGGAGGAGGAGTAGAACAGACCAATCAAAAGAAGAAGCATGCACAGAGATGCTAGCAATAACTCCAGCCTCAGAGCCCCAGGATGCTAAAGTGGAGTGAACACCTAATTGCCTGTGCATATGAAATATAATAAGAACCTATTAGGATTTTTTTAAAAGGATCAGACGTGTATATGGATTATGAGAATATCCACTGTGATAACAGTGAGGATAAATATACAACTAATATAAACCCTTATACTGCAGGGAACAAATCTACTAAATGACAGGGGTTATCCTGATTTAGGGACCTATTGCACTATTCACCCATCCCTTCGCAGCCTTTATCACCCACCATCCAACTTAAATGCCCCTGTGCCTTCTCCCCTCACTGCCCCTTCTGCATGGGGGGAAAAAAACTCCCTGATAAAAATCTGAACAGCCACTACCTTATGTTCCTTCAGACTCAAGACTCACCTCTGCTGTGCTCCCCGGAAAACCCAGCCTTATGACCAAAGGTGATGAGCGATGATTATTCCTCTTCCTACTTCTTTTCTCTAACTCCAAGAAACAATATCTGCAATCCCTGTAACTACCCATGCTGAGCTGTAACTACCCATGCTTTCTCACCAGATTCATTGTCTTGTACGTTGTATCTTCATGCCTTACCTTGCATCTGTTTTGATTTGTAGGCCCTTTTGGGCAGGGAATGACATTTCTTTATTTGTACAATGCTCAGAGGAATGGGAACTCCACTCTCAACTGGCGCCATTGGGTGCTATCAAATATATTTCCTACTACTATCAATACTTCTTAAACAATATGAACATCTCTTTTGACCCTAATCCTGCAATGCGATCTGAACACGCAGACACTTAAGCCATGTGGAAAATCACTAAAGTCAATGCAGGTTGCAGGATCATTTGCAATAAATCCATGGCCGTGTATTGGACACACAACCAAACAACTCAAATTCAGAATATTTGTAATCAGTAGACAGTAAAATAAATAAATAAATCATATATATATATTTGTCAAATTCTGCTAACAAACATGAGAAACTTGTGATGTTATTCTCAGGAGAGCACAGAGAGGAAAAAAAGTGTATGTCAAAAAATCTCAAAAACAAATACCAGTATATTGTGAGTTGCTCATGGCTCCTCCGTGAGCAGAAAAGGGCTAATTTCACCAAAAAAAATTACTGGTTGCAAATTATTTAGTCATGTATGATTTGATCAGCTGAGTAAAACCTAAGTGAGGTTTTACCAGTTCATCACTGGGGATATTTGTAAAGCTCTGTATTAAATTTCATTTTAACTTCACTTTAATTAGCCAAAGAAAATCCCTGAAACTGCGTAACAATGTTTAGCATTTCTCATATCTTTCATTTATGTTTAGTACAGTGTAACAATACCAAGCGATGGGCATCTGGAAGAAAAGTGAATCATGAGCACAGCCTGCTGTTTTTGAGCAAGACTGCCACGGAAGACGTTATAAAGGAGGAGTATGGGTATTTGAAAACGTATATGGTTTGGTAATTAAATATTCTTACGTTTCTGTGCTTTGCACATTAACTAACATCATCTCTGCTGCAACTTTTGTTTATTTGGTTGGGTCCTGGATCATAGCCCCTGGAGCCTAATTTGATGGGCATCTGTGGTCTTAGATTAGCCAATTTGATTTGATGTACCATAGAATAATGAACTAACTCATCACTTCTCTTGTGGGGGTGTAAACATTAATTTTTGTTGTGGAAAAATTAGTTTAGCCTGATTATGCTTTTTTAAATCTACCTTCGCAATTTAGTTACAAAATTAAAAACAAAAAACAAAACCACCACACCAAGAGTTACAGCTAAAAATCTAGAGGGTTTTTTTGTGGGATTTATCATCTGGTTCTTCATGGGATACAGAAACTAAACTCCAGGAAAAAGGAGGAGTCTGGGGATCATCTCCACTGAATTTCGAAACCGTGTCCCTGATTCTGCAATCTGATATATGCAGACTGACTAGGGTGACCAGACAGCAAGTATGAAAAATCAGGACAGCGTGTGGGGGGGGTAATAGGTGCTCATATAAGAAAAAGCCCTGAATATCGGGACTATAAAATCGGGACATCTGGTCACCCTAAGGCTGACCTTTACACTTGCAGAATCCTGAAGTCCAGGGCATTTCCCCATCAGCTCCATGCCCTCCCACAGCATCAGAGAGTCTTCATGTGAGCGTTATGTGCTCTCACTGATGAAAGAGAGGTGATTTTAACGGACCATCATACAAAGCTACTGGACTACCCCACAATACTCCCGGACCTCAGGTCTGGAGAATCAGAACACCAGTGTCTTCAAAACCCTCAGGAATCTACAGATGCTCACCACACCCAGGGCCAGATTAATCTGTCTTGACAAAGCCCTGGCTGGGATGATTTAGTTGGTGTTGGTCCTGCTTTGAGCAGGGGGTTGGACTAGATGACCTCCTGAGATCTCTTCCAACCCTAATAGTCTATGATTAGGCTAATAAGGCTATAGACTTAGGCCCTCCTATTTTTTAGGCCCTACTGGTCAGCAGGGGGCACGGCCGGGTGAGGGTGGGGGAGCAAGCTTGCTCACATAGCCCTGCTGGGGCACTCCTGCCAGCAGGAAAGGCAAAGCATCCAGCCTGCTGTATCTCCCGGCGCTGCAGGAACACACTGCCGGCGATCCGGTTAACACTGGTGACCGGACACTAAAAATCCAGTTACCATAGGAATGGGTGCAGCTTGAGCAGGCACTGTCCCCCAGCTCCCCCCCGATTTCTCCAGTGCTCTGCTTAGCTGCCAGGGAGAGAAGAGGCTCCCTCTATCCCTCTCCCCCACTGAGGCTGGCAGGCAGCTCCAGGATGCTGCCTCCTGGGTCCTAGTGCCCGTCACCTCCATCTTCTATGTGCACTGGGCCCTGTTTCTGGACAACTGGTGAGTGTCTCTCGGAGAGCAGAGCAAGGGGGTGGCTGAGGGAGGAGGCAGTACCAGAGTGGTAGGGTGGGAAGCTTGTGTGGGTGGGCTAGAGTTCACTTCATTTCCCACTCAACCACTCCCGGGGGGGTGGGGGGGGGAAGGAATAAACAAGGAGAAATAGTCTTACTTTGTATAATGACTCAACCACTCCCAGTCTCTATTCAAGCCTAAATTAACTGTATCCAATTTGCAAATTAATTCCAATTCAGCAGTTTCTCGTTGGAGTCTGTTTTCGAAGGTTTTTTGTTGAATAGTCACTTTTAGGTCAGAAATCGAGTGACCAGAGAGATTGAAGTGTTCTCTGACTGATTTATGAACTTTATAATTCTTGACAAACTCCGATGAGAGACTCCTGAACTGGAATTAATTTGCAAATTGGATACAATTAATTTAGGCTTGAATAGAGACTGGGAGTGGTTGAGTCATTATACAAAATAAAACTATTTGCCTTGTTTATTCCTCCTCCCTCCCCCCCGGGAGTGGTTGAGTCATTATACAAAGTAAAACTATTTCCCCTTGTTTATTCCTCCCCCCTGCACTCCCACTGTTCCTCAGACGTTCTTGTTAACTCCTGGAAATGTGCTGGAAATGGCCCACCTTGATTATCACTTCAAAAGGTTTTCTCTCCCCTCACCCCACTCTTCTGCTGATAATAGCTCATCTTAAGTGATCACTCTCCTTACAATGTGTATGATAAACACCCATTTTTTCATGGTCTATGTGTATATAAATCTCCTCACTGTATTTTCCACTTTATGCATCCGATGAAGTGAGCTGTAGCTCACAAAAGCTTATGCTCAGATAAATTGGTTAGTCTCTAAGGTGCCACAAGTACTCCTTTTCTTTTTGCAAAAAAATCAACAAAACCAAAGTACCCCAAATTTTATCCGCAAAAGGAAGAAGTGCCAGAGACTCTATGGTGTCCACAAGAGACTTCACTATTGCTATTGATTTTACGCGGAAAGTGCTCAGACACTATGGGGATGGGTGGCAGTATAAAGATACTGAGATAGATAATATTTTATTTAATATTTTAAACAAGTCCTGGATTCATAAAAAGAATCCCCCACTGGAGCTGAGAACAGTTCACATGATAATGTGTCATTTTCTTTTGCTGCACTGTGATTTCTTTTGCATTCCATGGTACTAAACATTTGACCAGAGATAGACTTTAGGAGACCATTTAGCTTAGGGGAACATTTTCAAAAGTGCCTACATAAACTTTGGAGCCTAAATCCCATTTTCAAAAGGGACAAACAATTTTGAAAACATTACCCTCAATCTACATACTTGCCAATGCAACAATTCTGCAGAAGACAACTGGGTTATTGAATAACAGGTCATTGTAAGCCTGGTACAAAATCTAGGACAACTGATTTCCAAGGCTGTCCTTGAAAGTCAGCAGATACAAAGAGCCTTTGCAAAACTCAGTAGAACTTTTCAGTTTGCCTCATGGTGTGAAGGGACTAAATGGAAGAATGATGATGCTTTTTCTTTGTTATTTCTCTCCTTCAGAAATTCTTCAAACTTAATTTCTGTGAAATGAGTTCCTTCAACACAGAATAGTCCCCTGGTAATTTCTTCTTTATTCAAAACTGTAAATCAGAACTTGAAGGGTTAAAGTAGCAAAAATGTGCATTTCAAGAATATGGGATAGCCCGTTTGTAGTATATCACTAAACAGGTCACATGCGTCACCAGTACATTAAAGGCAACAGAGCACAGGGTTGCTTACTTTAAGGAAACCACCAACCTGAATTTAGGCTTTTGTAAGCCATGGCTTCTGCAAACACTGCAGATAATTATATTCAGACAGGATGTACACAGGTGAGACCGTAGTTAGCATTACTACAGCATGGCGTGGCTGTTGTCCAAGGGCTATCATAATGAGACAATTTATGAAGTGGGTGAGGGGGTGAACTGCAGTACTCTACCCTCTGGATGGTAATATTAGGGTTTGGGGCGGGTTGCTTGGCCTAAGGGGGTGACATCAGTATCCACTGCTTTTGGGCTAAGGGCACAGGCGGTGACTATGCTCCATGAATAGGGTGTCTGAACAATTCAGCACCTTCACCAACCTCACAGAGGCCCCAGTGATTCTGCACTTCAGGCAAGCCACGAGATCACCACACTCCTCTGTGATCTGTAGAAGGCCAATTTTTTTCTCTCCTGCCCCCACTTGCAATTGCCACAGCTCTGGGCATACTGTCTCTGTGGTCCTTCCTAATGGTCAGTCTCCCAATCCTCCACTTCCAAGGCTGTGGTGAATTCTTGCTGGCCACGGAGAGAAAGGTGCTACAGCATATTGTTAGGATATAGATATTCAGGCCTGTCTGTGAAGGCCTATACTCTAAGAATTTAGGTGTATTCTTATCACTTAGCTAGTTATAGAGGTATAAAAGAAAGAATCAAAATCACTGTCTGCCGGTGTAAGGGCCTTCTCTTACTGTGACAGTCTGAGGCCCTGTTCTTAGGCTAAGGCCTTTGGCTAAGCAGCAGAGGCAGCCATAAGATGGGAAACGACCGGTCACATCCTCACATTCCAAACTAGTCACACTGAAAGAAGGTGCTATGGGGCTGTTAGGAATAGAATCCTGTCCTGATAGTGCCTATCACCTCCAGAGAAAGGGAAGTGCCTAGAAAATGTAAAAGGAAACTTAGTTTGATAGCATCCTGTCTGCAAGAACTCACTTATCAATAGACACAGCTGGAAAACCCTTTTGTCTTTATAGATGTAGTTGTGAAATCCCCACTTCTGTATTGTTTTGTCATTATAGTTCCCACTTTGCTATTGTTTGTCTGTATAATCTCTGTCTGGTTCTGTGATTGTTTCTGTCTTCTGTATAATTAATTTTGCTGGGTGAAAAGTAATTAAGGTGATGGGATATAATTGGTTACATAATCATGTTATAATATGTTAGGATTGGTTAGTTAAATTTCAGTAAAATGATTGGTTAAGGTATAGCTAAGCAGAACTCGAGTTTTACTATACAGTCTGCAGTCAATCAGGAAGTAAGGGGGGGGAAATGGGAACAGGGAATGGGGGTGGGGAAATTGGAATCATGTTTTGCTAAGGGAGGGAATGGGAACAGGGACACAGGTAAAGCTCTGTGGTGTCAGAGCTGGGAAGGGGGACACTAAAGAAGGAAACTGGAATCATGCTTGCTGGAAGTTCACCCCAATAAACATCGAATTGTTTGCACCTTTGGACTTCGGGTATTGTTGCTCTCTGTTCATGTGATAAGGATTAGGGAAGTAAGAGGGTGAAGGAATAAGCCCCCTAACACATATCATCCTCCCCAGGGGCAGGAAAAGGCAGTGCCAGGGGTTGCTGCCATTTTACACTATTCCTTGCTTTCCCTCTATGCTGGGTGTCACAGACAGGACTCCTGTCTTCACAAGGACTCCAGTCTATCGCCACTGCAGGGAGTTTTACTCAAAGTATATGCTCTGCATCTGCAGTGCCAAGGTCCTGCCACAGTGCCTAGCAGAACCAGACCACCAACAGCTTTCCAGAGCTGACACATAAGATCTAGTCATCTCTTAGCTGCCACCCATGCCATGGCCAGAAAACAGCCACAGTAGCTGCACTGGCCTACACAGCAATTGGGAAGGAAAAATGGTCTTACCTCTCAGGTGACACAGGGCACTCCACTTCCCATCCTCAGATGAGGCTACAGTACCGATAGAGAGCATCTGGCCTGCTCAAGGGGAGGATCCAGTGTTTGCATAACTGGAAGGCTACTGTGTGCCCCTGTGGAGGTCAATTAATATTCCTGGTGAGCTGTATGTTGTACAACATTACCATCTTCATTGGAGTACCACCAACCTGAGCGAGAAAACCCTATGAGGTCCTTGAGGAAGAGTCTGAGGATGAAGGGGTGAGGAAGCCCAGGGGGACCCAAAGGAACTACCAAAGGATAGCCCTGTAGGACCAAAACAATGAACTTGAGCAGCAGGTCCCAATCCAAGGGTCATCCAAGACAGACTCATTGCCACTAACTTTGCAGGTGAACATGAGAGAGAGGATGGAGCTGGCACAAACCATTCAGTAATGACGCATGCACAGAGGAACAAAACAATGTTCTACTTCAGATGTTAATGGCATGTCTGGGTCAAATAAAAAGATATGCAGACTTGGTGCAGAGAAGGGAAAACAGGAAAAGGTGCAATGGGGGAAACATGGTTTCCACAAAACACACACTTGTAATTTCTGACCTTCCATTTTAACAGGGGAAGGGGACTTATGTTTCCTCACCCAATGGCTCATGTGGAATTATGGGCCACTACAAGACAGGGTGGTGTCCTATACCTGTCCCAGGAGGGATGAAGGAAGGCATCTGCAGAACTGGGAAGGAGCACTGGTGGCATCTTTTCCAGGTCTATCATCTGCTGGTCCACAGGGACCACTGTCCCCTCTTGCCCCTCCGATTCCTCTTAGAACTATTCTGGAGACCCCGGCGTGGGTGGATTGGTTGGCCACTCTGGAGATGCAGCATCTGTGCAAAGCGTACAAAGAAGCATGTCTGAGGTGATCACACATCCATCCTGGGCAGACATGGTAATTAGGAAGAGAACAGCAGCACCAGACAGCTTTTTTTGTGGGGGGGGGGGGCAAGAAAATGTAATCCAATGAGATTTTATTGGCATGGATAATGACTGGTCTGTGCAGCTATGAAAAAACCCAATTACATAGTTAAAGCGGCACAGAAACGGTTTCTCTTTGCTCCACCAATAATTTAAGTTTAAGTTTTAAAACACATCCTCTGCACGTTTCCCCTTATGGAGGAGTTTAGAAGATAACTTTATTGTTGAAACAAAGCCGCTGATTTTCTGTTTTCACAGTAGTCTTCGCTGTGCAGAAATGGGGCAGGTTATACTCTCTTCTATTCCAGTTCTTAAACTGAACCCATCCTCCTGGCGCTCTGGAAAAGAAATGTAGATCTTGGCATATGTATGTAAAACAGGGAAGTTCTGAATGAGGACTGCATGGGAAGTGAGAGCATTTCTATAGTAGTTGGTGGGTGGAAAGGTTGGTTTTGGTTTTTTTGCTGTGTGTGTGTTTTTAAGCTGCCACTTTTATTCCATGTGATTGGAGATATTAGACTTTGTATTTCTCCACCAAACGATGCAGTAGTTATGCCAGAGTGTTATTGTTCTGCTTATTTTTAGTGTGTCTGTCAGGAACGTAATGGTTTCAGTTACTATGTAAACTACAAAATCTGCTCTTGGCTCCCTAAATAAAAGTTTGTATTTCCATCACTGGAGATAGTCAGGGGCTAGATTTGACAATCAGCTATTGGAGCTGACTGAGGAATAATGAAATCTATCCTGCCTTGGAGGGGTGGATTGGATGTCCTCCAGTGTCTGCAGTGTTGCCAGTTAGAGAGAGCTGAGAGAGGCAAATCCTTGAAAACATTGAGATTTCAGTTTTTGACCAATTCTGCTTCTTTGGGGGAGGTTCTGCACAAGCAGCTGCAGTTTCACTGAAATTTCCACAAGTTCCAAAGACAAATGTATCCATTGTTTCTAGTGCATTAAGCAATAACCTGTACAAGCTTTCTACTACCAACCATACACCAAGAAAGAGACCAGATAACTGAGTGGGTGGTTGTTTTTTAAATGCACATGCAAAGTAGCCAGTGATATGTCAGCATCCCTCACCATTGTTACATCTATGATGTCAGGGTATGTGTGTGTGGTGTTAGAGGGAACACTGTTTCAGTCTTGGCTGACGTGGCTGTGAACCACATCAAGACTCTCTGTGAGCCACACGGCTAACCTGGTCAACAGACCTGTCTCAGGCAGACACTGGAACATGGAAGTTATTGGAAAAAATTGTTATTGGAAAAAATATGTGCTCAGTGCTTTTTTGGAAGGACCTGGGGAGTAGAACCCAGCTCTGTAAAGCTTAGGGTGGCCAACATTCTCACAGTGCCACCAGAAGACCTCGCAGAAGGACACCAGGGAGCACTGTGGAGACTAGGTGCCACAGGACAAACCCTCTACAAGACCCAGAGTGACAGTACCTGTGGCCTTCTGATTGGCCTAGTGCCCCTACTTAACTCCAGGGGTTGCCCCGGCAAGTTGTCTGGGCAGCCACACAGACCTTGCCCTCTGCGATGCCAGACTTCACCTTGTCTCCTGATCTCTGGTCTCTGACTCCAGCCTGACTTCAACTCTGACTCCTGCCTCTTGATTCTAACCTGGTACTACCTCTGATCTCCGACCTCAGCCTGACTCGGATCCTGACCCTTGTGTATGGAACATGGCTTTGTGATTCCTCCAACTCAGGCCCAGCAACTCCCGTCCTTGGTGGACAGACCTCAGCCCAGCTGCGACTACAAGGCAAGACTACCTATGCCCTGGTCCCTTACACTTCTGGACAGTTATTTTCATAAGAATGCCATGGAATCTTGCAGGGACCCGTTGATCTTCACTGGTCACATTCTCCGTTTGTGTTGTTACTGAAAAAAAGAAACGTAGCCCACGTTTTAACTGAATACCAACCTTTGTCCCAAGATTCAATGTTTACTTCAAATATTTCTGATACAAAAAATGGTGTGCGCTATCTCATGCCAGTGATCTAAGTAAAACCAAAAGTAACACTTCTATTCAACCCAAGCTAGATACCAAATGAAGACACAGTTTCCTGCTCCGTTTGCTGACACGTCACAGGTAATTCTTTACAAATGAGTGAAAAAGAAGGGAAACAAACATTTATTCATGCTGGTTTTTGACGTGGAAAGATGCGAATGCTCTTTTTCAGCAGCTTGCAGAAAGCACATACTACAAACACTCAGTTGTCTCATGGACTGAATTTAGTACAATTCTAGCAAAAGGAAATCGATTGCTTCAAAAATTTCAACAACCAGATCAACAGAAGCTCAGGAGAATAGGAATCACATGAAGGTTCTTCTTTGAGCAAGAAGGGTATCAAGGGCTTGCTTTCCACCGATGAATCTGAAGGATCAGGAAACAAAGGAAACTTTGTTGAGTTCCTTGAAACTTTATCAGAGACAGATGCAAGCCTATCCTCAAAAATATAGCATTGGTACAGTCATTACTTATCTCACGAATATCAGAATGATCAGATTTGGGCTTTTGGCAAATGGATAGAAAAATTACACCACTTTTTTGCTGTTTTAGTTGATGACACTAAAGACATTTCTAAGGAGGAGCAGCTTGCTCTTTTTGATACCTTCATGAATGGCCTGTTAAAGCAAGAGCTATTGGTACTTACCACATGCAGAAACTTGGTGCTGATTCCTTGGTAAACTTCACCTATGACAAAGTATGCAACATGAGACGCAATTGGCAGTTTTGTGCGGGATTCTGTGATGGTGCAAGTATTATGAGTGGGGTGGGCTAATGAGAGTTCAAGCAAGAATTTAAAAAGGCACCTCACTGCCATGCCCACAAGCTAAGCCTTGTCGTGCTTTGAGTAATGGTCCCTAGCTGTATTCCACCTGTGGGTGCGCATCCACACCATGCGCCTGAATCCAGAAGTTTCGTCCGCGCAGGGTCCATTGACTCACACATGTGCGGTATGTCTCCTCATGCTCCCAACTAAAGGTATAAGGGGCAGTGCAGATCGACATCACTCCAGTTCCCTCTTACTGCCGCATGGCATCAGTCAGAACCTCTATTCCTCCTTCACTCTTATCCAGATAAGAGAGAGTTGCCTTTCTATATTATACCCTCCCCGCAATTGATTCTTCAGTAGGAAACCGACTCCCTGTGCTGCAACGGTGCGATAGAGGGCGTCGGGCCGCAATACTGGGGAGGGGACTCTATTCACCGTATTTCTCATCCCGAAAAAAGGCGGAGGGCAGAGACCCATCCTGGACTTTAATCATCTAAACACATTAATCAGGAAGCTGAAATGGAATGCTCAAAGGAATGTGAAGAACTAGAACAAGCAAGATCTGATATTGAGTGGGAAAAATAATGGAAAATTCATAAGAGTTTGCTGTTGGTATTGGTAATGAATTGGATTTTGGGACATTTGAATCATCTAAATGCCATGCAAGAATTCAGAAGGTTTCAAAGTTTCTTGTTGACTGTCCGTTGAACAGTACTTCTGGAAAAAAGAAATATCAACGAGTCGAGTCTCAATTATAGATTTTGAAGGACATATTTAGCTGTTCTTGACCATTTCATTTCTGAGTTTGACATGCTTTTAACAGACAATCAACAGTTGTTGGAATCTATGGAGGCATTCGATGAAGATTCCTCGAACTGCATGGATTTTAAGAAATTGGAAGATTTTTCACAATTTTACGATTCACACATCGATGAAGTACTTTTGAGATAGCAAGTCTCTGCAGCAAAATTGTTCATGGAACCAACTGAGAAGCAGAAAAAGAGTAGAGATATTTTTTCATCTCTGCTACAGATTGTCTTCACATTGCCAGTCACTACAGCTTTGAAATGAGCATTTTTTCCTCTATACTGAAAAGAGTCAAAACTTACATCTGGTCAATGTGTGGAGATGAGAGGTTGAGCCATTTGATGCTGATGGACGTGTGACAGTCAACGGTAAAATCGTTCAATCTTCAGGACTTGGTGGATGATTTTGTTGTACTGTGTGATCATCGCTATCCTCCATCCGATTGAAGTATATATTGTATGTAAGCTAGCTATTTTCAGTTACGATGTAGAAATAAATCAAAAATTGTCTGTTACGTTGTTTTTTATTGTCTATTTAAGTTCAGCTCTGAAAAATTTGCCCACCCAGAAATATACTACTTGGTGCCACTGCTTCCCAGGGCTTTTGCCCCCGGACGATTCTATGAAAACATTTGTGCATAATGAAGTTTCCCTGGGTTTAACAATTTTTAGATAATATTGATCCAGACAATGTACGGAGCAGGTTTTAAAATGCTACACAGAGAGCTCTGAAGCAATTCAGCGCTGAATGATTTTGTGTAAATTTATACTGGCATAAATGCATTGATTTTTTTTTAACATTTCATAGAACATTTAATATCCAGTAGCCAATATAAACCTCCCCCTTCTCTCCCCCCCCCCAAGGATGAGCCATATGCACAGGGACCGCCATACCCATAGGCACCATTTGTCAGGGAACCTGGGACATTCAGCACTTAAAGCACAAGATTATTTTTACTCATTAAGCTATGCATAAGCAGATGCCTTAGCTAAGCAAGGTGACATCTACATGCTAGAGTTAACGAGAGGATATATTTCCCTCTCTCCATATCTGGGGAAAGCATAGGAAGTTGTTCAAACATGTATTCTGAGTTTAATCTTCTAAATCACTAAATTCACATGGCCCCGGGACCTTTTCCTGGCATCAGTCAATCTAGAAGTAAAAGGGAATTGTAAAACTTTGACCCTATTTCTCATCTTGTGGTAGCAGCACAATGTTTCTAAGATGAAACAAAAAGGCACCTGAGTTGCTTGCTTTAAAAGGGTACAGAGTCATGCAAAATACTGTAGACAGTACAACCATACAGAAGAAGGAGGCCCTAGTGATTTCAATACAATGTGTCTCCTTTGTAAAAAAGCTTGAATAAAACAGACTTTTCATGATACCGATACAGTTTCCTCCTGTATTCCTGCTTTCTGGGCTCCCCTTCTCTTAGTGTGAGAGTGAGAGTGATTACATTTCTGATATAATTATGCTGTAATGCCTCTCCTACCTTGTGTGATTCACGTTTTTTAATGCTCTCATTTCTAAAATGAATAAATTTTTTATGTCTTCAAAACAGAAAACCAGTACAATTTAAACATTAGCACCAATGAAATGCACCATGGAAATCAATTCATTCCCTCCAAAGACTGCTTCCACAAAGCCACTGATGCTAACCAATTATCAATTCATGTCAACCGCCAGCCCTACATTAAATAACTATGAAATAGTTAAAAAAGGGACCCCAGTAAGGTTTCTTCTATAGATTTCCCAGTAAGGCTAAAAGATAAGACTGAACTCCTTAGAGCACAGGCTGTCTTGATATTTCCCATATACAATGCCAAGCAGACTGGCAGTGCTCAAACAATATAGGTTTCAGAGTCAAAATTGGTTAGTCTCTAAGGTGCCACAAGTACTCCTTTTCTTTTTTCAAACAATATAGTGCATCTTAAATGGCGCACACTAAATTGGAACTCAAAGCTCCAAACTCAAGTTTCAGCAGCCAGGGGAGTTGCAAATATGTTTAGTTAACAAACAGTCTAATCCCCACAATAGCAACAGAGCTGGTTGCCATGGCAGTAAATGCTCACAGGTACTTGCATGCCTGAACAACCTTTGCAGCAAACAAAGGATGTGTATCAAAAGAGGATAAATGTGTTTAGATGAATGTAGTTATGGAAAATGCACTGTGGTGAAGTGAGGTGAGCTGATATAAAACAAAACACCTTGGACAAAGAAGTGCATCTTCATGGCATCTGTGCTCTCCATCTCTGCCTTGTATATTACATGGCAATAGTATTGATCAGCACAGATCTCAGCCCACATTAGGACAATTGTCCAAGTATGGGCATACAAAGTGGAAAGGACACAAAATAATTTTTAAAAGGGTTAACAACTGAAATTGTTGCAGGAAAAATCAACACAATCAAAATGCAGATGTTCTGAAAAGCAGGATGCACTTTCCAACCTGATCCCCTGCATATTGAAATTGTATCACTCATCATCCAGCATTCGAGCAGATAACTCAACCACTCTTCAATTTCCAAATACTTTAGAAATACTGGGGGCTAGATTATGGTCCCCTTGCTCAGGTTGTGTAGTACCTTACTCTGGGAATACTCCCAATGATTTCAATCTGGTCCTAAGAAATTAGCCCTCACAAAAATTTAAAGTACACTGTTTATAAGAACATGACAGATTTAAGCAGGCAGAATGAAATTAGATTTGAAACTGAATGCTACCACCCATGACAATCATAAAATGCTATACAGCCTTCCTAAACTGCAACATACAAAATAAATACAATCTTAGGCCTGGATATGCAAAGGGACTTACACAAGACAGAGCCTAAGAAAATGCCTTGAAAAACAATGGAATCCTCAGACCTGAGGTAGAGGAAAAGAGCCTCTGTGCCCTGGGACAGACATAGTCTGAGCCCTCCCTCCCACTACAGAATAGAACCACACTGCTCCATGATGGCCAGACACAGCAGGGTTAAGTGGGGACTAACAGGTCCATGTGGAGGAATGTGTAGCCAGAAATCCTGGGGCTCCACAGAGAGCAGTCCTTTGAATCAACATTTCTGGGTATTTCCAACTCCCCTTCCTTTTCCCTTCTGGGACACTGCCCAATCCAAGGAAGGCAGCTAGTCACTGTTTGCTATGCAATAAGATGGGGCCCAGGCTTCCATGCAGCCAGCCTTACATCAGAGTTAGGACCCTAGCTTGCTGGGAGTGCCACAACTACAGAGGCACCCATGTCTGAGTGTGATCCACAAGCCCAAAGAGGGGTCCAGAATTAGGCACCTACTCAGTAGCCCTGGCCTGAGCAGAGATTGCTTGTTAGATCGGCATCCGTTTTCTATGACGAGGGTGTTAAATGGCGATGCCTAGATCTACCTTATTACATTTTCACTGGACTGTTCTACTTCATCTCATTCCAGCTAATTTAAATCAGTGCTGCAAACTACTGGCCAAAACAACTTCCATCATGCACTGAAATACTGGCCTCACTAGAAAGAATTTTGGAAATGAAGACATTTGTGCCAAGTGACCAATTCAAACCAGAAGAATGAAAAAGTCTGGTTTGTAAGAACTCTCTGGTATGTTTTATTTCCAGTATTACAAATGAGTTCTCTCTTTACACAGGATATTATATTAAAAGTGCTGGTGAATGGCTTGTTGCCAACTTGTCCAGTTATTCAAGGGCTGTTTAGCTGACTTTCCGTGAAGCATTTTTGCACTAACAGGACTGGCAAGTCACTTTCTCTCAAAGACAAATTACCTAATCCTGCATTTCTTGGACAGCCAAGACTCCCCATCAATTTATGTAGGATATGGGGGGTATGAGAGACATGAAGGAGAGAGCCCAAAACCTTCTTAATTCAAACACTATATATTCAATTGATCTCATTCCCTTACATGTTCATTCAGCATGATCTATTTTGCATTTATAATCATGGAGGAAGTACAGCTGGCAGACTCAGTTTGAAGTCTACAATCCTTAATGGAACACCTAATCAATGAATTATTGGGTTTCTTCAAACTGGGTCTTCATCCATCTGTCTTGGCCTTTACTGCAATTGTTTCATTTAATAAGACTTCAGTTTAACGAAGGGCTCAGCTTTCTCAAACAGAAGCGGTAAAATAATTGGGAAAGTATTGTAGATTATACTAATGACAGCTAACTAAAAGTACCATTCCACCACCGAGTTTTGCAATTAAAGCAAGTCCCAGAGATGTAGGCAGACACACAATTTTTAATTGCATTGTGGCAACGTTTCTTACGGCAATTAACAGGTGCTTTGTTTTTCATCAGGCTATTGATTAACAACCGGCTGGATATCTTGAAGTGTGCCTGCTCTGATAGGATCAATGTGTGTATGTAATGGCATGTGTACCAACAAAGATTACAAAGATATTGCATAGATGTGTCAGGGCAGGGTATATAGTTCAGATGCTTAGTTGTAATCCTGGTGAGAAATAAGGCCCAGATCCACAAAGGGTCTTAGGTGTGCAAGTCCCAGATTTAGGCCCCCCCTTGATACACACAACCCCCCCCACACACACAGCTGCCGCCTTATCATGTCTAGTGAGTTTAGGTGCCTCAGTTTCTGCCACTGAGCATAAGTACAACAAGGCGAGGGGTGATCCCCACCCAGCAGGCAGGCGCCTACATAAGAACATAAAGAACGGCCATAAAGGGTCAGACCAAAGGTGCATCTAGCCCAGTATCCGGTCTTCCAACAGTGGCCAGTGCCAGGTGCCCCAGAGTGAAGGAACAGAACACACAATCATCAAGTGATCCATCCCCCTGTCGTCCATTCCCAGCTTCTGACCTAATTCATGCCTAAGCACAAGAGTGATCTGCAATCCTAGCACTCCCCATGTAGCCCAGCTACACAGCCCAATCTGGTAGGTGTGCTGAGAGCATATCCAACACTTGCCATTCACCAACCCCCTGCAGCACAGGAAGGGGGCAGGATGCAGGGTGCCAATAGGCACAGGGCTGCACAGCCCATGCATAAAAGGCACATAGTGGTGAGTGGACCCTGTGACAGACCCCTAAGGGCACCTCCTTCTGCCCACTCTGGAGATTAGCTCTTTCCAGGCCCAGGGCCCCTTCTGCTGCTCACTGTCTCTCTCTGAGCCTCTGCAACTCCAGGTGCTCCCTCTTCGGGACTCGGCCCTCTGGCCTGGTCACAATACATATTTCCCCTTTCCAGGGTATCAAAGTCTCCTCACTATCAATCACAGGCAGTCTTGCCATTCACTGCCCCACGATTCCACTCCCTCAGTGGCTGGCAGGGAAATCCAGGCCCAGCTCAGGGACCCACTAGTCAGCAGCCAAGGTCTGTTCCCTCCTGGATCTCACTGACTTTTCCCTACCTTCTGGCTCTCCAGCCCTGCTTGGGGCTTGCCAGCTTCACAACTCTCTCCTCCCAGGGAGTAACTGTAGGCTATTTGCCTCTGTAGCCTCAAGCACGCCTCCCTTCTCCCAGGGAGTGACTACAGCCTACATCTCTACAACCCGCCTCTGCTATCAGCTTCCTGCCTTTATAAACTCAGCCCAGCTCCTTCCCTGTCAGCTGGGCTTCCTCATTATTCAGTCAGGGGATTACTTAGCCACCTGATTCCCCTCAGGTGTGGCCTGTCTGATTAATTGGCTCCCTTCTTAGCCTACATTAACCCTTTCAAGGAAAATGTGGGGTGAACACCCCATCACAGGGCCACAGGAAAGTGTAGGTGAATATGAACAAGAAAGAACATAGGTGCTGGAACTAGGGGTGCAGCTGCACCCCCTGGTTTGAATTGGTTTCCATCATATACAGCGTTTATAGTTTGATTCAATGGCTCTCAGCACCCCACTATACAATTTGTTCCAGCACCCCCGAAGGCGACAGACCTTTTCAGAGAGACGGACGAGGTAGAGGTACGTATAAGTGGTAGGGTAGTTGGTCAGGGACAAGGAATGGGTTAGTGGAGCAGTAGGCTAGCTAGTGGGGCTCCTAGAGGGGCCCAAATTAGAGGTCAAGAAAGAGCTGGGGTAGCCACATAGAGTGGGGAAGAGGAACTACTGGTAGGCAGACGAGGGAGGGTGTCCTGGGGAGGAAGAAAGGGGTGGGGGATTGCCAGAGGTAGAGAACTATAACCATGCCCATAAAAAGAAAAGGAGTACTTGTGGCACCTTAGAGACTAACAAATTTATTTGAGCATAAGCTTTCATGAGCTACAGAGTCTTTGGCACCCTAAAGATGTGGCAAAGGTGTCCCCATCCATCCAGTAGAACACTCAGTATAGACTGAGGAAGGTGTGGAAGATATTCTTTGATTGTTGCATTCTGCATAATCTCTGAGCGGCTACACACAGAAGAAAGGGAGGAAGGGGAGGAGTGAGAAGAAAAGGCAGTGGTGGAGAATACTGAGGGTAGGGGGGAAGGATAGCTCAGTGGTTTGAGCATTGACCTGCTAAACTCAGGGCTGTGAGTTCAATCCTTGAGGAGGCCATTTAGGGATCTGGGGCAAACATTGGGGATTGGTCCTGCTTTGAGCAGGGGGTTGGACTAGATGACTTCCTGAGGTCCCTTCCAACCCTGATATTCTATGCCTGACATAGGTGTCCCACACAATTGTCTGTTGGTGTCCAAGGACAACACATCAGCAATTGACTTTAGCAAGTTCTGGTTTTTAAACTGTGGGGCATGCCACCTTGAGTGGCAGAATGTGGTTATCAGGTGAGGTGCATGAGCCTGACTGGTGATGCTTTTTTTCTTGTTTCTTCAACATATCAGAAATAAAATAAGAATCTCCCTTCAGAAAGATCCTGTTGTAGCCATTCCACATGGGTTTTCCCCCTCAAATCCAGAGAATACCAGTACATAGTAACAAAGCTTCACTGACCAATGTGTTCATGCTACAACAATGCCCCTACACTGTGTAAAAAAAGTGAGTGTGACATTTCATTCCTACATCCTTTCCATTTGGTAGAGACCAGATGCTTTGGTGTTTGATAATTGTGAATGAATAGAGCATTTTTTGAAGAGTAAAGTGGAGGACACTGATCATGGGGAAGGAGCAAGTAGAGAAGGGCAAAAGAACAATAGGAAATATGATCCTTCCTACTTGGACTTGAGATTCACATTTACTGGTTCGGACAGAAATCAGGTTCTAACTGGTGAAATCTGGTTTTAACAGTGAAATCTTCGGTGAGCTTAAACACAAAAAGGAAGCTTACAAGTGGTGGAAACTTGGACAGATGACTAGGAAGGAGTATAAAAATATTGCTTGAGCATGCAGGGGTGCAATCAGGAAGGCCAAAACACAACTGGAGTTGCAGCTAGCAATGGATGTGAAGGGTAACAAGAAGGGTTTCTACAGGTATGTTAGCAACAAGAAAAAGGGAAAGTGTGGGACCCTTACTGAATGGGGAAGGCAACCTAGTGACAGCTGATGTGGAAAAAGCTGAAGTACTCAATGCTTTTTTTTGCCTCGGTCAGTATGGGGAGGAGGTGAGCAGCCCTCAGTCGTGGAAGAACAGGTCAAGGACTATTTAGAAAAGCTGGACATGCACAAGTCCATGGGTCCAGATCTAACACATCTGAGGGTGCTGAGGGAATTGGCTGATGTGATTGCAGAGCCATTGGCCATTATCTTTGAAAACTTGTGCCGATCGGGGGAGGTCCTGGATGACTGGAAAAAGGCAAATATAGTGCCCATCTTTAATAAAGGGAAGGAGAACCCAGGGAACTACAGACTCACCTCAGTCCCTGGAAAAATCATGGAGCAGGTCCTCAAGGAAACCATTCTGAAGCACTTGGAGGAGAGGAAGGTGATTAGGAACAGTCAACATAGATTCACCAAGGGAAAGTCATGCCTGACCAACCTGATTGCCTTCTATGAAGAGATAACTGGCTCTGTGGATGTGGGGAAAGCAGTGGACATGATATTTCTTGACTTTAGCAAAGCTTTTGATACGGTCTCCCACAGTATTCTTGTCAGCATGTTAAGGAGGTATGGATTGGATGAATGGATTATAAAGTGGATAGAAAGCTGGCTAGATCATCAGGCTCAATGGGTAGTGATCAACGGCTTGATGTCTAGTTGGCAGCTGGTACCAAACGGAGTACCCCAGGGGTTAGTCATGGGGCCAGTTTTGTTCAACATCTTTATTAATGATCTGGACAAAAAATAATTGACTACCCTGATAGATACTATGTACTAGCTTGTCAAACTTCACAATGTGTCTTGTTACATTTATATGTTACTCGATACTATTGGGTACTGCAAGCCTCAAAAAGAACCATGCTAGAAAGTATCTTTGTAAAGGATACTTTTGTTTCTCTTGTTTGTATTACTCAAATATTACAACATAAAATTTCTATTTTTATGTTAACTGAAAATTTTAATGGGTAGATTAATAAAGTTCCCACTGAATTCCTGTAGGAGATCTTGAAATTCAAATCCAAAAATGATTGCAAATTCCATATGCTTGACATGCACAACAAAATTACACAATTAAAGAGGAATATGTTTTTTAAAAATAAGTTCTCATGGAAAAGTACAAGACAGGGCCAAATTCACACCTGGTGTAAGCCTGTGTAACTCCAAAAATTCAATGGCACCATGCATTGCTTTAATTTGTCAAAATACAGAACTATGTAATTCATATCCGTCTCAAGTAAATGTAATTAACTTCATGCTGTTATCTGCTATTAATTATGTAAGTAGGACTCAGAATCCATGAACTGGGAAATAAACTCTGCTAAATTAAATGCATCATTACTGTTGTCAGCCATCCAAAACATTACAATCACTTTGACGTCAACATGGTGGAAAAGAAAGCCGGTTAAGGCTATTTGTGTTTATATACATGAGTCATGTTTAACAGAGGAGAGTGAACGGTGAATTGCTAATTGGGGAAGGTTTACAGATGAAAAGGTGATAGGTGGAATGAGGGATTCATTGACGAGCTTTGCATCACTTGGCACCTGGCTTTATGTATGTTTAAGTTCAGGAGCAAGAATATAGATGTGTTGCTTCTGACAGTTAGGGATGAGCTAGCATCATAGGTTCTATTGGAAGAAGAGACAAATAAGATGCTTATTTGAGTCCTTTAATTCCACTGAGGGTACTTCATCTCTCCCGGCTTGAACACAAGCCTAACTCTATGACATACCCATGGCCCCTTAGGTAAGGATCCTTCATTTGCTCCCTATCCTTTGCCATAAGCCTTCAGTCCCCTTCCTCTGCTCCATAGCTCCTACAGCTGTGAACTAGTTACCTTTTACAGTGCACCAGCAGGGTCTACGTGGTGCAGTTATACCACCCCGCTCTATCATGCTTGGCAATGACACCATGCAGACTACAGCTACTTCCACCACTGGCCGCATGTAGGACATGTGAGGCTACTATGTAGGGCAGTGAAAAGCCTGCTGTGTCCACACGTGTAGTTACATGTCCGTGAAAGGCTCTGATGGGGGGAAGGGGAGAGAGAGCACTGGGAAAAAGCTTCAACAGCTCCTCCCTGTCAGAGCCTTTCCCTATGGAGGGGACAGGCTCTTTCATTGGGAAGCTGGTGGAGCCTTTCCCCCGCATCACCACCCAGCAGTCTTTTCCTGCAGGGAAAGACTAAATGCAGAGATGAAAGTAAGCCTGTACTGTCCGGTGCGGCGAACTGGCAAGAGCCGGTACACTGGACCGGACCGGCTTCCCCAGGCAGCAATTTAAAGGGCTCCCAGCAGTGGCTGGAGCCCCAGGCCCTTTAAATTGCTACCAGAGCCCTCCTGCTGGAGCCCCCAAATAGCGGAGGTGGCCGGGACCCCTGGGGGAGATTTAAAGGCCCCGGGGCTCCGGGCTGCGGTAGCAGCGGCTGGGAGCCCCTGGCCCTTTAAATCACCACCGGAGCCCTGCTGCTGCTACCCCAGGGCTCTGGCAGCAGGGCTCGGGGCGGGGGGGGGCAATTTAAAGGGCCCAGGGCTCTGGCCATCGCTACCACCCCGGGCCCTTTAAATCTCCACCAGAGCCCTGAGCCTCAGGGTAGCGGCAGCAGCTGGGAGCCCCGAGGGCTACGTGGGTGATTTAAAGGGCCTGGGGCTCCCAGCCGCCACTACCGCAGCCAGGGCCCTTTAAATATGGGTGTAAAGGGCCCAGGGCTCTAATGGCCCCGCCTCTTAGAATCATAGAATATCAGGGTTGGAAGGGACCCCAGAAGGTCATCTAGTCCAACCCCCTGCTCGAAGCAGGACCAATTCCCAGTTAAATCATCCCAGCCAGGGCTTTGTCAAGCCTGTCCTTAAAAACCTCTAAGGAAGGAGATTCTACCACCTCCCTAGGTAACGCATTCCAGTGTTTCACCACCCTCATAGTGAAAAAGTTTTTCCTAATATCCAATCTAAACCTCCCTCACTGCAACTTGAGACCATTATTCCTCGTTCTGTCATCTGCTACCATTGAGAATAGTCTAGAACCATCCTCTTTGGAACCCCCTTTCAGGTAGTTGAAAGCAGCTATCAGATCCCCCCTCATTCTTCTCTTCTGCAGACTAAACAATTCCAGCTCCCTCAGCCTCTCCTCATAAGTCATGTGTTCTAGACCCCTAATCATTTTTGTTGCCCTTCGCTGGACTCTCTCCAATTTATCCACATCCTTCATGTAGTGTGGGGCCCAAAACTGGACACAGTACTCCAGATGAGGCCTCACCAATGTCGAATAGAGGGGAACGATCACATCCCTCGATCTGCTCGCTATGCCCCTACTTATACATCCCAAAATGCCATTGGCCTTCTTGGCAACAAGGGCATACTGCTGACTCATATCCAGCTTCTCAGCCACTGTCACCCCTAGGTCCTTTTCTGCAGAACTGCTGCCTAGCCATTTGGCCCCTAGTCTGTAGCGGTGCATTGGATTCTTCCGTCCTAAGTGCAGGACCCTGCACTTATCCTTATTGAACCTCATCAGATTTCTTTTGGCCCAATCCTCCAATTTGTCTAGGTCCTTCTGTATCCTATCCCTCCCCTCCAGCGTATCTACCACTCCTCCCAGTTTAGTATCATCCGCAAATTTGCTGAGAGTGCAATCTACACCATCCTCCAGATCATTTATGAAGATATTGAACAAAACCGGCCCCAGGACCGACCCCTGGGGCACTCCACTTGACACCGACTGCCAACTAGACATGGAGCCATTGATCACTACCCGTTGAGCCCGACAATCTAGCCAGCTTTCTACCCACCTTATAGTGCATTCATCCAGCCCATACTTCCTTAACTTGCTGACAAGAATACTGTGGGAGACCGTGTCAAAAGCTTTGCTAAAGTCAAGAAACAATACATCCACTGTTTTCCCTTCATCCACAGAACCAGTAATCTCATCATAAAAGGCGATTAGATTAGTCAGGCATGACCTTCCCTTGGTGAATCCATGCTGGCTGTTCCTGATCACTTTCCTCTCATGCAAGTGCTTCAGGATTGATTCTTTGAGGACCTGCTCCATGATTTTTCCAGCGACTGAGGTGAGGCTGACTGGCCTGTAGTTCCCAGGATCCTCCTTCTTCCCTTTTTTAAAGATGGGCACTACATTAGCCTTTTTCCAGTCATCCGGGACTTCCCCTGTTCGCCACGAGTTTTCAAAGATAATGGCCAATGGCTCTGCAATCACAGCCGCCAATTCCTTCAGCACTCTCGGATGCAACTCGTCCGGCCCCATGGACTTGTGCACGTCCAGCTTTTCTAAATAGTCCCTAACCACCTCTATCTCCACAGAGGGCTGGCCATCTCTTCCCCATTTTGTGATGCCCAGCGCAGCAGTCTGGGAGCTGACCTTGTTAGTGAAGACAGAGGCAAAAAAAGCATTGAGTACATTAGCTTTTTCCACATCCTCTGTCACTAGGTTGCCTCCCTCATTCAGTAAGGGGCCCACACTTTCCTTGGCTTTCTTCTTGTTGCCAACATACCTGAAGAAACCCTTCTTGTTACTCTTGACATCTCTCACTAGCTGCAGCTCCAGGTGCGATTTGGCCCTCCTGATATCATTCCTACATGCCCGAGCAATATTTTTATACTCTTCCCTGGTCATATGTCCAACCTTCCACTTCTTGTAAGCTTCTTTTTTATGTTTAAAAAACATAAAACATAAAACATAAAACATGTCTTCCGGTTGAGGCCCCGCCCCCTGCTCAGGACTCCGGCGTACCGGTAAGTCCTTTAAGTTACTTTCACCCCTGACTAAATGCTAAACACAGTGGTGTAACAGGTATGCAAAGCTTAGGCAAATAGAGCACATGCAGGTTAGGTAATCACATACATACCCACACCTTCCAGGCCGGTCTTTACTTGCCTAAGCCATGCCTTACCGGGTACACTGCTATTGACACTTGTCCTAGGGGGCTACGAATGAATGTATTCTACACACCACCAAAAGAAGCATGTGCTGTAGCTGTATCATACATTTCAAAGAAAATTGCTCACAAGACTTTCTTTTTGTCATCCCACTTACAGTTAATATATTAGTCCCAGTCATTTGTGTGTTCTAAGTAAATCCGGACATAGAATAGTTCCCCCCTACCCCAATCATTAAGTATGGAATCATCTTCGTCAAGAATAGCGGTTCGGACAGTATTATGAAATCTGTTTTCAGGTCCCAGTTAGGCATGCTAAATTTGGCATGACTAGGAACCCTGGTAACAGTTTTTGCTAGACTTACAAATAATTCTAGATTTCAAAGCAGCTTTTATCGAGAGATGTAGCAGTATTTCCAAAAGGAGAAGACCTCAATATGAAATTACTAGGGGTATGTCTACACTGCCCATATTACAGTGCGGCTGTGGCCACGCTGACATGGGCAGTGTAGTCATGCTTTATCACCGGGGGAGAGCTCTCCCGGCATAAGAAGAGAACACCCTGAATGAGCGGTGTTAGTTCCTGGCGATATAGTGCTGTCTATACGGGTGCTTCTCAGCACTAAAACTTTTGTTGTTCAGGGGAGTGTTTTTTCACTCCCCCGACCGACGAAAGTTTTAGCGCTGAAAGTGGCAGTGTAGACACAGCCTAAATTCAGCAGTAGGAGCTGCTTCCAAATCCAGCTGTTCAGTGTAGCATTACTGCCAAGTATAGCTGCCACATGTGGCAACTGTTGTCACGTGTGGCGGTAATGCCAAATACTTAAGTACAGGTGTCGTTTCCTTAACATGCTTAATTTTTTTTACAGTTCATTGCCCCTGACAATGGGGAAATATGCCAAGTACAAGAGGTAGCCTACAGCTGAATGGGAGAAGATGAATTAAATGGGAGGATGCATGAAGCAAAGTCAAACTAATGAGGATTCAGCATGCTGCATTGCAGGCAGAACAGAACTGTGACCCCAGCTAAATGACCTAAACATAATGCTTCTGCCAGGAGGAGTCAGCAGCAAGGAGGGCCGGGTTCAATATCCAGAGGTCCCTCTCAACAGTGTAACACAGAACCAGCTCAAGTCCCCCAGGGAGGTGATCCACGCTGCATCCGGCATTTCTTGCCCCTTTTGGGAAGACGTAGCCTCCCCAAGTCTTTTATACCCGCCACCCATGCTCTCTCCTGCGACCTCGGTGAGTCAGTCTCTTGAGGTTCCACCCGGCTCTCAGTGGGGGAATTTCGCTGCTTGTGTGGACTGGGCTATCTCTTTTACAGAAACACTGTGCAGCAGCAGGTTTAAGCCCTTACACCTGATGATCAGTGATTTCAGCTCTAGTGGTCACTTAACAAAACAAAAGACTCTCAGTGGAACCTAATGAGCTCTATCTTTAAATAGGGGAGAAGGGCAGGTCAAATGGTGCCTGTAACTGTGAGGCAGAGCACACACCTCCAGGCAGAAACATTGTCTCTACCTGCTCTCTCTTTCCAATGGGATTTGGCATCTGAACCCCCTGCTTAGTGAGTGCAGTTAAGTTGAGGGTGACCTACTCAGTCAGGACAGTTCTGCTGCCCTTTACTCCTGCAATAAGGAAAACATTTCATTACCCCTGCATTCCACATTAAAGTGATTTGTAACCCAACGCCAGCCAAAATTAATCACTTTGGCAACACAGCTCTGTCAGCTGGATACCTAGGCAGAGTAGAAAGAAAAGGAGTACTTGTGGCACCTTAGAGACTAACCAATTTATTTGAGCATGAGCTTTCGTGAGCTACAGCTCACTGTAGCTCACGAAAGCTCATGCTCAAATAAATTGGTTAGTCTCTAAGGTGCCACAAGTACTCCTTTTCTTTTTGCGAATACAGACTAACACGGCTGTTAACTCTGAAACTAGGCAGAGTAGGTGTATTCATGTAAATACAGCCTGTTCCTGAAGCCTTCCCCCCCCCCACCCAGCTCATTACTAGCTGTCAGGGGAGAGCTCATTCAGACCTTACTTACCTAAGAAAGCAAGCGGTTAGTTCAAAGCATAAAAGTCCTATGGTCCAAACTACACCAGGGCCATCACAGCCAAGACTGGATGATTCAAAATTTGTAGTTGAGAAGGAAAGCAGCTGAATTAGTAACTTCTTCCCATATTACATGTCATTCTTTTATTAAGACAGTTGACCACATGGTTGATGTGTTGAAGACAAAAATGCCTGGAGAAATTACATCTGATATGCAGATACCCAAGCCTAAATGCACTAAACTCATCGAAAGTGTGATTGGTACTTGTGTTGCTGATGAACTGTTTGAGGATACAGGAAATTCCAACTTTTCTAGCAGATGAATCTACTGATATTGCAGCTCCAAAGTGCGTGTGTGTACATTAATTTCTTATAGAAGATCATCCTATCAAGTTTGGTTCCAGTCATCTCAATAACACCAGTGTCTCATCTCTATTCTTGACAGTCATTTGAAGCAAATGAACATAAATACTGAAAACTGTACTGGAACTGGTGCAGATGTTTGCTAATCATGTGTGGATCCAATCAGTACTTCACCAAATTGAAGGAAAAGTACCCAAATCTGGTATTGTTCAAGTGTGTTTGTCACTCAATTCACCTCTGTGCTTGCAAAGCAATTGAAGAAAATTCCCTCTTTTATTGACTTTTGGTGAGGAAAACATATTATTGGTTTAAACTGAGCACAACTGGTCATGAAGCATTCCAACAGATATACACACTGATCAATGATGGCAGAATTCCTGCAGCATTTGTTCATCCTTCTCAGACAAGATGGCTATTTTTTTCTGAAGCCCCAGATAGCCAGAATCCTTGGTTCTTGGACTGAGAACAAGATATATTTCCAGATGGCAAGTTCTCACAAGCATTGTTACATGGCTCAAACACTGAGTGAGATGCATGGTGGTAAGACAGGTTGTGTCTTCTGTTTCTGAAGCCAGTCTTATTGGAGGTCCAGTGCATTAAATTGATTTTCCAGCAAACAGAAACAGATAATTTCTTTTTACTGAAAGAGCACAAAGCATTTGCCTTTTCCCTGCTGAAGCAAATCCTTTCACCTGTCACATGTCAGGCTGCATGTCAACCCAGATTTTGTTTTCATTTAGCTCCCTCTTGACAAGGTTGACTTTGGTTCATAGGGAATTGCAAGCAGCCAGCCTCGGTTTTGATTTCAAGACTACTTTGAAAGAAAGCTTTCTCAATTTTCTGGAAGTGGCTGTGGCAGAAGTAATGAAAAAACTTGCTTCAGCATTGACTGTACTTTACAAAATCAAACACTTTTCTCTGGCTCCTTGTTTGAACCAAATCTGTCAAGTGATTTTCCCAATATTTTTTTTTCCCAATGTGACCTGTCTAACCTGTAGAAGCATTTAGTGGTGCAATTTAGCATTAGTAGATTGGACTGCAATAACTGGACCAATCCCAGTGGATGTTGCCACTTTCTGGTGCAAAGTATCTGACTACAAGGATCTGCTTGGCAGACATCCATTTAGTGAAATTTCACAGTGTGTATGCCTGCCAATAAGTAATAGTATGGCTGAAAGCATCTTTTCTATCATGAATTTAGTAAAATGCAAGATTCAAAATAAGAGGTTGGCCGTTTATTAAATGCCATCTTATATGATCAGAGTTTCCCCTCAACAACCATAGACTATACTGCAAATCATTTACTCCAACAAAAGAGATGATTGTCCCATTTGAAACAGACATGAATGATTTTAAGCAATAATAACAATAGCAATGGCTGTAGCACAAGTAATTTTACTCTAGCAGAGGACAAATTGGACAATTCTGAGAAGATATGATGTGTGCTGGAACAGGGGAATGCAATACTTCTTTTCTAAACAACACGACTTTTGTACTTTTTTTTGCAGGGCGGTTGGTAGCTTTCATATCTACTTTCAAATAAACTGAGTACTTGGTGGAAGTAGACATATTCTTTTGAAATGGCAAAAATTCAGGATTTTTTTAACAAACTGTTCGGCAATTTTTAGGATACGTTTCTCACGCGATTGGCAATAGTGGCCCTGAGGACTCACCAGTTGATAGAGGCAGGGCCAAGAATTGTTTCTGCTTTGAGGGCGGGTCCCAAAACCTGTTCCCTTTTGGATATAGGTGAGTGCCCTTTCAGCTTTATTGGCTACAGAAGCCCTGCAATAGGGTAAAGTTTGATCCACTGTGGTGTGTTTTATGAACCTACGGGGGGGGGGAGAGGGCGGGGGAGGGCATTTCTCACCTCTAGAGACTACAGAACCTGTGGAATTTATATTTAGCTATCAGCTAACTGCTTTAAACTGGGATTCTGTCACACTTAAAGGGAGAATGGGGAAGCACTTAGTGAGGCATATCAATGCTTTGACCACTTTAGAAACAGGTGTACCAAGCGTGACCCCTGGGGTATTGAGACAGAGTCTGCAGAAAGTCCTCCAGCTTGTATGTAGAGGGCCCAGAGCGGACACAGGGAGTTGCTGACTTTATGGCAGTCAGAGTGGGAGGGGTTTCCCCCTCCAGAGGCCATGGCCCTGATGGAAGGGTTTTTGAATTGCTGGTTCCCAGGGGGCAGGGGCTATGGCAATCACAGATGGTAACTGGGGAAAATAGGCCTCAGGATACCGGATGCTCTTAGGTGGGCGGATTACAGTTTGGTGGAGTCAGATGGCAGTTGTAACTGTGGGTGAGCAGCCCCTTTTCTTTTGTTTGGAAGCTGGTTCCAGGGCTGCCCAGAGGTACCAGACAGCCAGGACTGGATTACCCGATAGGCAGATGAAGCATGTGCTTAGGGCACCAGCAAAGCAGGGGGCACCAAAAAAGAAGAAATTTCTTTTTGGAAAAGAATTGATATTTGATATTTCAAAACAAGCATCAAAATAGTCATCATGGGAAAAATCAGAACTTTGTTAGACTTCCTTACACTCCACTACACACTCTTCCCCCGTATTTCTGTTCTCTTTTTATTAGTTATCCCCACCTAAACCAAGGGGGCATCCTACTAACGTAGATCAAAATAATGCGAGGAAATCAG
This sequence comes from Eretmochelys imbricata, assembly GCF_965152235.1. Lineage (NCBI taxonomy): Eukaryota > Metazoa > Chordata > Testudines > Cheloniidae > Eretmochelys > Eretmochelys imbricata. The sequence continues at coordinate 258,984,461 of NC_135573.1, forward strand.
ATCCTGTCATGTATTGCAATAAATTTATGTTTTATTATTGATATATTCTTCTGAGTTATATGTACTTGATTCATTTTTTTCTCATATATATATATATACATAAAAATAGTGTACGTTGTGTAATTTGGTTTTTTTGTTAAGTTCAGATAACTGAGATAAGGGGCAGGATGAAATGTAACCAACTGAGTGGAACATAGGGCAATGTAAATGAAATGTAAACTGGCGGAAGAAAAGAAACAAAAAACTAGTGAAATTTTCCAAAATCTTCCAAAGCTGACATCATTTTTCAAAGCGAATCCATCAGAAGCAAGATATTCTCTCAGTAGCACAGACATCGTTCCAAAATCTGTAGGCATTTCAGAGACTGACCCTTCTTCCATTGGTGAAACAAACACCATTCCAGAACATGTGGATGTGTCAAAGACTGCAACTGATCATCCTACTCCTGGTGGTAAAACAGACACTGTTCTAGAAGGTGTGGATGTGTCAGAGACTCAACCTGCTCATGCTGTAAATAATAGGAGAAAAGATCCTGGTATGTGGGTTGATTTCAGTACCGATGATGTAGCTGACTGGATAGATCGTGGACCAAATGACTCTCAGCACCACACTGGGCCATTTGAGAAATCACGTCAGACTTTTACCAATGGCAAACAAACAAGATATTGTCCACAAAAAATATTTTTTGGCATGAAAGCGAATGGTGAGCAATACACTCGAGAATGGCTACTGTGTTCACTATCAACAGGGTCTGTGTACTGTTTTGTTTGCAAACTTTTTGCATATAAGCCTTCAACATCCCGGTTTGCTGCAGATTTAGTGACTGGCGGAATACATGAAAATAGCACTACCCAGAGAGATTCAATGTTGACATATTTAAATCGAAGACGGCTTTGGATTGACACAAAAATTTGAAGAACAAATTAAAGGGGAGCGTGAATACTGGCAACATGTCTTGCAGTGTGTTATGGCTGTTGTTCAAACATTAGCTGAATGTGGTCTGCCTTTCCAGGGATCAAATGACACATTTGAATCATTGCAGAATGGAAATTTCTTGGGATTTTGGAGCTTGTGGCTCAGTTTGACCCATTTTTAGCAGGCCATCTCTCAAAATATGGGAATGCTGGCAAAGATAACCCATCATACTTATCCAAGACAATATGTGATGAACTCCTTGGTCTAATGAGTGACAAAGTTCTTTCAGCTATTGTGGATGAAATAAGTACTGCTGGATAACCAGTTGAATGATTCATAACATTCCTCAATTTGAAAAGTCACACTGGTGAAGAAATGGCAAATCAAGTACTGCATTATCTGTGCCAAGTTTGCAAAATAGATTTCTCAAAGTGCAGAGGTCAATCTTCTGACAACGCTGCCAACATGTCAGGGCATTATCAAGGAATGCAGAAGAAGCTTTTAGAACAGAACAAATATGCTATATTCATACCATGTGCTGCACACTCTCAATCTTGTTGCCCGCAGTGCTGTTCATTCTTGTCCGGTGGCAATAAGTTTTTTCTCAACAGTCCAGTTACTTGATACATTTTTCTCTGCCTCAACACACCGATGGGCAGTTCTTAAAACATATTTGGGCAATGATTGTATGTTGAAATCTCTTTCTAATACTCCGCTGAGAGGCACATGCAGTGGCAACAAGTGCAGTTCTGAAGTCCTACTCAAAGATTGTGGATGCATTAGAAAGTACAGCTGAAGACCAATCACAAAAGGGAAAAACTATACGAGAGACAGAAAATATTGCAAACAAGATGCAAGAACTAGAGTTTGTATTCATGTTGACCACATGGAATGAATGACATTTTACAACACTTTTACCACACAAGTCAAGCTCTCCAAGAAAAAGAATTGGATTTCAAAACATGTGCAGACCTCTGTCAATCATTAGCAGACCACTTACACACTTCGAGGAATGATTTCGAAAGATTTGAAGACATATCAAAAGAGATCTTGCCTGATACTAACTACAAAGAAGCCCAGTCCCGCAAGCGAATCAGCAAAAAACAAGCAAATGATAGCCGTGCAACAGAAACAGCATTGAATCCAAAGACAAATTTCGCGTATCTACTTACTACGCCATAATTGATACACTTGAAGCTCATATGAAGAGGAGAGGTGAAGTGAACAAAGAAGTATCAAGTAGATTTTCTTTTCTGAATGATATGGACTTATCTGACTGACAATAGTCACAAGGTTCCCAAAAGCTAGTTGACTCATACCCTGTTGACTTGAACATGAATCTCTGTGGAGAAGTGCGGCAGTTCCACTGTGATATGCGCGCAAAGTTTAATGAAACGGGAAAAATGAAATTCAGTCACATTGATCTTCATGACACAATACTGAAAGACGGAATAGAATGTGTATTTCCAAATGCAGAGATCGCACTACGTGTTTTTCTAACATTGATGATTACTAACTGCTCCGCAGAACGCTCTTTTTCTCAGCTGAAAAGAATAAAAAACCCTCAGAGAACAACAATGTGTCAGGACAGACTTGATTCACTTTCCCTATTGTGTATGGAAGCGGACATGCTTCGTCAAGTCAGCTTCGATGAACTTATCCAGAATTTTGCAATCAGAAAATCTAGAAAGAAGCTATTTTAATTTCAGTATACATGTAAGTTTTGTGTCATTTCAAAAAATAAAATTTTATTTTATGGTATAGTATTGTTTTTATTTTCAATTACATATGGGGTGGGGGGGGCACCATAATCTTTTCAGTGCTTAGGGCCTCTAAAGGTCTTAAATTGGCCCTGCAGACAGCTGTACACAATAAAATGTTCTGCACCGTGTAAACAATTTCCTTGCGCCCAATTTCTCCAACTCTGGTTCCAGTCATCAAACCCAGAACTTCCCTTGGTCAACATCCACTCTGGCACCCGAGATCCCTAACCTTACCACACAGGGAAAAGGGAAGAAACAGACGTGAGTGCTGTTCAAGCTTAATTTACTTAGGAAGCCCTCTATTAGGATAATGTTTGCTCCACCACAGTGTTTCATGTCAGGAACACTAGTAGATTTACTATCTAATAGCGGTTGTTTAAAAGTTATTCACAGTGTTCCAAACATAATTTACAATGAGCGCTCCTCACCATCTAGTTACACAGAGTCTCTATGTACAAAGGTGAACTTCATCTATAGTGAGTTGTCTTTATTAAAGCAGTTTGAAAAATAAAAGTTGTTCAAATATCCCCTGAAAGAAGAAGTGAGCAATAAGGGAGAAATGGGGGTGAGGGGCACTAAACTCACTCAAGTTTTCATTGGGGAAAATATGCCTATTTGGAAATTCTCCTGACTTAAGACTCCCAGTCATTAAAACAACCACAGGAGTTTGTGTTGTTTAAATCTAGCAAGAAAAGTAAAACGTTAACAAATGTACAATAGCAGAAACCATTAATGCAACCTGCTTTGTGACAGCACAGAATGAAAAATGTTTCATTCTGTGCAAGGCCACATTATATTTATTTTTGAGTGGCTAGCGTGAAGTCGTATAAAATGAAAACTTCTAATGCACTCCTTTCTCTATGATTGCTTATTTAAGCCCACGAGAACTATTGCTGTGTCTGTTCAAACCACATTTTCGATATATAACTTTTTATATAGAAAATCTTATAAACTCGCTATGTTACATAAAACAATATTTAGCTTTATTGCTGCAGAATTCACTGATGCAAGATATCATGGACACCAAGAGTTTAGAAAGATTGAAGGAAATGATCAGGTATACTAGATAGATATGATTTTTTAAAAGGATATATAAGTCCTCCTGCATCAGGGCACAAGCTATCAACTGATGGGGTATGGAACTCGGGAAGTAACATTCTCTAAAGACTGGTTACAAGGGTTTACTTTGGGATTTCTTGTACCTTCTTCTGAACTAGAGGACATTGGTCACTAAATCAGGATACTGGACTAGATGCAGGAACTGGTCTGTTCAGTTAACTACCCCAGCAGCCTTCCTGCCACCTGGAGTACATAACCCAACATCAGTCCCTTTCCTTTGCTCACACAGCTCAACAGTGCTCTGGTAACCTGCCTTCTGAGGCTGCATCCCTCCTCCCAGTAGCTCTCCAGGGACCCAAATCCTGAGATGTGCCAGGCACTTCAGCTCCTAGTAATTTTTCTTGTAACATGGGCAGTCTGTGCAATCAAATGTGATCCAACTGAAAATATGAGAATGGCCTTTGGAGAAAGAGTTGCCTGAAGGCTAACTGCACTTCATATGAATAATACGAAGCAGCTGTCACGTTGCTTTAGAGTGGGGCATGTGCTCCATTAGTCCTCACCTAGCTGCACTTTTACAGAGGTGCTATGACATGTGCCTTCCCATTTTATCTCCACGCCTCCACCCCATTCACCCCCACTTGCTATTTGCATAATCCTGCTTCTGCTGGTGAATTGAGCAGTGTGAGAGTGGTCATTGTTGTAGGGAGTGCCCAGGTTAATGGAACTGTTGTTTGAAGTAGGCAGGCATTCTCTGATGTCAAGGGAGCAATGAGAGATACAAAGTGGTCTACAGTAACTGCTTATCCCACTGCTCACGTCTGAATACACTGGGAATTAAGAATTGATTACTGGGTATTGTAGCACAGAAAATTGAGACAATGCCAGAGGGAGCTGCTTCCACCGGCATCTGATGAGCTGCCTGCCTCCTACTCATTTGATCCTTTCAATGCTCACTATAAAACACTTCAACAGAAGACAATGCATTTCTTTCTCTTTCTATTACATTGTCCACAATCACCTACAATGGCTTTGAAGCCAACATATCAAATTATATCTATTTAGCCACCAACTGAGCAATGTGGGCTGCAGGCAGATAAAAGACTATCAAGGTAATGGACCATGGCCTAATACATATGCAAGGCAAGTACTGTTTGGGTATTCTCCTTTATATATATGTAATTGCTTCCCATGACCTCCAAAACCATCTGTTCCAATGGAATCATGAAATTGTTGACAAGGAGTAGGGGGTAGCAGAGAACTTATGAAGTGTGGGAGAGAGCGTTCATAGAAGTTGGACCTAGACTATGGGACTCTGACTAGTGACCTTAACAGTTTCAGAACTAAATGCAAACTTCATCTTCTGCTGAGCTTTCCTTTAGAAAACCTCTCACATACCTGCATGTACACCTCCACACTAATCAAGCCTCAGACTGGGTAGGAAGAAAAATATGTTCAGACAAGCAGTGTGGCCCAGTGAACAGACTCCTAGCCTTGGAAACCGGGGGTCCATTCCCAACTCTGCCACAGACCTGCTGTGTCATTTCACCTCTCTGTAGGCCTTTCTGTTTCCCCCTACCGTTCTTTGTCTCACCTATCTACATTTTAAGCTCTTTAGAATAGGGGTGGCCTCTTATTACATGTTTACATAATACCAATTACAATAGGGCTCTGATCTCACTTGGGACCACTAGATACTACCATAATTCAAACAGTACATATTTCTATTTTCAAATTCTTAGATGGCATTCAGGAACTGCAGTGATAGCGGCCATAAATATCCAGATACAGGGAAAATGTCCCTTTACTCTTAATTAAATTCCCATCACACCTAGATGTCATGTTTGATAGGCACTTTATAAGCACAAAAATGTTTGATCTAAATATCGCAGTGAAGAACAAAGATTTTGAATTGCCATCTGGCAGAGGCTTCTCCTTCCACTCACCAACAGGAGGGAGTATTTCCTTTTGCTCTGATACGTCTTTCCTGTGTTGCTGTAATGTGCTGTATTTAATGAGCTGATTAATTGATATTTAGAACAAGCTCTCTCCAGACTAAAAGCTTGACATCTTAACTGCTTGTTGTATGCAAATAGGATACCTGTTGGCTCTTTTACCTTTTTGAAAAATAAGACGTTTTAACCCATCATAACTACTACTTTTGTTTGCTTAAATATCAATTGTGACATATTTTAGTCACAGTCAACCAGTTTTCCAGTATATCGTGCTTATGAAGCCAGATTTTTGTTTTCTTTTTTAAAAAATGTCCCATTTTTGCCTATAATTTGCAGACACATTGCAGGCAAAATTTAGATAATTTATATGCATGTCTACATTTACATTTGCAAGTAAAAACCTAGAAGCTGGATCCACATGGATCCTACCAATTATTCCCGCTAAGCCACTGAGTTCCACTGCCTAAATAAAGAACACATCCAACCGCAAATAGTATGCCAAAAAGGTGGATCTGGAATACAGATCATGCAGATTTTTGTGCCCACTCCCCCAAATTCCACTCTCTAAATAAAGAAACCTCTAACTGTTACTTATGTGCCAAAGTATTCTGGAGTACTGCATATCTTGGGGCTGCGACATACTAGATCCAGGACATGGATCCTGCCAATTTTTGTGGCCAAGTTCCCCAAACTGTTCATAGTTTAGTCAGCGATTTTTTCCTAAAAAAACAAACAGGTAACTCCAATATGAGAGAATCGTTTCAATGGAGTCTTTGTGGAAATGATACATTAACAGCTCAACGACCATGTGTCAGACCACAAATTAGATTACACATACACACACACACACACACACAGAATATCTATCTCTGTGTCTTTTAATAAGTAATACTTAATATCTTTTATTGTATAGCACCTAAAGTGTGCTAGGCAAATTACAGATCACAGGAAGGGCATGGTACATTCCCTGCAGAACCTCAGTCTCAGTATAGACATAACCTTCTGACCTCAGGTTGTAGTTCTACTGGCTGGATGTAGAACTGGGGGATAAGCAGATGGCAGGTTCATTATAAGAAAAGATGGCAGGTTCATTACAATAAAATTAAGATCTACTCTGAGGGCATGCTTATTTCTGGGAGGCTTTTAACATAGTGCCTGGTGGCATGGGTGCCATCTTCCCAAACATGCACAGATCCATTCAGCACTGTCTTCAGGGGAAAATGGGTATAAATATGGCCCCATCCACTTTTGGGAGTGAGGCAGAAATTCAATCCCCCCAGGCTATTGTGAAGCAGGAAGAGCAAGGTGTTCTGGGGTTGTTTGTTTTTTAATAAACAAGAAAACCCTGGCCAGTACTGGGGACTCGGGTTGGGGAGACGAGACGGGGAGGCACTGCCCCCCTGCACTACTACCCTGGCAACAGGCCTATAGAAATGTGTTGGCTTCCCTGGATCTACAGAACGGTTTTGTACTGCAAGCAAATTGTTCCTTCTACAGTAGAAGAGGCTTAGGAGATTCTATCATGTCCCAATCAAAAATTTAATACTCATCCCCATGTAAACATGTTCCTATGCTGATGTGTTCCTAGCCCTTTTAGAGGTTGGTCCTGTAAGGGGAATGAAGGGTGTGATCACTATTAATGGTGGCCAACATCTTTGGCCAAAATCAATAAGTGTCTAAACTCTGGACATTTAAAAATCACAGAATCAAAACTCAGTCAGGTACAGGAAGTTTTGATAGACATGGTTACAGGCTGAGTGATTTGGAATCCAAAATGGCCCTTTTACATTATATAGAAGTGTGATGGGGCGTATTAGGCGTTTGCTGCCTCCTGCTGGAGGCGTCACCGCATTGATGCACCTGGTCCTAAGGTTCCAAGGTAGAAGGAAAGATCAGAAAGTTCAGACCTCCAGGAGTTGCTCAGAGAGGCTTCCCATGATCAGCTGCAGGCAGAACCAATCAGAGTTGGTCCTCCAGCACCTACACAGACTAGCAGCAGGCAGAGGCCAATCAAGGCCCAGCATGCCAGATAAACAGGCCTACCTGCATTTCTAGTAGGGGCCAATTCTGGATGAAGCCAAGCCACAGAAAAAAGGTGTTTTTTCTGCCCTAACCCACGTAACCTGGGCCAGCAGTTCAGGGCTTAACCCTGATAGTATTTGTCTTGGATCTCTGTTATGGACTTCAATGCCCAGGGGGCTATTTTGAGTTCAGCATAAACTTGCTTTCCTATAAACCTGAGGCAAGCCTGTTCCACAGGTGTCCGGCTCAGACAAGCCCTCGACAAGGAGATAAAAAAGGATTCCACCCACAGCCTCAGAGAAACAGGTAGTAGTATTTAGGAAGCAACCATGCACAAACCACACCTTCAATAATTCGAAAATGATTGAGGAAGCTAGAATATATCACGGCTGTGTAACAAACTTGTACCAAGTGCAAATCATATACTTGCCAGCATAGTCAAGATACTTGGAAGTATGGAACCAACAAACTGGAGAGTCAAAGCTAGAATAAAGTCATGATGACATATATATTGCATATGGGCTCCCTCTCCCTACCTTCCCCCCTTGTGGGATTAGAACAGAATGTTGCCAGCCTCAGCAGAAACCATGGAGGAGCTAGAGCACTCTTGACGGGGTTAGGTCCCTACTTCTCCAACCACTCTCTCCCACCTTCCCTCCATGGGGGTGATACTGAAGCAGGGGAGTGATGATCATTCACTTTGGAAAGGAAAAAAATGAGGAAAGGAGACATGTTCTTCAACTCTGACAGTGCAGGAATGAGGAAGGTGACTGACACTTGTCTCCCAGCCCCTCCCTGCAGTACAGGAGCCACCTAAAGGATGCTACATTTCTCACAGGTAAGGGACACTGAGTCTCAGCCTGCTCTTTCAGTACTGGCTACTATCTTCTGGTCAGTGAGGCCCCTTTACTGCTGTAACTCACATGTTACTAAATGGTAAATACCATCTCCTTCCCCGAAACAGCACTAGGGGTGCCATGACACATGGCAATGTCTGGAACCACTTTTTTAATTGACAGGTTTCAGAGTAGCAGCCGTGTTAGTCTGTATTCACAAAAAGAACAGGAGGACTTGTGGCACCTTAGAGACTAACAAATTTATTTGAGCATAAGCTTTTGTGGGCTACAGCTCACTTCATCAGATGCATTCAGTGGAAAATACAGTGGGGAAATTTATATACACAGAGAACATGAAACAATGGGTGTTACCATACACACTGTAACGAGAGTGATCACTTAAGGTGAGCTATTACCAGCAGGAGAGCAGAGGGGAAAAAGCCTTTTGTAGTGATAATCAAGGTGAACCATTTCCAGCAGCTGACAAGAACATCTGAGGAACAGTGGGGGGTGGGGGAATAAACATGGGGAAATAAAACTGGGGGGAACTGTAGAAGAAAAACAGCAAAGCAAGCATAAAGAAACCAGATACTAGACATCTACTACCTATCCACTGTGCAGGACCATTATGTAGGCATGGGCCTGAAGCAGGGAGCATAGAGTGACGTGAACTAAGATTGATGAGGATAAGCGCAACATCTGTTGCCAATAAACTGATCAGTGATGAAGTACCTGGCTGGATGATACCAGGAGCTTTTTTCTTCTAGCCCACCTCATCCCTCCAGACTCCTTGGCCTATCACAGACTCTGACATGGCAAGAAGGCAGGCAGCACAACATTCATCTTCTCTGCAAATTAACAATCCAAGTGAGGTTCCTCAGGTAACACAATTTCATTCAAATTCATTCATCTAACAATAGAAGCCAAAGCTAATAGATTTTATGCTCATTTACACACCAGTGCAGACTAAAGAATTCCTAAAAGAGCTCACTGATCCCTTTTCAGTGATGGTGATGAAATACCCCAAACTTCTGGTCCGATGAGATTTCAACATTCAACAGCTGCAAAAGCTCCAAACCACATCTCCACCTCTGCTTCCCTAGGTCTCTCTCAGGTCATCTCTGATCCCCCCTGAATAGCTGGTCACACCTGGGACTTGATCTCCCACCTAGGTGTCAAAACTGAGGAAATCACAACCCAGCCACTGTCTTGTACAGAGCCTCACCTCACTGAGGCAATGGCCAGAGCTCTCCCAGCTCCCAAGCAACAAGACCCATGATACTGATTTGGCCATGAAAACTCATGGACTCCATCAAATTCCAAAACCTGCTAGAGGACAACAGCATTCCACCTACAGGACAAGGAGTTCAGGATCTGGTGAATCATTAACACTATATACTAGCCTCAATCATTGACACACTGTCCCCCAAATTGCCCCTCCTCCCCATCACCCACACAGATTTCCTTGGTTTTTGACACCATGTGCCAGATGAAGAGAGAGAGGCAGAAACCTGACTGCCAGTGGCGGAAAACAAAGGCAGACACAGACAGGATGAAGCATAATGCCTGTTTCTAAGCTTATGCTGATGCTGTATTAGAGACCAATAGAATCTTCCTATCAGCTTCCACTGAAGCTGCCAAATCCTGACCCAAGAATTTAACCAGGGTGGAAAATCACTTCATTAAGGCTGAGAGCTTACAGCTTGCATCAAAACTGAGCACCAAGCACTGCAAAGAGCTATAGTCCTACTTTGTTGAGTAGATCATGTACATTTGGGAAGATGTTATAAATAAGGGAGCTGAAACAGACTTGTGGACTTGGCAGCTAAACAAAAGAGGACAAAAGTGTGTCTGGTGTGAGGCCAACATCCCAGAGCCTGTGCCCCTCTGGACCTAGGGATATGGAGTCCCTATCTCACTGGAACCTGAGGAGATGGACAACTGTTGACTCTGGGACTCCAGTTGCTGCTGATTGCGAGTGTCTTTGGATTTCTTTTGCTGAGGTGATTCTGAAGAGTTTGTAGGGGACCTGAGGCTGCCAACAGACAGGGAGAAACCTGATCTTCCCCATTCCGCCAAGAGGCAACTCAATTTTTGGAATGCTGTACTGTTACCTCGATAGGCCTTGAAGCCTCTGACCTTCCAAGAGTAAAGAACAATCGGTCCATGGGAGAGGTTGGCTGGGTTAAAATTGATCCCTTGATCCTGAATAGAGGTGATTCCAGCACCAGGCAACAGAGACGTCTTTGTGTGTCCGAAATTGCTGTTGTGCCCAGCGGTGCGGCACCGAGGGTTTGTGGTTAGGTGCCGTTGGCTTGGGCGTCTCGTATTTAGCCACGCTGGGTGCCGGTGGGCCCATTGTGGTGCTGTCAGCTGGTCCTGGGTGGCGTATTGGTCCAGTGGTGTCATCAGTGCCAACGTCCTTGTTGGTGCCCAGATGAGTTGTATGAAGGGCACCGACTCTGACATGGGGTGTCATTGCCTTTGGTGCCGAGGAGACCTGTCCATTTTGGAGTCTCGACTCCTTATTTTTCTGCACCATGTGCCTGGTGCCGGGGTAGTCGTGGGTGCTGACTCCTGGGGCTGATGGCATTGCTGGCATCGTCCTCACCGGGGACCGTTCCTTTTTACCTGTTTGCCTGTGTGGGGAGGTCAAGGCTCTCTTCCTCTTCTCGTGAGAGGGTGGAGCCGTGCTCTTGATTGGTTCTGACCTGGCTGGAGAGCAGCTAAGAGAGGGTTTTGTTATGCCCGTCTCCGGTCCTGGTTGGAGAGATTTCTCCATAAGGATAATTTTTAAACACAGGTCCCGGTCGCAGCGAGCCCTTGCTTTCAAATTGTTGCAGTGAACGCACTTTGCTGGGAAGTGCGTCTCACTGAGACATTTCGCACAGAGTGAATGTCCATCCGAACATGGCATGGGGTTCTTGCAGGAGCCACATTTTTTAAAACCAGGAGATCCTGGCATCTTGAGAGTTTGTCTTGATAGAAGGTACAAGAACAAGTACTTATGGGGGGTTCACTCCTGAGGGAGCACAAAATTGGAAAACGGGGGATAAACTAACTTATCTAAAAATAGGGTAATCACTGGGATGTTTTTATCTAAATTTCTCTAATTATTCTCTCAATAGGGGAAGAGATTCAGCACTACCCCAAGTTCCGTGTTCAGCCGAGGACGGTTGAGAAGGAACTGAGGGGGTCAGGACGTGCACGTGCCAAACAGACTCCAATGATGCCACAAGACAGCAACTGCGCATGTGCATCCCGATCAGGCACTGCTACCGAAGATCTCCGATCAACAGCACCAGGACGCACCATCACCTGGAGTGGAGCACCCACAGAGACAGTTTACTTTCAGCCATATATCGGAGGTAACATCCTTTACAGTGATGCTTTGTTTTAGCTATTACCACAGATGCAACACAAAGCCTGACCACTTCAGCAAAAGCTCCAACCTCAGCAAAGATGTAATGGTTGTCTGTGGTTGGTAAAGCTAGTAGCTGGTTCAAACACCTGGTCAGTTTATAGGATAATTCCTAACCTTACCCAAGGTGTTTGTGTTGTTACAAGGGACCAGATTTTGAAAGGTATTAAGGTGACTAACTCATTGAAATCACTTGGAGGTAGGTGCCTAAATACATTCAAAAATCTGGGTCCAGGTGACTTGTGAAGTGTCATTTATCACTAACCATCTAACTGGGACATCTACCCTCCTCAGGATTTTTATGCTGAGCTGTAGATTAAAACTGTTCCTTTCAGAAGAAAATAAACGGTGACAAACATGTATTTTCTTTAAGAAACAATTATTTTTTCTTACAAAAGCATGGTAATGTTATAAAATTAATCATGAATAGTTCTTAATTCTTTTTATCAACATGCAATTACATACTAATGCAATCAAGTTTAAGTGCTCCAATTCCATCAGACAAATAGGAAGTATTTACCACTTTAGTTTCTCCATAGGTTTAATACATCTGGTACACAAGATGTATTTTAAACTGGTTCCAGGGCTTCAATTTACAAAATCAGTAAATTGTCCCATCACTAGATTTAACTGAATTAGTTATTTCTGAAAAGGTAATTGCATTTCTCAACTATTGATGTTAACTCGTCCAAATTATAACATGAGATTTTTTTTTTGCCAAAATGTTTTTCAGTGCTATTTATAATTCAAAATCACAACCACAAGATTATCCAAGGAACAGGAAAATAAAGCAATAAGAAATGCTTTAAAGTCAATACAGAGAAAAACCACATAAAACAGCAGTCCATTAAACCATCACTGTTTGGAACTGAATTTAAGAAATCAATTAAGGAGGAAAACTGAGTGGGAGGAAATAATTACCACTAATTATCTCAGAAAATGTTAAATGAATCATCTATTAGACTACAATATAGTAGACATTTCCCACCTAATAGGGATGATAGGAACAATGGAAATACATCATTTTAAAAGGATAGGTTTCAGAGTAGCAGCTGTGTTAGTTTGTATCCGCAAAAAGAAAAGGAGGACTTGTGGCACATTAGAGACTAAAAGAAAAGGAGGACTAGTGGCACCTTAGAGACTAACCAATTTATTTGAGCATAAGCTTTCGTGAGCTACAGCTCACTTCATCGGATGCATTCAGTGGAAAATACAGTGAGGAGATTTATATACACATAGAACATGAAAAAATGGGTGTTATCATACACACTGTAAGGAGAGTGATCACTTAAGATGAGCTATTACCAACAGGAGAGCGGGGGGGGGGGGGCAGAAAACCTTTGTAGTGATAATCAAGGTGGGCCATTTCCAGCAGTTAAGAGGAGCATCCAAGGAGCAGTGGGGGGGTGGGGGGTGGAAATAAACATGGGGAAATAGTTTTACTTTGTGTAATGACACATCCACTCCCAGTCTCTATTCAAGCCTAAGTTAATTGTATCCAGTTTGCAAATTAATTCCAATTCAGCAGTCTCTCATTGGAGTCTGTTTTTGAAGTCTTTTTGTTGTAATATAGCTACCGTTAGATCTGACATCGAGTGACCAGAGAGATTGAAGGTTCTCCAACTGGTTTATGAATGTTATAATTCTTGACATCTGATTTGTGTCCATTTATTCTTTTATGTAGAGACTGTCCAGTTTGACCAATGTACATGGCAGAGGGACATTGCTGCCACATGATGCCATATATCACATTGGTAGGTGCTCAGGTGAACGAGCCTCTGATAGTGTGGCTGATGTGATTAGGCCCTTTGATGGTGTCCCCTGAATAGATATGTGGACACAGTTGGCAACGGGCTTTGTTGCAAGGATAGGTTCCTGGGTTAGTGGTTCTGTTGTGTGGTGTGTGGTTGCTGGTGAGTATTCGCTTCAGATTGGGGGGCTGTCTGTAGGCAAGGACTGGTCTGTCTCCCAAGATCTGTGAGAGTGATGGGTCGTCCTTCAGGATAGGTTGTAGATCCTTGATGATGCGTTAGAGAGGTTTTAGGCTGGACTTTACAAAAACTAGACAAGCCATTTACAACACACACTTTGCTTCTCTACAAAAGAAAAAGGACACTAAACTATCTAAACTACTACATGCCACAAGAGGCCACAGCAATGGTTCCCTTAACCCACCCAGCAATATTGTCAATCTATCCAACTATACTCTTAGCCCAGCAGAAGAATCTGTCCTATCTCGGGGCCTCTCCTTCTGCCCCTCCACCCCCACGAACATGATACAGTTCTATGGTGACCTTGAATCCTATTTTCGATGTCTCTGACTCAAGGAATATTTCCAACACACCTCTGAACAACATACTAATCCACAGAGACCTTCCTACCAACACTACAAAAAGAAGGATTCTAGGTGGACTCCTACTGAAGGTCGAAACAACAGACTGGACTTCTACATAGAGTGCTTCCGCCGACGTGCACGGGCTGAAATTGTGGAAAAGGAGCATCACCTGCCCCATAACCTCAGCTGTGCAGAACACAATGTCATCCACAGCCTCAGAAACAACTCTGACATCATAATCAAAAAGGCTAACAAAGGAGGTGCTGTCGTCATCATGAATAGGTCGGAATATGAACAAGAGGCTGCTAGGCAGCTCTCCAACACCACTTTCTACAAGCCATTACCCTCTGATCCCACTGAGGGTTACCAAAAGAAACTACAGCATTTGCTCAAGAAACTCCCTGAAAAAGCACAAGAACAAATCCGCACAGACACACCCCTGGAACCCCGACCTGGGATATTCTATCTACTACCCAAGATCCATAAACCTGGAAATCCTGGGCGTCTGATCATCTCAGGCATTGGCACCCTGACAGCAGGATTGTCTGGCTATGTAGACTCCCTCCTCAGGCCCTACGCTACCAGCACTCCCAGCTATCTTCGAGACACCACTGACTTCCTGAGGAAACTACAATCCATCGGTGATCTTCCTGAAAACACTATCGTAGCCACTATGGATTTAGAAGCCCTCTACACCAACATTCCACACAAAGATGGACTACAAGCCGTCAGGAACGGTATCCCCGATAATGTCACGGCAAACCTGGTGGCTGAACTTTGTGACTTTGTCCTCACCCATAACTATTTCACATTTGGGGACAATGTATACCTTCAAATCAGCGGCACTGCTATGGGTGCCCGCATGGCCCCACAGCATGCCAACATTTTTATGGCTGACTTAGAACAACGCTTCCTCAGCTCTCATCCCCTAATGCCCCTACTCTACTTGCGCTACACCGATGACATCTTCATCATCTAGACCCATGGAAAAGAAGCCCTTGAGGAATTCCACCATGATTTCAACAATTTCCATCCCAACATCAAACTCAGCCTGGACCAGTCCACACAAGAGGTCCACTTCCTGGACACTACAGTGCTAATAAACAATGGTCACATAAACACCAGCCTATACCGGAAACCTACTGACAGCTATTCCTACCTACATGCCTCCAGCTTTTATCCAGACCACACCACACGATCCATTGTCTACAGCCAAGCTCTACGATACAACCGCATTTGCTCCAACCCCTCAGACAGAGACAAACACTTACAAGATCTCTATCAAGCATTCTTACAACTACAATACCCACCTGCTCAAGTGAAGAAACAAACAGAGCCAGAAGAGTACCCAGAAGTCACCTACTACAGGACAGGCCCAACAAAAATAATAACAGAACGCCACTAGCCATCACCTTCAGCCCCCAAGTAAAACCCCTCCAACGCATCATCAAGGATCTACAACCTATCCTGAAGGACGACCCATCACTCTCACAGATCTTGGGAGACAGACCAGTCTTTGCCTACAGACAGCCCCCCAACCTGAAACAAATACTCACCAGCAACCACAAACCGCACAACAGAACCACTAACCCAGGAACCAATCCTTGCAACAAAGCCCGTTGCCAACTGTGTCCACATATCTATTCAGGGGACACCATCAAAGGGCCTAATCACATCAGCCACACTATCAGAGGCTCGTTCACCTGAGCACCTACCAATGTGATATATGCCATCATGTGCCAGCAATGTCCCTCTGCCATGTACATTGGTCAAACTGGACAGTCTCTACATAAAAGAATAAATGGACACATATCAGACGTCAAGAATTATAACATTCAAAAACCAGTCGGAGAACACTTCAATCTCTCTGGTCACTCGCTTTCAGACCTAAAGGTAGATATATTACAACAAAAAGACTTCAAAAACAGACTCCAACGAGAGACTACTGAATTGGAATTAATTTGCAAACTGGATACAATTAACTTCGGCTTGAATAGAGACTGGGAGTGGATGGGTCATTACACAAAGTAAAACTATTTCCCCATGTTTATTTCCCCCCCCCCACTGCTCCTCGGACGTTCCTGTTAACTGCTGGAAATGGCCCACCTTGATTATCACTACAAAAGGTTTTCTCCCCCCTCACTCTCCTGTTGGTAATAGCTCATCTTAAGTGATCACTCTCCTTACAGTGTGTATGATAACACCCATTTTTTCATGTTCTGTGTGTATATAAATCTCCTCACTGTATTTTCCACTGAATGCATCCGATGAAGTGAGCTGTAGCTCACGAAAGCTTATGCTCAAATAAATTGGTTAGTCTCTAAGGTGCCACTAGTTCTCCTTTTCTTTTTGCGAATACAGACTAACACGGCTGCTACTCTGAAACCTTAGAGACTAACAAATTTATCTGAGCATAAGCTTTCGTGAGCTATAGCTCACTTCATCGGATGCATTTTTTCCACTGAATGCATTCGATGAAGTGAGCTGTAGCTCACGAAAGCTTATGCTCAGATAAATTTGTTAGTCTCTAAGGTGCCACAAGTCCTCCTTATCTTAAAACAAGTCTGCTTTTTACAATGGCCAAGCATAATTTAAACAGATGCAATGGTAAACTACATTACATTGGTTAAATTGTGTCCTTTGCTGTCCCTATCAGGTCACTCATGGGTATTACATTTTTGCATCTGCTTCTGGAGACGAAAGATGAGTATTTTTCAACATTTATATTGTAATACAGGGCAGGGCAAAGTACGGCCTGTGGGCCAGATCCAGCCCGTCAGGGCTTTCAATCTGGCCTGCGGGATTGGCAGTCCCGTGGTGCAGCAGAGTTAAGGCAGGCTCCCTGCCTGCCCTGGCCCCATGCCGCTCCCTGAAGTGGCTGGCACCACATCCCTGCAGCCCCTGGGAGAGGGGTGGGGCAGAGGGCTCCATGCACTGCCCTTACCTGCAGGCACTGCCCCCTGCAGCTCCCATTAGCCAGGAACAAGGAACCGTGGCCAATGGGAGCTTCAGGGTACCCACAGGCGAGGGAAGTGCACAGCAGAGCCACCTGCCCCATCCCACTCACAGGAGCCACTGCCGGACATGCTGACCACTTCTGAGAGCAGTGAGGGGCCAGGGCAGGCAGGTAGCCTGCCTTAGCCCCGCTGTGCACCACTGCCGCTTCGGAGATGCTCAAGGTAAGCAGCGCCGGGCTGGAGCCCGCACCCCGAACCCCTCCCGCACTCCATACCCCCTGCCCTGAGCCCTCAACCCCCTGTCCGGAGCCCCCTGCTGCACCCTGTACCCCAATCCCCTGCCCTGAGCTCCCTAACCCCCTGCCTTGAATCCCCTCCTGCAACCCAACCCCCTGCCCTGAGCCCCTTCCTGCATACTGCACCTCCACCCCACCCCGCGCTCCCTCCCGCATCCCAACCCCCTGCCCCAGCCCTATATTCATGGTCCTACATACAATTTCCCCACCCGGATGTGGCCCTCGGGCCACCCCTGATGTAGTAGTATCAAAAAGCCACAGCCACATTTGATCCCATTGTACTGGTCACGATTCAAATAAACAACAATCCCTGCCCCAACGAGTTTACAATCTAAAAACAATCACACACGTAATGTGGGTATGTACAGTAATTTTACCAAAAGTAGGTAGCTCCTTGGCAAACAAAAAAAAACATTGCAAGCCTACACTGCCTTTCCACATCCTTCAGCCAGAGAATGTGTGACAAAACATGGTGGAGGAGGGGCAATTCTTCAAAATGTAGACACTGATATCTTTGAACTTGTTTAAGTAAAATGTTACCTATTTGTGTGAAATATTTATATAATAGCATATTTTAGTGGAACTTTTTTTCCTAAAATTTCATCTCCTGCTTTTAATTCTCTTTTCTATCTCTCTGCAAAATCTTATTTACTTTCCCTTAAACTTGACTTTCTGCGAATTACACGCATTCTGATCACTGACAGGACTTTTACATTGCTTTACAATTACAATTGATCCTCAACACATCTGTGAGATAGTCAGTGATGTTAGACATACTGGAAGAGAGTGTGGCTGCCAGAATTACAATCCAGGAGTCCTTTGACTCAGTCCCCATGCTAAAGAACTTAAGGAAAGCCTGGAACAGACAAATTGAAATAAGACAGAAAAACATTTTTGCTGTGTAATAAGTTTTCCAAAAAGCAGGCTGCTTTCTGGAAGAGTAATATGGAAGTTAACTGTTCAAGATACCTTCTGCTCTGATAAACCTATGAAAATTAAAGATCTTCTTTCAGAAAGTGGGGAGAGGATTTTTTCTGATCAGCTGAAGTTTTTTCTCTTCTTGAAGAAGATACTGGCTGTTCACCAAGTCAGCCTGAGGACAACAGCTTCACTCAAGCAGAATCCTCCTAGAATTAGTACTGCACCTCGGTGCCTTAAAAATCGATCAGCCGAGAAAGTTTGTTTGTTTCACTTTCACATAAATAATTCACAGAAGTTTGTGATTTATTTTAGCTTTGTTTGCCCATGTCCTTCACAGGATTTGCTCAATATTAAGGATCTGAGACTGCCAATGGAACACACATCTACAGTGTGAAAGGTACAGGCAGGAAAATACGTTGAAACACACATCTTTTCAGTGCTCTCTGTTAGTTCTTCATTTGTTTCCACTGCAAAAATGAATAAAAGAAACTTTGGTCTAATTGAAATCTTTAAGATCCTAAACAGGCTGATCCCATCTACATCAAAAACCATCTCTCCATTCATGACCAATCGAGACAGCAGTATTCCTCAGGGACAACACAACTAACAGAATCCGGCTTGACTCTCACAAGTGCTGGACATAGGCTGTTCTCCTAGGGTGCTCAACTGTGGAATGGACTGATGGAGGAGATTAAATTTAGCACAACCCTAACTGTTTTCAGAGACTTTTGAGACATACGACTTTTGCCTTTCTCCAATCAACATGAAAGGAACTGCATCACAGTATGCACAAACTGCCACTGTGGACATTTGTTCAACATCTTTTGGACTACTCTAAGGACCTGATCTTGCTTCCACTGGTCAATGAAAGTGATGCTGCTGATGTCAGCAGGAGCAGAAATCAAAAGGTGGGAATCCAGAAGTTCTCAACAATGCCTAAACTACACCCATTGACTTCATCAGGAACAGAGTTAGGCCAACACTAAACACTTATGAAAATCTCACCCTAAAATGTTGAAGGCAAGTGTGGAAAATAATGTGATTGTGTAATTAATGACTGTTCTAAAATACATAATAGCAAAGTGGCAGAATTAAGGCTGAACAAACAACTTTAACTTTCTTGAGCTTTAATTGTTCCTCTTTGCTGCCTTAACGTTCCTCTAATGTAGTTCTTGGACAGAATTTTCTGTGTTGTTTTTAAATATGAAAACGGTGAAGGAAAAATACTGCAGCATGCCAAACCATTTACTAACCATTAGTAGACTGCATCACTGAGTGCACTTCTTGTGCAAGAGAGAGCTAAGCTCCTGTGAAAGCCCTGCCTCATTCACTGCTCAAAACTGCACACACCGTGAGGCAAGGCAGAGCACATCAAACGACTGTTGTTATGATTATTTATTATTTGTATTACCATGGTACTTGGAACCTCAAGTCATGGACCAGGACCCCACCGTGCATGGCTCTGTACAAATGCAAAACACAAGAACACAAAGATGAGACCCCAGTGAGCTGACAATCTAAGTTTAAGACAAGAGACAACAGATGGATAAAGAAAGATGGGAGAGTATAAAGAAACAAACAAGATTGGTCATCGGGATGGGCAGTGCCTTTAGTACACCAGAAGCCTAAACATCATTGTACTTGTTGCCATGCATTTACACTAGAAGTGTCCTTGTGGTGATTTTGAAAAGCTCTTTATTATTCACACAGTAGATTAGAACACATTACCGATGTTCGTAAATAATTCACAGTTATAACAAGGACACTCTCATAGGTCATTTAATCAGGGAACAGGAACAATACTCTGACTTGGAGGACAACAGCAAATACTCATAGCAACCATTTCATGAACAATCCTGAGGCTAAATTTGTTCACATACATGCATGCACACACACGCTTCAGAATAACTGGGAATAGTAAACAAATTAATAAAAAAACCTCACCTCCTCATCATAGTTAATTCATGAATGTAAAAAACAGCCACACTCACACACTAAATTGCTGGTTGTGTATAGCTCATCAGCTGTGCGATGTAGCACTTGTTTAAACATCAGCCTGATCTCAAAACTATATTTAAAGAGCCTTTAGTTTAATATGAACTAATTGCTTTTTCTAGCTCAAAGCAAAATTTGAAATAAACCCAGGCTATTTATCCTCAGACTGCCACAACTGTTGCACGAAGAAATTATATTGCTTAAAGATTTCCATTGCTTACGCAAAATAGATATTTACACCAGAGACCACTGCTCCCATCGATCAAGTAAATAACAGGCTCTTAAAAACTTTCAGAATTCATATTTACTTGCAAAACTCCCCCTCAACAAGAGTTTTCCAGCTATCATTCGGAACTGTCAAAACTCATACAACCATGCACTTCAAGAAGGAAATATTTTCCTTTTCTGTTTAAAGTGCCTAAAACTGACGATACAAAAATTGTGAGCCTCATCCTTTCCCTTTCGAATTGTTTGGAAGCATGAGCAGGCCCAGTGTTGGTTGCTTAGACTGATGATAGCTGGTATATTTCTGGCTCTCCCTATACTGAATGCATCCGATGAAGCTCACGAAAGCTTATGCTCAAATAAATTTGTCAGTCTCTAAGGTGCCACAAGTCCTCCTGTTCTTTTTGCAAATACCAGAGTTACGAACTGACCAGTCAACCACACACCTCATTTGGAACCGGAACTATACAATCCGGCAGCAGCAGAGACCAAAAAAAAAAAAAAAAAAAAGCAAATACAGTAAACAAACTACTAAAAAGGGGGAAAGTTTAAAAAAAAGATTTGACAAGGTAAGGAAACTGTTTCTGAGTTTGTTTCATTTAAACTAAGATGGTTAAAAGCAGCATTTTTCTTCTGCATTGTAAAGTTTCAAAACTGTATTAAGTCAGTGTTCATTTGTAAACTGTTGAAAGAACAACCATAATGTTTTGTTCAGCGTTACGAGCATTTCAGAGGTGTTTGTAAGTCTGAGGTTTTACTGTACTTTCTACATGTACAGATCTATGGTTTCATTCTAGTAATATTGTGCTGCTTCCCACCACCACTGTGTTCTGGGCTGCTTTATGTCAGGCCTCCGAGTAGTACTGGGGTCAGCTGTGGAAAGTCTGACCCGAAGCTATAAAACTAGCCCAAAAGAAAAGACAAAAGTTCAGAATCTGCTTGGACCTGTGCTGCCTGGAGTCCTAAATGCCTACAATTTGCAATTTGATGTTTGCAGGATTATTTTCATCTACACAATTTATTTGGCTTTAGGTACTTATATCGCAGCAGTATCTGAGCACCTGAAAAACGGAGAACTTTCTATACAAGCACCACAAATTAAATGTTTTTTTTTTTTAATAAACCTCTTCCAAAGCTTGGTTGCCCCTGCCCTCTTCTCAGTATCTAATGAAATCCTTAGCCATCTGTTCATCACACTTCTTACCCACTGCGACCACCTTCTCTATGATCCTTCCTGAACCCTAGCTTTCTACATCCCAGCAAGTGTAGACTGCTGCTGCCTCTTTCTCACATGTATTACATATCATAGCCTTATCATCCCCATCTTCAGACAACTCCATTGGCTCCCTATTGATTTCAGGGTTAAGCTCAAGATCATCTCCCTCTAGGCTTTCCCCTCCTGCCCACCTCAGTGTGTTTTTCATCTGTTTGGTAATGACTGCTAGCGTTTTCCTTCCTCCTGGAGCTTTCTTAGGAGCCTGGCTAGGTCTCTTGCAGTTCCCTTGTGTACAAGCAATGCCATCACTTTATTAGATATAAATCAGGGTGCTTCAGGTGGCTTTCTCATGTACAAATGGATTTTTGAAGAGTAGTAACATTCAGGCATGAGTACAAATCTGCTAGAATGCAATACCTTGCACGCTCCAGAAGCTCTTTTATGATTAGGGTTTGCTTGTCTTCTTTCTACCATGACTGCTTCACACCTCCCTGGGGCTTTGTCCCCTTTTTCTCTTGTTGGTTCTAAGGCATCTCAGTGCAAGGTATGGATTTTTCCCCTCCCATGGCTTGGCTTTCTCTCTCTCTGGTATGACATATCATCCTCAGTCCAAGGCTCTAAATTAATTGGCCACTAGCTTTTCTCCGTGGGTTTTCTCATGCTCTTCCAGGCATAGCCTAAAGCGAAGTAAATTGCAGTTCCAATGAGAACCTTGGCTTGTAGTGCCGCTGTGCTATGGGGGAGGAGACGGGGGAAAGCTGTGGGAAACAAAATGGATTTCACTAAAACAAGGCTCCACTGGAAAAAAAAAAATTCAGCATACAGTACCTCTATTCTCTCCCTTTACATGCTTAAGTACCATAACTACAGACAGTTTTTAGACATTACTGAGTACAGTCAACAGTTGAATGTGATGAAGCAAGATGATACTAACAAACGGGTATCCTGAATTACTCACAGATATTGACAGCCTCACATATTACCTTTTCTGATAAAAGCAAAGATTTCCTCACTTTTTTTCGGGAATGAAGAGATCTTTGAAAAGTGAGGCAACAGCACTGACTGGATGCTGAATATCTGTGGTATCAAATGGCTTATTAGGTCCAGCCACAAGACTTCTGCCACCTAGAAATGAATTATTAATCTGAATTGGGTTTTTGACAGTAGTTGCAGTGCTTATTTTTCTATGAGCATTTGGGCTTCTGGATTTTTAATCTGCCTTTACTTTGAAAAATGCTTCACAACTGGCCTTAAATAGAACACTTTCAAATGGAAAATAGTGGTTTATTTTTAAGGACAGCCGTTTCTCATCACTCCTTGGTACAATGTCTGAACTGTACAGGGGAAGGGGGTAATGTGCCATTACTGACACAACAGTTTCCGTAGTTAGGCCACTGTCCAACACGTCTATTATAATATTTGGCTGTTGTGCAAAGCTAAGGAATTTACATGTTGTACATAAGGCCATTTTACATATTTTAAGAGAACATTTTCCAGGTTTTACAGGCTTATTTGTTTCTTTTTACTGATTTTAATCTAAATCATGGACCACTTGATTACAGGAAAACACTAATTATGTTAAGAAAATCCAGTATATTAGGTGGATGTGTTTAATTAATAATAAACTAGTCTGAGTGTAAAATGCAAGGCGGTCATTAAACCAAGGCAATGTAGTGGAAGATATATGAACACGCATGTGTGTGTGCATGTGAATGTACTGTAAATGTCAATCCCACACCTACTACATACACATTACCAGCTTTACAGATAACTATCTGCCCTATGAACATTCAAAGCAAATATAAATTAACTCTTTTTCATGCTAAAATCAGTCAAAAACAAAAAAACCTGCATCCAACTATGTTTCAAAACATAAGGTTGTTTTTGAAAGTTAAAAAAAAAAAACAGGAAAAGACAGTTTGGTTGAATGCACAGCAAAGTTGTGCCATGGAAATTGACATCAGGCTGACTGGATTAAAGAACATGTGGAAAGCAAACACTTAAGGAAAGAAGAAATTGAAAATAAAAGCAAACACATTGGAAGCAACATTCACACAGGCACGGCAGAAAAATCAAAATCAGCATGACAAGGGGAGGGATAGCTTAGTGGTTTGAGCATTGGCCTGCTAAACCCAGGGTTGTGAGTTCAATCCTTGAGGGGGCCATTTAGGGATCTGGGGCAAAAATTGGGGATTGGTCCTGCTTTGACCAGGGGGTTGAACTAGATGACCTCCTGAGGTCCCTCCCAACCCTGATATTCTATGATGTAGTTTGTGAATTCGTCTGTGGCTTATGCTTCTCAGGGCAGCCCTAAGGCTTCGCTGATAGCTCTTTGGGCAGAATTTTCACGCGAAATCCCACAGATGCAAAATCCCTGCCAAATTCAATCAGCCTGACCATGAAATATTTGGAAGGGAATGATGTTGCCCTGAACAACAAAATTAAAGAGAGGTTGACTGAAAACGTGCTTAGTTCTTTTGAGTTTTGACAACTCGCCAGACAGTCTTGATGGACCTGCAGTGGCCATTTGGTTTAATTTTTTTTATTTTGTTGTGGAGAAGCCTACACTCATTTTGGCAGATTGAGTTTGTCCCCTCAGCAAATACAGTGTACTCCCAATTACCCAAATAGCATAGAGGGCCACACATTTTATTTGGATAATTGAGAGTTCGGATAATGAAGGAGGCAGGAGCACCAAGGGGGCCTCCCCTCCGTGACCAGGGGCTTGTCATCCTCCTTGCAGTCATGGCCAGTGCTCTCTGCTCTGCCCCGGCCACTGCTCTCTGCTCTGCCCTTCCAGGACACAGACTCCCTGCACATTGCGCCTGGGTGCAGGGAGCTCTCCAAAGCTCCTCTGCCACAGACCCGCTCACTCACACCATGATAGCAGAGGTGCAGAGTGCTCCCTGTGCTGCTGCAGGGACCATTCAGGAGCCGAAGGCTCGTCCCTCTCTTCACAGTCCTGGCTGGGGCTCTCTGCTCTATTATCCAAACGTCCGCAGGACCCAAATCCCCTCCTTGCCCCCCAGCATGAGATATATGCTGTAGAGGACATGTATCTCACGCTGGGGGACAAGGAAGGGATTCGGATACTGCAGAGGTTCGGACAATAGGATTTGGGATAAACTGGAGCATACAGTAGTCAGACAGCTGCAGTTTGCATCGGGGAAAGTTTAAATGGGTATGTACATATCTGGCAGGATGTGGCAGCAGTGAATTCCAACTCAGCCTCTTACTGCGGGAAGTTCACGCAAGACAAAGCTGAATGAAAACCCGGATTCATTTTGTTTGTCTTGCCCAGCTCATCTACTGCACATTGCTGCCACTCATGCAATGGTTATTCTGGAACTAGCTAACTTAGCCCTGGTCTACACTAGGACTTTAGGTCGAATTTAGCAGCATTAAATCGATGTAAACCTGCACCTGTCCACACGATGAAGCCCTTTATTTCGACTTAAAGGGCTCTTAAAATCGATTTCCTTACTCCACCCCTGACAAGCGGATTAGTGCTTAAATCGGCCTTGCCGGGTCGAATTTGGGGTACTGTGGACACAATTCGACGGTATTGGCCTCCGGGAGCTATCCCAGAGTGCTCCATTGTGACTGCTCTGGACAGCACTCTCAACTCAGATGCACAATTGTTTGCCGTTGCTTTGACGCAGGGAGGGGCGACTGATGACACGGCTTACAGGGAGCTAAAATCAACAAAGGGGGTGGCTTTACATCAAGGAGTATTTCAGGCCGGACTTCACGGAGGGTTCCAATAAGAAATGGTGCACCTAAGTTATTGTTCTTATTGGAACAAGGAGGTTAGTCTGGCCTCTGATTGAAACATGACTAGATTTACCTCGCTGCACCTTCTCTGTGAGTGACTGCAGTGTGACCTAGAGGAATGAGTCCCCTAGACGGGGGGGGTGGGGGCGGGGGGAAGGGGTTTGCAAATGAGTACAAAACAAGTCTGGTCTATTTCTTGTTTTGATCCACTCCATCTATCTTTTACATCTTTGGCTGGCAGCAGACGGTGCAGAAGGACTGCATGCCATCCACATCTCATGGCTGCTCGGCAGAAGATGGTACAATAGGACTGCTAGCCATCCTCATCTCTTGCCTGCCCGGCAGAAGATGATGCAATAGGACTGCTAGCAATCCGTA
Organism: Eretmochelys imbricata; assembly: GCF_965152235.1. Taxonomy (NCBI): domain Eukaryota; kingdom Metazoa; phylum Chordata; order Testudines; family Cheloniidae; genus Eretmochelys; species Eretmochelys imbricata. Next base: position 259,010,529 of record NC_135573.1, read on the forward strand.
TCACCTGCCTGCTCACCATAAGATGGTTCAATAGGACTGACTGCAGGACTAAAGAGAATGACTTGATCAACTCACTCCAAATTTAGTCCCTGCGCCCATGTCTGCCCAGGCGCTCCTGATCGACCTCACACAGGTGACCAGGAGCACCTCGGACATGACGATGACGGCTACCAGTCCTATTGCACCGTCTGCTGCCACAAGGCAATGGGTTGCTGCTGCTGTGTAGCAATGCAGTACCACGTCTGCCAGCACCCAGGAGACATACGGTGACAGTGAGCTGAGCGGGCTCCATGCTTGCCGTGGTATGGCATCTGCACAGGTAACTCGGAAAAAAGGTGCAAAATGATTGTCTGCCCTTGCTTTCACGGAGGGAGGGAGGGAACGGGGCCCTGACGATATGTACCCAGAACCACCCGCGACAATGTTTTAGCCCCATCAGGCATTGGGATTTCTACCCAGAATTCAAATGGGTGGCGAAGACTGCGGGAACTGTGGGCTAGCTACCCACAATGCAACACTCCAGAAGTCGACTGTTGCCTTGGTACTATGGATGCACTCTGCCGACTGCATGCACTTAGAGCATTTGTGTGGGGACACAAGCGATCGACTGTATAAAAATGCTTTCTACAAAACCGACGTCTATAAATTCGACCTAATTTCGTAGTGTAGACAAGGCCCTAGGCTATTTGTTTCTAATTACCGAGAGATCAAAGAGTGAGGCTATCTCTAAGCAAAGACTCTCCAAGTGGATCTCGGACTGCATCAGATCCTGCTATCAGACCCACAATGTTCAACCCCCAGAGAGTGTTAGAACTCATTCTACTAGAGCAATGTCAACATAGGTTGCCTTCCTTCACAACGTACCTATTACAGACATATGCAAGGCGGCCACGTGGACATCTGACCACACATTTGCCAAACATTATGCTATCACATGGGATACCACGGCAGACACCATAGTTGGCCATATGGTACTATCTACCATTATTCCTCACGCAACTCCAAAATCCCATCAACCATAGTGGGTACTGCTTCACATTCACCTGCAGTGGAGCACCCGCAGGGACAGCATTCGAAGAAGAAGAGAAAGTTACTCACCTTGCAGTAACTGAGGTTCTTGGAGATATGTGTCCCTGTGGGTGCTCCACTCCCCTTTACTTTGCAGTACTAATTGGACAACTCTACGGTACAGAAGGAACAGAGGGGGGTGCGGGACACGTGCACTCAGGCAGACCCTAACGACACCGCGAGACTGCAGCTGAGCGCGTGCGTCCCAACCAGGCACTGCTACCGAAGATCTCTGATCAGCGGTGCCAGGATGCACCGTCACCTGGAGTGGAGCACCCACAGGGAAACGCATCTCGAAGAACCTCAGTTACTGCAAGGTGAGTAACTTTCTCTTCATGAAATAAACCACATCAAAAAAGTGCTTTTATTTTCAAGACTCTGACTTTTCTCTATTTGTTATTTTTTTCTGTCTTCCCATCCCCCAATATCAATCCTGATATCAACCAAGAAAACTGTAAAGGTATTTTTGTACCAATTTTCATCCAATTAGTTTTGTGACAAACACTGATAAATTCCCAGAAAATTTTAACCAAATAAAAACCGAAACTAAAGAGCCCTAGCTATACAACATATGGTAATATCTTGCAGCAGGTATGGTGATAACAGATGCAAACTAAACCAGGAGCTAGAAAATGTAGCCTCTTTGCAGTGGCAGAAGACTTGTAATAAACAAATCCAGAGGAGATGAAGGGTATACATAATGTATGTAATGTCCCTTTCTTCATATCAATGTTACGGAGTAATTGGATTGAATACCAAAAAACCTGGGCATTCAGCATTAAAGAGGGAATTAGTGCATTTGTCACTTGCACAGAAGCCACAGGTGGAGAGAAATGGGATTACTGTTGTAGAGTGACACATTAAAAGTCATGCCATCTCTCTGGTAATGATGCTAGTATATTTTCCATGAGATAGAAACCGTATTACAGCTGTAAATTATTTCTGCTTCAATCGGTGAGGGAGAGAATGAGAAGAGGAAAAGGAAAATATTTTATAATCACACAGTAGCTTCCCTTACTAAATCCGCAATAGAAGCTTTAAACACATAAAATATGTAGCCTGTTACCAACTATCAAGGTTGGAATTTGGTGAAAGTACGTTTATTTCTCATCTAAAATATGAAAGCAGCAAGGTATGTTTTAATGCTACCCGATGAATCAGTCACATTTGTTAGAAGACAAGAATCATGACTTACCACAGTTGCATCCTGTTTATTGCTGAATTGAGTTTACACTCATATTGGAAGAAAGTCAGATTTCTAGCTGTATGTTGGCTGCACTAATTAACCTGCTTGGGAATCTCAGACCAACATAATTGAAACACTATAGGCATTTTTGTACTAATCGTGTTCTTAGCGAGAGAGGTACTTGTGTGGAGTCCAATCCATCTCCACCAATACTGGTCCCTAACACCACTCACCTAACATTAAGTTTTGTTGAATCAAGAAAAAAGCTGCTGTAAAAGCAGTTATAATCCACTGCTTGTGGAGGGAGGAGAGAAGGTGAAATTATTAATACTTGTTTGTAAAACACTTTCTTCTTCAAGTGATGGTCCCTATTGTAGACCTCTGAGGGTTATGCATGCACACCAGGCGCCCGGAGTCAGAGAATTTTGAACATAGTGTCCGTTGGTCCGCACATATGCCCTGACTTGCCTCATGCTTCTGAGTCGACAACAGGTGGGGTGGAAGAACGGCGTTGCCAGTTCCTTCTCACCGCTGCATGGGCCGGGTTGGAACTTTTACTGAACTCGTCTCTGATGAACTTCAAAAAAAGATCAAAGTTGTAGTTAGTTTTACCACTTTTTATCTGTAGTTTCTCTAGTTTACATTTGTCCTAGTTTTAGTAGTTTTAATGTTAGTTTAGAATAGCTTCCGGGCTTTTTCCCCTATCCTCCCATCCGACAGGTTCTGGACTATGCCCAGGACTTCAGCCTTCAAACTCTGCACCTCCTGCCTGTGATCCTTCTCAGTCAGCGATGACCATCGACACTGCCTCTACTCCATGAGAGAAGCTCAAACCACAGCTAGGTGCAGTATTTGTCAATCGTTTCCCAGCCGAACCTGAGAAGGCAGAGCTCTTTGTCTCCACAAGTATCTCTTGGAGATTGCCAGAACACCGCACTCAGACCCAGGCTGTACTCCCTGTAATCCCAAGGGATATATACATTGGCCTGATTCAGTGAGGAGTGCATCTCCCACTCCTATGTCCGATGCCGGTGCCAGTGGGACTACCTCAACTGAACCCATGGCAGGACCTAGTCGGGAGGTTTGAAAGCACCCCACAGGCATGGGGCTAAATCTTCCTCTAAGTCCAAGAAAATGGACATTCCCTTCGCTAGCTTGGCCAAAGGGAACGGAGCACATTCCAAATCTCACAGGCACAAGAATATGACCCAGAAACAACGGGGTCCAATGGTCTTGGGTGTTGAAGTGCCAGGACCTCTGTCACCAGCACCCCACAAGGCACAAGACCTGCCTGTACCAGGGAAGTCCTCAGTGCCAGTACCAATAACTGGGGGTGGGGGAAAGAGTGCACCTCACACCAGGAAGATCTGGATCTGTGGCAGACCCCAAGAGGTCTTCATCTGACTGGATCCGGAGTCTCCTCCTCCATCAGGCCCGTCCACATCCAGGGAGATCATATCCCCTCCATGGGATGTGACTAGGATACGGGGTCTCTCACTCTCCTCACATATACTATACTTGGTTCCATTAGCTCCAATGGTATCACCACTAGAATCGGAGCCCAGCTTCTCCTCTTCTGAAGGATCAGATTGGGAGAAGAATTGCCTCTTCCATACTGCTCCTATACACCATCACAGAGACATGCACATCCATGGGAATAACTACCTTTCACCATTCTTGGAGTCACTAATACCCCCACTACCTCCAACAAATCCAGTTTACTGGCCATATTGGAGACCTTGAGCAGTATCCTCCCTTGGAACCCACTCGATCCACAAGAGAATAACCACCTGCTTCTGTGCCAAGGGACCCATCAAGCAGGTGGAAGGATCTTACACCCTGGTCCTGGTGGTTCTGCCAGAGCTGGCTAGGTTCCCATCCTCCTCACCAAATGAAGTGGTAACTGCATCGTTTCCCTCCTCACCAGATTACTTCAGATAGTTCCAGGAGCTTCTAAAGAGAGTTGTGGGAGAATTCGAGGAGGAGATTCAAGACTCACAGCATAAGCTCCGGGATATCCTACACACCTCGACACTGGCAAGAATACCGCTCCCAATTAACGATGCCATATTGGAGCCTGCAAGAGTTGTACAGCATACCCCTGTCACATGTTCCATCACTCCCAAAGGATAGGACAAACAATACTATGTCCCTGCCAAGGGAAGAGAATTCCTTTTCTCCTACCCTGCTCTGAACTTGTTGGTGGTTCAGGTGCTGCAGAGAGGACCAAGCAGCAACACCCTGGGTCCCTCCTGGGGACAAGGAAGGGAAGCGTCTTAATGTTCTGTGGAGGAAAATCTTCTCTTCCTCCAGTTTGCAATTCAAGATAATCAATTTTCAAGCACTGTTGGCTAAGTACGACTTCCTGAATTACACTAAGTTCGAGGAATTCACTGATGCCCTATCACAACAAGATCATACCTGCTTCCAGTTTTGAACAATGTCAAAATAAACTGTTTCAAAAATGTTATTTTCAATCCACATTCAAAACGCTCCACTCAACACCCAAATGAGCTTTTTTGAGAGAAAACAAAAAAATTGTTTTGATTCTAAACTAAATGATATTTCCTTTTAACTTTGGCCTCTGAATCACAAAATCAATTTATTCACTCATCACGGCTGCAATCATACCACTCAACTGAGTTGGAGCTAGCTCAGGTGTCCTACACAACGGTCTTCTCTTCAGCAGCAAACTGAGTAACCCGTTGCAGGATGATGGGAGGAACCCGACGCAGATCAGAGACAGGTGGCGAAGACAGAGGCGTTAGAAGCGGGAGCAGTGGCACAGGTGGAATTATTAGTCTCAAGGAATGGTAGAGGAGAGCTCTCTTGGGAAATCTGTTCATTAAGGTGACAGATTGGCTGATGTTCATTGTATGTTTATGCTAGAACTCCTATAAAAGATGAGAAAGCAAGCATTTAACTATGTGCATGTGTGAACTAGTTAAAATGCTGTCAATGCGCATGTGCAAATACGTGCCATATTGCAACAATACTGTTACATGATGAGAACTGCATTTACTAACTATTCATAATCAAATTAAAAACCATACTTATTTTAGCAAAGATTGCAAATGTTCCTTTAGCTCCAACTTTCCCCAGTAGCCTCTGTTAAGAATTGTCTCTACAGTCTAGTAGTCCTTGAACATTTTGTTCAGGATTCTGAACAGTTGCTGATTCTTAATGAGTTTCAAAGATTACTACATACTGCTTGCTCTGAAAAAATAACCTCTTCCTGAATTGCAGGAGACAATGATTCTTTTATTGCATTATGTAATATCCTTGTGTCAATATTTCTGTCTGTAGCAGATGAGCTTTAATGTGTTCATGATTACTACTGATGTACAGTAGAATTAATTTAAGAATTAATAAGAATTGTACCCACCCTGTACTTTTAAAGCAGAATGAGTCAGCTTCAAGTTGACACTGCCAGCCAAGATACCAAAACAAGATATCTTGCTGGTTAGGCCAGCAAAATTAGCAGTGTTAAAAGGGGCAGTGTTTATTTGGGTGCAAAGATAGACAAAGACAGTTACTGTGTGAACACAGCACCTTTATAAACACCTGAATTTGGACAGGTACCAGATACATCCACATCACCAAGGCAGTGGCTGCATCACAGCATTTCCTGTACATCAGCCCATTCAGATGTATTAAATGCACACAGGAAATACTACAGCTATGACAACTGTTTGAGCTCCATAAAGAGACAGCTTCCTCCATCTTCTGAAGATGAGTGAGACATACACAGAATTCACCCAAACCATGTGACACCTTTTCTGAGAAAAGTTTCCTTGCAATGCTGTAAAGAACTACCCCTTGGTAGAAGTTTCTCCTGTGGATGGGAAGTTACCAAGGTATTCAGGTGTGTTACTGGACTGAACCTGGAAACCACAGCTACCCCTAAGTACCATTCATTAGCTTAAAGGAGTCCAAGGTAGACAACTGATTTCATATATAGAGGCTGTGTATACCACATTGAATTAAACACGGGGATAGATTGTAACACTAAGACTAAAAGTGTTTGTGTACGCGGGATCTTTATATGCATGTTACATTGAAACTACTGTATTCTCTGTTTGTGTTAGATATTTTATGCAGTTTGTGTCTTTTATTTTGCTACGCTGTTTTATTGTATAATTCTTAAATGTAATTCTATTGTATTTCATTAAATCCTATGTATCTTTTCTTGCCTTATTAAACTGTGTATTTTTTTATTATTTCTGATAAATAATTCTTTTGTTTTCAAAGAATTTCAGCTTGTGTGTTATCAATCCTTGAGCGGAAGGCTGTATCTGTGTCCTTTCAGGGGGTTAGCAAGACTAACTTGCTCTGGGGAGCCCTCTGCAAGTTGGAGACAAGCCCCTGGTAACACCCTGGCAATTCCTTTAGGGTGAGCCACAACTTTGTTACCCTTTTCTTAAATTAGAAGAGCTATTATAGGCTAATTTAATTGGCTTCTAAAATTTAGAGTAACAGGAGCAAGAAACATAAAGCCATTATTAACCTTGCAAAATTTAGGAAACAGGAAACAGCTATTTGAATTTTGGTTTTATTTGTTCTGGAAGTGGAGATATATCTCAACCGCGGTGTGTAATTTGAGGTTTCAGAGTAGCAGCCGTGTTAGTCTGTATTCACAAAAAGAACAGGAGTACTTGTGGCACCTTAGAGACTAACAAATTTATTTGAGCATAAGCTTTCGTGAGCTACAGCTCACTTCATCGGCTGCATTCAGTGGAAAATACAGTGGGGAGATTTATATACACAGAAAACACGAAACAATGGGTGTTACCATACACACTGTAACCAGAGTGATCAGGTAAGGTGAGCTATTACCAGCAGGAGAGCAGGGCGGGGGGCAGGAACTTTTGTAGTGATAATCAAGGTGAACCATTTCCAGCAGTTGACAAGAACGTCTGAGGAACAGTGGGGGGTGGGAGGAGGGGGGATAAACATGGGGAAATAGTTTTACTTTGTGTAATGACCCATCCACTCCCAGTCTCTATTCAAGCCTAAGTTAATTGTATCCAGTTTGCAAATTAATTCCAATTCAGCAGTCTCTCGTTGGAGTCTGGTTTTGAAGTTTTTTTGTTGAAGTATTGCCACTTTTAGGTCTGTAATCGAGTGACCAGAGAGATTGAAGTGTTCTCCAACTGGTTTTTGAATGTTATAATTCTTGACGTCTGATTTGTGTCCATTTATTCTTCTACGTAAAAAAAAGCAATGATCAGAAAGCAGTCTGACGTCGTGCAAAAATAAAAGTAGTTGTATACCATGCTATTTGGACACACGGCTTTTTACACTGAAAGACTTACACTTTTTACGCTTGCTGTGAAAGATATTGAACCAGGTCTTCACTGTGTTCTGAACACCGTGGAAACACTTGTTGATTCTATTAAATCCAGAGCAACAAACTCCAGGTGTTTTGCTACACTTTGTGAGAAGTGAGTGCAGAGCACCATTCCTTGCTCATGCATACAGAGGTGAGATGGTTATCTCGAGGCAGAATGCCTACCTGTATGTTTAACCTCAAGGAAGAGTTATGTACTTTCTTAGATGATAAGAAACCTGAACTTGCTGAAGTGCTGGAAGTGTGCCCTTGTTGCCAAGAAGGCCAATGGCATTTTGGGATGTATATGTAGGGGCATTGCCAGCAAGATCGAGGGATGTGATCGTTCCCCTCTATTCGACATTGGTGAGGCCTCATCTGGAGTACTGTGTCCAGTTTTGGGCCCCACACTACAAGAAGGATGTGGAAAAATTGGGAAGAGTCCAGCTGAGGGCAACAAAAATGATTAGGGGACCGGAACACATGACTTATGAGGAGAGGTTGAGGGAACTGGGATTGTTTAGTTTGCGGAAGAGAAGAATGAGGGGGGATTTGATAACTGCTTTCAACTACCTGAAAGGGGGTTCCAAAGAGGATGGATCTAGACTGTTCTCAGTGGTAGCTGATGACAGAACAAGGAGTAATGGTCTCCAGATGCAGTGGGGGAGGTTTAGGTTGGATATTAGGAAAAACTTTTTCACTAGGAGGGTGGTGAAACACTGGGATGCATTACCTAGGGAAGTTTTTAAGGTCAGGCTTGACAAAACCCTGGCTGGGATGATTTAGTTGGGGATTGATCCTCCTTTGAGCAGGGGGTTGGACTAGATGACCTCCTGAGGTCCCTTCCAACCCTGATATTCTATGATGTGACTGGCAAAACTGGGTTACCGCACAGACATATTCAGCAAAATGAATATGCTGAATAAAACTATACAAGGTGAGATCATTTTATTTCCCAGCATGAAAGAATCGAGACATCCAAATGAAATCTACAACTCTGGAAAGTTTGTGTTTGTGGGGGCAGTACTGATATGTGTGAGCTCTTACATTCTTTCATTCAGGAACAAAACATGGACTTTGATGTAATTAAACCTCAGCTAGCAGCGCTTCTGTCTGCTCTGCTTAACAAATGTAATGCTCATTTTCCTGAACTCACAACCCCATTTATTACCACCTATGTATGCGAAGCTGTATTTTTCAGCCATGGCATCAATGAAAACAAAGGATCAACACTGACCATGACATGCACATGCCCTTGTCAAAGATATCCTCACGTTTTCACAGAATTGTTGATCACCACGAGCAACAAATTTCACACTAAGTATGACAAAAATAATATTCAGTTTTTTAATTTGTGAACCTATATTATCCTTTCCTTTTGTATATTGCATATGTTTGGGTGTTTAACTGTATAACAATTAATTTAACACAACTTTTAATCTACTGCGTACGCAGAAAAACAGGTGGAGTGGCACAGGTGGGCCACAGAGTTTTTATAGCATGTTGGGGGGGCCTCGGAAAGAAAAGAGGTTGAGACCCCCTGCACTAGTGCCTGCATAACAATGGGGTAGTACCCTTTGCAGTTTATGTACCAGGAGCTCCTGAAGGAGGGCAAATTATGGGCACGAGTTCCATCAACACCACCACCCAAGTTAGGATCCCCATACTTTCAAAGCCAACAATTACCTCTGGAATATCTTTAATATCCGCAGTAACTAGTCATTGGCTGGGTGTGTGTGTTGCTGGTGCATGCTGTCCCAGCTCTGCGCAGACCTGACCCAGCGGACCTTGTTCAAACTGCCCAATAAGATCACAAGTCTTGGTTCAGTTGCAGAGGCACCCAGCCAGGTTTATTGACGAGGAAGAATGGTGCTAATGCCCTGGCTCAATGGTTACAGGTACAGTAACACATGTATGCCTGTGACAATGGACCAGCTCAGTGAATGGTGGGACTTTCCATTCCCACTTTGGCTGGCCAAGGACAATCCCTAGAAAGCTCCTTATTATATCCTGATACAAACAAGTTATCTATTGTTTCTCTGACATGGTTATTTACCACCCTTTCCCTTGTACATGTTGGTTCAATCAAAACATCTCTATCCATTACACTGTCTTCTGACCTTATCTTCAACAGGGGATCAGTGTGCCCTTGTATCATCTTCGGGGAGTGTGTTTGTACCATACTAGCTATCGGGGTTTTTGGTATCACCCTTCTAGAATGTGCTTGCATGAGTGTCCTGTGCTTAGTACTCCTCAGGAATGTGCATGGTTTTGCACTACCAGCCCCGTTATTCCCAGTTTCTGTGAAGTTGCAAGCAGGCATGTTTCGTAACAGGGCCGGACTTCTACTCACAGCCTGACTGTTGCTCACTTTGCTTTAGATTAGGGAGGCCTGATTACTACTTTAGTCCAGGTCTCAGGCCTCATACCGGGCTTCTTATACAAAGCCTCATGTCTCAGGTTCTCTCTTTCTACTACATTCCCCCCATGTTTTGTCTTTTTAGGGGAAAGGTTATTACCAGAGAAAACTCTCCAGTCTCAACTTCGTGTTTCTGATCTCCGTTCTGAATAAGCAAAAATCACTCTGAGATGGACGCTGCGGACCCTGAGCATGCTCAGTAAGAACTTAGGATTTCTTTAAAAAAAAAAAGTGTCCTAAATGAATGTGGGTGTGGCTTGGCAGAATCACAGATCTGAAGGAAAGGACATCAGTGAGCATGTGCAAGATCAGCAACTATTGAGCATGTGCAAAAACATGTCCAGGCAAAGAGCAGACATGCCCAAGCACATCAACCTCCAGCTCCACCACAATAGACAAGACCTGCGAGGAGATTCTGGGGGGCATTTCTTTTTATTTTGTTTGTGGGTACTTTGTATTCACTGTTGTAGGATTGGTTGGGTCCTCTTATTTGGTATCCTTGATTCCTCTGCCTGTTCCTTTCCCTGTTTAATTTATGCCCTTCCTTTACAGAAAAGTTGCTTCTTTTTATCTGTGATCCTCAATTCCCTATTATAAATTGTAATATCCTAGAGGCAGTAGGGGTTAGTTTATGCACCTGGTCACTAGGTGTAGGCACCAAGTGCCAAGAACCCAGTGCTCACTAGTCCTAAGGGAGGGGAGTCACCAAGCCCCTGGAGAGGGAGAACTAAGGGGTTCTACCACCCTTGGTAATCAGAGGTGCCCCGGGAAGGGG